>NC_064839.1:33011377-33636377 GCF_024166365.1 Elephas maximus indicus | reverse complement strand
ACTCTTTCCCACTGCTTCTTTCTGGGCCTGTTTCCTCTTCTGGACTGGAGTTGAGTCTGAGGCCCCTCTAAGCCTAGAAGACACTTCAGTGCCTGGACCCTAAGCCAGGGTCTTCCTGCCTTGACTCCTCTCTGGGTCCAGCCCCAGGAGCCTTTCCCACTGCCCACCAGCTGGCACAGAGCTGGCCCAAGCCCCACTCATATGTGGTGACCTCTCCCCCTAGTCTCGCTTGGTGGTGAAGACAGCTCTGAAGCTTCTGCTGGTGTTTGTGGAATATGCTGAGAGCAACGCACCACTCTTCATCCATGCAGTCAACTCCGTGGCCAGCAGCACTGGTCAGAGACTGTCCCTGCCTCCCCCACAACTTGGAGCCCCCCTCCAACTGGTCCTGCTGACTGCCCCTCTTTCTGTGTGGCAGGTGCTCTCCCATGGGCCAACCTGGTGTCCATCCTGGAGGAGAAGAATGGCGCTGACCCCGAGTTGTTGGTGTACACTGTCACCCTCATTAACAAGGTGAGGGACCAGGCAGGAACCCTGGGCCCCTGGGCTCCTGACCTCTGGTCCCCACCGGCCTCAGCCTTGCCCTGCCACCCCCACCCTCCAGACGCTGGCGGCGCTCCCGGATCAGGACTCATTCTACGACGTGACAGATGCACTGGAGCAGCAGGGGATGGAGGCACTGGTCCAGCGCCACTTGAGCACTGCAGGCACTGACGTCGACCTGCGTACGCAGCTTGTGCTCTACGAGGTGGGCCGGGCAGCCAGACTGGACTGAGGGTGGGAGGGAGAAGACGTGGTTCCCAAGCGTGCCCTACCCCACCTACCTGGGGCTCACATCCTGCCCCACCGCCCCTAGAACGCCCTGCGGTTGGAGGACGGAGACATCGAAGAAGCTACCACGGGTGGACGGCGGGAGCGCCGAAAGCCGTCGTCTGAGGAGGGCAAGAGGAGTCGCCGATCTCTGGAAGGCGGGGGCGGCCCCGCAGTGCGGGCCTCAGAGCCTGGGTAAGAACATTCCAACGCTGAACCCTGAACGGAAGGAGTTAGGTTGGCAGGCAGGGAGGTGTCCTTCTGACCAGCCCCCCTACAGCCCCACAGGCCCCGCCCCACCTGTAAGCTCCGCCTCCTGCCCCACGGACTCTGCCCAGCTGACAGCATCCACCTCCAGACCCGTGGGCCCTGCCTCCAGCCTCCATGCCTCTGTGAGCCTCTTTCCTAGCATCTCCGTCGCGCCCTCAGCCGACAGCTCCTGCGAGCGAAGCATCTACAAGTAAGTAGGGAAATGGAGGCCGCCCCCGGAGTCCTCTCTCCAACTCTTACTCTACTCTGCACCCTGCTCTGCGCCCCTACCAGGCGCCCTCAGCCTCCTCTGCGCAAACGCGTGCTTTCTCTCTTTCTTTCCAGACTTCACCAAACTGCTCCTGTTTGGTAAGTGACTTCTGGGGTGGAGTTTGGCTCTGACTGGACCTCCTTCTGCTCCTGCGGCTTCTTTTCTTCATCTCCTCTTTTTGACATTCGGCCTGTCTTTGCCTCTTGTCATCTGTCTGCCCCTCTTCTGTGTTTCTGCCACTGTCTCTCCAACCCTCTCTTGTTCTGCTCTATCTTTGTCTCTTACTGCATCTGCCCTGCTTTCTTGTAGTCTCTCCCCCCCTCCCCCCACTTCCAGGTTCCTCAAGTCATGTTCCCCCACCCCCTTCCTCTTCCCATTGTTGCTGGGAAGTTCCCTCTGGTATCACTGCCTGGCTTTGTGTGGGTGCAAGCAGGAGGACTTTGGGGTGGAGCAGGTACCAAAGTCACCATCTTTTCCTCTCACCCCCTTCCCCCAGGGCCCCTGAGAACCCACCTGTCCCCCAGTCCCCTACTGGGCAGGCCAGGCTGGAGTAAGTACAGAGGCCAGCCTGCTAGGCCTGCCTTGTGCTCAAGGCTTCAGCATTGCTTCCCCCGCAGGGGTTCCACGTGCCCAATGCAGCCAGAACCGGGGGGCTCTCAGGCTCCTCCTCTTCCAGGATTATCCAAGGACTAAGCACTGGGAAGCAGTTCATTGGGGTCATAGTAGTCCCTGTGTTTCAATAGCGTTACTCACCTCGACAGCTTAGACTAGCAATGGGAACGTGGACTCCAGGGTTGGGGCCCCTTATCCCATGCCCTCAGCTCAGGAATAGACAGGGAGGGGATCTAGGGTGCTATGTGATGTAGGGGCAGAAGAGTAACCTGGAGCTTAGAGACAGGCAGGGACCTGGTGAGGGCTCGCAAAGCCTGGAGGAGCCAGAAAAAAGATACTGAGTCATATTCATTAGTTCAAAATAAACTGAGTGCCTACCAGGCACTTTTCTGGGCATGAGCCATAGCTCTTAGAAGCTTCCAGACATGCTGAAAGAAGGACAGCCTGGTGTGCCCAATGGGACAGCTATCCCCTTCCCCTGCCCTGAGGGTGCTTGTCTATAATCAGGACAATGAACATGAAGGCTGCAGATTGGCTATTAAGTAGAACTTCTCCCTATATGTTGACCTTGGAATGCTGGGTTGATGGTGACCCTTACCAGATGTGGTGGTGACCCTTACCAGATGTGGAGAACTGAACAGGGGCTGGCATTGGGGGACAGGTCCTGGGTCTGCTTAGCGCATGAACTATGCCCTGGGTCTGTGTGTGCCTGCATTTGGGGGCAGTGCCCAGGAACCCAGCAAGGCATGTGTACACCCTGGGCTGAGGTTGTGTTAGACACCCCCACTGACAAGTGCTTCCCTTCAGAGCCCGGTTCCTGGAGAATGTGGCGGCAGCAGAAACAGAGAAGCAGGCTGCGCTGGCCCAGGGCCGGGCAGAGACCCTGGCTGGGACCATGCCTGATGAGGCCAGTGGACACTCAGGTAAGTGGATGGGTGGGCCAAATCCGCCCCAATTGCCCTGCTGCCCATAGGGAGCACAATGCTGACAGCTGCTTCCTTCCCTCTAGATACCCGGGAACTATGGAGCTCCCCAGAGCCAGCCCCTGTACCCAGAACACCCCAAAGCCCTGCCCCCCGAGTCCTTCTCCGGGCCCAGCGAAGCCTTGAGCCAGAGTCCAAGGAGCCACTGGCCCCACAAAGCCCTGAGCCTGTGCCCATCCGGGAGCTTCCTACCTGTGCACCTAAGCTCTGTATTGGGGATCTGGACTTCTCAGATCTGGGAGAGGACGAAGACCAGGACATGCTGAACGTGGAGTCTGTGGAGGCTGGAAAAGGCGTCCCACCTCCGCCACCCCTACCACCCCTGCTCTTGGGAGCACCCCCACCTCCCCCACCCCCACTTCCCACACTAACCAAAGGCCCCTTCCCACCACCCCCACCCCCAGCTGCTCCTCTTCCCCCTTCAGTGCCTGATGACCCAGCTCTCCCCACCAAGAGGAAGACAGTAAAACTCTTCTGGCGGGAGCTGAAGCTGGCTGGGAGCCCTGGAGGCTCTCGGGGGCACTTTGGGCCCTGTCCCACTCTGTGGGCCTCACTGGAGCCTGTGTCAGTGGACACAGCTCGGCTGGAACACCTGTTTGAGTCCCGTGCCAAGGATGTGCTGCCCTCTAAGGTAAACCCACCCTCATCTGCAAAATAGCCACAGTCGAGCAGCAGGGGAATTAAAGCTCATGTGTCTGAGTTGGTGGAGCCGGCCACTTAGTTCCCAGATGGTGAAACTGAGGCAAAGAAAAGAGCAGGAATTTGTTCAAAGTCTTTCAGCAGCAGAGCCCTAACTAGAATCTAAGCTCTTCCCAATGCCTTACATGTCCCAGAGCCCCAATTCTGGGGTGATCCCACTGTTTGGACATTTGGGGGAAGAACTTGGAGTGCCCTCTTAGATTATTGCCCCAGCTAGGCCCCTCCCCAATCCTAGAATGCCCTGGTCTCAACCTTGCAGAAAGCTGGTGAGGGCCGCCGGACAATGACCACAGTGCTGGACCCCAAGCGCAGCAATGCCATCAACATCGGCCTGACAACATTGCCACCCGTGCATGTCATCAAGGCTGCCCTGCTCAATTTCGACGAGTTTGCTGTCAGCAAGGATGGCATTGAGGTGGGGATACCAGGCTATGTGTGTGGGGAGGTCTGGCCCTCTCCTTTGGTTAGTGGGTGTTTCCTGCCCCTTCAGTGGCGGGCATGGGCTAGGCATTTCTGCTGCACAGTCCCTAGACCCTGGGGCTCCCCCAGATGGCCTAGGAATGGGCCAAGACCAAGGTCGAGGCCTCCGGCCAACACTGAGGGGTCTACGTGGGGCGGCGGCTATATCCCCAGAAGCTACTGACCATGATGCCCACGGAGGACGAGCAGCAAAAGATCGAAGAGGCCCAGCAGGCCAACCCTGACATACCCCTGGGCCCAGCCGAGAACTTCCTGCTGACTCTTGCCTCCATTGGGGGTCTGGCTGCCCGCCTACAACTCTGGGCCTTCAAGCTGGACTATGACAGCATGGAGCGGGTACCTGGGTCAAGGGGTGGGGCAGGCGGGGGACAGGTAAGCATAGTGACCATGTAGTTTGAGAGTTCCTGGTCCCCCCACACCAGGAAATTGCAGAGCCACTGTTTGACCTGAAAGTGGGCATGGAACAGCTGGTGCAGAATGCCACCTTCCGCTGCATCCTGGCCACGCTGCTGGCTGTGGGCAACTTCCTCAACGGCTCCCAGGTGAGTGAGAGCACATGGGGGCTAGGAGTCAGGGCTCTGGGGCTCGCCAGGCCCAGGCTCAGATGGGGTCCTTTCAGAGCAGCGGTTTTGAGCTGAGCTACCTGGAGAAGGTGTCAGAGGTGAAGGACACAGTGCGCCGGCAGTCACTGCTGCACCATCTCTGCTCCCTGGTGCTCCAGACTCGGCCTGATTCCTCCGATCTCTACTCAGAAATCCCTGCCCTGACCCGCTGTGCCAAGGTTAGCACCAGCCAGAGGCTCAGCTCCGACTGGCTGAGGCACAAGGGAGAGCTCCGTCCTGGGGCCAGCTGCTCCCCATCCTATTTGGGCTGCTGTGCCAGGGTATCCTCAGGCTACCAGTGTTTGCGTGGGCTATGTCCTCTGCCAGAAACACTCTCCTCTTCTGGCCTGGCCATGCTTATTTAGTCTTTGGGTCTCAGTTTAGCTGCCACTTCCTCCAAGCCTTCTCTGTTTGCTCATTCAATCAAATAGATGTGTCTGTCTCTTGCATTAGGCTGTGAGCTTTTGGAGGGCAGGGGCCAGGTCTCAGCTGTCTGGGTCCTCAGGACTCAGGCTAGTCAGCCTGGACGGAGGCTCCCTCAGGCAGTGTCTGTGTCTGTAGGGGCAAGAGGACAGCACTTAACCCCCTCTCTGCCCCCGGCTTTTCCAGGTGGACTTTGAGCAGCTGGCTGAGAACCTGGAGCAGCTGGAGTGCCGGAGCTGGGCAGCTCAGGAGAGTCTGCGGGGACTGGCCAAGCATGAGCTGGCCGCAGCTTTACGTGCCCGCCTCACCCACTTCCTGGCCCAGTGTGCCCGCCGTGTTGCCATGCTGAGGGTAGTGCACCGCCGGGTCTGCAACAGGTAAGGGCATGGGCCAGGGAAAGGCGGGACTGCCACCACTATCCCTCAGACACCAAGCAGGACTCACCATCCGTCCCTCCCTATCCTGACCTGCCTAGGTTCCGTGCTTTCCTGCTCTACCTGGGCTACACGGCACAAGGGGCCCGTGAGGTGCGCATCATGCAGTTCTGCCACACACTGCGGGAGTTTGCGCTCGAGTATCGGACTTGCCGGGAACGGGTGCTACAGCAGCAGCAGAAGCGGGCCACGTACCGTGAGCGCAACAAGACACGGGGACGCATGATCACTGAGGTGGGTGCCCCTTCTAGGTCTCAACTACCACCTTCATGGTTTCCCTTTCCCTACTCCAGATCATCCTTCTCCCCTCTCCAGACAGAGAAGTTCTCAGGTGTGGCTGGGGAGACCCCCAGCAACCCAGCTGTCCCAGTGGCTGTAGGTAGTGGGCCAGGCCGGGGAGATGCTGACAGTCACGCCAGCATGAAGAGTCTGCTGACCAGCAGCCCCAAGGACGCCACCCATGGCCGCCGCAGCAGAGGTAGGATCCATGGCCCCTGGAGGCAGTGGGCTCTGGGGCCACAGTGGTCTGACCTCCTTATCCGGTCTCCCTCAGGCATGGTCCAGAGCAACTCCCCCGTAATACCCACACCAGTGGAGCCCTCCGCTGCACCCCCAGAAGAATCCCCAGGCCCTGGTTCACCCAGTGACACTTCAGATGAAATCATGGACCTGCTGGTGCAGTCAGTGACCAAGAGCAGTCCTCGTGCTTTAGCAGCTCGGGAACGCAAGCGTTCCCGTGGCAACCGCAAGTCTTGTGAGTACCCCTTGTATACCCACTGCCTGCCTTAACCCCACCAACCCTTTCCAACCTTGCCCTGTCCCCACAGTGAGACGGACGTTGAAGAGTGGGCTCGGAGACGACCTGGTACAAGCGCTGGGACTGAGCAAGGGTCCTGGCCTGGAGGTGTGAAGGTGCTGCCTCCAGGAAACTTTTCGAGCCCAGGCCTGCAATGCGAGAGTCTACAGAGTGGGGAAGGGCCAGAGCAGAATTCTACGCCTCTTCCCAAACTCTAGTGCTACTCTGTGCCCAGAGGCCAGTGCCTTGAGCAGTATTAGTCGTGTGTGCCTGTGGGTGTCTGTGTCTGTGCATGTGTGAGCTCCCTGAACTTATGGAGCAAAATAAAGTTTTCTTAGCCAATCTAAGAGATTTTTTTTTCTTTGAAGGTTCCCACTAGGCTGGGTCTGTAGCAGGACGAAAATAACCAAAGACTGGCTCCTCCTGCCCTGCCCTTCATTATCACCCACACATCCATTAGCCACTTCTAAGCCATTTATTCAGCAATCTATACCCCAGAATACTCCGGCCCCTGGATAAGGCCCTCGCTGCTCCTGGCATGGGGGCCATGCAGCCTGATAGAGCTGCCCAAGGTCCAGCAGCCTGTGGCCACAATGCTAACAGCTATAACCGCTTCATCTGCCGCCGCTCCTGTCGGCACTGCCGTTTCTCGTTGTGTTCTGGTGCAGGGGTGCCACTGTCTGCTGTGAACCAGGGGCCTAGGACATTCACCCACAGGAGATAAAGGGCTCGGCCTGGAGCCTAGAAGAGAGAAGGTGTCTTGAAGCCAGGCTCAGGAAATGGGGAGAGTTGGATGCCCTATCCTCTTCTTGGGGACCACCCCCCACAGCCTACACACCAGAAGCCAGAAGGACCAGATGTAGAGAGAGAAGCAGCTCAGCACTTGCACGATGGCTGTCAGTAAGATCACATCCTTAAGGTGTCTGTGAATAAAAGGGAGGCTGCAAGGACCAGAGATAACAGATGGACCCCATTTGGCTCCCTTCTGCCCTCTTTGAGCTGCAGGCAGCTGTGGGTCTTGGGCTATCTGGGCCCCAGCGCCCCAGCCCTGGGGCCGCTCACCTGGGCTGGCGGCGGGGGACACTCACTCTGCCATGCCCTGCTCCATGTTGAGGTCCATGCCACCATCCACTAGGGCCCCATCCTCAGAAAAGGCTGCCCGTGCCATCGAGCTCATGGAGTGGTAGCTGGCCCCATATACTGCCAAACTAAAGCCCAGGGCCATCTGCAGGGCAAGGATGCAGGTGTCAAAGGCCAGCCACTGACTATGCACCCATCCACTTCTCAGGAGGGGGCACACTTACCCAGGCCCAAAATGAAGCAGATGAGTAGAAGACGACCAAGGTCACAAGGCAATAAATGGCCTGTAAGCAAACACAGAAGAATCAGGCTGGGATAAAAAATCCACTCCCAATCTACTGGCCTCCCCAACACACGCACACCCACACCAAGAATTAAGCCAGGCTGTGGGAGGATCCAGGTTGTTCTTATAGGGTTGGGGGGAGAAGAGGCCTGCTCCCTGAGACCTGGGAACTCAGACACCCAAGCCAGCCCAGGAAAGAAGCCCTGGTGTATCTGGGGCAATAAGGGCTCTCAAATCGAGATGGGACTCGTACGCTCATTTCTTTTTGACTGGCTTTTTTTCTCTTGGAAACCTGGCTATCACATACCACCACTCCCCACTAAAAAGGGGTGAGAACTGTGGGACTCTGGGTGGGCATGGGAGCAAGGGGACATACACTTACATTGGCCCCCAGTATGATCCGCAGGTAGAACTTCAGGGTCTCTCTATTTTCTTCAAATATCTGTTTCTTCCCTCTCGTGCCCACTTTGCCCTTGGGCTGCAGAAGGATTGTGAGATGCTGTCAGAGCCCTCCTCAGCCAGGGCCTTCCTCATTTCCCACACCAGTCGAGTTAGCTACAGAGTTCCATTCACACCTTAGCCAAGTCCCAACGGTGCTCAAACCTAGCACAATCTGGGATGTCCACCCCACCTCCAGTCCACCCTGCCTAGGGACTGGGAAGCACCCCAGCTGCAATCACCTTCTGCTCGCCCTGAAAAAATCTAACCTCATTCTGATACCACCTCTGGCTCCCCTGGTAAAGTCCAGCTTTGGACTAACGCCGCCTCCAGGGGGATTCCTGAGTGAGCTGAATGGGGCCCCTCTCCGGTGTCTGCTGCATAGTCCAGGTCTCCCCTCAGGCGTCTCGGATATCTAGCCTGCTCTGGCACTGTAAAGCCTCAGGACCGCGCCCCGCTTCGGCACCTGTCTGGTACGGCCCTACCCCGGCGGACACCCCGCTCCGGCTTGCTCTAGTACGGTCCATCCACAGGACCTCCTCCGGCCAACCCCGCATCCCTTGATGTCCTTCCTCTGCTTTCGGTCTCCCGGTCCCGGGAGCGCTTTGCCCATGCAGGCCCCACCCTATCCTTCTTCCTCACCGCCATGGTGCGACGCAAATACCGAGCCGAAAGAACAAGGGAGATCGACTGAAACCGCAGACAGCAAGTACCACATCGGCTGTACGAGCACTTCCTGTGCTCACCAAAGTCGTCAACAAATGGGACGGAAGTGGAGTACACATCCTTCCCAAGCCCCGCCTTATAGCCAGTGGGACTACATTTCCCAGAAAGCTTTGCGCGGGGGCGGAGGCGGCAGGGATGCGATGGCGGAGTCGCTGCCCCTGGAGGTGAGAGGAGGTTGCCCTCAGGCCTAGCTCGGGACAGGCCCCGCCCTCGGGGTCCCGGGCTGTAGGGGAGGGGCCGTCAGACAGTTCGCCCGGCCCCGCCCGTCTGGCGGAAACGACCCGCTGGGCGGACCCCGGGACTTGCAAGCTCTGGGTAATGGCCCCACCTTTGGGGCGCTCGTCCCGTTAGCGTGGGAGACCATCCTGTCCTCCCCATCGGCCACAGGACAGGGCTGCTCTGTCACCTCAGCGAGGCCAGGCCCTCTGGCTACCCCTCTTCGTTTGACTTGGCCGCTCCCTCCCCTTCACTTCTAGAAGATGTCCGCTCCTTCTCATCGTCCCCGAAGGGTAACCGATCTTAATCCCCATTGACTTCTTGGAATGGTCGCTCCATTCCCTTCGCTTCGAGAGATGGTCGTCCCCACCTCCCGGTGGTGGAAGACAGACTGTCCCCTCCCTATCAACTCCAGGTATGGTCGCTGAGTACCTTCAGGGAGGACAGTCCTGTCCCCTACTCCTTCAGCCCCATGGGATGACTGATCAGTTAGCCTGAGGCAAGACTGCTCCACTCCCATAGGCTGGAGGGGTAACAGGTTTTGTCCCCACTGGCCTCTTGGAATGACCTCTGCATCCCTTTTGCCATGAGAGTTGGCAGCCCTCTCTTGCTTCCCAGGAGAGACAGACCACCCATTCCCATCAGTCTTGGAATGGTGCTCCCTCCCTATAGGGAGGAGAGGTCTGCTCTTACCCTGTTGAGCCACCTGGGATGACATCCATTTTCCCCTTGGGCCCAGAAGATATCCACTCTGTTCCAATCATATCTCTTGTGACCCCTTGGGATGAGTTCATAGGATGGCTGCTCTATCCTTATGCTGCCTCCTCTGGCCCCTTTTAGAAAGGCCACCCCTATCTCAGCTCAAGGTATGGTGCTTCTTCTCCTCAGTGAGGACGGGCTTGCTCTCTTCCTTTGCTACTTGCATTGGCTGCTCAGCCCCAGAAGACAGGCTGGCCACTATCTTACCTCAGCTCAGACAGACTGCCCTGCCCCACCCCCTTCCCTGAGCAAACCTTTGGTGAAAATAGAGGTAGAAGACTAGGTCTTTGTCCATCCTTAAGTCAATCCAGTAAGTATTGCTTGAGCACCTCCTGTGTGCTCAGTATAAGAGAAGAAGAAATTAGAATGGGCTGATGAAGTTAGGCTTAAGAAAGGGCATTCCACGAAAGAGGCTCACATAAGCAAAAGGCAATAGACATGTTATGTTTGTAGGACATGCTTTGGGGTCAGTGGGCCCAGTTGAGTGTGGAGGCCTGGTAGTTCTGATCCAGGAGTGGAGATTCTGTCCTGAGGATACTAGGGAACCCTAAAGGTTTTCATTAGAGATGTGCTGGGACTCAAAACTGTTTTATGAAATTTTCTTGTGACAGTGTCCAAAATGAATTAGCAAGGATGAGCATGGAGACAGGAAGTTCAGGTGGGAGACTGTGGAAGGCATCCAGGACGGGTTGGTGAAGATCTGGGCTAAGGTGGCAAAGCAATAGCAACCATTTATGGAACATCTACTAGGTGTCAAGCACTTTGTATATATTATCCCATTTAATCCCCATAAGACTGTTCTAGAGTTTTAATACCCCTATTTTAATATCCTTTTTTTTTTTTTTTACGGAAGTGAAAACTGAGGCTCAGAGAGGTCAAGTACCTTGCCCAAGGTCACAGGTCACACAGCTAGGATGTAGTGGAGCTAGGATTTGAAGGAGTCTAAGCTAGCTTGACCTAAAGCCTGTGCTTTATACCTGTGTCTGGGAGTAAAGGACAGAAGAATATGAAAGTCCAAACTGTTGTCAGATGGGGTGCAGTGTGTTGGCATTGAAGGGGAAAGTTGGGAAAGGGACTCTTTTAGACTGGGGACAGATGATTAATTTAGAATTGGATGTGTTGAGATTAAGCTGGTGGTGAAGGATCCAGTGGCCAGCTGGCATTCTGGACTAGCACTGAATGGTAGAGGACAGTATGAGGATTTTGAATCATTGGTTATTTCTAGAAGTAACTATTGAAGCCATACCAGTGAATTTATTAGCCTAAGAAGTGAACAAAGGATCCCAAGACCCAGGTCTGAGCTCTGGGAGCCAAAGAAGAATCCAGAAACAGGGCAATGGGAGTGCTAGGTAGAGCTCTAGAAAACAGTGTCACAGGAGTCAAGAAGGGAAGATTTTACAGAAGAGAAGAAAAGAGTAGTTAATATCAAATCATTCCTGACCTCACAGGCAACCACCTTCCCAGGCCCCAACCTCACCATTTGCAGCCTCATACAATGTAGGTAGAGCCAGGGCCTGAGCCTCCCAGGCAGGCTCTTGCTGGGATTGTATCTTAACAACCAGCTAAGAAGGCAGGTTGGCATAGAGAAGATTGGAAAAGAATGGTGTTCCAGAACCTGATCTGTGAGGCCAGGAGGAAGCAGTATGGCTTCCCGAGGATCAGAAAAGGGGAACACCTGACTGTGACGTGGGAAGAATTCGAGTTATCATCTTCTCTTGTTATAATAGCTGTAGTAGATGATCCACCTAAATTGTGAAAGGAGAAAGGTTTAGAGGAACTAAACGATATTAACTGGCTATTTGCTATGTTCTGGATACTAATGCTATCATTGGAGCCCTGGTGGTATAGTGGTTAAGGGCTCAGCCGCTAACCAAAAGGTTGGCAGTTTAAATCCACCAGCCACTTCTTGGAAACCCTATGGGGCAGTTCTGCTCTAGCCTATAGGTCAGTGTGAGTCAGAATCAACTCAACAGCAATGGGTTTGAGGTGGTTTTTTAGATACTATGCAAGACAGTTTACATTTTAAGATTCTCTCCTAACAACCATTTAAATCTCATTGTAATTGCCATTTTACAGATAAGGAAAACAAAGCTCAGAGATTTCAGTTGACAGAGTAAGGATTTGAACTAGGTTTATCTGGCCTCAGTGCCCAGGCTCTTTCTACCAAACTGGGCAGAAAGTCTGATTTTTGTCCGTTGTACAAACTGCACCCAGACTGAGCTCAGGAAAGGTTTGTTCACAGTAAAGATACCTGGGAGCTGGAGAGAAGTGCATACTCCACTTCCAAGGACTGGAAGCCAGTGCTCTAGTTCCCTCAGGCCCACTGCACTATCAACTTCAATAAGTTCCAAAGGGCCCCAGTGCTAACAGCCCAATGCCCTGTCTTTTTCCCTCAGATGCTCACATATATTCTGACCTTCCTGCCTCTGTCAGATCAGAAAGAGGCCTCCCTCGTGAGTCGGGCTTGGTACTGTGCAGCCCAGAATGCCCTTCGGGAGGTAAGATGCCCATCCTTACCTGGCCTGTTTTCAGTTCTCTCTCACTTCAGCTTGCTCATGGCCCCACACATACATCATCCATCCACCCATCCATTCTTCTGTTCAGCCAACACTTACTGAGTACCTGATCGGCTCTGGGTGCAGTGTTAGGACTCCGTGGATAAATAAGACATGTATTCCCCCCCCAGGGAGCTCAGAGTCCAGTGAAGCAGAAGACAAGTATGTGAATAATCACAATTTCATGTGCTCAGGGATGTTAAACAAGAATGAAAGGATGCAACGGGAACATAAAGAAGGATGTCAAAGGAAACTGGCATGCTCAGGGGAGGCTTCCAGGAAGGAATAGGATGTGGGTGAAGGTTGGTCTTCCAGGACTGGTAACAGAGCACAGGTGAAGGCACCAAAATGTGGAATTTTTCTGGAAATTACCACACGAGAAGTTCTATAGGATAGGAACTTAGATGTATGAGGGAGAAGTGGTAGGAAATGAGACTAGAGAGGCTTAACTGCAAACTGGCAGGTGTGCCAGGTGGCAGTGCCTGGGTTTTCTCTCAAAGGCCACTGTGGAGCCTTTACAGAATTTGTAGCAAGGGAGTGACACAATGCAATTCGTGTTTTAGAACTCCGCAGTGCAGAGTGGACTGAAGAGGGAGCAACTGAGTGTAGGAAGACAGCCCAGCTAGGAGCTGATGCAGATGCCTTTGCTAGTTTGGAAGGCAAGCAATGATAGCTCGTTGTTTTCATTTTTCTTTCTTTGGTTATTGCTGAAGTTGAATAGTTTTTCCCATTAGCTGTCCATTTGTTTTTCCGTCATGTTCTTTATCCACTATTGGGGTCTTAGTATTTTTCTTATCAATTTGTATGAACTTGTTATACATTAAAGATATTAATCCTTTGCATATGTATTGAAATATATTGCTAGTATGTTTGGCTTTTAATTTGATTGGTAGATATGTGTTTGTTTATGAGATACAGAAGTTGAATTTTTATCTTATTGATTGTGAACATCTTTTTCATTTCTTCCTTTGTTCTTTAAACTTAGCAGTCCCTTGCCTTTTCAGAGATTTGATAAATACACCCTCATATTTTCCTTCTGTTTCATACTTTAATTTTTCAAATTAATTTTTATTAGTAAAAGTTACTTTGATGTATGTTGTGAAGTAAGGAGCTAAATTGATTATTCTTCAAATAGCCCAAACACTGTTTATGTATAATCATTCCCTTCTCCCGGGTTAGAATTCCTCCTTTGTCATGTGTTAAATGTGTATACATAAATAGGATCCATTGTTGAGGTATCCATGCAGTGTCATTAATCTCACTGTCTAGAGGAAGTTGATTTTGAATATGTTAAAAATTTGGAAGTGGGAGACGTCTAAATGGTGAGGTCTAGTTGGTAGTTGGATTTCTGGGTTAGGAATTCAAGAGAAGAGTCTGGCTATAAATATAAATTTGGGTGTCATTAAAGAATGAGTAGAAGTTGAAACCACAAATCTGAATAACTTCCCCCAGGGAAAGCATGATGAGCCACAGGAACAGCTAGTAACAGGATGTCCCAGGTGAGGATGCCTGTCTGAGGGCATGGAAGGGAGGAGAAACCTCCAGAGGGACTAAGGAGATTCCAGAAGAGGAGGGCACAGAGGTCAAAGGCAGAGAGCAGTTAAAGGGTCAAGTGGATGACTAACAGTGTAAAATCCCAGAGAGTCAAATACTGCCCATTATGTTTGACATTCAGAGAGGTCCCCAATAGCTTCAGAAACATTTGGCACCAGGGGACAAAAGCCAGGTGGGTTGAGGAGTGAGGGAAGAAAAGAAGTGTAGAGAGTGACCTCACTTGTGAGAAGTTTTGTTGTGAAAGGAAGGAAATAAACAGGAAGTAATGAGAGGTCGAGGTGGACTTGACAAAGGGTTTGCTTTCTTTTTTTTTTTTAATAACTGAATTTTTGCTATTCTTATTGAGAATATATACAGCGGAACATGCACCAATTCAACAGTTTCTTCATGTCCAATTCAGTGACACTGATTACATTCATTGAGTTGTACAGCCATTCTCACCCTCCTTTTCCAAGTTGTCCTCCACCATTAACCTAAGACAAAGAGATTTTAATTGGGAGAAAAGCTAAATGTGTTTACACGCTGAGGGGAGTGAGTCGCTAAAGGAGGGGTGAGTGGAGGGAGGAGAGAGATCAGGAATGATGACTGCAAGGTCTCCAGGTTGGTGGCAGAGACAGGCTCCACCATACAAGGTTTGGTCTTAGATGGGAGGAAGCGGAAGGTAGGCTGGAAATGTGGAGATGTTCGCTGAGGAAGTTCCTGCCTGCTGGCCGCTTGCTCTGTGAACTTGGAGGCCAAGTTGTCTATCAAGAGTGAGAAGAGATGGAGACCAGGACTTCGCTCAGAGAGGTGTGGAATAGTCACAGGGCGGAAGGAGGATGGAAAATTACCAGGGAAATGTGGAGAGGCTGCAGGCAGCTCTGAAGGAAGTCCATCTCATTCAGATGTTTATGCTGCCTGCTTTGTGCCTGACACTGTGCTGGACCCTGGGGGTGCAGGGTCAAGGGAGACGTGCCTCCCAAGGAGTTTTTGTGAACTAGAGGGAGATAAATACAAGCAAAAAGGGGTTAGGGTGCTGTACTCGAAGTCTGTGAGGTACATTGGGGATGGTGACTTCTTGCTCCCCTGACCTGTTGCCACTGTTCACTTAATCCTAATTTTCCTCAAAAGAAGGCAGACAAAGGCAACACCTCACCACCACCACCACCACCACCACACACATACACACACACACTCAGTCTCTGCCTATTCAGGGTTGGGGGTTGGTTGCCTGCTGCTGGGTTGGTTACTGTGAGACAAAAATCCAGGCCAGCCCAGCTCTGCCCTCTGGCTTTTTCTTCTGCCTGGGGTGTTTGTAGAGGCCCCAAGTCTACCTCCTCTATTGAGACCAGAGCCCCTGGCAGCCTTCTGGAGGATAGCAGGCGTGCTAGCTTTGGTTTCTTGTACCAGACAGACAAGGACCCCTGGTAGCTCAATGATTAAGCATTCAGCTGCTAACTGTAAGGTCAACGGTTCAAACCCACCAATGCTTCCATGGGAGAAAAGACCTGGTGATCTGCTCCCATAAGTATTATGGGAGCCTAAGAAACCCTATGGAGGAGTTCTACTCTGTCACATGGGGTCACTATGAGTTGGAACCAACTCAATGGCACCTAACAACAACTGGGCAGACGGGGCCATTTTCTCAATCAGATGGCTTTCCAAGTGTGTACACAGGCCCACAGTCTCAGCCTGGGGTTTCGCTAAGTATGACAAAACCCTGGTCTCTCACAGTCAATGGGTATGTGTCAGTTTTAGCAGGTTCAGGGTTAAATCATCCAAATGATTTGGCATTCATTCTAAGATGCTAGCACTGGGAAAGGAGGGAACCGGGGGCTAGCTGGCCTTTCTGTGGCTGAGGCCCCTGAAGCTAGAATAGGTGTCCTTGCCATCCTCACTTGGGCCTCTAGAAGCATCTAGGGTCCGGGAAGGGGGGGTTTCCTACATTGGGGCCAAAGACCCAAACCCAGGAGCCCTGCTGTTTCTGCTTGTTGCTTTGCCCCCCGCTCCCCCCCAAAGATAACTATCCCTACACAGCTGCTCCTGAGCTCCTGCAGCCTGAGTCCAGCTGACTCAGGAGCAGGGAAACCCCCTGGGTGATGTCTTAGAGGCTGCCTGCTCTCCAAGAAGAGAATAAAAGGAGGCCAGAGAGAGCAGGGGAGAAGTGGTCTCAGACTCCCCCAAGAGCTGGAAGTTCTTTGGCCAGGCCCTGACACCTTTTGCTGCCACCATTTAACTCTAGATGTGGGACTAGAGGTGACTGCCAGGGCTCTCCTCATGTGTGTGTGTCTTCTCCATAGGGAGGCAGGGAGAGGGTAGAGCATTTCTGGCACCAAGGCTCAGGCAGGACAGACAGAGGGAAGACAGCACCTGCTGCTGGGGCTGGCACGTGCAGGCCCTCTCAAGGCCTCTGTGCAGGGCTGTGCTGTGGCATGTGACTGGAGGGGGCTGCTGCCTCAGCAACCAGCCCTGCTCCCCATTCCTCCACCACAGTTTACTCTTCATCAAGTTGAATCATCTGTCAAGCAGGCTTTAAGGTGGCTGGAGGCATGTTTTCACTTTTCTTTCTCAAATATTTCCTCTCTGATCTTTTCCACCTCCCTCCTCTCCTCACACACTGAGATTTTCCCCATCTCTCCTCAAATCTGAGAGATGGACCCAGACACTTGGGAGTCCTCACTGCCCACTACCTTACCCTCCCTGACCCACTGCCTATGAGAGCATCCATAGAGCACACTCCTCACCCACAGTGCCCCCTTCTTGGAATGGGATCTGAAAAGGGAGCCCAGTGACCCCTGACTCTTGTGAAAGAAGCCAGGGGATGGCCCCAACCTCTTGCCACGCTCTCCTTTGCATGAGGGCAGGCATGGTCGACTGCTTCTCTTGGCAACAGCTGGGGACTGGCTTCCACACCTGTAGAATGAGTTCCATCTGCCCTCCTGGGAGAATCCCATCGATAAGTATCTTGTTAGGAGCACAGATTACACGTCATTTCAACCTTTCTCATTCCTTTTGATGATGTTCTATGGAATCCAAGCAGGGAACATCCACTTGTCACTGACAGGATAGGTTTTCCAGGGAGCTTGTTTCCTGAATTGGGATCATTTTAATACAAAAAGAGAGAGCCTTCCTTGAGCACCACTTGCCTGCAACCCAGGCATCTGCGAGGGGTAGAGAAAGGGGGCTGGGGCATCAGAAGCCAAGCTCTCTTCCTCTCTCCCCGCCCCCCCACAAAAATTGTCCCAACTTGCTTTTGGCTCCCTTTGGCACATGATCAGGGAAGGTTCTGTGAAAACTTCCCCTCAGCTGGGGGCTCCCCACACTCCTACGCAAGCAGCTTATTCCTACAACGACTTAGCCCTGAGCTCACCTTCTGGCTCCTACCTGCTCGCTCACTGCGTGCTCACCTTCCCTAACACCCTGAAAGTTCTTCTAGTAGTTCCTGTCCACAGAAGTGGGAGGCTCCTTCTTTCTTACCTGGACAGACAGGTGTCTTCTCCAGAGATGCACTGCAGAGCTCACAAGGACCTCTGAACTCTGGAGCATCCAGGGCCCAATGCTAGGAGGCCCCACGAGAGTCAGTTCACACACAGAGAGGCGTGTGCACACGCTTTCACTTACACACAAAACCTGTATAAACATTTATGTGGCTCAGACATACTCTGAGGCCACTAGGCAACCCAGGCCTCATTGCCTGCCCCCAAACCCCTAGCACCTGGGCCACAAGGGTTCTAGTAAATGATGCCTGTCTCATGGGTCTCAGGGCCTCCTTCTGAAAGTCCCAAATGTTGAGGTCCAGCATATTTTGCTCTCTCATCCCCTCCCCAATCCTGAGGGCTTTGTCGGGCCTCATCCACGTCATATCCCCCACCCCTATGCTCAGTTTGACTCCCTACCCTGTCCCTGCCCCTCCCTAGGCACCCAGTCCTGTCCACCACCAACCTTCCTGTCATCCCCTGAGACAGTCATCTCCCTTTGGGCTCCCCCCCCCCACCTGACTTCTTCCCAGCTCCCACTTCCCACTCCCACCCCCTCACCCACACAACACCTCACACATGTTGGGTCCCTGTTGTCAAAGGGCCCTTCCCTGACCTGCCCCCAGTCTCTGGCCTGCCACCCTCACCAACAGACCCAATGTCCAGTTCTCTCTGAAGCCAGGGCTAACCCCATGCTTGCTGCTGCTCCTTAGACAAATGTGCGGTACAACATCCCCGTATCCTCAGCCTCCCTCCCAGCCATCAAGAGCCTGGGCCTCCGGGGCATCTCCTGCATCAGCCTGACCAACGTGGATAGCTCGCCAGCTTCACACCAGGTGCTGCAGTCTGTCGCCTACCACCTGGGCCCACACCTGCAGAGCTTGTGCCTGGGTGGGGGCAGCCCCACAGAGGCCTCCTTCATGGCCCTGATCCTGGGCTGCCCGGCCTTGCGTACCCTTGACCTTAGTGGCTGCAACAGCCTCTTCACCTCAGGCACGCTGCTGGCTCAGCCCGAGATGGCACAGCGGGTCCGGGAGGCGTTGCACAGCCTTCGGGAGCTCAACCTGGCCGGCCTGCGGGACCTAGCCGACCTCAGCTTCAACCGGCTCAGCAGCTGTGCCCCCAGCCTGGAGCGCCTCTCCTTGGCCTACTGCCACCTCACCTTCGAGCTGAGCCCAGCCCAAGGCTCCATGGGCCCCCAGGACAGCTGCCCCTCCCTCCTCTCCTTCCGAAACTTGCTGCGATTTGTGAAGGAGCGGGCTGGTAAGCTGCGTGCCCTAGACCTGAGCGGCACCGGCCTGCTACCTGAGGCCCTGCAGGCCCTGGGACAGGTGCCTGGGCTGCAGTTGCAGGAACTGAGCTTGCACAGCTGCCGGGACCTGTCCACAGAGGCTGTGGCCGCCCTCTGCCGCCAGCAACCAGGTCTTACCTCTCTGGACCTCAGCGGCTGCTCAGAACTGGCTGATGGGGCGCTCTTGGCCGTGAGCCTTGGCCTGCGGCACCTGCGGCGCCTGAGCCTGAGGAAGCTGCAGCGGCTAACAGACGTGGGATGTAAGGCCCTAGGGGGCCTGCGGGAGCTGCAGAGCCTCGACATGGCTGAGTGCTGCCTGGTGAGCGGGCGGGGATTGGCCCAGGCCTTGGGCTCAGCGCACAGAGCCCCACTCCCACTGACCTCCCTCAGCCTGGCTTACTGCTCCTCACTCAAGGTGAGCGTACTACCCCATACCTTATTTGTCAGGTCCAGGGGTTGGGGGACCTCAGCATGTGTTGCCAGGGAGGAGCTACCATGTTTGTGTCCAAGGAATAGTAGGGAGAATGGGACTTGGAACACCGTCTGGAAGGGGAAGGGGGCCTAGACAGTGCTGCTGCCAGCTCTCCTCCCCGCAACCCCCACTGGGGCCCCGGTAAAGGGAGGGCCAAGAGACCCAGGTGGCCCAGTCACAAGGAGGCACAAGGCCTCACGTGCCAGGTGCTCAGTGACCAGGGAGGGGCTCTAAAGCGAGCCCCCTGAGTGCCCATATTCTGGAGGCAGGGAAGTCTGGTGAGAAGGGTGATGGAACCAAGTCCTGAGAGGAGAGGCACTGAGGTTCCGCAGAAGAGGGCCTGAGGGAGGTGATGGGATGTGGGAGCAACACGGTCATTTCCCTGCTGAAGCCAGTCCTTTCATTAGCTCAGCCTGGCCCTCTGGGTAGTGTCCGTGTTTTGGCAACGTCAGTCTCTCCCTCTTCAGTGGATTATCCCTTCAATCTATCAATGGGACCAGGGTTTTCCCAACCTAAAAAAAAAAAATCTCTCAACCTTGTTTCCCCAAAAGAGCCTCGCCACCTGACCCCCTCCCTCCATCTTCCCTTTCCCACCAGGCTTCTCTCAGCTGCAGCTCTGGTTCAAGTTCTCTAGGGAACATATCTGATTGGCTCAGCTTGGGTCAGATGTCTACCTCGGGTCCAATATCAGAGGGCTGCCTCAGCCCACTCCTTTTGCAGGGGCGGGGAACTTGGGCAGGGCAGGGCAGGACCCTGGAGACTTCACCTGCAGCCTTCCTGCCCCAGCTATGGTCCAGGCCTTTGTCCTCCAGCAGCCTCCATCCCCAAGGCCCGCCCTGTCCACTCCCTCTTTGCACTCCAGGGATCATGCAGCTTCCCTCCTTGGACTCCTTTGGTACTGCTCTATTGCCTGTGGGGATGGGACCTTCCTAGTGACCCCCAGCCCTGGTGGCACAGGCACAGACACCTCTCCATCACTTCTCTGCTTCCCTCGTAGGACGCCTCAGTGCTCTCCCTGATCCCAGAGCTGGGCCCCAGCCTCAGGGTGCTAGACTTATCCTCCTGCGTGGCCCTCACCAACCAGACCATGCAGGCCATCTGCACCTACCTCACCCACCTCTCAGTCCTGCGCCTGGCATGGTGCAAGGAGCTCTGTGACTGGGGGCTCCTGGGACTAGGGGAGCCCAGTGAGGCACCTGTGCAGGGGCTCCAGGTACAGGACCCTCGAGGTCATGGGGGGGAGGTCCCTGGGCTCAGCCACCCTCCTGCCCCTCCCAAGACCCTCCTTAGGAGCACTTGGAGGCTAGACTCAGGAGGAACCTGAGAAGCAGGGGCTCCTTCTTCCCACAGCCACGTCAAGAGCTGGAGCATTGGGCAATGGGCCCCAAGGAGTTCTCTCCCAAGCCTCAGGGCCCCTCCCTGCTCATGCTGCAGACCCTGCAAGAGCTGGACCTTACAGCCTGCAGCAAGCTGTCCGATGCCAGCCTGGCCAAGGTAATGGGGCTGAGGCCTGGATAGGCTGAGGACCCTGGGACTGGAGCCAGGTGCTCAGGCCTACCTACTTTTTGCTTGGAAAAATGGAGAGTTCCTTTCTCATTGACTCCTGCTGTCCACAGCCACTTCTCTGGCTGGGGGATGTGGGAATAGGTCCTGGGCTCAGTACCATGCTACAGCCACCCCACGCTCCTATCCTTGCAGGTGCTCCAGTTCCCCCAGCTGAGGAGATTGTCCCTGAGCCTACTGCCAGAATTCACAGACACAGGCCTAGTAGCTGTGGCCAGGGGCTGCCCCAGCCTGGAGCACTTGGTGCTGAGTCACTGCAGCCTCCTTAGTGATGAGGGCTGGGCCCAGGCAGCCGGCTCCTGGCCAAGGCTGCAGCACCTCAACCTGTCCAGCTGCAGTCAACTCACCGAGCAGTGAGTGTCCATTCACTGATGCTGAGTGGAGGGAGCCCCAGGGCAGGGCTGCGCTGGGCCCACTCTGGGCAGGCGCTTACCCAGTGGCCTCCTGCAGAACCCTGGACACCATTGGGCAGGTGTGCAAGCAACTCCGAGTGTTGGATGTGGCCATGTGTCCTGGTATCAGCATGGCTGCAGTCAGGCGCTTCCAAGCCCAACTGCCCCAGGTGACCTGCATCCAGTCCCGCTTCGTGGGAGGGGCTGACCTAATGTTAACGCTCTGAGGTCAGGTCAGCAGCCAGCCTCGAAGCTCAAATCCTTTAACCCCTCTAGAGTTCTCCGCCCTGGCCTCTTGATCTGAGTCTGACTCAGTGTCCCCCGCCTCCCTCTGCTGCATACCCCCATAGCCCCTTTCCCAAGCTATAAACCCCTTTTCTAGGACTGGGGGTGGGACCAATCCAGGGCAGCCCAGGGGGCTTCCTGCTTCCGTCTAATCCACAACCAGGAGCGACTTCTTTCCAGCTACGTGCTGCCGCCATCAGCCCCTAGAAACCACAGCCCCTGCTTTACTTGGCCAGGCCCCCAAGTGGGCTGGATCTAGTGCTGGGGAGGAGCAGACTGTGTGCCTCTTGCCCTGCCCTCTTCTCAGACCTGAGGCCTGTGCCCTACCTTGTCCCCTGCGGGCACTCTCCCAGCCCCTACAAGCACTGAACTTTAGCAGCTAAGTCAGTCTTTGTTGTGGACCCAAACAAGATTAAAAATTCCACATCTTACCTCCTTGTCTTAAGCGTCAGACTGAAGGGCACCTCCCCCTCAGCTGAAGAGGCCTAGCCCAGAACAATGGAGAAAACACCAGAGGCACCTACATCCTCTGGCCTGGCCCAGAGTCCCACAGGTGCCCCATGTGGCCTCAAGGCTGGTGTACTATCGGTTGATTCTCAGGCAAAGCTAGCTTCTCCCACTGTCCTTCCAAACACCAGCCCCTCAGCTATCACAGCCAGGTTGTACCCCACGCTGTGGCCCTGGCCTGATGCCCCACTTCATTCACAGCTAAGTGTGAAAGGCAGAAGGGGAAGACTGGTTGTCACTAAAGCAGGCTTGGCCTACAGGGTTCAGAGCTGGCTAAACACATAGACCCAAGAGCCAAGCCAACTTTTTATTTCTGCTGCAATCTCTTCCAGCTAGGGGTGTCTATGCTTCTCCACTTTCCACCCTCCAAGGCCCCGTCAG
This sequence comes from Elephas maximus indicus, assembly GCF_024166365.1. NCBI lineage: Eukaryota > Metazoa > Chordata > Mammalia > Proboscidea > Elephantidae > Elephas > Elephas maximus. The sequence goes on along the minus strand of NC_064839.1, from coordinate 33,614,061 downwards.
GGTTCAGCAATGCTGCAGTCGTAGCAGAAGTTGAAGTTGGTGGGCGGTGGGGGTACGGGGGGTGGCTGCTCAGGGATGGGCACGTTCTCTAGCTCCAACAACCGCAGCTTGGTCTCCATGGTCAGCAGGAGCTCGAGATCCAGCCGTGTCTGCTCACTGCCCATGGGGCTGCCCAGCAGGGCGCTCAGCCCATCTGTCCACAGGTGGAACTGGGGACAGGGCCAGCTCTGAGGTCCTGCCCCTGCTCATCTGCCCCCCTGCTCAACTCTGTTCAGCCTTGCCCAACACTCACCTCCCGCTTGGAGGGAGCAATGAAGTTGAGGTGTGCCTCCTGCTCCCCACGGTCGTAGCTGACTGAGAAAGCTAACTCACAGAGGTCCTGGGGAAGCAGGGGGCAGCAGGAGCATTAGCAGGGAGCAGGCAGGAAGGAGCCCTGGGCCCCACTGCGCTCACCTTGTTCTGCTTCCCGGAGCCCTTCTCCCGGATGTGGGGGCAGTCCCTGCCTGTCAGGAGCACCCGGATGTCGGCCACAGAAACTGCAGGAAGAAGGCTGTGCTGACCACTAGGGCCCAGATGGCCCCGGGGCAGGGATCACCTGGGAGACAGATGTCTGCCGTCTGCCCTGCCCCTGCCCCCTTACGCTGCTCGGGCAGGCTCTCAGGGGGCGGTGGGCTCGCACCCTCCTCCACATCTCCATACTGCAGCACCTTGTGGTTGGGGGATAAGCAGCAGAACCACAGCTTGTCTGTGGGAACAAAGAGAAGAGTGGAGAGTGATAAAGGCACCCTGGCCCGCCTGCCCTGGCCCCTACCCTGCCTCTGTCCACTCAGTGACCCTGGCGCCGCCGGCTGCTGATCTTGCGGAAGAGTGTCCCCTCACAGAGGCGGAGCAAACGCTGCTGGCGGATCAGGCCCATGAGCTCCGGTTTCAGCTTCTCCCGAAGCTCCCTGGGTAGGGGGAGGAGGGTTCACTGACCAGGACCATGGAGCACCAGGGAAGGTGGGGGCCAGGACTGGGAGACCCAGGCCCACCAACTCACAGTATGGGAGGGGCCAGTGTGCCTTCCTGGTGCAGCCGCTCTGTCTGCCGCAGCCGCAGCACTTCCCCGTAGGTAAGCGCGTTCACTTTGGTTCGGAAGAGCTCCAGGGAGGTGGGCTTCAGGGCCAGTGTGCGGGCCAGCTGCTCCCGTACCACCTGCATGACCTGGGGCCACCCCGAGCCCTGCTCAGTGCCTGTACTCTGGACCCCGACCCTGGCCCAGATCCCAAGCTCCAACCCTCCCACCTTGTCGAAGTCCTCCTGTGTGGCCCGCATCTCCTTCCAGGTCTTATTCAGCAGCTGGATCCCTACACAGAAGAGCTCGTGGAAGCTTTGGTCTTGGCCGAAGAACATGGGTGAAAAGTCCTGGGCCGTCTCGGAACCTGGAGCGGGGGGGCAGGAGGGGCTCAGGGAGGTAGTGTGTGTAGCCCCTGGCCCTCTCTGCCCTTCCGTCCCTGTCCCCGGACACACTGTGCCCAGTTCTACTCACAGGGCTCCCCCACGTGGAGCAGCTCACACAGCAGCACAGTCAGCTGGATGCTGCTTCGGGCAAAAGGACATTCGTGCTTGTCCTCACGGCTGCTGTTCTCCAACACAAACTGGGGTGGGGGTGGGGAATGGGGCAGGGAGTCATGGCTAGGCCATGGGGGCCTGCCTAGGTGGGGACCCTGCCCTGCCCCACCCAGCCCATCACTGACCCGGCTGTAGGCGTTGGGTGCGTGTCTGGAGAAGTAGAGCATGTTGTCCAGGGCCAGCAGTCCAGGGGGCACGCGCTCTAGGTCCTGCGCTGGGTTGCTATTCTGAGGGACATTGGCAGCTCAGGAACAGCCCCGGCCCTCAGGAACAACAGGTCTGGGTCGAGGCGGCGGGGGAGCTGGGTAGGGCTAACTCACCGAGAAGCCCAGTTTACGGAACTCGCGGGCACAGAGGGAACGGCGGCGGTCGGCACTCATCACAGCGCCCGGGGACTCCCTCTCTGGCTCAAAGGCTGCCTGGCGAAGGGCCTGCAGCTGCTCCCGCTGCTCCTGGGGGCAGAGGGGTAGGGTGGTCAAGATTATAGTTTTAGGGCCAGGCTGTCCCCAGTCTCGTGCCCTCCAAGCCCTCACCTGGCTGTAGGGATCCAGCGGTGTCCGCATGCGCGGCTCCAGCAGCCCCAGTGTGAGGGCCTGCAGGACGTACAAGTGGTGAGCCATCTCGTCGCCCAGTGGTGCTGCACTGTGGATGATGTTCTGGGAGACAGCCAGTCCACAGGTGTGAGCATGGGCAGGGGACCAGGAAACAAGGAGTGCAGAGGGGTCACCCTGGCCCAGTCCTTCCTACCTTATAGATGAACTGACGGAAGTTTCTCTGCCATAGGTAGTCAAGCATGTGCTGAGGTGGGTGGGAAGGGAACTCAGATGATTTAGCCCCACTATCAGCACCCAGCCTACAGGCTGGGGTGGGCACAGGGCCCACCACCTGCTGCCCACCCTACGAAGCCACCAAGCTGACACTCACCTTACGCTCGGCAGGGCTGGCCCCCTGCAGCAGGGCCGTCAGCAGCGCCATGGCCTTGGTTTGCAGCTGCTGATTCATGCTGTGGCGAGAAGAGGGCTCAGTGGCCACTGAGGGTCTGGCCCAACTCCCTTCCATCTGCACCCCACCCCTCAACACTTACACCTGAAGGTGCACCAGCAGCCTATCCAATGGCACCTCGCTTTTGACCAGCTGGCCCAGGGCAGGGCTGCTCAAGGTCACACTCTCCAGCAGCCCCAGGGCCAGGGGCTGCACAGAGGCATCCATCAGGTTCATGTTCACGTAGTACACCACCTGTAAGTAGCATAGTTGGTCGTCATCACCACTACTCCCGTGAAAGGCTAGATCCTGATTCTGCCCCACTGCCCCCACCCTTTGCTCCAGAAAAGCCCGCTCACCTTCCTGACAAAGGGGATGCTGAGCGTCTCCCAGGATACGACGCCATGCTCCATAAGCTCCGAGAAGGCCTGCAGCCCAAGGGCCAACACCTCCCCTAGGCTGGGTGAGGACAACTGGGGCTGAGCAGGACCAGAGCAGGACTCCTAAGCCCCACCATGTCCCCCAGCCCACCACAGCCCTATGCTCACTCGTCCCCATCTTCAATGATGGTGCCTAGCCTCTGAAGCCCATCACGGCTAATGACCTCCCGGGCAAAGGTTAGGTCTGGGGCCAGCAGGATGAGGTGCTGCAGGGCCTCCCGGCGCCCTTCACGACTCCCACTCTGCAGCCCACCCAACAGCCGCTCAGCCTCAAGGTCCTGGCAGGGGCAGGGGCAGAAACAGAGGTGAGGCTGGGTGGAGGTAAGGAGTAGGGACAGGTGTGGGAGCTGGGTTGTCCACTAGGTGGGGCACTGCCGGGCTGGGGCCAGGGCCAAGGCAGAAAGGAGGCACAACCCAGCGGCAGGGAGTGGGAGGGTGGGGCCAGGAGGGGCATTACTGGGGCAGTGCTGAGGCACAGGATGCTGCCATTCTTGATCTCCGTGCGGTTCTGGAGAAGACACAGCAGGACAGGGAGGAAAGTCAAGGAGGGCTCTGAGAAAACAGTCAAGTGAGGTTTCAGGGAGGATTTAGAGGTCAGTAATTTTTTTTTTTTTTTTTTTTAAAAACAAGCTCAAGGAGCCCTGGGGCCCAATGGTTAAGCGCTCAGCTGCTAATGAAAAGGGCAGCAGTTCCAACCCATCTGCTGCTCAGAGGGAGAAAAGACCTGGTGATCTGCTTCCATAAAGATTTCCCGTATCTGTTGCCGTTGAGTCAATTCTGACTCAAAGTGACCCTGTAGGACAGGGTAGAACTGCCCCATAGGGTTTCCAAGGCTGTATTTTTTACAGAAAGGCTGCCCCATGTTTTTTTTCACGGAGCCAAACTGCAGACCTTCCAGTTAGCAGCTGAGTGCTTAACCACTGCACCACCAGGGCTCCCTCCCTTACAGCCTTGGGAACCCTATGGGGCAGTTCTACAATGTCCTATAGAGTTGCTATAAGTCCAAATCGACTGAGCACACAACAAAATCACATTTCAGATAATGGGATAGATGAGTCTGAGGAATCAAGGCCTGATGGTGAGAAGGATCAGAGGGAGGTCACTCTGCATCAGTTAGGGAGGTAGTTTCTGAAATACGAGGGCGTGGCAGGGAGGGAACTCACGTTCTCTGTGATGTATCTCCTGTGTCCATCAGCAAACTGCAGGGCATAGCGCTCTGAGTGTGTCAGACTCCACCTGCCACGGGCACCGGAGGATCAGTGAGGCCCCCAGGGGGCGCCTCCTCCCCTGCCTTGCCCCGCACCCCGTAGCCCGGCTGCCGGCACTCACGCGTCGCACACTTCCTTCAGCACAGCGGCCAGCGGCTTTGCCTGCAAGTAGATGGTCATTCACAGACCGGGAATGAGGAGGAATGAGAGGGCTCTGGGGGGAGGGGCAGGACGGACTGCTCCGAGGGGAAGGGACCACGGTAGACAGGGCGAGAGGGGGCGACGCAGAAGGTAGACGGTGGGACGGATGGAGGTGAGACAGGAGGGGTGACCTGGTCCAGCTGGATGAGCTGAGGGATGGCGTCACGCATCTGGACGGCGATCTTGACCACGTTCCGCGGGGGCGCCATGGTCCAGCTGGGCCGCGGGCGCCTGTACTTCCCCCAGATGGCGCTACCTCCAGCCGAGGGCGCACCTGGTCTAGGGCCCCTGGGGACGACAGCGCAGCCCGGCCCTCTGCCCCCCCCCCGCCCCCGGCACTCACGGCCCAGGGTCCCACTCCTGGCCAGGAGACGCGCGGCCTTCCCAAGGGAGCCGAGGCTAGTTCCGGGTTGGAGTCCTGGGAGTAGAGGGTAGAAAAGGGCCCGCCCCGCCCCGCTGAGACAGCCCCGCCCCGCGCCAAGGTGCGGCAGGTGGGGGCGGGGAGGGCAAACTGCCAGCGGCCGCCACACCTCTTGCTGCTGCAAAGTTGACCCACCCAGTCCCACCAGCAATTCAGCAGTGCCAGGGAGGAGACCCGGAAAAAAAACCCGATCAGAGATAGCCTTAGGCATGGTCTTTATTCACTTGGACACTGTACAAATATTACAATTTCCTTTTGCTGCAAAAAGTATAAAAATAATCTTTATATAAGAATCCATTCCTTACTGTAAATCTTTCTAAATCTCTGCAAGTGGCTCTAACTGAGGAGAAATGAACAAACGAAGGGGCTATCCTCAAGGACCGACCCACCAAATTACTATCTAGAGATCTCTGTTCCTTCTGGTGAGCCCCTACCAGCACCTACAGGTTCTCGGGGCTAGGGCCAAGCAGAAGGGGGGCATACAAGAGGTCAGGAGGAGCCGTAGGGTCACGGGTGGGCGGCAGCGAAGGCTAGGGGTGGTGCTGGTAAGCCCCCAGCTCCACCCTACCCTTCCCTCCTTGGGAGCAAGGGGCTGTCAGGAGCAGGGCAATGGGACTGAACAAGCTGCCCTATTGGGTTGAGGGTGGGTCTGAGGTTCTGTGTCACCAGGCTCCAGGGAAGGAGAGGTGAACATTTTGGCTCCAGGATGGAGGGGCTGAGCGCGTTCCCCTGCTCTCCTAGCACAGTACAGGTGCAAGTGCAGGAGGCAGGGGTGGGAGTCGTGGCCTGAACTGTGCGGTGCGGGAAGGCTGGGGAAGCCAGGAGCCTGTGGCTGTGTAGGTGTAGGGTGGGGGAAGGTCCCCCAGGTCAGGTAGTCTGTGTCCAGCCACACAGGGCAAGTCCCTGTCAGTCAGAGGTTGAGAACAGGCACATCAAAGAGGTCACAGACACCTTCACTCTCGTCCAGGTTGTAGATGTAATCATGGTCTCCAGGGGGCGGAGAAAGACGGAGGAGGGGGGCAAACACTGCAGAGAGCACTAAGCTGAGGCCTGGAGCCAAGGCCCCACCCAGCTGCCACCCACCCCCTGGCCACACCTACTCCCCAGCATCCTGGACCACCCACCTTCTGAGGACATCAGTTCCTCCAGCAGCTCTGAGCTCATGCACTCTGAGAAGGAGGAGTGTTCAGTTACTTCTGGATCCAGAAAAGGGGACCCTCCCACACCCACCAGAAGCTTTCCCCTCTGCCCCAGGTACCAAGCACAGCCATAAGGTCTTCAGAAGGACAAGAAAACAGCACAGCAGTGGGACCCAAAAAGCTGTGCTGCTCAGCCCCAGGGAGGAACACAGCCCTACCTGGTGTAGGATCAAAGATCTCTGACAGCTCTTTGGGGAGTTCCAGAACTGAAAGGCAAGAAGGCCATGCTCAAGACTATGCTGAAGGGCACAGAGGCTCAGCCCCTGCCTTCCTTAGATCCTACACCATCCACCCTGGTGCTCCACACAACTGAGGAGATAAGCTGGCATTGTCTGTTGCTCTCCCCTGCTAGACTCAAATTCCTCAGTGCTGAGCCCAGAGAACCAAAGGCCCACCACAGGTGCTTGGCACAGCCATCCTCACTCATTGATACTACAGAAGGGAGCAGACCTGCCCACCACCTTCTGGGCTCCTGTGCACACCCTGCCTGAGGATACTTCGTCCACCCCCATCCATGCCGAGCACCTGTGCTGTGCCAGGCTGAGCCCACACCTCAGGTCGAGCCACCTGCTACAGATCACCACTCCACCAGAAAGGTCTGATGGGGAGGAGGCATATAGAAAGCAGAGGAAGAAGGAGCAGCAGCATGCTGGGGTTGGACCACAAGGGAATTCACGCCCCAGGCTTAGGAGCTGACTTTATTCAGTGGGTCTCAGGGAGCCACTAGAGGTACTTTTGTAAACACGGGACTGTCACGGTCAGGCTTGCATTTCAGAAAGATTCTTGTGTCAGTTGTGGTAAACAGGTGGATGCTTCATATTATCTAGGTTGGAGGTGCCCGAGACCAATCCTGGGGGTTGAGGATGCAGGAAGGATGATAAGCAATGTCTGGGAAAGAACTCACTTAGCTGAGGTGGGGTTGGGAGCAGAGGGTGAAGGAAGGAGATGGAATTAGAGTGACACTCAGGTGTCAAGCCTGGGTGCCCAGGGCTAACAGTAGGGTGTTCACAGAGGCAGGAAAGCAGGTTTTGAGAAGAATGTAAGTTCAGTTGAGGGTATGTGGGAATCAAGTACTAGGGGAGACAGGCATCCAGAAGGCAAGTGCAAGTGCACAGAGACCTGGAGTTCAGGCAAAAGAGCCAGACTAGAGAGAAGTGAAGGGGTCACCCACCCAGAGCTGCAGCCCTCCCAGGGGTCGAATGGGACAGGAACCAGGGAAGTGCCAATGTTTAAGGGATTTTCAGGGAGAGACTGAGAAGAAGAAGCCAGTGAGGAAGAAGAGCCAAAAGCCAGTATCATTAAAGCCACAGAAAAAAGAAAATCAACACCACCAAGCAAGAAGGTACCCCCGAGCTGCCTGCTACATTTGGCAGTCAGGTCTTTAGCAACTTACCATGAGTGATGCTGATATAGCACTAGGGGTTGGGGGACCCTAACCCAACCTGAAAGACGACTAGGTGACAATGACATGGACCGGAGCTTACTTTTTCAAGGCATGCAGGCTGAGAAGACACACGAAAGTGTGAAGGGGGAACATAAGGGAGGATCAGGTCATTTAGTTACGAGAGAGACAGCAATGCTATGGGCTGAGGAGAATAAGTCCTGGACATAGGAGAGAGAGGACACCAGACAGATAACATCATTTCTCCTGGGAAGGCTACTGACCACCTTTGGTGCCTCAGGGCCATACCACAGCCACAGCCCCCCTTCCCCAGGGGAAGGCTTGCACTTTCCTGAGGCCGGAGTCCAAGGGGTGGCAGGCAGAGCTTGAGAAGGGGCCAGGGAGCCCTGTGCTAAACCAGGAGGGGGGACAAAACAGGTACCACCACTCACTCTAACTAGCAGAGGGCTCTAGTATCAAAGGCTGAGGTTGATGGGAGGGAGTTGGGGCTCCTGAGCTGGTAATCTCTGGCTGAGATACCAGGGCTGGATTCCAGCCCCAGTCCTGTCACTGACCCAGGCGTGGGCTGAGGCGGGGCTCTCCCTGGCCAAGGTGGGCAGGTACTCACCACCTGTGGAGTCCGCTTTGATAGGCTCAAAGGAGGTAGAAGGGTTGGATCCAGATGAACTGCTATTGCTGCTACTGTCCAGCAGGGCAGAAGACTGCAGTGGCCGGGTGTCCAGTGCTGTCGGGCCCAGAGGGAGTGAGCTGAGCTCACCACTGTCCTTGCTATCAGTTCCAGGGCCACCTCTCACTGCAACCACATCCCCCTACCCAGTCACATGGTGGGCAGAAAGCTGTGCTAGAGCCATGGCCATTCCAGGCCCAAGGAGAATTAGGCACTGCCAGTCCCCCAGAAGTGGTAACCTGGAAATGAGTTACTGGAGACAGGTGTGAGGCCTGCACAAGGGAGACTCATGGACAACATGGCTGCTATGGCCACACTTCAAGTGGGGCGGCCAGGGCAGTGAAGCACAGGTGCACCTGGGGGAAACTGCCACCACGAATGCCCCTTCAAGCAGTTTCCCTGTTAAAAAGGGCTTGTTCACTGTCACAGCAAGGGGAGGCAGGGTGGGAGCCAGGAAAAGGCTCTCATCCAGCTCTGCGTATGGCATTCCACAACACAGAGGTACTGCCTCTAGCGTCCCAGAAGGTAACCCCATCACCAGCTGCTCCTCATGCCTCACCTGTGCTCTCAGCTACTGGGCCGGCCACCCCCTGGGCCTCGACGCTGCTGGGGACAGGGGCAGGCATGGCCAGCTGGGGACTGCTTGGGCGTGAGGCTTCCTGAGGCTGGGCCAGGGTAGGCTTGGGCAGAGGCGGAGGAGTAGAGACAGCAGGTGGGCCCTGGAGCAGATCTTCCGGTGGTGGTACAGGCACGGCCACAGGTGGTGAGCTCCATGCCTCCTTGTTCACCAGCAGCACCTCAATGGGCCCACTCACACTCTTCAGGTGAATCTGGTACTTCTTCTGCCCATTGAGGCCCTGGAAGTGGAGGTGAGGGAGAAGTAGAGTTGGGAACAGGCTTGTTTCCTGCCTGACCTTGGGCCAGGGCACAGTATCCTCTCCCACCCCAGGCTGCCCGTCCTCCTAGATAACCCCAAACCCCAGGCCTCCCCCCGAACTGCCCCACCCGGGACTTATCAGGCCCCGCAGTCAGCACCCGCCCTCCACCAACCCCGCCTGTCTGGGCTAAGCACCCACCTCTGGGATGGGCACCTCCAGGCTGGTGCCTGACGGGGCCCGGATGGCCAGGAGGGTATCTCCTAGAATGACAAGGGTGCTAGTCAATGCCATGGGCTCGGCCTGAGCTGGAATGGGGGTGCTGCCCCTTGGAACAAGGCAGGAGATCATGGTCTCTGAGGGGCTAGATAGGAGTCCTCCCTCATCCCCCACAGTAGCTGGGGCAGAGAGCTAAAGGTTTACTCTCCCCGAGAGCCCAGGGGTCAGTAATCAGGAAATCTGTGTTCAAATTCATGGAGCAAAAGATCACTGCTCATGGGCACCTCGCTGCTCAACTGATGGGGCTGCTCCCAAGGTATAGGGTTTCTGGTCAAGGACAATGTCTCTTCCTCAGAACCAGCCTGGGGGGTGCAAGATGGAGAAGGAATAGCTCCTGTATCCACAACGCAACTAAACTACAGGTTGGAAGTAGATGCCACTGTTACCTACACATAAGCACACCTATGCACACATGCTCTTTCTTTCTCCTTTATCTCTCTTTCTCCCTCCCTCCACAGTGCCTGAGAAGCCAAGCCCAAGGGACAGTATAGACGGGGGCAGACCCAGGGACCCAGCCCCAGATCCTATGCCTGCTCAGTATAGCTGGCCTCCACAGGGTCCCAGTGAACCCTCGAAACCAGGACTTACCCACATTTGGTTCCTTTTTGGGCAGGCCCCAGGAGCCCTCCTAAGAGATGCAGCTCTCCTTGGACACTGAGCCCAATGTTCAGGGCTGTGGCTCAGCTCAGTCCCACCCCCAATCCCTCTACCCAGGCTCTGCTCACCAGCAAAGCATCTGCAGATGTCCTCGTGAGTCACGTAGGCCAAGGTGTGGGGGTTAAGGAGAACGGCCAGTGCCCTGCCTATGGTGACAGATGGCAGACCACAGAGAGGACCCAGCTCTTTAGCAGAAGTCTGACACACGAGCCCTCAGAGAAAGTCCTGGAGCCTGGGTTCCACGTGGGGAGGAATAAAAGGCGAACACTGGAAGCAGAGGAGCTCTGAGAAGGGAGCCCGAGGCTGGGGCTGCAGGGCCATCCTCCCAAGAAGGACAAAGCCCAGGGCACCAAAGAGCAAACCCTGCTGGACCAGGTGGCCCCTCACCCACTCCCCCAGAGCAGGGACCGCCAGGAGGATATTAGCTGTTCTGCACGTCCTCTGTGACATTCCGGATGCTCTGCTGCACCCACACCTTGTGCTGGTCCAGTTCTTGTTCCCGCTGCTGCAGCTCCTCGATCTCTGCCTTGAGCTCAATCAGCTTATCCGCAATCTCCCGGGTATTGCAGCCAGGACCCACGCCCCTGAGTCCACAGAGTCGGGCTGAGAGGCTGCCAGGCACTCTAAGTCCCATGGCACCTGCTCTCTCCTGCACCTCTCCCTCGCCCCACATCCCTGGCACTTCTGGCTAGAAAACCCCACTACTCTCTCAGATGCCCCCACTCACTTCCACTGGATGCTGTTCTTGGATTTTTTCTCGATCAGCCCGATACCCTCCAGTACATTAGTAATATCGTAAATCCGCCGCTTCTGGCGCACAGCTAGGGTGTCAGCTGCCTGACAGACAGAACAGAACAGAGGATGCTCAGCCCCACTCCCAAGTGCACCCGAGCCATCTACCCACGTACACACAAACTCCCACGGTGTCTGTCGGGACAGCGGGCGTCAAGCTACCCTGCGACGTGGTCTGGGAAGGGGGCTGCCTTTGTCCAAACCCTCCACTCAAGCACTACAGCAACCCAGGACCGTGGGGCAGGAAGAGGCCTGGTAAAGCCCTGAAATAATGTTTAGATGCGCTTCTCCGCCAAGTCAGGAGGGCCACGAGGGCCAGCACCTGCAGCCCCGCGCCTGACAAATAGCTGGCGCCCAATGCCGTCTACCAAATGAATGAAACGGCTTCCGGTCTTCTTCCTTTGCGAAGGCACACGGATGGCGGCTTGCTCTCTGAGAGGTCAGCCGGGCCGCCCCGGGGGTTCCCGCTCAGGACCCAGGCCTGTTCCACCAACCCCTCCGTCACCCCCTTAGCCCGGGCCGCACCAGCTTGAGGTCAAGCACGCCGTCCTTGGCCTCCTGCAGAAGAGACACGAACTTGGTGGTGAGAAGTCCCAGGCTCTTCTCGTGCCGGCTTGGGGTTCCTGGGGGCGGCGGCGCCTGTGGCCCGGCCTCCGCCATCGCGCCAGCCCGCCGCCTCCCCTCAGCCAGGCCAGGCCGGCGCCGCCGCCACTTCCGCTTCCGTTCCTGGGCGCCCGGCCGCCGGCGCCAGTGTCGCTGCTTCCGCTTCCGCCCTGCGCCCTTCCAGGGAACCCGGCGCAATTCCTCTCTGCGGGCACCGCCGCAAAACTCGAGGGACCATTAGCAAATGTCCAACCGCCGAGGAGGACGAAAACCCTCCGGGGATCCAAAGTGCAAGACATTCTGGGGAGGGATGTGGAAGAGGTCAGGGGCGGCCCCGGCAGTACAGAAGAGGGAGCCACCGGAAACTTCCTTGTCAACCTGCTCCAACACCACTAACTCCGCCACAGCCCCCATCTCCAGAGAGGAGACAACACTGCCTGATGACCCCAACGGGTTCTCCTAGACTTGCTCCTAGAGGCTACCCCACTGTCTTGAGGTCACGCACCCGTATTACTGTCCCTCACTTCCTGCCAAAGAGGAAGCACTAACTACATCTAGCCCTTCTACTTCAATCCATGCTCCCAGCCTCATGTCTCTCTTACTTCCACACAGTAGAGCTCAAAGGGCCAGTCGCTGCCACAGCATTGTAACCACTTTTCAGCCAATGCAAACATGTTTACCTATGCAAAGCGTGCAAAGCAGTTCCTGGCATGCAGGAAAGGATTCTGTGTTTGCTAGTATCCTTTTATTATTTTCAACATTGTTAATTTTTATTGTTTATTTTAGGTCAAGGTTTCTGGGAAACAGACTTTGAGAAGGGGATTTGCCTGTAAGAAGCTTATTGGAGATCCACACTTGTAAGGGATTTAAGACAAGCAGAATTGGGCAGGGAAGGAGTTAAACTGTGGCACAGTTATAATAGAGGGCTCAGCCCATCCTACTAGAAGCTCTGAAGCTGGGAGGTCATTCAAAGGCATTCCAGAGTCAGGCAAGGGGCCCAGGCCTTTGTACCCCAACATTAACTGAGAGACTCAGCTGTGAGACCTGAGCAGACTTCACTCCTGGCAGCTGCGGGAAGGGGTAAATGGGTGGTGCACCACAGCACCCATGACATTACTACTCCCCTGAAGTCCCCTCCATGGCTCCCTATAGCACTGAAGACTCCAGCTCTTCAACACAGCTTTCGTGGCCTTTCCGTGACCCCCCTCTCACCTTCACTCACCAATCACCCTCTTCACAACAGCCTGTGGCCTCTCACTCTTCTGCAGAGGTACACACCTTCCTCTGAGGGACTCACCAACACACTTCATACTGTGTGGTAGTCCGTGCACACCCAGCCCCAGTCCGGTTTGGGACTGTGTCCAGGGCACTAAGAGGTACCGCCACGGACTGGTTAGGACTCCATGTACACCCCCCACCCCCAGCCCTCTGGGAAGTGGTGCTCAACCCTCCCCACCCCACCTCGCATTCAGATGTTCTTTCCTGTTGGGAATAAAGTGCCAGAGACTCAGCTTCCTTCCGTTCTGCCTGTGGCCTTGGGGAGGAGGGGCCTCACGGGAGGAGGGGGGCTCCTGGGCTGCAAGTGGGGAGAGAGGCTTCCTTGAGGAGAGGAAGTCTGTTGTGTACCCAGGAGTGGACTGGGAGTGAAGGGAGTGACCAGCTCTGCCACAGGGCTGGGGGAGAGGGCCATCCTCAAGGCCAAGGCTGTCTGTGGAGGAGGGAGAACTGGGCGCCTGGTCAAGCCTGGTGGGTTGCACACCAAACTGACCTCTAAAACTCAGAGTAGGAGCAGGGCCCAGTGGAGACCTGTGCCTACCCTACAGGGGACACAACTGAGAAACCCAGTGGGTGAAGGCCTCCCAGGTACCTCCCCCACCACACCCACCTTCCTTTCATTTCCTGAGGGACTGGACACAAACTTCCCTCCTTCTTGGAGGGGCCTGAACAGCGGCTGCAGCTCCAAGGAGCGTCCATTCTATCTGCTGTAACCTAGCTCCTCGCCTCCACTCCCAGCTCAGCTCTGGCTCCTCCAGGGCCTGCCATGGACCCAGCAGCCAAGGACAACAAGGAGTCTGCACATCCCCCTGGTAGGAGCCCCTCTGGGTGGGCTGAGGAGGGATGACGGCAAGGAGGACAGGAATGATGGGGTTGGTCCTGTAAGGCAAGCCTGGTTGGAGCTCAATAGGGCAGTGAAAAGAGTGGACTGGGGGACAGGGAAAGGGGAGCAGTTTCGGCGGCGGCTTCCTGCAGGCCCTGCTGGACTGACTGATGATTAACGCTGCTGCCACCCAGGCTCTTCCTGCCCTGGGCCTGAGTGGCCAGAGCAGGAAAGGGCGGAACGCCTGGCCCGGGGTGCCGCACTGAAGTGGGCCTCAGGCATCTTCTACCGGCCAGAGCAGCTGGCCAGGCTGGGCCAGTACCGGAGCCGTGAGGTGCAGCGCACCTCCTCCCTGGAAGCACGCATCAAGGTGGGCATCAGGCAGGGGCTGGAGTGTTGGGGGTGGGCTGCGGCCAGCCAGGCCTCACTGGATGCCTCCCTTCTACAGTCGGTGGTGCAATCGTACCTGAAGGGTGTGCAGACTGGTGTGTGGCAGCTGGCCCAGGCCCTTGAGGCTGTGCAGGGAGCCCGGGAGAGCCTAGGCGAGGCCCATAGGTTGTTCAGGAGCATGGCTGAGGCTGCGCTGACCCTAGAGCCCCTGCAGGAGCGGGTTGCCCAACACAAGCAACTGCAGGCCCTGTCTCAGCTCTTGCCTCGGCTTCGAGCAGGTGAGTGTACAGGGGCCCCAGGCTTCAGCCTGCCAGCAGTCAGTCAACAAACATCCACTGATCAAGGGGCTGGGTCACCAGGTGGGGATTGCATGAAGGGACACACCTGGGACCTCCCAGAGAGTAGCTGAGGCTTCAAATGACATATGAAGCTGGATACAAAGGTACCTCATCCTGGGGTTTCCCAGCATGGGATGTCTGAAACAGGACTAACTCCCGGTCAAGTGACTCTGGCCACCCTGATTGTTAATATATTGAAATATTTCCCTAATAGCCTGGGTGAATAGCCACTAGCATAGCTCCCCAGTTCTTCCTGACTTGTTTCCGGGATCCCTGACTTCCTCATGTTCCATCAGCTCAAGGGTTGACACTTGGCCCACTGGGCCTCTAGGACCTTGCCTGTGTTCTGTCAGATTGGGCAATGCTCTACTGTACTGGTTATTAAGTATCTTACACATCCCTGCAGGCCCAGGGCCTCAGTATCCACCACTGGACCCATTCACAGGTAGGAAAGCTGACACCCAAGGTTGTCTCCTCTTCCTTAGTACCAGCTGCAGTGGCCCACACGCAGACCCTGATTGATGCCCAGCGGCTCCTGGAGGCATATGTGAGCCTGTGGGAGTTGGAACAGCTTCGAGAGAACACAAGGGTAGCCCTGGGGGGCCTGGAATTACCAGCCTTTGAGGGGCTGGGCCCTCTGACTGAGGCACTGGGCTGGGCTGTGGAGGTGGCAGCAGGGACTGCAGGGCAGCTGGCACGGGAGGACCCAGCCTTGCTGGTGGCTGCTGTGCGTGTGGCCGAGGTGGAAGCTGGGCGCACAGGCCCCCTTGGGCAACACCCCCAGGACTGGCGGCAGCGCTTTCTGCGGGCACTACAGGAGGGTCTGGAGCGGGTCTACTTTGGGACATCTCTGCTGCCTGGGCCAGGGGCCCTAGCAGAATGGCTGGAAACTCTGCGTGTGGCACTGCCAGCCGAGTTGGCTACAGCTGAGGCACTGGTAGCGCCCTGCTGTCCGCCGAACTACAAGGTGGTCCAACTCTGGGCCCATACCCTACACAGCGGCCTGCGCCGCAGCCTGCAGCAACTCCTCACAGGTCCTGAACTGAGAGCTGCTGATGCCTTCACCCTGCTGCACTGGGCACAGCATGTGTACCTGGGGTCAGTGACCTGGGAACAGTGGGAAGTGGGTGGATTGGAGGCTGGGGCTCCATGTGACACCTGCCACCTATCTCCAGGCCAGAAATGATGGGAAGCCTTGAGTTGGGGCCTGACGCTGATGTGTCCCAGCTGGAGCCCTTGCTGACCCTGGAGAATGTCGAGCAGCTAGAGGCAACATTTGTAGCCAAAGTCCAGGTGAATGGTCCAGGCACAGGTGCAGAGCAGCTCTGCCCACCAGCTACAGGCTTTTATGTGCAGAGTCACACAGAGATCTCTCATTTGTCACATGCCTGCCTGTCTCTGGCAGGGTCAGTGCCCCACTACATCCTGCTGCCCCTCACTCTTTCCCCCAGGCAAGTGTGGCCCAGTGGCTGCAGAAGGCACTGGATGGGGAGGTAGCTGAGTGGGGCTTGGAAAAGGAGCCAGACACAGACCCATCTGGCTTTTACCACTCACCGATGCCGGCCATTGTGCTGCAGGTGAGTGGGAAGTGGCCAGGCAGGTGGGCAGCCCCCATGGGGAAAGGGGAGGGGCAGGGCTAGGGGCTCTGCTGATGGCTGCCCATCCCTGCCTCTAGATCCTGGATGAGAACATCCGTGTGACCAGCGTGGTCAGCAAGTCACTGCAGCAGCGGGTGCATGGCATGGCAGTGTCAGAACTGGGTGCATTCTTGAGGAGGTCCGCCAAGACGCTGACCCACTCCCAACCCCTGGTCCTGCTCCCAGGGCATCCAAAGGGGCTTTAAGTGAATAAGGCACACCAGTGAGAACGGGATCCTTCAAACTGGGCCTTGGTGTTTTGGAGGTGGGGCAAGATGACCAGAGGCTGAGGCTGTGAGAGGAGTCACCGTGTGGCTTGAAAACCCTATGTAGCAGTTCTATTCTTCACACATTGAGTCGGCATTGACTCTATGACAATTACTAACAACAATAGGGTTGTGGGAGCACCAGAGTGACAATGGCACCACCTCTGCCCACTGCAGCTTCAGCGATGCTCTGATCCGATTCTCCCGAGACCACCTCAGGGGCGAAGCAATAGCTCCTCATTATGTGTCCTACCTACTGGCCACACTCAACCACCACACAGCACTCAGGTATGGGGCTTACATGGACCGCACTTCACTAACCCTGACTGAGCACCTATTTGTATGTAACTAGTCCATACCAGTCCATACCAGGCCATTAGGGACTTTGGACTCACATAGTTCCAGGTTCCAATCCTAGTTCTGTATATTACTGTCTGTATGATCTTAGACATGTTACCTAATCTCTCTGAATCTCATTTTTCTCATTACTATTATCTGGGTATAATGGGATGTTCTGAGAATCACGTGAGATAACATGTAAAGTACCTACCACAGTGCCTGGCAATAAATATTATAAATATTATCAAGGCCCTACTCTGTGCCAGATAATGTTTGGGGTTACAGCTGTGAGAAACAGGGAATTCCCTTCCTCTTGGATCTTATGTTCTGGGGGAGGGGTGAGGGGACAGGGGAGGACAGATAAAAAAGCTGATGATTTTTACTCACTCCTGCCTGGGACTAACTCGCTCACCTTAAAAAAAACAAAAACCAAACCCAGTGCCGTCGAGTCGATTCTGACTCATAGCGACCCTATAGGACAGAGTAGAACTGCCCCATAGAGTTTCCAAGGAGCGTCTGGCGGATTCGAACTGCCTACCCTACGCCACCAGGGTTTCCTCCCTCACCTTACGGATGAGCAAATAGGAGCCTAAAGACATGCTTTGCTTAAGGTCACACAGCGAATTAACGACAGGTCCGACTGGGGCTGTGTCGGTTCTAGCTCTCTGACCCAACTCCCAGTCTCAGACCTTCCGAAATGCAAGGAGCAGCCCTTCTCATCCCCAGCTGCCACACACACGCACCACTAGGTGGCGTTAGGGTAGTTGGACCACGAAGAGCCGTGAGGGCCTTGGCCTTGGTCCTGAAGACAAATTTTTGGTTCGTCTAGGCCGTCTGTTCGAATCCACCAGGCGCTCTTTGAAACCCTATGGAGCAGATATACTCTGTCCTACAGGGTCGCTATCAGTCGGAATCGACTCGACGGCAACGGTTTTTTGTTTTTTTTTTTTTTGGTTCTAGGTCGTCCGTGTCTGTCCTTCACCTCGATGGGATGGCTTCTGTGGCCTTGGCTCGGGTGGAAGCTGCGCTGGACGAGCTGCAGAGGAGGATCTGCCGCCTGGTGCTGGAGGCCCTGCTAGCGGAGCTCCAGGTGAGGCTTCAGGTGGGGGTTGGAGGTGGAGTGACAATGTACGTGTGGAGGCCTCTGCTGGGAATGCAGGGTCTGGATCATTCCCCCAGCGCCGTCTTTGTCCTCCCCCAGCCCCTGTTCTCAAGTCTGCCCTCGCGCTGGTGGCTGTCGAGCCCAGAGCTGCTGGATGGTGTGTGCGAGCGGACTGCGAACTTCTGCCGGGACTTCCGGCGCGTGCGGAGCCCGGCAGTCCAGGTGCGTTGGGAGGGAGGGCATGGGGAGAAGCCGATGGGAAAAGCAACCTGGACCTGCCTGATCGCCCTCGCCGCAGCTGCTGCTGGCTGAGGCGGAGCGCACCGTGGTGCTGCAGTACCTGCGCGCACTGATGCAGGGCCGCTTAGTGTGCCGTGGTGCAGACGAGCGGACCCAGGCCGCCGAGCGCCTGCGGCATGATGCCACCCAGCTCCGGGAGCTCTTTCTTGGTTTGGTAAGAGCTCAGCGGAGAGACAGACGGGCGGGGTCTCAGTGGTGAGGTGTAGGCCGAGGGCCGCCACGAAATCCTACCCCACGTGAGCAGGGCCTGGAGGAGAGCGTGCAGTGCGCGCCAGTGCTGCTCGCCCTGCGGGAGCTGCTGAACCTGCACGACCCCACGCTGCTTGGCCTCGAGGTGGCCGGCTTGCGGCAACAATTTCCCGACGTGAGGTGCGGAGACTCCAGGCGGGGAGGGAGGAGGAGCCCGGGAGGGGCGGGCAGGGCGGAGCTGACTCGCCCCTCTGGTGCTCTGCAGCGAGGACCACGTCTCAGCCCTCCTGGACCTGCGCGGGGACGTGTCCCGAGAGCAGCGGCTGGCCGCACTCAGCTCCTTACAGGCCGTCCCGCCGCCCTCGCCTCCTGCTGGTCACCGCGCACTCTTCAGCCTAGTGCCGGCGCCTACACCCGCACCGTCCTACTGCCTTCCCTCGGGATCCTGCGCCTGATGCTCGGCTGCCTGCAGAATAAAGCCAACGGCTTCCGGGCCTCTGGCTCTGTGTGTCTGGGGGAAGGAGGGGTGAAATAAAAGTGTCCGCAAAGGTTAGGGGTTATGCACAGTATGGTATGGTACCTTGGTTCCCACCCTGCTACACAGACTGCGATCCCATGTATCCAGACTCGGCGTGGTATGCAAGTACCGTCCTCGCCCGCGTATCCGCGCCCCCCAAAAAAACCTAAGCCCGCTCCCATCGAGTCGATTCCAACTCATAGCGGCCCTACAGGACAGGGTAGAACTGCCCCATAAAGTTTCCGAGGAGCGCCCGGCGAATTCCTACTGCTGACCTCTTGGTTGGCAGCCGTAGCACTATGCCACCAGGGTTTCCCGTAATCGCGCAGGGGAGTGAACTAGTGTCTGGACGCCCGTGTTTTGGCTGTCGGATTGCCCCCGAAGCCCTGAGACCCTCCTGGCCCACGTAGAGGGGCCGGGCCTAAGACGAGTCCCCGCCCAAGAGTGTGACCCGAGAAGGACACCACCCCCTCTGCCCTGCCTGGCCCCGCCCCCGGCTGTGGTCTCCGGCGCGCGCCGCCGCGGAGACTGACGCGAACCCGCGCGCCATCCTGTGAGCGTGCGCGCGCCCGGGTGGTGCGTCAGAGGTGTTGGCTCCCTCGGGCTGGGCTGCAGGCGACGGGCGCTACGGAACGGGAACGGCGGCGACGAGTAAAGGGGCGAACAGGTTGGGACGCGGCGCGCGAATGGGACCCCCGGGAGGCAGAGAAGGCGAGCGACGCGACTCCGCTATCTACTAAGGAACCCCCTCCATTGTCCTCCAGCCCCGCCCTCCATTGGCACACCCTTCACCCCATCCCCCGCCGCTTATTGGCCGCTGGGCACGCCCCTCCTCCATCTCTCCGTTTCCATTGGCCCTTCTTCCACATTACCCTCTCGGGTCTCTTACTAGTGCAGGCCACACCCTCTCATTTGTCACCAGACCCCGCCTTCAATAATCTAGGGCTCCTCCCCCATCCTTTCGTTCATTTATCTGCGCCTAGTGCTGGGTGCTGGAGACCTGGGGCCAGATGAGACCCGTTACTGCCCTCGGGGAGTTGGAATGGTGGGGGGACACAGACCCAGGCTCCGACAGTGACAGCCTAGGGCGGTAGAGAAGCCGCCTAGGCACTGGGGAAACTATGTGCTGGGAAGACTTCCCGAAAGAGGTGAGGCCTGAACCAAGCCCTGAAGGATGCTCCAGGGCGGCACTGGGAGGGCATTCCTGGCGGAAGGACCTGAGACATGAAAGAAACACAGGCATATTCTGGTGATTGCGAGGAGGTAGGTTGAATGAAAGAAGGGGAGATGGAGAGGACTGGCTCAGGTAAAAGCCCAGAGACCAGTGAGGAGCCTGGGAAAGTGTCCAGTTAGTTGAGGAGAGTGAATCCTGAGGCCTGAAGCTTTTTCGAGCGGCTGGGCACTTCTCGAGGAGGAAGACTGAATCTAGATGGGGAAACAAAGTGCAGGGAAGGAATGATTCCAGATCTGAGAAGAGCTCTTTGGTTCACTCAGCTGCTCTGGATCAGGCACTGTTTGGGATCCTGAAGATTTTCAAGAGGAAACAGATAGCTAACAGTCAAATATGCTGTACTTCAGATGGTGATAACTGCTGTGGAGAACAATAAGGGAGGGAAGGAGAGGTGGTGGTGGAGAGGGGAGAGGAAGTTTACTGTATAGGGGTGTGTTAGGGAAGGCTCTTCTAATACAATGTTATTTTGAGATGCACCTTATGCAGTCAAGCACAGATGTTGAACTGAGAACTGGCAGCACTGGTCTGAAGTTTATGGACAAAGCCTAGGCTGACATATTTAAAGCCATGAGAGTGGGTGGCATCACCTAGGTGTTGTTGTGTGCCATCAAGTCAATTCCGACTCATAGCGACCCTATAGAACAGAGTAGAACTGCCCCAAAGGGTTTTCTAGTCTATAATCTTTATGGGGAAACCCTGGTGGCATAGTGGTTAAGAGTTCAGCTGCTAACCAAAAGGTTGGCAGTTCAAATCCACCAGGCATTCCTTGGAAGCCCTATGGGGCAGTTCTACTCTGTCCTATAGGGTGGCTATGAGTCGGAATTGACTCCACAGCGCCTAACAACAACACAACAATAATCTTTACGGGAGCAGATTACCAGGGCTTTTCTCCTGCGGAGCTGCTGATGGATTCAAACCACCAACCTTTCAGTTAGCAGCTGAGCACTTAACTATTGGGCCACCAGGACTCCTTTATGAGCTGGGTTGTTGTTGTTAGGTGCTCTCGAGTTGGTTCCGACTCATAGCAACCCTGTGCACAACAGAATGAAACACTGCCTAGTCCTGCATCATCCTTACAATCATTGTTATGCTTGAGCCCATTGTTGCAGCCACTATGTCAGTCCACCTCGTTGAGGGTCTTCCTTTTTTCTCCTGACCCTCGACTCTACCAAGCATGATGTCCTTCTCCAGGGTCTGATCCCTCCTGACAACATGTCCAAAGTATGTAAGACACAGTCTCGCCATCCTTGCTTCTGAGGACCATTCTGATTGTACTTCTTCCAAGACAGATTTGTTCATTCTTTTGGCAGGCCATGGCATATTCAATATTCTTCACCAACACTACAAGTCAAAGGCCTCAATTCTTCTTCCATCTTCCTTATTCATTGTCCAGCTTTCACATGCATATGATGGGATTGAAAATATCATGGCTTGGGTCAGGCCCCCTTAGTCTTCAAGGTGACATCTTTGCTTTTCAACACTTAAAAGAGGTCCTTTGCAGCATAAGGGGACAAGAGGGAAAATCTTCTGTAGACAAGCCCTGGGACATTTCTGTGTTAAGAGGTTGGGAAGTAGGGATGAATCAGCAAGGGAAACCAAGGCGGAGAACCAAGGTAGACTGCTCAAGAAGCCAAGTGAGAAAGTGTTTCCAGGAGGACATGATTAACCATGTCAAGTGCTGGTGACCGATATGAAGATCATTAGTGTCCTCGTTCAGATCAATTTTGATGGAGAGTGGGGAACAAAACCCTAATTGGTGTGAATTTATGACAGAACAGGAAAAAAAGAATTGGAGACTGAGTACAGACAACTCTTGAGGAACAGCTGGAGGGAGAAGTAATGGGGCAGTAGGTGGAGGAGTATAGGGTCAAGCAAGGGTATTGTTTTGTTTTTTGAAATGGAGAAATAATGGCATGTGTTTATGCTGATGGAAATAATCCAGTAGAGAGGCAGAAATTGATGATGTGGAAGAGAGGAGAAATATTGGAATATTGGAATTGTGTCCCTGAGCAGGCAGGGGCTTGTCTAGGAGGCTGGAGAGACTGGATGGACTGAGCCCTGGTGTAGAGTCAGGGGGTGAGCACCCAGACACTGGTCTTGGATGACTGCCGGGAAGATGCTTCAGAGGGGAGAGAAGCATCTGCCAGGGGGCAGGCCAGGGATTGGCTGGAACTTGCTGAAGTTTCCTTCTGCCCCCCAAAAGCCAGTTTTAATTTGGATTTGAATAGATGGCCCAGAGGAGAGAGGGCATTCCTGGTGGAGGGGCTAGTATAAGCAAAGGCCAGATGGGGCAGGTAGGTGAAGCTTGGTGGTAGGGAAGGGAGAGGGTGGGGCTAAGAAGGTGCCAAAGACAGAAGATAGCCCCTGGGACCCTTTACCCTTCATCCATCCAGGCAGGTTGGGCTGCACTGGACCGGCTCCCAGACTGGGTGTGCACTGAGCACAGGAATTAGAATCCTTGCTCTCAGGAGCTCACAGGCCGAGGCAATTCCAGTATCCACCAATCTGGGCTGATATATGAGACTCTCCTTCCTGCTTTCCCCCAGCCCAACCTGCCTAGGTAAGCCTACAGGAGGGAAGAGATACTGGGGTGGGTATTGGGGGGCAGCTACCCAGACCCCTGGCAGCGGGCCCTGGGCTCACCAAGGGCACAACAAGGGCAAAGTGGAGCACAGGGCCTGCTGGGCCTCAGGCCACACCCATTACATGCTCTTCTATGTCCTCAGAGGTCAACAGTGAGGGAAATTGGAGTGACCCAGCTGGATGTGACCCCAGGGCACAATGGTGCTGGACTCAGGGGCCCAGGTGTATGAGGAGGCACCACCCAGCCCACCTGCCAGTCCCCTGTCCCTGCACACCAGGCTGAAGCCCTCAGATGGAGATGAGCCACCGCTGTATCCCTGGTCTCGGCCCCTGCCCTTGCCCCTGGCTCTGTCAGTCCCTTCAGCTCTGCAGCCCCGGCCTGAGGCTAAGCCTCTCACAGAGCTGCGCCTGGGTCACCGCAGCCACATGCGTCGCAGTGAGAGTACCTGCACCATAAATAGTGCTGGCCGGCGGGGAGGTACCATCCAGGGACGAGCCCCACCTGGACAGGGACGGGACCCAGGTGGGGGCACCCTGCGGTCTGCAGCCTCTCTGCCTCACATTGCTAAGACCCGAAGGGATTCAGGGCGTGTTGCAAACAAGAGCCCCTGCATGCTGGTGGCCCTACGACCAACCAACATGGACAGTGAGCGGGAAAAGTTCTTCCAGTCCCACTACACCTACAACCCGCAGTTTGAGTACCAGGAGCCCATGCCCACAGCGGTGCTGGAGAAGTACTGTGAGGCCTCTGGGCAGTTCATCCACCAGGTCAGTCCAACCTACCCACCTCACCCTGGCCCTGACCACCCAAGAGGCTGGGCCTGACCAGCCACTGCTGCCCTGTGTGCAGGCGGTTGGCATTATTGAGGCTGTCCTGGAGAAGTTTGGCACCTACGAACACTTTGAGGCTGCCACCGGGGGCCAGCTGCTGACCAAGTGCCAGATCTGGTCCATTGTGCGCAAATACATGCAGAAGGAGGGCTGCGTGGGGGAGGTGAGCTTGCCCTGCCTGCTGGCCCCTCCTCTACGTGCCCCAAATCAGGCCCCCAAGTTGTGTGGTGCCAGGTCCATTTCCACACCTGGCCACATGGTAACCCCAGGCAAGTCTTTGCCCAGTGAGTTGGGGGCTGGCTTTGAGCAGAGCTGGTGAAGAGTGAGTATCCAGCCTGACTACCCTGTAGCATCTGTGGATCTGCCTGTACACTGGCCCCAGGGCTCTTAGCCATGGTTTAAGGCAGTGCTACCTGCAGGTGGTGGTGCAGCTGAGTGAGGACCTGCTATCCCAGGCCGTGATGATGGTGGAGAACAGTCGACCCACACTGGCCATCAACCTGATGGGAGCCCGCCAGTATTGGTTGGAGGGCATGCTGCGGCACGAGATAGGTCAGGATGTGGGTAGGTGGGGGGGCAGCTATGGCTGAGAGAGGGTTGGGAGCTGGGGTGGTGGCAGTGAGGGGCCCTAATAACCTCACTCTGTCTGTTTCTTCCCCTTCCCTCTGGAGGAGGATGGGCCCTTCCCCTTCATGCGCAGCTACCTCCTCCCTCTCACTCACAGAGGTAGGCCAGAACATGCCTGCGCACTGTCTGGGCTCACCCTCATCTCTTAGTCCTTTTGGTTATCTTTTTGTCCGGTTTCCCTTGACAGTGGGAGCAAGGCTGCCATGGCCCAGACAGGTCAGAGGGAGCACCCCAGGGGTTCCATCAGGCCAGTCAACATGCAGGCCTTCCAGGGTGGGTAGAAGGCCAGATCCTGGGGGTGGAATTGTCTGAGAACACACAGGGCCGAGATCAGGAGGGGATAGTCAAGCTGGGAATTGGGGGTGTGCAGGAACACTAATCGCTATTCCTTTCTGTCCATCCCTCCTCATCAAGAATCCTGTTGCTCTGGGCAAGAGGTGGTTTTTCTGAGGGCTCAGCATGACTGTCAAAATGATATGGGCAGGCAGGATGTGGCCTGGAGTGGTGCGCATGTTCATGCACCCCTCCAAAGGGCTGGGGGCAATGTGACTTCTGGGAGAGTTTGTGGGGTGGGGGGCACGCATGCTTGTGAGACTTTATTAGTCCTTGGGTGCAAGTTCACTTAGGAGGGTCTTCATGCTGCCTGGGGATGAGCGAGTATGTATTGGTTTGAGGAGCCAGAGGGGAGGGGAGTTGAGGGGAACTGTGTGAGAACCTGAGTCTGGGGGCTGGAGGATACAAGCTTCACCAGCTAGAGGTTCAGTGGAACGACAGAGCACGGGTCTAGAGGCGGGTCCCCTGGCCGCCCCGCCCAGCGCCACCTCCCCATGCCATCCCCGCAGGCACTCACTACCTGCGAGGTGTGAACAACGCACAGCAGCCATGGCACAGCGCCGAGGGCCGGGTGCAATACGGGCTGCGGCCCGCTAACCCCACGGAGGAGGGCCTGGCCAGCCTGCACAGCGTGCTTTTCCGCAAGCAACCCTTTCTGTGGCGCGCAGCGCTGCTCTACTACACCATCCACCGCGCTGCGCGCATGTCCTTCCGCCAGCTCTTCCAGGACCTGGCGCGCTATGTGCAGGACGTCAACGTGCGCTGGGAGTACTGCGTGCGCGCCAAGCGTGGCCAGACTGACACCTCACAGCCAGGTGGGCGGCTCGTGGGAGCAGTGCCAGAGCTGGGGCAGAGGGGTGGGGCGAGGGGCTGGGCCTCAGGACCAGGGGCTCCCAGCCCTCCTGTGGTCGCAGGTTGCTTCAGCAAAGACCAGGTGTACCTGGACGGCATCGTGCGCATTCTGCGGCACCGCCAGACCATCGATTTCCCGCTGCTGACCTCGCTGGGCAAGGTGAGAAGCCGCGGGCCTGTAGAGGACCCACCCAACTCTCCCCCTCACTGCAGTATTCCCTGAACCTCTCATGGGTGCCAGCTGAGGGCTGGGTGCCAGAGCTCTCTAGGTGGTGGTGGGGGAAAGCATGGGTGGAGATGAGCACAGGAGATGAAATGCCAGTTTGTGGTGACAAGAGTTCTCAGGGTCCACAGCCGTAAACAGGTGCTTGACCCAGCGCCAGCGTGTATGTAGATGTCGCATCTCAAAGGAGGATCCAGGTCAAGGGGGCAGTCAGGAAAGGGAAGGAGGCTGGAGAAGTGACCAGGGACCAAGTCCCCAGCTCTGGGCATTTGTGTCACGCTGAGGAATGTGGACTTCATCTAAAACAATGGGAGTCAGGGGGGACCTCTGAGCAGAGTGGCACCGGTGGTTGCTTTAGAAAGCTCTCTCTGGATGTCATGTGGAAGGTGGACTGGAGAGAAGCCTAGGGAAGGGAGTACAGGGGGAGGAGGCAGTCTTTCCAGTCACTCCTGTAGAGTTGATGGTGGTCTGACCTAACAGGCAGTGGCCATGCAGTTGGAGAGAAAAAGTAAGCTGGAAAGCTCTTCAGAGAGTGGAATTCCTTTAACTCAGTGGCGACCCTGTATGGGAGAATGATAGAGTCCAGGCCTGCTCCTGAAATCTGACCTGGGTAACCGAAGACAGTAGGGCTGGCATAAGCATAAGCCAGCACCCAGAAGGTAGAAGAGCTTCATGAGTGTAGATACGGGGAGTCTGAGGTGCTTGAAGGATATCTAGGGGAAGGTTCAGGAGGCAATTAGACACCCAGGTTTGGAGGTAAGAGGAGGGGCTAGGCTGCAGAGAGGAGTGGGGTATAGGGCATAAGTGGTAAAAGGTGTTAAGAGAGGAGAGCAAAGACCCAGGACTGAGCCCAGAGGTGCATATATTGGAGATAGACAGGAAGGGAAGCGGGAGAGGGGCAGAGAAAGGAGTCCTGGAAGCAATGGATAATGAGCGTCAGTCAAGTGCTGGACCAGCTGTCAGAGGCTGGGGGAGAGGGGGGTGGGCTCTGGCTACCCCTGAGACCCAGCTCCCTCCCTCCAGGTATCCTATGAGGATGTGGACCACCTTCGGCCCCACGGGGTGCTGGACAAGACCCGGGTGCCCCACTTCATGCAGGACCTGGTGCGCTACCGACAGCAGTTGGAGCACATCATGGCCACCAACCGGCTGGATGAAGCAGAGCTGGGCCGCCTGCTGCCTGAGTGATGCTGGTTGAGGGCCACAGGCAAAGGCCCTGGAGAGAGGGCTCCATATTGGCCCCCAGAACATGAGGCTGTCTGCTCTGTGTTTCCACGGCCTGGGTGTTTCTTGGGGAAGTGGGAGAGACGAGTGGCAACATCAGAGGGTTTGTGTCCTTAGCTAGCCTCCCGGGCACTTGAGAACCAGTAGTAGCGTGTCAGGCAAACCAAGTATGGCCTTCTGCCTTGACTTTTCTGTTGAGCAGAAGGGAGGCCTGGGGGCAGTAGGGGAGCTAAGCATGGATGGGGATGGGTGGTTTGGGAATAGAAATTTGTTCCTGCATGAGATGGCCTTGAGTGTCGGGGCACTCTAGTCCCTCCCTTCCCCCACCTGGCCCCTTGGTGCTCCTTCAGCTTTCACGCTGTCTACCTCTCACTGGGTCCTGGTCGGGGTCGGAACCCCTTCTCCTGGGGTGATTGCCTGAGCCTGGGGTCCTGGCTTTCACACAGGTTCAGGGGGTGGGGGTCCTGGTAGTAGAGACCCAGCTGAGCTGGGATGTGCTTTCCAGTGTTTTGGCTGTCCCACTGGTTGTGTATATTCTGTATTTATGTGCTCTACTTCCTGGAGATGGGCGGCAGCAGCTTCCCCTGGAAGGCCTTGCTCGTTCCTAGCCCCACTCCCATCACACACACATACACATACTGTGCTTCAGGCCTGTGAGTCAAGCCCAAGAGCTCACCTGGCCCTGCCTCCACCCCTTCCATGGCCTCTGCTGTTCCTGCCTTTGCTCTCACCCTCACAGCTGATCTCTAGCAGAGGCTGGCATATCCTGGCAGCAGTCACAATCATTGAACCTGAGGGGCAGGCCCCTAGGGTTTGTTGTCCCAAGTTGGGAGCCCCTCCTGGAACAGGGGAGAAACAGGTAGTTTCACTTCAGACTTGCCGTGTGAGGTTGGCACAGTTTCACCCTTTCCCTGGGTTTCAGTTTTCCCATCTGTAAAACTCAGAAACACTGCTGGAAAGTCCTTATTCATTTAGTCAATGAGTATGTCTAGAGCACCTTCTGTGTGCCAATTACTGGTCAGAACTCTCACTGAACTCCCAGTGCAGGGGAAAGCCAGACAATTAAAACAGCATTTACAGTGAAGTGTGTGGGCTTTGTCTACCCAAGATTCCATCCTGCTCCTCTTTTCTAATCTCACTTTCTAAGGCTCTGATCGCTAAGCATTCCCTAAGCAGAGAGCAGTCCCGCTTCCCTTGCTCTTTGCATCAAGCCCAGGGACTTCCATGGAGCAGGGCTGGTGCCTACACAGGTCCTTAAATGGCCCATGAGGGGGAAAGTGCTGTGGAGCAGGGGGCAGGCCTTTGTCCCACTGGAGCTCTGGGTCTGCAATCTCTAAGGGTGCCGCTTGGGCTATTGAGGGTGGGAATGAGGCTAAAAACTCGGGGGGGGGAGGGGCACAGGGCTGCCCAAACCACTGGTACCCAGGTACCCAGGCTTGCCCACCCCCAGTTCCTGGGCATAGAGCCAGAATGATGGAGAGAGCCCAGGCCGACCCTCCAGGGTTTATTACTTCCAGCGGCACTCGGCCACAAGGAGTCTCAGTGGCATCGACCAAGCCTAGGCACGATCCCAGGTCCCTTCCGGTTTCAGTGGGAAACGGCTGGTCAGCGGTCTGGTCCTCAGGAATCTAGAATCCACAAGGTAATGTGGGAGAGTGGACAGTGAGGTGGGGCCCGCCCTCCACTTCCCAGTCCACGCCCTCCTACCAGCCAGGCATCGGGTTAGGCAGTCCCACACCTTCGGACTCATCCGCTGGCTCACAGTCAAGATCCGGCTCTGGGTCGGGCTCTTGCTCCAATTCAGGCTCTGGTTCTGCCTCTGGTTCAGGTTCCGGATTCATTTGGGGCTCTGGGTCCAGCTCAGCCCCTTCAGAAGCCTCGGCTTCCAGCTCCGGCTTGGGGTCCTCGGAGATCCGGGATTGCACCGCTTCGGAGCCCTCGAGACCCCCAGCCTCATCCCAGCCAGAAGTTCTGGGCAGTCCGGGGCATGCCGTCCCCGAGTCGGGTGTCTCAGGCATCCAGTGGCCCGGGCACGGAGGGTCGTAGCTGCGGTCCCGGTAACCTGGGGCGGAGGTGGGCGTGTCTCAGGCTCAATTTACCCTTTCTCTCTTTCCTCTGCAGCCACTGGTACTCCTCATTGGAAGACAACTCCGGCCCCGGCTTAGCTTTTGCCCCGCCCCCGGGTCGCGCCCCGCCCCCTGCTCTGCCCTAGGCCCGGCCCCACGAGCTCTCACCAGGGCCCACGTGCTGCCAGTCCCAAGCCGGGTCAGGTGCGCGCGCGGTACGCTGAGCACAGCTCAGTAGCTCGTTGCAGGCGATCTCGCCCTTGCTCTGCACCAGCAGCAACAGCCGGCGCATCCTGCGCTCGGCATCAGGCAGAGCGTCCAACGCCTCGTACTCCGCCCCAGTGAGCACGCCCCGCGCCAGCAATGCGTCCAGCAGCAGCCCGGAGTCTGCCTGCAGTGTCTCTACCAGGCGTTTCCGTTCGCGGTCGATCGTCTCCGACGGCCGCTCCTGCGCGTTGCCCATGGTCCAGGCTGCATGGTGACGGGGGAGAGGGGTAATGGGCGCCAGGGGTCCCCCGCCCCTCACCTCTCTCCCGGGGCTCCAGTGAACTGCCAAGGCTGGGGCCAAAATTCACCTTGACCTTGACTAGCCAGGTTCGTCAGCTGCGCGGGACCTGGAGGCCACTGCATTGAGCTCCTTGTCTTCCTGCCTTTTGGGCCGCTTTGTCCTGTCCCTTCTTCCGTTTCTCTAAATGTCACCTGTGGCCTCGCTCACCTCTCTCCCCAACCGGGACTTCCTGAACCCCAGCCACCTGCGCTCCCCACCACCCTCCGCCGCCGCCGCCGCAAATCTCGCCATCGGTTCAGACCCAGTTTATCCAAACTGACCCCTTTCTCTTTCCCAAACTTGCTTCTCCGCTTCAACAGACAGAAAGACCTAGGATTGACCCCAGATACCCCACACCCAGCTCTCTGTCAGGTCCTTTCCACTCTGCTGAATATCTCCTCATCTCCACCACTTACTTTGTCTGGTCTCTTCAGAATCCTCCCTCCGGGCTCTCTGCCTCCATACTCTCCCCTCTGCATTCAAAACCCAAAGTCTTTTCACTTGCTGGAAGAAGTCCAGAGCCCTTACTCTGACCTTGAGGTCATCTTTCCAGACCAGGCCCAGCCCCTGCACTGCCCCCCACCACACCACCACTGTGGTGCAACCCCCAATGTGGTCTCCTAGTCCTTCCTGGTTCCCTGATACCTGAGCAGGAATACCTGAATCCTCTTGAGTCCCAGCTCTGACCATGATTTCCTGACATCACCTGAGACACAACTGTCTCCCCACTGGTCTGGGAGTGACTCACAGACATCTTTGCTTCTTGGCATCTCCGGGGACCAGCAGATAAAAGCTACCGATAAATGTTTCCCAAACTTTTACTGTTTTCCTCCCTGTCTTGGTTTCGTCGCCACCCACCCCCCGGTCTCCTTCTCCCTTTGAGGTCCCTCCTCTACCTTGTTCTAGGCATCTGGGCCTTGTTGGGAAGAGAGAATTTGGTCCTAGCCCCCATCCTGCCTTACAGGTCTCTCCCTCCAGCCCCTGGTATTATACTGTCTCCAATGCCTCCGCTGATCATTTAACCCCTCTTAGCCATATGGAAGTGTCAGCTCCTCCCCTAGGCCACTGAAGAGAGACTAGGACTACCCATCTCCCCCTTCCGGTCTCAACCATGACAAGTGTTGTTGCTCCATCTCTCAGTGAGTCTCTATCAGCCACCCCCACCCCCAGCCCCACCATCATTGCCTCATTTCCTGTAACAGCCCCTCTGGGCACCTCACTCCCACTCTGTCACCCCCACAGCCTAGGATTTATCATTCCCGTTTTACAGATGAGAGAGGCACAGAGAGAGCAAGTGGCAGAGCTGGAATCTGACTTGCTGTATGTAGCCTGAATGCCTGGCAGAAAGTCAGCCCTAACCACCTGCTGTCCACCTTCCACTGCTCATCAGAGAGAGACCAGACCACCTGGCCTGGCTGCTCTAGCTACTCCCCCACCCCCCACACACAGAGCTAGGCCTTTCCCCACTTCCCTCTTCCACTCAGTGCTCCCAGAACTTGCCAAGCCCCTGGCACGTCTGAGCCTGTGCAGATGTTCCTTAAGTCTGGAATGCCTTTTCCCTCCCTCCACCTGGTGAACCTATTTTCCAAGACTCAAATGTTCCCTTATCCACTCCAGTGCTAAGTCTCCCAAAGGCCGATTGGTTCCTTCTGCGAGCACCAGGGAACACCATATACCCCCACCACTGTGTAGTTAGTTAACTGACATCGCTGAACTGTGTGACAGGAAGACCCTCTGCCCTCTTCAGCTGAGGGCTTCCAATGACGGACCTCAATCATTGGGGGAGTGAGAAGAGGGGATCAGCATCTACCCTGGACAGGGAGGGAGGGTGCGATTGGACTGGCCTGCCCTCCTTCCTATTAGCCTCCTCCTCCCATTACCCCAAGTCCTGCCCTTTGTCCTGTCTGGGAAGCAGAGACCCCTCTGGTCGGAGCCCTTCCTCTATAGCCCTCACTGCTCAGAAGGAAACACCGAAGCTACCTCGCTGCCCTTTGGCCTCAGAGCCAGCCCTTCAAGATCCTAGGCCAGATTATTCCCGGAGCGCCAAGCGACCCCAGGCGCAAGCAGAGCAGCAGGGTCCCGGTTCCTCCCTCGCCCCGGCGCATACTCTTGCAAGCGAGGGTCTTGGGGAAACGGCGGGAGCCTTTGCGCATGTGCGCCGGCAAGGATGCCCTTACCTCTCCTCCACCCAGTCCCTGGGTTTAAGAGTCTTGCGGAGGGGCGGGGCTCACCGACCTCCTCAGAGCCTAATCTCAGTTTCTCTTCCCTCCCTCCAGCTGAGTGGGGTGGGGCTCCCCGTCCCGTCCGCTCAGGGCGGCCCCACTCACGGGTCGAGCCTCAGTCACGCAGGAGATGACAGTGCAGAAAATGCTGGGCCGCGGGGAGGGGGAGGACAACAGCTGCGCCGGGGGCGGGGCGGCCAGGGCTGCTGGGAGCCGGTAGTCTGTTTTCTCTCCCCACCGGGTGTGCGCCCGGAGATGAGTCAGAGGGGGGTAGGGGGAGGGACAGTTCGGCCCGCGGCCCCACGTGCCCAGGGCCCACTTTACACCAATATTCTCCTCGACCGCTCCTCTCTGTGTGTCACAGATGATGCTCAGAGAAAACAGTCTAGGGTCACACAGCGTATGCATTGCGGAGTCGGGTCTGACCCAGAAACCCCGCTTCCCGGAGGTCTCAGCGATTGCTCATCAGCTCAGGATCAGGGCCTAGGTAGGAGGGCTAGAGGCGGGCTCCCCAAGCACCTACACCCGCATCGGGGGTTCCTCTATTAAAACCCTAAGATCTGGACGCTTCTACGAGTGCAAAGTCGCCCCCCACCTACGACTTCTGTGCTTCCTGGTCGGTAGAGAAAAGAGGCCAGAAACTGAGAAAAATGCAGTTTTATATGCAGGGCTAGGCGGGGGAATGGAGAGCGGCCGCCGAGTAGCGCGGGCTTCGCTCAGCCTCCGCCAGGGGGCGCCAGGAAGCCGAGAGGGGCGTGCTGCCTGGGACCAGTCCCTCGGCCCAGCCAGCTCCAGAAGGCAGGGGCTCTCAAGGAGAGGGACTGGTTCCTGGGCCCAGGTAGGAGGCCCGGCTCTCGGGGGTGCCATAAATGGTTAAAGCCCCAGGCAGGCCGAGGGCTGGGCCTCCCAAACCCGCCGGAACATCCAGCAGGAGCGGCCTCCCGGGCGTGGGATCCTTGCCTAGGAAGAGTGGAGGCAAGCTCAGCAGACAAAAAAAAAAAGATTCGCCTCCTTTCTTTGGAGAAGGACCGCCCTGCCCTCCCTGCCCGCCCTGCCCTCGGTACAGTTAGGATGGGACATCTATTCACAGTCTCCCCACTCTCACCCAGTGATGAGTGGGTGGGTGGCTGGGGTCTCTCTCTACAGAACAGCCTGAATTCAGAAGGCTTTCCTCCAAAACACAGACTTGCCCAGTCACCAAATCATGATCACTCAGAGTAATCATGACCTCCCCCCAGGCCCTGAGTCACCCCAACCATTACCTGGGCCCTGTGAATTTAACCCCTTGACTGACAGCTCAGCGGCACCTCTCTCTGGAATCAAGGGCTGCATCTGCATGGGAGAACCCCAGGAAGCAGCTGTGGGGCGGGGGGAGGGGAGTGCTGGGATCTAAAGAGGAGAGCTGGGGAATCCTCTGGACTCTGGGGCAGTCCTCCTCAGCCATGCCTTTGGCTCAGAGAGAGCAGTAGCCATGGACCACAGGGCTTGATTCAGCAGTCCCTAGGCCCTTGTCTTCCAATCTCACCCCTGTCTTACCAGGGACAGCTCCATGTCCAAGTCCATCAGGGTCCACTCTCGACTTGAGAGGCTGGGGCCCAGCACCTGAGGGGAGCTTGGGGTCAGTGGTGCCCTCCCCAAGCTGCACAGAGAGCTAGGCCCTACTGGACCCTATGCCCCTGCCCCAGGCTGGAGGGGTACTCACATCCAGGGGCCCTGCAGGCTCCAGACTTTCTGGGGTACCCCGAAGGAGCATTGGAGGCAGTAGACCCTCTGGGCTTTGGCTCCCCCGCTCCAGGCCCAGAGACTCCCTGTGCACAAAGAACTGTTGTTGGCCTGCAGAGCCCACCCATCCCCTCATTAGGTTCCCCCACCCCCACCCTAGAAAACACTAGGACAGGAGTCTCCAAGGGACTCATAGAGAGTACTTCGGTCTCCTACCTGGGGCCTGAGGTTT
This sequence comes from Elephas maximus indicus, assembly GCF_024166365.1. NCBI lineage: Eukaryota > Metazoa > Chordata > Mammalia > Proboscidea > Elephantidae > Elephas > Elephas maximus. The sequence continues at coordinate 33,580,856 of NC_064839.1, read as the reverse complement.
GGGTTGTGGGGCCGGGGTCTTGGGAAATGTCCCCTCCCTATGCTGCAAGTGTCAATACCAGTGGTTCTTAAACTATTGTGCACATCACGATCACCTCAGTGAACTTGTTTAAAATGCAAATTCCTGAGTCCTTCCACAGAGATGTTGATTGACCTGAACAGGAGCCAGAAATTCTGTATTTTAATAAGCTTCCAACTTTCCAGGGGACTCTGATGCCGGTGCTCCTTGGAGCACTCTCTGGGAAGTCAGGTCAGGATCATGGACAAAGTGCCTAACCTTCCCCTGGGCCACCAAGGGGCAGAGAAGGTTGGAAAGTTTCTCCAGCTGGTAAGTGCTGCTCTGTCTGCAAAAGTAGCCCACATGGGGTTCGCAGTCACAAACAGGCTATGCTTACCTGTCAGGGACCTCCCTGGGGCCCCTTGGTTCAGGCTGCTGGGCATTCCTGGGCCCCTCAGGGCTGAAGCTCCCCTTCCCTTCCAAGATGGCCTGGACCACAGCCACAGGCAGCAGTGGGGGGGCTGTCACGCAGAAGTCACACTCGTTTGGGGCCAGGGCCAGCCCAGCCTCGACTTTCCCCCCTGGGCTGGCCGGCTCTTCTTTGAGCAGTGCCAGACCCTTCTCCCTGCACCAGAGAAAAGCTTCAACCAGACCCTGGCACTGGTCTCTCCCCCCATGCCCAGGGCCATCCCAGATGCCAGCCCCTCCTCCACTCCCCAGAGGGTAGCCCCTGTCCCCATACCTCCCACCGCCACTGGAGGGAGAAAGCCTGGTCCCTTCTGGAGATGGGGAATCTTCAGGAATGTCAGAAATGATGGGTCCCCGGGACCTGTGGGGGCTGCTGAGGCTGGAGGTGGTTTCTGGGAGTGGCTGCAAGTAGAAGGCCAGGCCCAGCCCTTCACCTCAAGCCACAGGGAGAGCCAGAACCTCACAGGGTCTGAGGGATCGAGGCTCAGTCCATGCTGGGGAGCTTGGATCTGGAAAGGGCTGACCTCCACCTTCTCTTCTTTTGGGGGAACAAGGAGAATGAGGAGGCTTCTTATAAGCCCAGCTGTGCCCTTGGGGAAGGAGAGAAGTGAACACTTACTGACTGGATAAAGTAGGGGTCCTGCAGGAGGGCACCAGGCAGGGAACAGCTGAATTTGGCAGCTGGTGGGCATGTGCTCCCCTCATCCAGCATCAGGGACCTGTGCAGGGTAGTCCAAGCATGGGCAGGGGGCAGGGCAGGCTCAGCCCCCATGCCCTTCAGCCTCCACCTCCCTCCCTCAGGCCCCAGCAGCCAAGTCAGCAGAGCAGAGGCCTGTTGCCAGGGCCTCAGTCACATGCTGGAGGCAGAAGGGGCTCCCCCAGAGATGGGGGCCCTTTGGGGGTAGAGCAGAGAGGGGGGAGCATGGTTTGAGCCCCAGGTCCTCTGCTGAGGGATACTTTGGGATGACAGGGAAGGGGCAACTGGGTGGGAAGCTGGGGATAAGGTTTTGGAGCAGGGACATCTTGGAGTGGGGGTACCTGGTGGTAGGGTTGGGGGGGGGAGAGAGGTCCCTGCTGTAGGGAGGGGGCTGATAGGATAAGGAATCCTGTAGGGAGGGGGAATGAAGATTCCTGGAGAAGGGGTCCCTGTAGGGGGCCTCTGGTGGGGAGGGTCATGGAAGTAGGGCAATGGGGGTAAGCCTCCCTGGCTTTCTCACAGCTTTCTTTTGGCTCCTGGGCTGGTGGACCCCGCCTGAAGTGGCCCGAAGAGGCATTGGATCAGCTGAAAAGGAAGCAAACGTCAATTCATACTCCGCCCATTCCCCCTTCACAAGGCACTTCCAAGTGGGAGCAAGGAGGGGGCTTAACTTGGGAGCTGGGGGTCCGGTGTGAGCCAGGGCAGGAGGGGGGTCGAGGAATAGGAGAGAGAAGGCAGGGGTGGGGGGTGGGGGTGGGGTTGAGGAACACCTTGCCAATGACTCGGTGCTGCTGCCCTTGGCTCTGCCGCAGCGTCACCACCTCCCGCCACAAGATTTCGTTCTGCCTGGGGGAGCGGATGGGAATGTATTGAAGCAGGTGAGAGCTCGCCCAGTCCCGCCGCCAAAGAATGGCCAGGCCCAGAATCCGGGACCACCCAAATGATCATTCATCCCACAGAGTCCACAGAATTCCACCGTACCGCCCATTTTTCCGGATGGGAGCACTGAGGCCCGAGAGAGGAAGGGGCTGCCTAGAGCCGCCCAGGGTCCTGCATCCTCCCAGACCCGCCCCACCCGCCCCTGTCCCGCGCACTGCCTGAGCTCGCGCAGCCGCGCCTCGGTGCTCTCCTGCACGCCCCTCAGAGACTGCACTTCGCTCAGCAGCCGCCCTAAGTCTTCAGGGCGCCAGCGACCGTCGTCGCCGCGCAGCGCGGGCACCTGCGGGCAACAGGCACCGTCCTGACAAGGTCGTGTAGAGTAGGGCCTGCGGTCCCAACACCTCCACCGGCTCCTGACGGCAGCTCCCACCTTGCGCCGCACGCGCTCCAGGAGCTGCTCATGACCGCGCACGAAGCTTGGGTGCTGGAACTCGACGTGGTCGCGCTCTGGCCTGAGCAGGCCTCCCTGCTCGATGCTGACCACCTTCCGAAAACCGTCTGGCAAGAGAGTGAGGCGTGAGGGCGTGAGTCGGTCCATTCCCGGACACCACATCACTCACATCTACTCCCCGCCCGGCCCAGGGACTCACACATGTTGAGTTGTCGCACAAAGCTCGCCATGTTGCTGTGCTTGAAGTACTGGGGCAGCACCTCCTTGGCGAAACGGTTCTGGTCGCTTACAAGGAAACTGGTTCCGCTCTGCGGAGAACACCGCCCACCCATCGAGCCCGCGGAGACCAGACACGGTGAGCGGTGCCCGCCCCGGCCAGGCCCGCTTCCAGATAAGCGCACACATTCTCACTCACTCTGGGGACCCGACCTGCCGCTCCCGGGGACGTGGGAACCCAGCCAGGCGAGAACCGACTCTGTGGCCCAGCCTGGGGAGGGCACGGTGGGTCCCCATCCCCAGACGGACCCCGACTCCGCACTCAGCTCTCTGAAAGGGGTCTGCTTTGGAACAGAGGCCAGCCCCAGATTCCAGCACCAGACGGGTCCCAGACCTGAGTCAGCCCGTTCCTTCTCCTGGCTTTGTTTTCCCATCTCCCAGATGGGGAGGAGTGGGAACTAAATAACTTCAACTATCTCTTGGGCTCTAGGTCCCTAGGAAGCTCCTACCCCTCTCTTGGCCCCGGAGGCAGCCGCCTTACCCCCCCTCTTGTACACTTCCTCCAAGGTGAAGTAAGTGCCCCAGACCAAAGAATCGAAGGACCCACAGCCCCGTCCCATAAGGGGGTTGAGTGGGCGTGGGTGTTCACTGAGGTGGAGGGACCCCGGGGGCCCCTGGGGGAGTCCCGGGGTCCCAGCCCTCACCGGGCTCCAGCGGATCAGGTGGTCGGTGCCCGGGTCGCCCACCAAAGCCCACAGCTTCCCGAGAAAGGCAGGCACGGGGCTGGGGCCCGGCTCCGCCGGCAGTGGGGCTAGCGCTTCCTGCATAGCGCAGTCACACCGCTCAGAGCCCGGCCGCCGCGGGCTCGTCAAAGCCGCGGAAAGTGCTGCGTTTGTTGCCCGCTCGGCCCTACTCCGCCTCCGGGCGCCGGGTCAGGCGGGGGCCACGTGCGAACCCGCGGGGCGGGGCTCAGACCGCGGCCTCCGCACCAGCAGACAGAAAGGGAAGGCTGGGATTAGATGTGTGTAGTGTGGAGATACGGGTTCGAGTGCCCACCCTTCCCAGACCGGCTTGAGAAATCGCCTGGACCCGGCCTTGTTTTCTGGAAGAAGTCGGTGGACATGGTGAAGCCCCACAGGGCGGGGCGGGGAGGGGGGGAGGTAGGATAGGGAGAGAGGGAACGGGCTCCTTCCCACTGAATGCTGGGGCGTTGTCACTCTAAAAGTGCGAGTGTCCCGTCCCTGATTCCCGCATTGGGCCTCAGGGGTCGGACCCCTCCAACTCCTGCCAAGACAGCTTCTCCGGCCTCCGCGCCTTCCCCGCTCAGAGCCGATCTCACCTTTGACAGGACGCAGAGATTCTTCAATACTTTATTGCACTCTCACCCCTGAGTCCCGACCAGTGCCCTCCCTGTCCCGGAGTCCAAGCCGCGGAGCTAGCACAGAGTCCGCAGAGGGGTGGGGCTAGGGGAGGGTGACCCCACTACGCCCGGGACACAGCGGGGCGTCTGTAGAGATTGAGAGCCCCAGGCGTGCTCTGGACGCCCCGGACTGGTCCCAATGCCATCCCACAGGCCCCAATCTCCGAGAGGCACAGAAGGTAACAGAACCCCGAAGGAAGGGGCTAGCAGTTGGGGTGTTCCTGGGCCCCCCAAACAGCGTCCCAGAGGCCGCACTTCTGCCGGAAGGCGGGCGTTGTTTCATCACGCCACCAACGTGGGCCGCCAGGGATGCGGCTCGCGCGTTAGTTTGAGCGTGTAGCTGCGCAGGCGCGGGCAGTGCGAGCGGAAGGCGCCCAGAACGGCGGGCCGCACCACGCAGAAGCAATGTACCTCGCGCAGGCCCGCGCAGCGCGTCGCCAGCTCCTCCAGGGCAGCGTCCAGTTCGGCCGAGGCGGCGGCGCGCACTTCCACCGCGCGCAGGTTTGCCGCGTAGTGGTGCGCTGCGAAGCGCACGGGGCCTATGGTATCGCCCGAAAGGTTGAGGCGCAGCGCAGTCACTGGTACTGAAGGCTGGAGTACGCGCCTCACGGTGTCGGCAGACAGCGCGGGCTCTAACTCCAGCTCCACGGCCAGCCCCGGATGGCGGTGGCGCAGTGCAGCCCAGGCCTCGTCGGGCAGTGCTGGCGCGCGCGCGTCTTCGGGAGACGCGCACCTCAGGGCCAAGAGCGCGAAAGGCGCGCGGTCCGGCGCAGCTAACGCCTCAAGGGTGGCGCGCGACAGGCTGGCAAGGTGCAGGCCGAGGACACGCACTCTCGGGCAGGCAACCAGCAGCTTGAGTACGGAGTCCGGCCCCACGCTGCCCACGAGAGTGCAGTTGTCCAGGAAGAGGCTGCAGAGTTCCGGGCAGCCGCGTGCCACCTGGAGAACCAGCGCGTCGTCCAACGTGAAGGGCAAGCGCCGCAGGTCCAGATGGCGCAGCGCGCGAGCAGCCTGGCAGACGGCGTGCACCGCGTCCAGGACATCGCTGCCCGCGTCAAAGAGAGGCTTCTCTCCGTGGCACTCCAGGCACAGGCCTTGTAACCCCTGGGCATGGCCCGCCAGCGCCGTCAGCAGCGTTGTGGCCGCCCGGCGGCTCGGCTCCCTCGATGGCTCAAATTCCAGACGCAGATTGTGGATGTGGTCCAGGCAGGAGGACAGATACGGTGATAGCATGCCTTCCGGCTCAGAGTCGCAACTTAGGTCAGAGCGGTGCAGAAAAGGTATCAGCGGAGCCCCGGAGATCGGGGAAGAAGTCCCTATCCCCCACTCAGCCTGGGTTCCGGCTACCATCCTCACTTCCCACCCCCGATACACACATCCCTCGGCCGGACCATGTCAGGTTACACAAAGACAGCCTCTGTTGCGAGGAAGGAATCCCCACCCTACCCTTTAGAAAACATCGGTTGCATCTGCCGCAGGTTGAAACCCTGGCTGGGAGAGCCAAGGATATCTTAGGAACGGGCCTTCTCAGTGGTCTCTAGGGAGGCAGGCCAGATTAAAATACCTTCTCCGCCACTCCGAGTGACCTGCGGGAAGTGATTAAATCTCTCTGCCTCAGTTTTCTGTCTGAACAACGGAGATGATAGCACCTGTCTACCACATAATATTTTCGTGATGATTTAGTGAGTTAATATCTGTAAGGCACTTAGAACAGTGGCTGTTACATAGTAAACAGTCAATAGATTATTATTTTCTTTTTTAATATGGAATCACTGAATCTCCACCGATGATCGGCATCAAACACCCCTCAAGGAGAGTGAAAGGGCGGCAGTAGAGGGAACAGCCGGCTCACCTGACGTTCGTGTCATGCCACACGGTGCTGTAGGTGGCAGCGGCGGCCCAGGCCCGGCAGACTCCAGCGGCGGTGGCGCGATCCCGCAGGGACAGGTGGCGGAAGATGAGCGCCAGCACCTCCTCAGGCAACTGCGCTCTGGGTTCAGCCATAGCCTGGTACAGGGTGGGGGTAGCTTCTGCCTGAGAAAGAGAGATGTCCCTGAGCTCAGGAAGGCCAAGGTGTTGATGGCGACACCGCAGCCTGGGTGTAGAAAAGCTTTTTGCCCAAGAGCTGCTGCACAATTTGCAGATTCCGCTGCAAAGTGAAAATGTAAGACCCCTTGTTTAAAAAATTAAGAATTTCAAGATAGTGACAGCAGAACATTTAATCAAGTACTAAACCAAGGTCTCGGGTCCATGAAATTGGCTTTGGCTGCCAAAGGGTCTCCAGCCAGTTGCCTCGCAGAGTCAATGCTGACTCATGGCAACCCCATGTGTAGAATTGTGCTCTGTAGGATTTTCTCCAGGCCTTTCTTCCGAGGTACTTCTGGGTACACTGGAACTGCCAAACTTTTGGACGATTTACACCACCCGGGGATTCCAAAGTGTTTCTGGCTCTCCTTTAAACTACTTTCTCACTTGTTGAACAAATTCACATTTATACGGTATTAGAAGGAATGCAAACCTATGAGCGAAGCTGATGAACCCTAGGTCCCTGACTCTGGAGGATGCTATTGGATCTTTCTTGGGAGAAAAAGTCTTCCCTGGAGAAAGTTGAAGGGCAGCTAGCCTAGCTCCAGTCAACTCTCCCTCTCCCCCAGTCCTCCTCCTTAGGCCATCCTACACACACATTCAGAGCTGACCCAACTCGAAGGCCGAGACTAGTCTACCGGGGCTCACTGATCTCATCTCCCAAAAGCAATCTTGAGGACCAGGATGGGACTGTGTCCAAAGCCCGCCTGGAGGGCCATTGAAGTGAGGGCCTCTCAGGCTGAGGGGGGGGGCATCAGAATCATCACCCCGGTGCTTGTTCACAATACAGATTTCACGGCCTCACCTACTGAGTCAGGCTCTCCGGAAAGGGTAGGACCCGGGAATCTTCATTTCAGCAAGCGCGGAGTGGATCCCCTGGCCCCTAGCTGAGAAATGCTGCGCTTGTCACGTCCTATCTCTAGTGACTACAGGGTTAACAGGGCGGGAGCTTTAAAATAAAACTTTTAATTGGCAGGGACCATGAGCCAATCAGGAAGCGGGGGCGCGGGCGGGGCACAGCTGGATCCGCCCGGAGTGGTGAGGCTCGTTCTCTTTCCTGCGCCGCGCAACGTCCCGGGTACTTCCTAGAAAAGGTCGGCGTGGCGGAGAAAAGCTTGTGGGCTCTGGAGCTGACGGCTCTGAGGTCTGAGGGGCCCTGGGTTCAAGTCGGAACCCCAAGCAGCCCTGGCTTCCGCTGGGCAGGTGGTGCCCGGCTAGATCTCCGCAGACCCTCCTACCTCACAGCACCGCCCTTGGGGAGGGGAGATGGGTGTGCGTCCTCTTTGAAGTTGTCAGTTTTATTTTAAGGTTACTGTAAAATTGAGCAACGTTTCGTCCTGTTATACAAAAGGGGGCAATGAGTTGGGACCGACTGATGGCACCTAACAACAAATGCTTACACAACACACCACTTGCCAGTCGTTTCCAGTTTCCCTTATCTTCCAGGCAAAACCCGCTCCTGGAATTTGCGCCATTTGAACCCTGATGGTGCAGTGGTTGAGCGCTCGGTTGGTAACTGAAAGGCTGGCAGTTGGAACTCACCAGCCTCTCCGTGGGAAAAAAATACGGCAGTCTGGCTTCTGTAAAAGATTTATAGCCTTGGAAACCCTGTGGGACAGTTCTACTCAGTCTTTTAGGGTCATTATGGTCGGAATCAACTCGACGGCAATGGGTTTGATAGCCTGGGGTTCCAGCTATCATCAGCTGGACTTGTACCTGGGACCCATAGGTACCCCATTCTGAGTGCCAGGGAGTAAGAGATCAACGAACACGACCCCGAGGGAGCACCACAATATTCTGGTCCTCAGGTGGCGCCACTTGGTGCCCCCTTTTCCGTCTGTCCCAATTCCTCCGCGGGAGGAGGCGGGGCACCTCTTACCCTGGGGCCTTCCAGCCTCTTAAGAAAGGCTATCTCCCGAAGTCCCTTCCTGCTTCCTGCAGTCTATCCTCAGGTACCGGTGTCTTACCTCCTCAGCGGACCAGGTGGGCTCTGCTCGGAGGCAGGGGAATGGCTGCGGAGGACAGCTAGGCGGACTGGACCCGCCAGGAGCCTGAGGGAGTAAGAGGAGGAGAGGGCGGACTAGGCGGCTCTGACTGGGGCACCGCCCCTGCGGCTCCGCGCACACCCGGAAGCGGCGCGGGCCGAGCGGAGCCGGGCGGGCGTGGGAACCTAGGCCGGGCCGAGGCGGCCAGGTTAGTGCGGAGGGTGGGTGGGCTCCCCAGTGCCGGTGGGAGCGGAGGCGGAATTCTGGCCCCGGAGCGTGAGCGCGGCTGTCACTGTCACCCGCGGCTGCCCAGGACTGGTGGTGGTGGCCTATCGGGCTGTTCCTGTGGGAGGCGGAGTAGGGGGTATGGACCCTGACCTCCGTAGGTTTCTTACCGGGCCTAGGGCTTTCAAGAGGCGGCAGGGCTTTGCGGGTGAGAGGGAGGGGCGGGGTGGTTCTAACCAGATTTGTGAACGAGGACCCCCAAGTCCGTCGCACGTGCCCACCCCCAGCATGGTGGGGCGGGGGGCGGGGTGGTTAGTGGGAGTCAGGGAAGCTTCCCTTGAGAGGTGTGGAGCGAAGCAGCTGAGTAACGGGCGCGCGGGAAGTCAGTCTTTCAGTCCACTAGGGACTATGCCCGCAGGCTGTACCCACCCACCTGGCTGGAGATGGGGCTACCAGGACTGTTAAGCTGTGTTGATGGGGCACCAAGACGGGCTGGCCCCTCGTACTCGGGGAAGATTTTCTTGGGTCAGTGCCCACGTGCCTCACGCAGCCTCTGCCCAGTTAAGTGTTCCCAGGACTTAGACGGGGATCCTCCGCGGGGCCTGAAGAGGGGCGGACTCCCGGTGGGTGGGGCGCGGGGCTTCCCGAGGACGGGTTTCTGTGGCAGGACACGTGGGAAAGAGTTGCCAAGGTGAAAATGGGAGTCGAGGGCCCCTGGCCCCGTCTCTTCACTGTTAACTGACCCTCTCGACCTCCAGCCTGCAGCCTTGTTTGACTTCCCCATCTGCACAGTCCTAGTGAGTGTGATGAGGCAGCCCCGCCCCCTCCAGGTCTCCTGTGCCTCCTTGCAGGTCTGATGGGCAGACTCTGGCCCTGTCCCGCCCCTGCTTCCACCCTTTGGGGCGGGACCGCAGCCGTCCTAAGTCTGGAGGTTAGGAAGATGCAGAAGAGGAAAGGTTTCAAGGACAGGTTTCCACTCTTTCCCCACCCCTCTAAGTTCCCCAGGGTGTCTCACTTGTTTCCCCTTCTAGGTCCCACTTGTCACCTGCAGAACCTTACCCCATTAATTTCTTACTTTATTTTGAAGTTGTTTTTCTTTTTTAACACAAGAAATGTGTCCATTTTACAGAAAGCAGAAAATATTAGTAAATACAAAGAAAATCAAAATCACCCCAAATCTCACCCCACAGAGATAAACAATGTTAACTTCCTAATAATTGTTTTGGGTAAATACACAAGTATTAATGTTTTCTACCAAAAGATTGTGGGGGGAGGGGACTCCAGGAGGCTTGTCCCCTATGCTCAGATCCAGGGTAGGACCATCACCAGGTATCACTTCTCTTGCCAGGGTCTGGGTGGTGCTGGAGGGCGCCTACCTGTTACTGCACTCAGGTTAGGGTCCAGGAGCAGATCTGAGCTGCAGCCTTTGCTCTAAGCTCAGCATCTCTATCCCCTTCCCAACCATGTCCAAGGCTGTGGTCCTGGCAACTCCCAGCACCCTGTCTTCTGAAGCTCCCTGTTACTCATGCAAATAGATGCCTGCTGGGGCCAGAGCACTGACATCCAGGATGCCCACAGCTGGATCTCAGCACCTCTCCTAACCCATCATGTGTACTTGCTCTAAACCCAGGAGTAAGGGAGTGTGACTAATGGGCAGGAAGTGAGATCTGGAGCCCATGTTTCCAGGAAATGGGTGGGATGGGTTTCAGGTGAGGTGGGGAGGAAGCAGTAGGGCAGTTCCCCCATCTGTTGCCTCATGGAGCAGTGACTGGGAGGCTACTGACCTAAGAGTCAGTTCAGTGGCCTCCCCCCTCCCCTAGGTTTTTGTCAGAAGCTGACAGGAGGAAATAGTAGCGCTAAGAGGCCCTGCTTTGGCTGGACAGGGAAAGGATCTGTAAAAGAACCATTTGAGTGCATATGACAAGAACCCAGTTCCAACGACTTTAGAACAAAAAAGAATGGTTTAGGTCACATAACTGAAAAATCAAGGGTGCAGTGGCTTCAGGAACAGCTAGATCCAGGAGCATTGTGTGGTTAGGAGTGCATCTCGACATCTCTTACCTCTGTATCCCTCTCTGAAGGCTTCATTCTCAGCCAGGATCTCCAGCAAACAATGGCAAAGGAGATCTGCCCCCTCCCACCATTTCAGCCCCAAGGGAAGGGAAGCTAGTGCCTTTTTCTTATTGGTCCAGCCGAAGTTGCAGGGTTGATTTTGATTGGCTCAGCTTGAGTCCTAAACCAAAAACCAAACTCCTTGAGTCGAGGCCGACTCACAGCGACCCTATAGGACAGAGTAGAACTGCCCCATAGAGTTTCCAAGGAGCGCCTGGTGGATTTGAACTGCCAGCCTTTTGGTTAGCAGTCGTAGCTCTTAACTAGTCGCCACCATGGTTTCCTAAATCACACGTAGGCGCATTGGTTGAGAAGGAGGACTGGGGAAGTCTCTCAAGTTCTGTCAGGGTTGTGAGACAGAACCTGGGCAGGCTCAAACTACAGGTGTCCTTGGAAGTGAAGCCAGGAAGCGGACGAACAGGTGTAGTGGGAGTGCACGTGAGAGAGCCGCCTGGAGGCTCAAGTTAAAGCTGAGGACAAGGCCCGGACATGGCCGCTATCCAGGATGATATCTTCTGAATTGTCAGCTTTGGTTTTGAGTAAGAGAGACTCACTGGTCTGAGGAGGGAGCAGAGGTTCTCCCGCCTCCACTGTAGGATCGTGACTCTGTTCTCCTGCCTCTCTGACCCCGGGCTTTTTCTCTGAGAGACAGTGGAGGGACAGACCTCATTGCAAGGCTGGGCTCAACTCGGCTCTGTGCAGTGCACAAGGGGCTGCCTGTGAGAGATGGTGAACTTCCCGTCCCAAGGATGCCAGCCCTGTGGGGCTGCACTGGAGGAGTCACCTGGGCCAGGAATGAAGCTGTTTTCAGGAGTGACTTGGAACCTCATTGCATATTCAGGAGCTGAGATGGCCTCGGGGCCAAATGAATGCGAGGAGTGGGTGGGCAGTGCATACCTGTTTGTGGAGTCTGCGGTGGACAAGGTGATCCTGTCAGATGCCTACGCTCACCCCCAGAAGAAGGTGGCGGTGTACAGCGCCCTGCGGACCTCATTGGCAGGTGCGTGGGTGAGCGCGAGGATGGAGAGGGAAAAGCGCGCGGCAACCGTTTGCGGGCGGGGCCACGGGCTGAAGCCCCACCTCCTCAACTCGGTGGGCCTGGCTAAAATGCGGCGGCAGGAAAGAGATTTGACCGCAGGGAGACCCCAGGCTGCATAGGCTCTTTCTTCTCTGCTTAATTAGGCCCTGTGTGTCCGTAGATGATCTGCCTGTTTGTGCGTTAACTTCCGCCTGCTCGACTCTCCCTCTCCCTCCACGACCAGCCCGCTCACTCCTTTCTACTAATCGCGCCTCTCTCTCTTCTTTTCGTCTCTCACTGCAGCACTTCTTGCTCAAGACCCCTCCCCAGTACCTACCCTTCCGGATCCCCCTTTCCCATCTCAGGGCAGAGACCACAGGAGGCTGAAGCCAGCTGGGGGGTTCGGCCCCAGCCCCAGAGCGGCGAGAGCCCCTCTCCTTCCTGGGCAGCGGGAGCTGCACTTGGTGGAGGCAGAAGACCCGAGACTTCTGCCCCTTTCCCGCCCCACCAGCCGCCTACTCAGACTCCTTGCCCAGGGCACACACCCCTGTGCTGCAGTATTCCTCCCCATGTCCCATTTGCCCACCCTCATCTGGGGCTTCAGAGATGGGGTGAGAGGTACCCACTTTGTCTTGGGGTAGGCCTGGTCTTTATTCTGGGTTGTTACTTTTTGCTTCCCAATTTTGTTTCTCAACTGGGTGCTCTGGGGCAACCTTGTGCCCGACGTTCGGAGAACGGCCCCGCGTAGGGACCGCCCGGCACCTGACTGCCCACCTCCGCAGAGAGCGGCGGGAGCCCGGACCAACTACAAATGCTTAAGATCCACCGCAGCGACCCGCAGCTGATCTTGCAGCTGCGTTTCTGCGGACGTCAGCCGTGCGACCGCTTTCTCCGCGCCTACCGCGAGGGGGCGTTGCGCGCCGCGCTGCAGAGGTGCTTGGCGGCGGCGCTTGCCCTGAACTCCGTGCGATTGCATCTGGAGCTGCGCGCTGGCGCTGAGCGGCTGGACACTTTACTGCCTGACGAGGAGCGGTGCTTGAACTGCATCTTTGCCCAGAAGGTGCGGCCGGGCTGGGACCGGGGTGGGGTCGGGCGGGGATCCACGGACCAGACCCCCACCGACAACGCACTCTCCTTCTTAGCCCGACCGGCTGCGGGACGAAGAGCTGTCTGAACTGGAGGATGCGCTCCGGAATCTGACGTGCGGCTCCGGGGATCAGGGTGACAAGGAGGAGGCGACTCCGGCCCCCTTGCAGTCCCAGGCACCCTCCCCGTCGGAGGAGAAGCCACCGCCGCGATCTGGCCAGACTTTTCTGTTCCAGGGTCAGCCCATAGGTGAGGCCCGCGGAGAGACATGGTCGCCAGGAGGATGGAGTTTGTGAGGAACGTGGTCTGGGTCTAGTAGGCAGGGGCTGGGGAGGGGACAGGCTCTGGGGTCCCCCACGCTCAATCTGCCTCCCCACTCCTCCTGCAGTGAACCGGCCACTGAACCTACAGGACCAGCAGACGTTCGCTCGCTCAGTGGGGCTCAAATGGCGCAAGGTGGGGCGCTCGCTGCAGCGGGGCTGCCGAGCGCTGCGGGACCCGGCCCTGGATTCTCTGGCCTATGAGTACGAGCGTGACGGGCTGTACGAGCAGGCCTTCCAGCTACTGCGGCGCTTCGTCCAGGCCGAGGGCCGCCGCGCCACGCTGCAACGCCTGGTGGAGGCGCTGGAGGAGAACGAGCTCACCAGCCTGGCGGAGGACTTGCTGGGCCTGGCGGATCCCGATGGCCGCCTAGTTTAGGCCCAGTACCCAGGGAAGGGGCCGTCTGTCAAGCGCCCAGTCAGGGCTTGGAGCACCTTGATGTCTCTAGGCTCCCTTCTGCTGCTACTGCTGACCCCTGCCCATCCATGGGATTCCGAGACCGCACATAAAACTCCTCTTGGCCTATATGCTGGAGCTGCTGGGGCAGAGTGGACCGACTTCCCCAGGGCTGGACAAGCGAAGGGCCCACCAAGCTTGCTGGGGTACACCATTGGGAATGCCGCCCCAGATACTAGGAAAGGAATGGGTGTGGGGGACCTGCTGTGGGGTCTGCCTTGCCCTCCTCCACGTCAGAAGAGGAGCTGTGGCCAGTCCTTACCTCTTCGCTCATTGAACGGTTACTCTTTAGGCCCCTGCTGTGTCCTAGGCGTCTTCCTGGTTGCCGCAAACACTTGTTGAGCAAGATACAGGAGTCTTGCCTGCCTCCAGCTCACACTCAGTATGGGACCCCCAAAATTAAGCAAAAGTAATAAAATGTAACCCATTTTAAAAATTTTTATTGTGTTTTCAGTGAACGTTTACACAGCATTTTAGATTTCCATTCAACAATTTCTGTACAAGTTGTTCGTGACATGGATAATATTCTTCACAATGCGTGAACATTTTCATTTTTTCTGTTCTGGTTGTTCCATTCCCATTAATCTTGTTTCCCTTTCCCCTTACATTCTTATCTTTGTTTTAAAGTAATTGTTGACCGTTTGGTCTCATAAGGGTGATTTTTTAAAGGAGCATAGTACTTACGGGTGATATTATTTTTGGAGCTAATTGGTTATTTAGCTAAAAGGTGACCTCAGTGGTTAGTTTTGGTTCCAGGTTTGAAGAGTATCTCAGGGCCAATAGTTCTGGGGAGTCATTCAGTCTCCAGTTCAGTAGGTCTGCTTTTTTTTTTTAGGAATTTGAGGCTCTGTTCCACATTTTTCTCCCCTTCTATCAGGCTCCATCTATAGTGGTAGCCAGGCACCACCTAATTCTCATCTCAGGGTAGATGAGGCTGTGGTTTGTAACTTGTTTTTTGATGTAAGAAGTACAAAGAGTTATGGGGGCACTGAGGAGGGACCTATCCAAGGCAGGGACCGGGGATGCTTCCTGGAGGAGATATGAGTGTGAGTAAGGGGGGTGGTAGGAGAAGGGCAATGTTTTGGGCACAGTCAGCTTCAGGTGAGGTCTTGAGGGAGGGATGTTAGAAGAACAGAAAGTTTATAGAGAGGTTGGATCTGGAGGTGGGAGGATTTCCTGAGAAACCATTTGGTGAGTAGGGAAGGCAGATAGCATGGGTTTGGTTATTCATCCGAGCCCTGGTGGTGAAATGGTTAAGAGCTTGGCTGCTAACCAAAAAGTCGGCAGTGTGAATCCAACAGCCACTCCTTGCAAACACTTTGGGGCAGTTCTACTCTGTCCTATAGGGTCGCTATGAGTCGGAATCGACTCAACAGCGATGGGGTGGGTTGGGGGTTAGCCATTGTCTTAGTCATCTAGTGCTGCTGTAACAGAAATACCACAAGTGGATGGCTTTAACAAAGAGAAGTTTATTCTCTCACAGTCCAATAGGCTAGAAGTCTGAATTCAGGGTGCCAGCTCCAGGGGAAGGCTTTCTCTCTCTGTAGGCTCTGGAGGAAGGTCCTTGTCTTCAGTCTTCCTTTGGTCTGAGAGAATCTCAGCGCAGAAACCTCACGTCCAAAGGATGTACTCTGCTTCTGGCACTGTTTTCTTGGTGGTATGAGGTTCACCTGTCTCTCTGCTTGCTTCTCTCCCCTACATTCCAAAAATGGCTGACCTAAAACACTGTCCAATCCTGTAGATCTCATCAATATTACTGCCACTAATCCATCTCACCACAGCATAGTGACAGAATCCACAATACATAGGGAAATCACATCAGAGACAAAATGGCAGACAATCACACAATACTAGGAATCATGACCCAGCCAAGTCGACAGATATTTTGGGGGGACACAATTCAATCCATAACAGCCATCTTACAAAGTTTGGATTTTATCCTAAAGCAGTGACAGTGAGAAGCCTTTGAAGGATTTCAGGAGTTGAGTCTGGGAGGATGGTGAGGATGCACAGAGAGAGAGAGAGGCTGTGAGAGTGGGAGCAGAGATAGAGGGAAGAGAATGAACACCAAAACCTCTTTAGGAGGAAAATGAACAGGCCTGGTGACACTGGATGATGGGTGGGGTGAAAGGGCCCCAGAGTTTCTGCTTTTGTCAGTTGGGTGGAGGGTGGGGCCGCCTGCTGCCATAGGACAGAAGCCAGATGACAGGAAGGAGTAAGAGGTGAGGTAGTAGGGAAAGCCAGTGTAGAGGTCTCCTGAGAAGTCTGTGAACAGGACAGGCTCCGGATGCAGGGTTGACTTTTTCAGAAAGAACATTGGTGGGAAGAAGTCTTCAGAGGGGCAGGCACAGCCTCTGGGAAGAGGATGGCGCTGGATAGCATTGCTGGTTCCAGTAGCCTGTCCTCTGAGACCTGGGGGTAGGGGTTATCTACTTCAGAGCCCACTGTATATATAGGCTGGAACCTGGAGGTCCTGAGTTCGAGGGAGAGAGAAGTGACAGCAGAGCTAGGCAAGGACTGGGTCCACAATCTCCAAGGCACCTCTCTGCCCACCTGGGTTCCAGATCAAACCCTTTGCTTACTGGCCCATTTCACGAGCTGAACCAGTCCCTGTCAGCCCAATCTGGCCTGTAGAGGTCCAGGCATGGTCACTTCCACCTTCAGGAGGCTATGCTGGTCTGGGGCACTGGGGACTAGGGCCCAGAGCCAGACCTGGGTCTGCCCCGGGGATCCCTTAGCCCCCGGGGAGAAAGATTGAAGTGATTGCCTATGAAGTTAAAGTAAACAAGATTGGCCCACTGTCATGTATCCCAGTGGGTGGATGGGGAGAGGGCCAAGGAAGGACAGAAAAAAGAGTCCTGGACTTAATTTCAGAAGACCTGGGGTATTGCTCTTTTATACCTGTGTGATTCTGAGAAGCAGTGTCCCCACCTGGACATGAGCAAAGAGAACCCCTGCCAGGGCTGTGAGAATTGACTGTACTGTTGTGTGTGTGTGTCTGGTAGGGAGCACGACAGCGCCTGGAGTAAGGAGGCGGCTGTGTGTACCAGGGGCAGTTATGTGCCCTGGCTGACAGAACCAGAGCTGCGGTGAACTGACACGATCTCCGAAGGTCCGACCCCGCCGGCATTGCGGCCAAATCGATGCCTGAGGGCTCCTGGCAGCACGGGTCCCGCCCCACTCTGGAGAAGCTTCTTTCAGTTGAGCCTTCCCAACTAGAGTCGATCCGTGAGGAGGATCCCTCTCAGAGTTTGGCCTCCACTCGGAGACTGCCCTCCCGGCGCTTGGGCGGAGCTGAGCTCCAGATGTCCCGGCGCGCACAGCTGGAGAGTCACGTGGCAGCGGCCCCGGGCCCCCCCTTCCTGCCAACGCTGCATTTGGCCCAGGCCCCGTCCATGGCCGCCCCTAGGACCCCGCGCTGAGCCCCGGAGGCCCCGGCGTGAGTGTCTGGATCCCAGGGACCGGCTTGCGGAGGGAGGAATGAAGAGCTGGGGCCCCAAAGAGGGAGGTGCGGCCGGGAGAGTTGGGCCGAGGCTCCCTGCGTCTCCCATTCCGGGCCTGGGGACACTGGTCTGGGCCGGGGCTGAAGGTGGGGGGTTGGAACTTTCTCCTTTTCCGGAGGGTGTATCAGGGCCCCGAGTCGAACGAGCGGAGGTGGAGACCCCTGGAGCGTAGCCTCCGCCCCCTTCCTTCGGGGAGGCGGGTCCAGGAGCCCCTGCCAAGCTCCCGCCTTGAGAGCCCCTGACTGCGTCTCTCCGCAGGGGGCGCCGGCGCCGGCCACGCCGACATGCGTCGGAGGCTGCGCCTACGCGGGGACGCGGCGCTCACGCTGGTCCTTGGCGCCGCCCTTGGCCTCCTGCTCTACGTGCAGCGCGACGGCGCGGCCCCGACGACGAGCGCTCCGAGACCGCCAGTAGGGAAGGAGGTGCGGAGGCCCAGCTCAGTGCCCCGTGCATTCCAGGCACCAGACGAGGGCACAGCCCTCTTGGCCTACGAAGGGGACACACCGGCACCGCCCACGCCCACGGGACCCTTTGACTTCGGCCGCTACCTGCGCGCCAAGGACCAGCGGCGCTTCCCGCTGCTCATTAACCAGCCGCACAAGTGTCGCGGCGATGGCGCACCCGGCGGCACACCCGACCTACTCATCGCTGTTAAGTCGGTTGCTGCAGATTTCGAGCGGCGCCAAGCCGTGCGCCAAACGTGGGGTGCAGAGGGCCGAGTGCAGGGGGCGCTCGTGCGCCGTGTGTTCTTGCTGGGCGTGCCCAGGGGCGCGGGCGTGAACGGGGCTGACGCTGAAGAAGAGGGCACGCGAGCGCATTGGCGCGCCCTGCTGCGCGCTGAGAGCCGTGCCTACGCGGACATCCTTCTCTGGGCCTTCGACGACACTTTCTTCAATCTAACGCTCAAGGAGATCCACTTCCTGGCCTGGGCCTCAGCCTTCTGCCCCGACGTGCGCTTCGTTTTTAAGGGTGATGCCGACGTATTTGTGCACGTGGGAAACCTGCTGGAATTCCTGGCGCCGAGGGACCCAGCACAGGACCTGCTTGCAGGTGACGTGATTATGCAAGCTCGGCCAATCCGCGCGCGGGACAGCAAGTACTACATCCCCGAGGCTGTGTACGGCCTGCCAGTCTACCCGGCGTACGCAGGTGGCGGTGGCTTCGTCCTTTCGGGGGCCACATTGCACCGCCTGGCAGGTGCTTGCGCACAGGTTGAGCTCTTCCCCATCGACGACGTCTTTCTGGGCATGTGTCTTCAGCGCCTGCAGCTCACACCCGAGCCTCACCCCGCTTTCCGCACTTTTGGTATCCCCCGGCCTTCTGCTGCGCCACACCTGCGCACCTTCGACCCCTGCTTTTACCGAGAGTTGGTCCTGGTGCACGGGCTCTCAGCCGCTGACATCTGGCTTATGTGGCGCCTGCTGCACGGGCCGCGCGGGCCAGCCTGTGCGCATCCGCGCCCTGCCGCTGCAGGGCCCTTCCGATGGGGCCCCTAGCCACCCATTACTGCCCAAGGGCATGGCGCAAGGTCCCTGAACTCAGACCCAGGATGGAGTGGGTGGAGGCTGGAAGGGGTTTTCCAGATTGGTGGGTTATTGCGGTCTATGTGGTTCTTTTCCAGGAAGGAGGGGAGTTTGGGATCTGGCCACGAGATACTACGGTGTAGTCTCCACAGAGTCCTAAGAATGGAGGTTGAACTTGGCTCCTGCTGGCCCACTCTGCAGGGAGTTGGTCTGGGACCAGTCTAACGGCAACCCCCTGAGATAGTCAGGGATGAGGTGGCGGACCCGTGTTTAGTCTTCCCAGTTAAGTAGGTGTGTACTGCGGATGGGTGGCGGGGTGCTCCTGTGCCATGCTTATTCCTTGGTTTGGAACCCCTGGGATGATGCAGGGGAGGCCTTTCTCAAGGCTGACCCACCTGGAGGTGTGGGGGGCCTGGCCTCAGCCCTCATTCAGCTGGCACCATCCTGCCACCACTCAACCTGAAGGCACAAGTTGTGCTTCCTCCCTGTCCCTCCAAATTGGATTCCCAGCTGTGTCCAGGTCTTTAGCTCTCCCCATCTTGAAGTCTGCTTTCCTGGACCCAACCCCTCCTGGGTTCTGGTCTGGCTGACACATGAAGGATGGAGCCCCACACACAGGGTCTACTGAGTGCCTGGTCCCACCTAGTCTTTCCCCATCCCCAATTACCCATGACACAAGAACCTCCACCCACACAATTATGCCAGTCTCCTGCTGGAGGCTGTAGAGCCAAGGACTGTTTTTCCCCTAAAACTCCTCTTCCATAAAATTTCCCATATTCTTTAACTCCCCTTTCTCAACAAAAAACTAACACCATCACACTTATTTTAGTATAAACATCCCAGCAACAGCACATGGTGGGCAGTTGCTCAGGGCATAGGTGCTTTATTGGGGCGGGTAAGGATAGAGATGAGGAAGGTGGATGGAACAGTCCTGGCTGCCCCTGATGGGATGTGTGGGAGTCTCTGGCCAGGCCACGGTCCACATGGGAAGACACCACAGTCAAGTCATAAAGTCATGGGAGTGCCACAACAGCCCTGGGCTGTTGGCCCAGGAACCACAGAAGCCTGGGGCAGGTCCCCTGCGCATTCATCACTAGACTATACAGGATGAGGCTGTACATGAGTTAATTACAAAAGAATCATATTTACAAAAATCTGTACACACACTTGAAAAACTCACAAAATTGTCATCTATGTATCACAAGTTGCTAGACCAAAATATTAAAAATGGGATAAAATTATCTATTTCTCTCCTCAATTCTTTTCAAAAGGTTAATATTTTTAAAGCACATATGCTACTTTCCTTAGCAAGACCCATGAAGAGACCGAACAGACCCTCCTTGAGCCCCCAGAGGCCTGGCCAGGGGACACTGCCCAAGGCAGCAGCGGGGAGCCAGCCCACAGTGCAGAAAAGAATGCTGAAACACACCAAAGGAAGGAAGATGTCTTTGGCTAAAACTTTGGCATCAAATAAAAGAGGCAAACAGAATGGAAACATACAGCCCTGTCAGCCAGGTTGGGGCAGACCAGGGGCAAAGGTGACTCTGAAGGCTGGCTCCGAGAGGGGAGGAGACCCAGCCTGGGTATGTTCCTGGAGGCTGTGTTTCAACCATTTGGGGGTACCTACTGGGCTTGGCAGGGAGCTCGTGCAAGAAAAGAACAGGGAAGGGCAGGCGGGCCAGATGGGCCACAGCCAGCTCACCAAGTAACTGAAGTGGATGTAGTGCAAATGTCACAACCAAGTACTACGGACATGCTACCTGCTTGCTGTAAGGGTCACGTGGCAAGGTGTGGCGAAAGGCAAGACTCCTTATCTTCGTCCAGGATGTCTGTGTCCTCAGCCACAGAAAGAGCCCAAGTTTTCCCAGTGTGTGTGGGACAGGGTTGACAGAACCCTGCCTCCTCGTGTGTTGGTCGAGAGCTCCTGGGTCCAGGTATCAGGGCTCAGAGTTTGTGCTTCTCTTGGCAGTCCGTGTCCTCTGCTGGTTGGTGCCCATAGGCTGAGGATGGACAGAGGAATAATCTGGACCCTCCTCCCGCTGCAGAGCACCATGGCCAAGCCCCCCCTCAGAACATCACAACAGCCCTTCAACACTGGCCAGGTGTCCAAGAAATCCCACAGGGTGGCACTCGTGGCCACTGTGTAGGATATGGTGTACAGTTCCACGGGGCAGCAGCATGTGTGGTGGTGTCCCTAGGAAAGCTCTGCTGTTCTCAGGTGGGCACCAGGCCTGGGGGGGCCATAGAGGGTCACTGAGGCAATGTGGTTGTTCTGCATGACCTGGTGTGAGAAAAGGACAGTGGGTTGTGGGGGAAGGTGGCAGGAGTCCATGCCCCAAAACCACCAGTGGGATCAGCACTGGAACTATGACTCTAGAGAACAGACCTGAGGCAGGCCTACATATGGGGCTGGGGATCGTGCATGCAACATAGCTGCACACAGGGCTGAGCTTCCCAAATGTCAACACCTCTAACTTATGCTACGGGCCACCTCTGTCCTCAAGGTCTTTGCCTGTTCCTCGTGGGATACATACCCTTCACCACACCCACTTGTCCAGCCCTTCTGGAATGGCTAAGAGCCTGCTGAAGAAGGTATGACATCCACAAGGGAAAACAGGGGCAGCCCATTCTTATTCCAAGCCGGTGAGGCCTCCACAGTCACTTAGCCACAGTATCTTCATTCACATGGCACTCCAAAGCCCCTAACACCCTGGGCTGAGCCCCACTTGCCCTGTGGTTCCCTTCCCTGCTGCACCCATGTTTTCAGATATAAACATGGAATTCCTGTTACCTCTCTTCTTGGATACAGACTGGTGCTTCAGCCTTTAGACCCTGAATTTCCCCAACACCATTTCTGAACCCTCACTGATAAATGCACAGGCCAGCTTCTCAGCAGACAGGGTTGCTAAAGCAGGATTAACCTGCCCAGCATGGCACTTAGGCCCTTCTCAATCTCCCTCAATCACTTGCCTGTCCCTGCTATGACCACTGACCCCTCAGGCAGGCTCTCTCTCGGGTCTCAGGGCTTACCTCAAAGATCATCCGCTGAAGACCAAAGCAGAAGGTGGAGCCAAAGGGGTTGGTGTTGTTTGGGGAGGATGACCTGAGGCCGGAGAAGCCAGAATTAGAGGGGGCAGAAGGAGGCGAGGCTAGGCCAGGCATCCAGTCCCTTTTGGGATGGGGGCTCTTGACCAGTGGTCTCTTGTGGCTGTTAGTATATGTCATTCTCCCACACAGGCCCTCGAGGTCCTAGGAAGGAAGTGGCTTCACTCAGCTCTGAATCCTATACAGTCTAACCTGGCACAGAGTGTCAGCACAGAAAATTATCATGGAATGGGACTGGGGTGGTGAGAAGTCAGGAGAGAAGGCCTTTTCAAGTACAAGAGAGCTTCAGGCAGCATGGCAATCAGAAATGGGACTAGCAGGTAGCAGTCCTGAAGGGGACAAAAGTCCAGGCCAGCCAGCCAAAACCTCCCGACCCACCCCTTAAATCATAGCTAGGGGTAAGGGGGCTTCCATCCCTGAAGGTAAGGGGGGGAGATAACCCGTCATAGGTAAACATGCAGAATAGTCAGCCCAGGCCCAACGTGCAGGGTGGGACAGGAAATATGTTTGTGGCAGCACCAGCAATTTCTGTAATTTGTAAGCAGTACCCACTGCTGGGCTCCCCTGGGCTGTGAGGAGCAGGATGGG
Source organism: Elephas maximus indicus (assembly GCF_024166365.1). Lineage (NCBI taxonomy): Eukaryota > Metazoa > Chordata > Mammalia > Proboscidea > Elephantidae > Elephas > Elephas maximus. The sequence continues at coordinate 33,558,721 of NC_064839.1, read as the reverse complement.
GTGGTAAGAAACAGCAACCTCCCACTCACCTGTGCAGGACCACAGGCTTCTCCACAGGGTGGCCCAGGAGCTCCTGGATGTTGTCCCACTGTAAGAGGAACGGTGAGCAGCAGCAGGAGGTTAGCAGGGACCTGAACAAGCCTATGACCACTGTAAGGCCCACACCCACCTCATTCGCGCACCAGGTCAGGGCGGAGGGTAGTAACTCACCTTGCTATAGGTCGTGCATGTTTCTGTCTGACCATCTGCGTTTTCTGAAAAGAGAATTATCAGGCAGTTGATAGCTGGCCCAGCCAGGATTCAATTCCACACTTGTTCAAGTAGATGGCTCAGCACCACCTGTGGCCCCAGCCCTCGGCAGAATCCAGACCTGGCCAACATTTGCATTGAGCTTGGAGCACAAAGGGAGGGCAGACAGGCTGGCTAAGAGCTCCAGTGTGGAAGAGGTAGAGGAGTGAGCGAGGTCAATAGGTGTGGCCCACACCAAGTGGCAATGGGAGCCGTCACAAGGCTGGCAGGCACTAAGGACGGGCTAGGGGCACCTGGATGATTATCTGTGGATAGTAAACTCTTCCTGCCAGAGCCCGCAATCCCATGGTGATAGAAAAAGACTTATAAACAGTTTTTTAATTTGAGGAAAAGACTTTTAAGGCCTCCAGGAGACTACAGGCTAAGAACAAGGAGCTCAACTCAGAGGAGCTAAAGCTATGGGCAGAAGTAGGTGGGCAAGGCTCAACAAGCCAACCACTACCACCCTCTCCGCTTGGATCTTTCTCCCTTCCTGTAGTGATAGACTGACTCCAAAACCCCTTCTTTCCCGTGAGGGCATCTACTACTCACCTTTCTTTATGGCTAGTGGGATTTTGAACTCACAGCGGTGGTAACTAGAGAGAGAAGACAGACGGAGTAAGGGCTAGGCTTCCTGGGAACCCTGATGACCCCTACACCCCAACTTCCCACCATGGAAAAACAGAACCAGATGAACATGCCTGCCCAAAGCCCTGCCTCCGGGCCCATGACAGCGTTCACTGGGGAACGCCAGATTTAGGCACTGAAGGCAAACAGAAATGCGCCTGGCCCTGACAGAGACTGGAGAAATCCTTAGAGTATGCTCCCTTGGACCCTTTTAGCTCAGTAAAGAGGTGACTCCTGAGGTTCATCCTTCAGCCAAAGACTGAACATGCCCATGGAACAAAACAAGACTAAAGGGGCACACCAGCCCTGAGGCAGGGACTGGAAGGCAGGAGGGAACAGGAAAGCTGGTAATAGGGAACCCAAGGTTGAGAAGGGAGAGCGCTGACATGCCATGGGGTTGTTAACCAGTGTCACAGAACAATGTGTGTACTAACTCTTTGATAAGAAATTAGTTCTGTAAACCTTCATCTAAAGTACAATAAAGAAAAAAAAAAAAAAAAGAGACATTAAAAAAAAAAAGAAATGGACCTGGCCCCAGGGTCTGAAGACTTTATCATCCAGGATAAGACACAAGCCTTCTGGACTTACTTCCCCATTTGTAGAATATAAGGCACTGGGCAATGTGCCAGGGTCACAACAAGTACTCAGTAAAAGAGGTTCCTTTCCCATGAAACAGGAAGAATTTAGGTATAGAATAATTATTTAGTGAATACTCAAAGCCACAAGCTCTCTTTCCTGGGGTTTTTACTTCTTGGAGGGTCAGGAAAGGTATACTCACATGTTAAAATTATAATGCCCAGGGTAATTGGTATGTAAGACAAACTTCTTCACTTTGTGTGTATTCGCATCAAAGAGGATGTCCTAGGGCAGAAAACAAGGGTGATCAAGTAGGGAACATTACTGAAGCAGGGCAGGGGCCTTTCCAATGTCCAACTTGGGGATGCCCACTCCACAATGGGGATGCCTGGGGACAATCACTTCCTCCCAAAGAACAGTCAAAGGGACAGCTGAGGTCAAGTAGCTTTTACTACACATCTTCAGTAAGGGGACTCAGCCATCTATAGGCACCCCACCCTAAACCTTGAACCACTAGAGCTGGAAGGCACAGGTGGCTACAGCACCCACTGCTTGGGACTAAAACACGGTAGGGAGAAATTCCCCACCAAGTACCTGCTACAATATAGCCAACTGAACACAGATTGTGGCTTAAAGGCTACCAAGAAGATTCAGGTGTCACCTGACTCTTGAGGGGCTCAAGGTACTTGGCTATTCTGATGTCATGGCTGGCCCGGCTTCCATTATACCCTTTTTGTGGGGGTGGGCAACCACTAGAACTAGAGTTCCAGCCTGACCTCTCACCAGGACTCACACCTGGATTTAATGCTGCCTACTGAATACTTCCTTTTGCCCTCCAAGCCCTTCCCAGCTTTATATCCTGCCAGGCTGTTCAGGCCTGTGACCCGAAGGCTATCTCTGACCCTACCCCCGTTCCAACACCCACACTAAGTCCTGTTAAGGTAGGTCCTGTCTCTCTCTCTTGCCTGCCACCTATCATTACTGGCCCTCAAACACAGAGGTCCACTTCGCAGAGCACCATTCTCTCCCACCACCATCCTACACGCAAGAGCATACAATCCCACTGTGGCTCCCCCACGACTCCTGGAGATACCATCCATCTGGCTTCTGCTCCGTTTTTCCCACATGGGCAGACATGGCCTCACCTTTCTGCCTCAGAGTACTTTGATGCCCCTTTATATCACCAAAGTACTCTGTCTCAGGATCCCCATAGGTTCAAAGGCTAAAAGACCCAAGATCCAGGCCAGCCTTGCCCTGAAATGTATCTCATTGGTGCAGTGTATACACATTGTTTCTCATACCTGCATCCTATCCACCAGCTGGACTGTGAGCCCTGGTGATGGCTACCAGCTCCACCTAGCACCCTAAGTCAGAGCACGGAGCTGCCTCTGGAGTGACCCCCTAAAAAAAGATAAGCACGCTCTCATTGTCTCTGAGCCTTCCTTTTCTTCTTTTTTATTGTACTTTAAGTGAAAGTTAACAAATCAAGTCAGTCTCTCATACAAAAATTTATATACACCTTGCTATATACTCCTAGTTGCTCTCCCCCTAATGAGACAGCACACTCCCCTCCACCCTCTATTTCCATGTCCGTTCAGCCAGTTTCTGTCCCCCTCTGCCTTCTCATCTCCCCTCTAGACAGAAACTGTCCACATAGTCTCATGTGTCTACTTGATCCAAGAAGCTCACTCCTCACCAGTATCATTTTCTATCCCATCCTCCCAGTTTTGTGACTCCAGGGTAGGGTCCTATGCTCTACAGAAGTGCCGCTCCCAATACATCTTAGGCTCCATGATTTCTACAGCCTCTATCTACAGAGATGCTTCTCTAACAACAGGAGTTGAGGCACACCAGGGAGCTACCTTTGTGGCAGGGAAGGTCTACCTTTGGGTATCACTGTCTATGCGAGACAACACTGTGCGAAGCCAGCTGCAGCTAGGCTCCCTGATGCCCTGGGCACACATGCAGCTGCATGTGTGCACACAGGTGTGTACAGGAACACTGCCCACCTGACACATGTCCACATCCACAGAAATGGAATGCTTCTCTAAGGTATCAAAACTTACCACCCCGAGAGTAAAGTAGTTAAAAAAGTAGTCATTGCACTTGGATGGAACTTGCTTATGAGGGGAAGGAGAATGAATTTTCATCTGTTGGGAAAAAATAACAATGAATTAAAATTCAACCCCTTAATACAGCTCTTAGATTAACCAGAAGTTTACAAACTGTGTTCCTTGTATACCATTAAGCTGCTGGGTAGGCAAGAGTGTAGGGAGTCCCAACTGCTGGTGCTAATGAATCTAGGAGGAAGAGAGGGCCAGCTGTGTCTGACTGTGGGCTGGGCCCTGGTCTCCAGGAAAAGGTAGGCTGTATGGACAAGGACAAAGACAGGGGAGTTTGACCTGCCTGATACTTCTCCATCAGCTTTAAATAAAACAGATTCTAAGGGGAAACAGCAAATAGTTTATATTTACTCAAAATTAATGTTGATTTAAAAAATAAATAGAGACATTGCCTATTCATTCTATAATCACATTTCCCTACCTTGTCTTCTGACTTATAGAAGACCTTGTGTGGAGAGCCAAGCATGCTGAGAACATCTTGGCAGGAATCACCAAAATACACTGAACGTTCAAATACTCGCATCTTGGCATCTGCCAAGAGGCTAGGTCCACAACCTGTAGCAAACAAGGGAAAGGTGGTCAGGTTCCTGAGCATAGTCTGAGACCCAGCAGCCCAGGGACTTAGAGGCTCTGGAGAGGCCACTGGTTGCCTGCTGCATTACCAGTCTGGCTGAGGCTGGTATGCAAGCAGAAACACCCAGTCACCAGGGCTCCAGACTCTGAACAGGTGGAGTCCCTGGCCACACGGAGAATATGGTGTGATAAAGATCACAACCAAAATATCACACAACTGTGATAAGATAAAGTGCTATGGAAGTATATAATGGGGTTCTATTATCTCTTGACAATTTTCAGGTTCTGATGAGATACAGGGATTTATGTTAAGAGGTAGTTTATTATACAACAATTTTTACTTCCTTCTTCCTGAAGTTCACAAGTCTGTTTCCAGTTATACCTGTCCTCCAAGATCATCAATACCTTTTAAAAGAAACCAGGGAATGAACACTTCGTTTTAGAAGGGATCTGAACAGGAAGGCTTAGAGGGAAGGTGCTAGAGATATGCAGACTTCTTCAGTGTAACCCCCAGCTGCATGGAGACTGAACCTACAGGACCACTCTGTAAAGGGCCAAGAGTGAAGCCCCCATTAACTCACTTCCCACTTCTACACACATACTTGACAGAGCCTTCCAACCCAGATAAGACGCACTTAAACTCAAAAGAGACAAACCAGGAAGGTGAAGAAATGAAACAAAACAAAACCCCATTTGATTTGCCCAAAGTTTCTTCTTTGGGAAGACTCGTTAAACCCTTTCTCTAACACATTTCAGAGATACTTCCAGTTAACCTTCTGTCTCTCTCTCTCACACACAAATGTTGAAGTGGTTATGAAACAGGCACAGCAATAGAATGTTGAAGTGGTTATGAAACAGGCACAGCAATAGCAAAATAGCCTCCTTCTGTGGATGAAGAGACAAAGTATTTTGCTCAAAATTAAAAAAAAAAAAAAGAGCAAGAATCAGAGGACTATAATTCCTGGTACCATCATAATCTCTGAATTCACTTTACTTTGAATAGGGCTTTTTTGTTGTCAAAGCTCTTTCATGTACAACAGTCCATTTGCTATGTACAGAGACTCCAAAACCAAAAACACCAAAGCTACTACCGTCGATTCTGACTCATAGCGACCCCATAGGACAGAGCAGACATGCCCCATATGGTTTCCAAGGCCGTAAACCTTTACATAAGCAGACTGCCACATCTTTCTCCCATGGATTGGCTGGTGGGTTTGAACCACTGATCTTCTGGTTAGCAGCCTAGTGCTTAACCACTGTACTACCAGGGTTCCTCTAAGACTCCAGGGATCCAGAATCTGAAATAACTAGGTACTGAGCTCCCCAACTAACCCGAGAGAGCTTCAGTCTCTAGTCTCAGTACATACACTGAGTAGCAAATAAAGGCTGGTGTTTAAATTAACTGGGTCCTGGGAAAACCATGGTCTGCATTTATCTTCTGTCCATAAATCACACAGCCTAGGTAAGGCTGGGTGACCTACAAACCTCACCAAAAGTCTTGTCAAGCTGGGTTGTGGGCCGAGAGTCTCCACTGGCTTGCTACATTTCTCTAAGTACCAGATACTTGAGAATGTTTCCAGGGAAGGGACTCTTCACAGGTGAGTCTCTTGTCTTACTCTGCCTGAAGCCTACTCAGGTTAAATTACCTCAGGTTTAAGAGACTACTTTTTAGTTTCTGGTACCCTGGAATGGATCTTCCTATAAATTATTGTTGGAATTGAGACAGCTGAGCTGACTTCCCATGTTAAAAACATCACTCTAGTCACACTCCATTAAGGAAAGAGATGTGAGAAATGGGTTGGTTGAGACAAACGACCCACCTGCTTGCCCAAGGGAAGCTCTCAGGGAGTAATACAATTACTGTGAGGTCCTGACTTAACAGACAAAATGTTTTTTCCACTGACTGAGCAGTGAGAGGTGAGACTGCTACAAGTGTGCTGCCCAGAGTGCAGCTAGAACTGGCTGAGACCCTCACTTCTCCTGCTGTCACCTGTGATGACTAACTGCCTCGATCCTTGACTACCCTAGACACAAAGGTGCCTATTTCAAGCAGTAATCCTCCTCTGAGACGACAGCCACTAAATCATTTGACCTCACTGCCACATTTCAAGTGTAACACTCTTTTAAGTAGCTGGTACTGTGCCTTGCTTAGAAAACTACATTTTAAACCTGGAGGTCATTAACTGTCTTATTGTTCAGGGCAGTGAGTTCCCAGTTTATAGATCAAATTCTTAATAGTTAAGACCTGATGCTCCAGAAACTGATGCAAGACTCCAACTTATAAACAAACGTCAGCTAGACTATGAGCTCCATGAGGGTGTGGCAGCTCTGATTTTACACAGGCAACACCCCACTGGAGACCCCTGTCTTATTAAGTACAGCCTGAAGCCCAAAACAGGTGGGATTTCTCCAGGCAGGAGAAAACCACAACATGAGGCATGGATCTGGAGAGATCAGCTACTGTAGGCAGCAACACTTTCTTGTTCATGGCCAGCAAAGTGTGGCCAAACCACCATTCAACAAGTCCCCCTGCCCGCCTACTCTGAGAACTCGGCATTAAGGGTGGAAAAGGGGAGAGCGGACAGTACTGCAGCCCACATGATAGATCTCCAGGAAATAGCCTGGGAACCACTGCAAAATTACGTAAGCACCCAGCATACATAGGGTTACGCGTATGCTGACAGAAGCATTGTTAACTGTAGTATATTTACATCTGCTAATGGTAAGACTACATCCTATCCCTTCACAAATTTAAATGAAAGCTTTAATTACAAACATCTGCACCATTTGCCTCCTACCAATTATATCTCTAAACGTGTGGGATTTTAGAATTTCTCAACATGGGTGTAATGGGAACCTTCTACCTCAAAGTCAGTAACTGACCTGCGGCAAGGAGGCGAAGTCGTAAACCTGAGGGTCCAGTTCCATCTCGAAGAACATCTACACTCTCAGCATACACGTTGCCCAGGAAACAGCTCAGGGGCATCACAGGAGCCCTGGGGGCAGGCACAGAATGAGCAGAGGCTTTGCCTCCTGTCCCAGGAAACCCATGAACTCCCCCACTTACTTGGTATCCTGCAGGCTGTTTCCACTATAGATGTACATTCGTTTCACAGTCGCTCCGTGGGGAATCTGAAGAGAAGCTAGGCCATGGGCAAAATTGGGCTGTAAACACATGGCAAGAACTTTACTAAGGGCACACTGCTGGTCATATAAGTCATGCACTGGACCTCCCCAGCACTCACAGTCTTTAAGAACTGGCCAGGTCAAACCTAGCCCCAGGTCAATAAACCCACCCCAGCCATGCCAAGTTCACCTTTAATTCTACTTAGCTTTTCTTTCCTTCATCAGGGCAAGTTGTAGGAATGCCTCCTTTAATAAGATGTAAGCCTTATGAAAATCTCTCATTTTCCTAACCCTCAGGGTGTTGTTGCCTAAGGATGAATGAAACACTGCCAACAGATAACTGAAAATCCAGAGGATAAAACCTCTCAAATTCTAGGCCACTGAGAAAAGTACACAGTGACCAGGAGATTTAAAGCAAAGTAGGAGTGGACTGATCTCTGAGAAGTGAGCCTGCCCTCACTCACTCTGCAGAAGGAAGTACCCTCTTCTTGGGATTGTCAGCCTGGGCTTTGTTCTTCCTCCACCACCCCTATCCTGCCCACTGGCCCCTGAAGAGATCAAAGACAAGGAAACCAAAGAAAGGGCACCTATCCTGCCTGCCCCAGGGCACTGTCTGCTGACCCATACTACCTGGGCACTGGGTAAACAAATACCAGGAGGAAGGGAAGGGCTAACCTCGTACTTGGGAGCCTCGGTCCATGAGTCTAACTGAAAAGAGAAAGACAGTCCTCTGAAGTTGAGGTGGAAGAGCTGCTCAGCAGAGTTGTACACTGTGGGAGTGGGAAGGTGGAAAAAAGACATGGTTGACTGGCATCTGAAGTTGCTAACATAAACCAGCCTGGCAGGGAGTAATGACTGGCAACATCTTCCTTGAGTCTCATTTCTGAACTGACCTATTAGGCCAGTGAGAGGAGCTTTCCTTTATACCCAAGTACCCAAACCCTATGGGAACTTGGGTTCAGGGGTGGGGCTGGGATGGTGCCACTTGTCAGGTTTATCACTGCAGGCTGCCACTGATGACCAGAAGAATCAGATGGACTTAGCTTACCTCCTGGATGGGTTGCGCCAAAAGACTGGTCAATCTGCTCAATGGTGGGCGCTATGGCCTGAGAGTTAAAATGCACTCCACTGAAAAACAAAGGCTCTTTTTAATACCAGGCTTCACATGATGGGCTTACAGATCACGGGTAACTGTGGCTGGAAGAGTTATTCTTAAAACAATGATCTCAAAGTAAAAGTTTAATTAAAGAACTTTTAAATAAGAGAGAATTAATGAGGTCAGAAAATGGTCAATTCTTGTGAGGCTGATATACAGAGTTGATCCTCTGGGCCTCCCAAGATACTTGTGGACAACAGACATAGTCCAGAAACAAAGAAAAGCTGGTCTCAGCCCCATGGCATTCCCAAACTCAGTATGGCATTCAGACTACAACAAAGAATGGCCAGAGAAAGACATGGTTGGTGTGTTCTTCCAGATGCACCTTAGTAGTTCGAATTGAAAAGGAATTTTCTTAGAAAAGAAATTGACATATCTTAAGAGAAAGGGTGTTATCCAAGCAAGGCAACCTGTCTCCGTGACAGGTAGAACAGCAGGTACCCATAGGCTGGGTGGGGGAGAGAGATGGATTCCATGCAAGTACAAAAAAACTGAGGTGAGCCTGACGGTAAAGAGAAGTTTATTTTCTCTTGATTTGAGATGACGAACATGAAGACAAGGAACTTATGACTTTAAGGAGGCAGCGTAAAAATAATTTTTTTTTTTAAATTAGTAGTATAATTTATGGAATGCCTCTATTTTACCAGGCACTATGCTATATACTTTACCAGCATTATCTCATTTAATCCTCACAACAACCCAGCAGCCACAGTACTGGCTTCATTTCTCTGATGAGAGAACAAGCTCAAAGCGGTTAAGTGACTTTGCCTAGGTCACAGAGGTAATAAGTGATGGAGCTACAATTCAAACCTAGGGCAATGTGACTCTAGACCCGTCATTCTTACCCACCACTGACTCTTTAAAAAAGAGGGTAGAGAAGAGAAGCCAGACCTTGAAGTATGAAGCCCCAAGAAAGACTAAAAGACACTTAAAATCTGCAGGGGCCAGTGCTTTTATACATTTGCTCATTCACTCCTCCATCAGCAGGTGCTGCTTAGGCGTGTCCTGGGAGTTGGGCCCTGATCACATCTTCACAAAGGAAAGGAGCAGCCTGTTAAGGAGGACCAAAGAAAAGGGTATTCTAGATGTCTCAGAGTGCCTTGCCAGAATCAAGGCTCAAATATTTGTGCACCAACATGATGGCGTCTTTAGAAAGGTTTTGGAGTCAGACCCATCTCTTGCTCACGAAGACAGGTGCTAAGAGAGGCTTTGCAGGAGAGGGCAGGAGACAGCTGCCTTTGAGTGCAGGTCCTGTTTCGTTGTGGAGATTAAGTAAGATAACACGTGTTAAGTGTTTAACGCACAGCACGTTATTAAAGAGGTTTAATTCTTTTCCCCAGGCTTGGAGGGTGTCTCAAGAAATCATGGCACCTGGGCGACTGCAGATGGGAATCCGTTACTGACTTACTGAGTGTACAAGGTAAAACTCATCTATACCAAGTGTGACATATAGCAGCGGGGAGAAAACTTACCAATATTTTAACTTTACTTTAGTCAAGTCATATACTTCGATCACCTAAAAATAAACCCAAATGTTTAAGAGTTATTAATGCTCTGAAGTTGGTAAGATGAGACTGAAAAATATTTAAAAAAAAAAAAAATTTATAGAGTAAAAAAAAAAAAGTATCACTAGCTGAAATTCTCCTGAACCACTGAACATCATCTTTTGTTCTAATTTGAAAATTAGAGGAAAAAACACATACCACGCAATTACCATAACTACCACCCCTTCCTCTAGTGGCCTGCGCAACAGACGTCTGTGGATGCCCTAAGGCAAGGCCCTTACCCTGATCCACCGCTGGGCCATACCAAGGAAGGCAGCATACCCCTCAATAGGACAATGACACACTCCAGAAAAACAAATTCATCTAGCTAGCTTGTTTAGGGTATACTTTGGACACTGAGCCACCCTCTCTCTATCCCATACCTTAGTGCATTATAAAAGCCCAAATCAAGCCATTTTAAAATATAACTCCAAAATACTGTGGTTTACAAAACAAAAAGATAGGGGGAGGGGGAGATATCCTGCTAGAAAACAGGTCATATTACATTACATATTACAGGACAAGTGTGACAGTATTCAGTTATGTCTCTCATGAAGAACATTTGGTTGAACTTGGAAATCCTCTTGGTCAGTTTGTTCTTTAATGGGTTCAGCCTCAGATGAAATGCCAAAAACTCAGGGCAGAGACAGAGGAAAAGGCACTGAACACTCAGCAATCAATGGTGTCAAATAATGAGCACTATGAGGTCCTCTGTGCTATGGTGCCAAGGGCTCGGCAGCCAGTAGTATGGCTGGCTAGGGCCCGGGGCACCATCTACTAGCCTCTAGCTGGGAGGTTTGGCCCTCACTGAGGAAGCACAAGTAGAGCTGGCTCAGTGTCTGTTTGTCCTGCCAGTCCTACTAATCTGGCCTAATCCTGGAAGATACTGTAGGGACACCTGGGTGCCAGAGCATTTGGCATTGCCATAGAAACCAGAACATGGTAGTTTACTCCTGGCCATAGTAGTCTCACCCTGTCCTTAACTTTTTAGAGACCATACACTGAACCACAAGTTGGAAACCTCTTGACCATTATGCAGCTGTCCTGATCCTACTTGCTGGAAAGGATCACACTGCAAGAAAGGGTAGGGGAATAGTTGTGATTCTGAAGACAGCCAGTACCCACTTCGGAAGCCTGACAGGGAGTCCACCAGGCCTGCAGCCCAGGCATCTATGGCCAATGGTGTCTAAGGGAGAGGCAGGGGGCCTCAACCTTCAGCAAGAAGCCCTGCTTATAGCAGGGGTAGGCATTCTGCCTCCTTGACTGCTGCCCATATGCTGACTGATGGTTCCAAGGGCTGCCTACCACCAACCCTATGAGGGTGGGCCTTGAGGATGTTCCTCCTGTATCACTGTCATCTACTTACTGACAGCCCAGCCTAACACTTAGGTGTCTCAGCCCTGTCTCCTTGATAGTGTAACAGTGGACCAGAATTAGTCACAGGGCCTCCTAGGACAGCAAGGGACACAGAGGGCTGACCACCTTGGGGTCCTTTGTGTCACCAGGATAATCAACTAGCACATTCTGGCCAATGGAGCTTCCTGAGCCTCAGGGACAAGCAGATGGGGAAGACTTCAAGCTCCTGAAGGCCTTGGTTTCCCCAGAGGGAACAAGACATGACAACAGCCAAGATAAGGAAGGAAAAGACAGGTGGCTGTAAAGGCTACAACCTGTGAAACCTCATTCCACAGGGATTTCTCTCAGGCTCTGAAGGCTGGGGGAGGGGACTTTAGGAGACAGCATCAGGAAGAGGTGGATTCTGAAGTCCTTGGATGGAGGGCCAGGTAGATGGGTCAGGTTGGGCCTGGAGCCAATCACCTAGGGGGATCACTTGCCTCAGTCTCCAGAGGTTCAGACAGGGCCCCAGTCCCTCCTTCTTCAGAGCTAACAAAAGGCAGACCAGAATGGTCAGGTTCTAGTTAATCTCCTTTCCCATTCAAATGTACTTCCCATTCCTCACATTCTTTACACAGTGTGTTTCACTATTTCTTCAGCATTTCTCATTTATTTCCTATGCCCATCAAGAGGGCCCAAGCCATTCCCATTTTCAGTGGTCAGTCACCACACAATAGTAATACATGGAATACATGGTTAAGAGCTTACGTTAGGCAGACCATGTATCCTCTGTCCCTCACTTGCCTCACTGGTAAATATGGCTAAGTACCTGCTCACTTTGCTTGTCAGGATTAAACTAGGAAATGTATGTAAAGCACGCAGCCATGTGGCTAGCATGTACTAAATGTTCACTAGACGTTTGCTATTGTCCTCATCATGTCGTGATTCTATGGGCTGCCTAGCCATCCTTTATTATTGCCCGTTTGAGTTAGGTTACTTCCAGCTTTTCACTATACAAAGCTCCACTATAAAAGCATTTGTCAACATTACCTTTCTCCCAATCTTTTCAAGTTTCCTAAAGTGAGTTTACCAAGTCAAAGGCAAATTACAACTTGTAAAGGCATTTCTATGTTACCAGATTAATCTCCCCAAATTTGTGATTAAATCACATTGAGACCATCCTCTACCTTTCCCCAGCATGAAACTTTTGGCCAGTACAGACAGGACCACTGGGTCCACAAGGAGAGGCAAGGGAGTTGTGGGGCTAAGAATGTTTACATTGCACTCTGTTTTCTGAAAAACCATCCCTTGAAAGAGGAGCTCTCATTTCAAGTAAAGATTCTTTTTCCATGTTCTGTCTTCTCTCCTCAGCAGCTGATTTTTGATGGGGTGATAAGTGGGTAGTACCCAAATATTTTGGAAAGGCTACTCCATAACCTAACCAGATGACAGCTCTGACATGCCACTGCCCAGGACCTGGACATGCCACTGCCCAGAGCCCACAGTCAACCTTGTGACTCTAAAACATGAGTCTGGTGTCAAGTGACTAATTTGTGAGGCTCAGGCATCTGTAAATAGGGTGTATTAAAAACATCCTGGAGTGAAACAGTGTTAGCAAATTGTACCTAATGCCAATTAAAACAAGCCTACACACCAGGAAGTTGTTTGTTTACATTTCCTCAAAAGGGTTAAAGAATAAACTCATCACTGGTGTTTTTAACTCTCAGGTCCCAGCATTTTAGGAAGAACAGTTGCCATTTTCTGTCTTCCAGGTCATATTGTCTGACACAAGAATGGCATAAAGCCAAGATACATAAACCTGACTATAAGGTCATTTGGTCCTATTTTACAGTTAGACCTCATTTTTACTGTTTAAACAGACTCAGGGGAGCTACACTTAGCCCCTCCCTTGTTTTTCCACAGCTCTTCAAAATGCTCAACTCTTTTCCCTCCACCTTTGGAACCTGGACCAAAGTCCTTCCCAGCCTCTTTTCACACCTTATCCCGCTCCACTTCCAGCTCGATAACCCTCCATATTTTAGGGGAACAGGCACAGTTTTAGGCCCCTGCATTATGATGGTCTCTAAATCGAAGAGGTCCACACTCATGTTAACTGGCTCCATAAAGACTGGTCCAACTTGACATGAAACATTAGTTGTCATTTATACCTTAAGTCTCTGATTGAAAGCGTCAAACAGTAGTTTGATCCCGTCCTGAGTCAGGTTAAGGATGAGGTCATGGCTGAGAGGAGACTGCAAAACAACAATAAAACACATCCTGAACAACTTATTTCCTCAGTAACACCTACTGAAAGCTTTACAATATAAAAAACACAGGAAATATCTAAGTGCAGGTAGCCCCTCTCTCCTTCCAAATAATGAGGTTTGGAAGCCAGAAAAAAACAGGTACATTGAATACACAGTATCCTCTTACTTCCAGCCTGCAGCTGCTGCTTTATAATACTGGCTGGAAAGACCCTCTCCCTTCCAGGTTTTGAGTAATAATATCTGGAAGAAAGGGCCAAAATTAAATGACTATTTTCTGTTGAAGCTCCACGATCCACACATGTAACATGGGTTTACTGCTGTCAAGCCCACAGAGCAGTTGGTGAGGAATGCGGGTCATGTGTAAAGGCCTAGCCCAGGATCCAAGCCCAGCAGATACTGCTTGCTTTATGGCAGCTGAACCTATATCCACTCGTACTCAGGCTGTTTGTGCCATACGTGGGGAACACATTTTATTCTTGACTGTTTTAGGCCAAATTTCGATCTGATTTTACATGAGATATTACTCTTCCTCCCCATCCCCACATTCCATATCACATGTGCTTCTTCCTGAGAGCCTAACTCTAAATTCTAAGGAGTTACATTTCTCTATAAACCCAGTGCCGTCGAGTCGATTCCGATTCATAGCGACCCTATAGGATAGAGTAGAACTGCCCCATAGAGTTTCCAAGGAGTGCCTGGTGGATTCGAACTGCCGACCCTTATGGTTAGCAGCCATAGCACTTAACCACTATGCTACTGGGGTTTCCACATTTCTACATATGCCCCTTCTAAATCCTAGGGGGAGGGGGATCCAGCACAGAGCAGTGGACAGAGCTGGTGAGCTGGTGACCTTATAATTAATCTCTCAAAACTTCTCTGAGCTCTGGTTTCTTCAAGAGAATACCATCATCCCTTCCCCCCACGGCTGTTGTGAGGTCAGAAACAGTAGGTTAGAAAACACCAAGCACAAGACCCAGCACAAAACATTCTTTCCTCTTATCTCTAATTTGATTGCTTCTGGTCCAAAGCCATCAATTCAAGGTCTCAATTTCTAAAGACTGTCCACAGCCCTGGGCCAGGCTGCCCAGCAGAAGAAGGAAAACTTAACTACCTAAAATGCCATCCCTTCCTGAAACTAGCACACAGCTGCTCAAAGAGTTTAGAGAAATGTCTTCATAGAGCTTCTCAAGGTAGACAGAAGGAATGACAGAGACAGAAACATGGGTTGGAAGGACAAGAAGCCAACTTAGGTGCCACTGCTAGTGCGGGCCTCATTGCGGAAATTCTCTTCAGAGCTTTCTGGGAATGGCTCAGACTATCTGCTCTCCTCTACCCACCTTGATCTTCACAAGGCAGATCTAGGTATCTAGGTGGTGCCAGGTGGCACCACCATGCCTGGCAAAAACTAGAAGAATGTTGTTAATTCTCTAGTAGGTCTGCATGAATGTCTAAAACCACTAGGTCTCAAGCAAGATAATGGACTAATGAATCCTGACCTTAGGTCACCTTTTCTCAACTCAGAACACTAAGTTCCACTTCTGAAAGGGCCACTCCATGAAGGTAAGCAGGATGAAGCAACATTTTAGTTTCTTTCAGGATCCTTGCTTGGAGGAATGCTGGTAGGATCTGGATTTCCTTCCACTCCCAAGATCTGATCATTTTTGCCCTGGCACTGCTGCATTTAGGATATAGCTAAGATTTTTCGAAAGCAAGCAAATCATCCTCATAAAGTTTTATTGGTACTTTATATCTCTAGAACCAAAATACGCACATCCTATGTGGTGTTTAAGCAGCCCTTCCAGTACCCCAGCACTATGCTGTCTTCCATACTAAACAGTTCAATAAATAAAGCTGTTTGCTGCTAGTCATTAACATCTTTTCCCTCTAAGAAAGATGGAACCTATTTGATAAGCACATTTAATTTACAAGGTGTAATTTGCCTACAGACAAGGAGATATTTCTGAAACTTTTAATGGGGACAAACTGTTCTCGGCACTTGATAGGAAGCCAAGAGGCAAATGGGAAAGGAAATGAAGAGGGCAGGAGAAAAGGGCAGAGCTCTAACATCATCTCCTCTTGATCCTCATTAAAAGATTATTCTATTATTAGGAAACTATACCCCAATTTTCTTTTTTTTTCTTTATACCCCATGAGTCAGAATTAACTCAGCAGCAATTGTTTTGGGTTTTATAGTCATTTAACAGAAGGATACCTAGATTGGTTTTTAATTTGCCGCAAAACACAAGACTAAGAAAGGAAGAGCAATGATATAAACCAAGGTCTGGACTCAAAAACTCATGTTTTCCAACTGGTTCCAGCTGCTTAGAAGATGTTAGGGAAAATTAGCTTAATGCTAACACTACCTGTTTGTACTCAAATGTTGGAATGATAGGCAACAAAGACAAGCTCTGGCCCTTTGTCTAAGCAAGACTGGAAAGCCCCACTGAAATCTCACCCACCTGCAATCCACAACGTTCTTCATGTCAAAAATAAACCATCATTCGCTTTAGGATTTGAAACTAATTGGAACAAATGAAACTGAAATTATCAAACCGGTAGTCAGAGGGTCTCAGAAAAGCCATCGAGGACATCCTGTAGCCTGTGTAGGGTCAAAACCATTCCAAGAATTGTGACACGTAGGGGACCAAAGGCTGCTCCACATGGCAGCACGTGATCTGTGTGGCCGGACTGCAGATTTCAGAGTTCAGGGGAGGAGAGATTGCTCTTTCAGAGAGATAATAAGAAACTGATATCTAAAAGTCAATAAAATAGTCTATAACTCTACTTATAAAACCACAATTAAAAAAAAAAATTCTGGTGTTCAGAAAGCCCTTCTCTGCTCTTAACTTACAGAAAACGTCCTCTCTGTAAGTACACACGACATTATAACATAGGGTTAGTTCTTAGCACAATTGATCAACGTTTAATAGAAATTACCATAACACAGAGAAAAAAGAGTAAGATAATATGTCAATTAATGGGGAAGAAACAGCTTGCAATTTTCAAGTGCTGTATCATTCTCACTAAAGGGCTGATCATATTATACCTGCTTCCTTTCAAGTCTGGGATGCTCTACTAGCTAGAGACACAGATTGCAACAATCTTGAATGTAAACTGATGCAATCAATAACGCAGAAATGATAATTTTAAACGCAAAAGTAAAAGACAAACACCCTAGAAGGCCAGAGACAATCCTGAGGTAACCTCCCAATGAAAAGTCCCTGTCTAAGGGCCAGCATCTAAGTTAAACACAGATAAAACCCAGGCTCAGTTACTACTGCTTTTCCTAACCTGACAGCACTAGATTATCCAGACCAAAAGTTTCAGAATCAAAAAAAATGTGCTTGGTAACTGAGTAGTGCTGGAGATTCTCCCATTCGATCACAATGACCCAGCAATCCCTGCCTGTCAGCCTCCCAGAGCATCAGCCTTTGGAGGTGATTCACTGATTAGGGATGCTATTTCAGTAAACAAATCAGCTGCCACTCACCTGCTCACTGTAGAGGACCTGAACATTTTTGATGATGCGACAGTGCTTCTGAAGAATGGCTACTGCCTGAGCCAGAGGCATTCCTGAAACAAAGCAAGGATATCTGTGTGGTTATTCGGGCCATTCATTTACTGACATCTACTACTGTGCTAGGCAATGGTCTCTGCAATAAAGCCAGGGGTGTGGGCCACTAAAGTCTACAGATACATAAGTAAATAAAACTTAATAAGCAGTAAGAGCTAGAATGGTTAAGCAGCAAGCATGCTAAGGGAATAGCTGGACTGTCTAAGGGAATGGAGTAAATATACAGATGAATATACAAAGCTGTCCCAGCTCTAACAGAGTTAACCTACGCCCCAAAAAGTATGTGGAGTGTGTGGTCAGTCTTCTAAACTGTACAAGTCTTATGCCTTACAAATCAGATCTTATTACTTGACTGTTTATAACCCTCAAATGGCACCCCAGTTCAGAGGGATAAAACCCAAACACTGTGCCATCACCTAAAGACCCTGAATATTCTGGACCATGTCCATCTCCACCTACCTTTCTTTCTACTGCTCACCTTGCCTCTCCCTTTGTTTCTAGCACATATCAATCTCTTTCCCACCTCAGGCCTCTGCAATAGCTCTGGCCTCTGCTGGGATGTTGTTCCCATTGCTGGCTCCTTGTCATTCTTCAGGCCTTGGCTCGCACCTCACTTCTCACAGCCCTGTCTAATAAAGTCTCCTATCCCATTTATTTATCTGTTAGAGTCTCCCCTATAAACTCATTGAGGGTAGGGACCTTGTCTGTCTTGTTCACTGCCGTACCTCTGGCACTCAATCACCATGCCTGGCACAACAGCAGGTCATACACATCTACTGAACACTGAATGAGTGAAACAAAGCAATTAAGTAGAGCATGTAGATCCTGTACTATGGACCATAGTGATCAACCTGCCCCTCTGAGAACTCCCATTCTGTCTCCATCTGTACCACTCTCTCTAGCTTTACCTCTAACCTTCCCATGTCTCTATGATAGGCTATCTTCTGCCCATGCCTCATTCAAACGATCACCTAGTTTCCAACTCAAATCTCAATCTGTTTTCTGTCTATATCTACAGACAAATAAAAGTTGACAGATCACCTCCCACCATCTACCCGGTCACTCAAGTCAGAAACCTCTAGATTTCTCCTCCTTCCCCATCTTTCCAAACCCAGTCTCCAAATTGTTCTTTCTAAACCCATGCCTACAACAGACTTTACTAGAAGATATTCTCTTTTCCACTGAACCCTGAGACTCCTCAACAGTGTCCTAAACAGCTACTACCAAACAGAATTGGGACTATGAGAAACCTATTTTCTTCTTCTGCCAGTACATAATATTCTAGTTATAAGACCAAACTGCTTAGAGTTCCCTGTACACACCATCTAGCTTTCCCACTATTCTGTTTTACTTGACTGGAAGACTTAAGTCTGTGGAGACAGTGCAGATGAGAAACTCCAGTGCAGTCTTCTGGTAGGGCCCTGTTGGTGCTCACTGGCTCCAGAAATAGGACTACAGGCTCCCGTGGGTTGACAGGAAGCTCACCCTAAACCCACAGGTCGGGTTAAGTACCCTCTCTCCTTCCACAGAACCCTACAACCTCTACCTGATTATGACAAAATGAACTATTTCTGTAATAACTCCCTCCCATTAGACTAAGTTCTTCAGGGCAAAGGACCATTTCTCATTCAAGTTTTAGTATTTATAAACAGAATCCAAAGAGGTACATACTGCCTTCAGTCTCTGTGGAACAAGGTAATCTTGGAGAAGGTTATTCTCCAGTGTCTACCTTCTTTGGGCATTTTTAAGACTAATTTCAAAAACAGAAATTTAAAGACATGCTTCCATAGGCTGTTAGACACCAAAACATTCTCTAAGTGTCAGTGAAAACATGATTGCAAATTTGCACTGCTTTTACCCCATCTCTGGTCAAACCATCAGTGGCATTCTCAGAGATTCTACTTGGCCTAGGCTTTCCTGTCCCTGTGTTGTTGGCATCTCCTTCATCTCCCAACATTACACTAAGGATACGAAGATAGCCAAAAAACTGGACGTAGCTCCCCGTTGTGATGCCAGGCAGTTAATGGCAAGGGCCAAATCTGCATTTACACAGATCATGAAAAAGAAATCTGTAGAAACTGGGTCCACCTGCAGAAGTGAAGAGCAATGTTGCTGTTGTTAGGTGCCGTCGAGTCAATTTCGACTCATAGCAACCCTATGCACAAAAGAACAAAACCCTGCCTGGTCCTGCGCCATCCTCACAATTGTTGCTATGCTTGTGCCCATTGTGGCAACCACGGTGTCAATCCATCTCATCGAGGGTCTTCATCTTTTTCACTGACCCTCTACTTTACCAAGCATGATGTCCTTCTCCAGTGACTGATCCCTCCTGATAACATGTCCAAAGTATGTGAGATGTAGTCTTGCCACCTTTGCTTCTAAGGAGCATTCTGGCTGTACTTCCTCTAAGACAGATTTGTTTGTTCTTTTGGCAGTCCTTGGTATATTCAATATTCTTCACCAACACCACAATTCAAAGGCATCAATTCTTCTTCAGTCTTTCTTATTTGTTGTCCAGCTTTCACATGCATACGAGGCTACTGAAAACACCATGGCTTGGATCAGGTGCACCTTAGCCCTCAAGATAACATCTTTGCTTTTCAACACTTTAAAGAGAGAGGTCTTTTGCAGCAGATTTGCCCAAGGCAATGTGTCTTGATTTCTTGACTGCTGCTTCCATGGGTGCTTATTGTGGATTCAAGTAAAATGAAATCCTTGACAACCTCAATCTTTTCTCCATCATGATGCTGCTTATTGGGCCAGTTGTGAGGATTTTCGTTTTATGCTGAGTTGTAATCCATACTGAAGGCTGTGGTCTCTGATCTTCATCAGTAAGTGCTTCAAGTCCTCTTCACTTTCAGCAAGCAAGTTTGTGTCATCTGCCTAACACAGGCTGTTAATGAGTTTTCCTCCAATCCTGATGCCCCGTTCTTCATGTAATCCAGCTTCTTGGATTATTTGCTTGGCATATGGATTGAACAGGCATGGTGAAAGGATACAACCCTGACACACACCTTTCCTGACTTTAAACCATGCAGTATCCCCTTGTTCTATTCAAATGATTGCTTCCTGATCCATGTACAGATTCCTCATGAGCACAATTAAGTGTTCTGGAATTCCCATTCTCTGCAATGTAATCTATAGTATTATGGTCCACGCAGTCGAATGCCTTAGCACAGTCGATAAAACACAGGTAGACATCTTTCTGGTATTCTCTGCTTTCAGCCAGGATCCATCTGACATCAGCAATGATATCCCTGGTTCCACGTCCTCTTCTAAATGCAGCTTGAATTTCTGGCAGTTTCCTGTCGATATACTGCTGCAGCCACTTTTGAATAATCTTCAGCAAAATTTTGCTTGCATGTGATATTAACGATATTGTTCGATAATTTCTGCATTCGGCTGGATCACCTTTCTTGGGAATAGGCATAAATATGGATCTCTTCCAATCAGCTGGCCAGGAAGCTGTCTTCCATATTTCTTGGCATAGACGAGTGAGCACCTCCAGCGCTGCATCTGTTTGTTGAAACATCTCAATTGATATCCCATCAATTCCTGGAGCCTTGTTTTCACCAATGCCTTCAGAGCAGCTTGGACTTCTTCATTCAGTACCATTGGTTCCTGATCATATGCCACCTCTTGAAATGGCTGAACATCAACTAATTCTTTTTGGTGTAATGACTCTGTGTATTCCTTCCATCTTCTTTTGATGCTTCCTGCGTCGTTTAATATTTTTCCTGTAGAATCCTTCAGTATTGTAACTTGAGGCTTGAATTTTTTCTTCAGTTCTTTCAGCCTGAAAAATGCTGAGCGTGTTCTTCACTTTTGGTTTTATATCTAAACATCTCTGCACATGTCATCATAATACTTTGTCTATCGAGCCGCCCTTTGAAATCATCTGTTCAGCTCTTTTACTTCATCATTTTTTTCTTTTGCTTTAACTACCTGACATTCAAGAGGAAGTTTCAGAGTCTCTTCTGACATCCATTTAGGTCTTTTCTTTCTTCCCTGTCTTTTTAATGATGTTTTGCTTTCTTCACGTACGATGTCCTTGATGTCATTCTACAACTCTTCTGGTCTTCAGTCATTAGTGTTCAACATGTCAAATCTATTCTTGAGATGGTCTCTAAATTCAGGTGGGATACATTCAAGGTCGTACTTTGGCTCTCGTCACCTTGTTCTAATTTTCTTCAGTTTCAACTTAAACTTGCATATGAGCAACTGATGGTCTGATCTGCAGTCTGCCCCTGGCCTTATTCTGACTGATGATATTGAGATTTTCCATCGTCTCTTTCCATAGATGTAGTCAATTTGATTCCTGTGTAACCGTCTGGCGAGGTCCATGCGTACAGTCACCAAGAGCAATGGGAAGGAGGAACTCTGCTCATCTCTTTGTATGTCATCTTTACCTCTCTGAGCCTGTTCCTCATCTAGCAAATAGATAGTAGTATCTACCTTACAGAGCTGTGGTGACCCGAGGTGAGCACTGCCTGGTTCTCTAGCCAAAGAACATGATTCTGAAGCACAGATTCACTTCCTAGACCTATCACCACCTGACAGCAATTTGGATGTGTTGGCCCGTGAGGAGAGATTGAGATGGAAAATGACAAGTTAAATGACCACAAGCTTTCAGGCAGACACCCTTTAAAAATGCAGATTTTAAGACCCACAAGGGAATCATCAAGACTCAGGTCCCTATATGAACTTTCCCTCAGAGTTCAATTCTGCATCCAATTTACAGAAATACTCCTCCCACTGATTTGGGGTGCTAGAACTCCCAAACCCTTGATTCCTGGAAACTGACAGAGTTAGGAGTGAGAGTTAAGGCCTCAAAACAACATTTGGCAGAGAAACTGCTTTCCCACCTAGTTTTCTGGAAATCCTGGTCTCAACTGTATCATAGTCACTATTTTTAGCCAAGGAACTCTGAATGTTTGTACCACGAGATCCACAACCTAGTCACACCACCAAGCAAAGTTTGAAGCTATGGTTGTGGTTCTCACCCTGCCCTGTGAGGTCCAGACACAGGCAGAACTGTCAAGGGACGGGGAGGAAAGAAGTTACCTAGAAGCCAAACAGCACCAATGTGATTAATGGGCCTGGAGGCAAAGATATCACCAGCCTCTCAACTCAAGCTCTAGGTGCTTCACTAGAGGCTGGAACCTCTCATACTGGTTAAAATTTTGGGAAAAACCCTACAGGAGTGGTTTAAATTATGTGAGAAGTTGGCTAAGATACCCTGAATAAAACTACCTCTTACAACCCGCAGGAGGCATATAGTTTAATTCATGGAGTCACTGAGCACCAGCAAGGCTCTACTAGCAATCCGCACTGCCTCCATAAACAGGAATCTTCTAGATTAGAATATAAGCTATATTGCGCTATAGTGCAGCTGACTGTCCCACAGCCCACACTGGTGTAACAGAAGTTCAGGCCTGAACAAACAAGTAGCACCAACACTGCTCCCCATCCCCTTTTCCTAGTGCTAGAACACCAAAGTAAACACACACTGGAGTTACTGAGTGCTAACATCCTTGTACACACTAGTAGTGACGTTGAGGATGGGATGGGGAGGGGTGAAGGAGGAAAGCTGGGTCAACAAACCAAAAAAAAAAAAAAAAGACGAAACTGCATTTTGTACAAACTAAATATGTTTCCTCCCACGAATTCTTATTTCATTCAACCTTTAACTCTCACGGCTAAAGTACGGGTTAAGGATTACACCATATCACACACTGACCATACTTCAAAAGAGGAGGGGGCAAAGTCCTCCACTCCCTTGACAGATCCACACCGGCTGATTATAGGCTCGGAGACTAGGTTTCCCCTTCCAAAAAGACAACCTAAGGCCGGAAAAGCAGGAGACAGCCCACTGTGGTGTCGGCCAGTTCTCACTTTTATTTAATCTGTAGGCTGGAATAAAAATGACAATCGTGCCGACCCTCGAGGGTTACTTGAGATAATTAGGCTCTAGGAAACAAGGCCAAGCACCGAGCGTTTGGGGCGTGTCAGCACTATTATTCTTACTACTGTTCCACCGCCCCAGAAGAAGCTCTGATGAGGCCCGAGGCGAAGGCGTCAGGGCCCGGGCTGGGGCGACTGAATGGCGAGTCGGGCCTGTTGGAAGCGGCACCCGGCGCCTAGAGCCCAAAGAGCCAAGCGGACAGAAGCTGCAAGGCGCAGGGGCGTACCAGGCAGACACGAGAGGCAGGAAGGGCCGGCCCAGGCAAGGGCCCGGAGAGAGGTAAGGCTCAGGGAATGGGGTCCTATGGGAAGACCCCAAACTCACCCAGCGTGAATTCCCATTGCTCGTTCCCGAGAGAACGTTCAGGTACCACCTCCAGATCCAGCATTGGCTCGGCTAGCCGGGCCGGGGCGGCCTCCCTGCGGCAACGTAGACTAACAGGAGCTGAGAAGACAAAGCAGCGACTAACCCGTCCCCCGCGCCAGCCCACGGTGGCCCTGTTCTCCTCTCCAGGCGGCGGCGGGTGCACCAACCCAACAACGCAGCTCACCTCACTTCACCTCACCGGCAGCAGCCGCGGCAACAGGAGCACTAGCGGCGGCAGCAGCAACTGCGGCAAAAGTGGCGTACCGGGCCGTAAAGCGTGACGGGGCGGGGCTAAGGCGGGATTTCTATTTTGGGGGAGGAGCCCTAAGGCGGAGTCGCGCACGCGCAAGCTCCGGATCAGGCCGCAGTGACGGTCGCAGCGAAAGGCTGAGAGAGGCAGCGTTGCAGCATCGGGAGGGGCGGGCGCTGTAGGAGCGAGGAGTACTACACTCCATGTGTCCCACATCTGTACACCACAGCGCACACGTTCCACACGTCTACACAACGATGTGTAGACCACGCAACATATACCACACGGCCACGTAACACCGATTTGCAGTCTATTCGAGCGTCCCACCTGCACTCACTGGGCCCAAAAGGCGAGTCCCGAGGGCGCATCGTTTGAGGCCCAGCCGGGAGGAAGCACGCAGAGTTCCACTTGGGGTCGGGACTGAAGCCGGCTACCGCTGCTTCTGGTTGTTGAGGAATGACTCCCCACGCCAGTGGAAGGCAGATCGAGCTGAACACTAGTGATGAATGTGCTCGAGCGCACGAGTGCAGTGTGTGTGTATGTGTGTGCGTGTGTCTGTGTGTGTGTGTGTGTGTGAATAGAAGTGGCTCTGGCCAGACCTCCAGTCTGACACCATCCAAATGTACACATCCCCCTCGGGCCAAGATCCGAAGGAGGTCTCCCGCAGCAGCCAAAACAGCTTTGCCGCCCAACGTTGTATGGTGTTGGCCAAACTCCTGGGGCTCTTTGCGCTCAATTTTTCATCTGTAAGTGGGAGGAAGGACTCCTCTAGCCGGTTCAGCCTGAGTTATTGGCCCGAGCCCTGGGGCGCCCTGAAAATAAAAGGCAGGCGAAGCTTTCTCTGGTGCCAGGCCTTCATAGTAGTTTCTTCGAATTCTCACTAACAATCCTGAGTGAGATTATAACCCACTTTATAGGCCCAGAGAGGTTAAAAACGTTGCCTAAGGTTCCCCTGGTCCTACGCAGAGAACCCAAGTTCTTTCCATACATTGCCCCCTAGAGGAAGATTTTTTATCAGGGACGGAGTGACATGCTTAATTCTCAAATTGGCTTGGTAGGAATCTATCAAACTGCAATCACTGCTACTGGTATTACAACAAACATGGAGAAGGATGTCCACTGCAGCATCATATGCCAAGACAACAGAACTGGGTCACTGAGATGTCTATCTGTAGGGAAGTAGCTAACTAAACTCTGGTATGTATAATAGGATACATTTTTTAAAAAATAATTTTTATTGCGCTTTAAGTGAAAGTTTACAATCAGGTCAGTCTCTCACACAAAAACCCATATACACCTTGCTACACACTCCCAATTATGCTCCCTTTTTTTTTTTTAATGAGACAGCACGCTCTCTCCCTCCACTCTGTTTTCGTGTCCATTTTGTCAGCTTCTAATCCCTTCCACCTTCTTATCTCCCCTCCAGGCAGGAGATGCCAACATAGTCTCAAGTGTCCACCTGATCCAAGCTCACCCCTCACCAGCATCCTTCTCCAACCCATTGTCCAGTCCAAACCATGTCTGAAGAGTTGGCTTGGGGAACGGTTCCTGTCCTGGGCCAAAAGAAGGCCTGGGGCCCATGACCACGGGGGTCCTTCTAGTCTCAGTGAGACCGTTAAGTCTGGTCTTATGAGAATTTGGGGTCTGCATCCCACTGCTCTCCTGCTCCCTCAGGGGTTCTCTGTTGTGTTCCCTGTCAGGGCAGTCATCGGTTGTAACCGGGCACCATCTAGTTCTTCTGCTCTCAGGATGATGTAGTCACTGGTTCATGTGGCCCTTTGTGTCTCTTGGGCTCGTAATTGCCTTGTGTCCTTGGTGTTCTTCATTCTCCTTTGATAATAGGATACATTTTTAAAATGAAGTATGTCCTATATATTGGTGTGGAAGGAGCTCCAAGGTACATTAAGAGAAAAATGCCAGGTGCAGACTGTGTATATGGTATGACACCCTTTCTGTAAAAACACACCCAAGAGAAAACATTTCTGTAAAGATACACAAAATATGTCAAAAGACAAAGGATTATCTTTATTTTTGCTATACCCAAATCTTTGGTTTAAAGATGATCCGCACAGGTTTTTGTCAGGGTCAGGAGTGACAGCTTTGAGATGGCGGTACTGGGAACAGTAAAGGAGGAAGGGGGGGTGTCCAACGTAGGAGAAGGCCAAAGCCCTGTAGGAGGTATCTCAGCGGAGTAGATCAACTCAGGAGAATGTCAGCAACCTGCCATTCACCCAAACTGAGGGTGGAAATGTCCAGAAATATTCAGTGGCTGCTGGTGGATTACTAAGAGTGTATATAGGGGGGACAGGTATTTATCAAAGCAGTCCAAGGGAGAAATGCAGGGACAGCCTCAGGTTAGAGCATACTGCCTAATAGCATGGACTGAGAATGTGAATTTCAGTTTTGCCACTTAACAGCTTTGTGCCTTCAACAAGTAGCTTAACTTCTCCATGCCTTAGTTTTATTTGTAAAATGGGAATGATCATGATACTTCGAAGGTGTGTTAGGATTCCGCTGAATGTCTGGTTTGTAGGTAAATGCTTTGTGTTACTGTCATTTTGAAAAAAATCTAACAGTGACAGAGACTTGATAGAACTTATTGGCAGGATATACAGACTGGATGTGGGAGATGAGGGAGTATGAAGTCAAGAATAAAGACGCTTAGGTTTCCAGCTTGGGTAGCTAGATGAATGGTGGTATCACTGACAGGGAAGTGACCGGAGAAACTGACACCGAAGGCTAGAAGGATGTCTATCCTTCTGGTAAAACCGTCACATGTAATAACTTGGAAGGCAGGAAATGTGCCAAGTTACTATTGGCTGTGTCTGTCAAGGTACTTCTAACAAAAGCAAAAAAAAAAAAAAAAACAAAAAGAAAAGCAAGCCAGCCAGTTTGGAAGCAGGAATGAAAAGGATGGAGCTAAGGGTCATGGAAAACAGTGGACTGTGAGGCCTTAAAAGAACACTCCCATCTCAGGGTGGAGGGCCCTCAGATGGCCTCCCCAATGGCATCGCGTAACTGTTAGACCAGTGATTGCATTCTTCCCCTTTCTGAATGGAAGTGTTTCTGTAGTTTCCCTGTCTCTGGTCCACCATTGTATGTATACTGGCAGTATAAGGGACTGATAACCACAAATCCTAGAATGTCAGCTCAGTGCCTGACTGGCTGGCACTTGTAGGTTGTCTCCCCTAAGTATATGTTCCTGAAGGAAGGAGAGTGAATCATTTAATGGAGAGGGTAAACTGTGGCAGTCGTTAGAGCTATTCACAAATACTATGACTCTCAACTGGGCAAAAGGTAGGCCTGCAGTTCCCTGACCAGGTGAAACTGGATGTGGGCCGATGACTTACTTGGTCTAATGAAATGTGAACAGAAGTCACCTGTGTCAGTTTTAGGTGACAGTTTTAATAGTCAGTGCCCCTTTTTATACACTATCTTCTTGGCTCTGTCAAAATGGCAGGCAACATTCCATTAACTGTCGTCAGCTTAGGTCACCCAATGATGGGTATGTAGCACATGAAATACATCTTTGTTGTAAGCCACTGAAATTTCTGGTGTTTTAAGGCAATAAAACTAGCCTATCCTGTACTTTTTTCTCAGGTCTGAAATTCCCTCACACCCACTGTTAATGTTGTTCGCCGTCAAGTTGATTTCAACTCATAGTGACCCTAGTGTTTCCTAGGCTGTAATCTTTATGGGAGCAAATTGCCAGGTCTTTTCTCCCACTGAGCAGCTGGTGAGGTCGAGCCGACCTTTTAGTTAGCAGTTTAGTGCTTAACCATTGTGCCACCAGGACTACCTCCATGCTGTTATGGATTGAATTGTGTCCCCCCAAAATGTGTGTCAACTTGGCTAGACCATGATTCCCAGTATTTTGTGTTGTTCACCATTTTGTGATCTGATGTAATTATCCTATGTGTTGTAAATCCTAACCTCTACGATGTTAATGAGGCAGGACTCAATCTACAGGATTAGGTTGTATAGTGAGTAATCTCTTTTGAGGTGTAAGAGAGAAGCTAGCAGAGAAGAAAAAAAAAAAAAAAAAAAACCAAACCTGTTGCCGTTGAGTCTATCTTGACTCACAGTGACCCTATAGTAGAAAGGAGAGAGACCTCATTACCACCAAGCAAGAAGACCCAAGAATGGAGCATGTCCTTTGGACTTGGGGTCCCTGCACTGAGAAGCTCCTAGACCAAGGGGACAACTGACACCAAGACGCATGGAGATTTCCAAGGAGTGTCAGGCCCATCAATATTGAAAGGAGGGAAGGACCTTCCCCAAGAGCTGACAGAGAAAGAAAGCCTTCCCCTAGAGCTGGCACCCTGAATTCAGACTTCTAGCCTCCTACACTGTAGAATAAATGTTTGTTAAAGCCACTCAATTGTGATATTTCTGTTATAGCAGCAGCACTAAGTAACTAAAACACATGCCCACTAGGCTACTCTTAATCCTCTCTACTGGATTACCACATGATCAGTGGGACCAAGTCTCCGCTTCCAGTCTTGTTCCCTCCAATTCACTCACTATAACCAAAATGAGCTTTCCCAATGTTTTTGAAACTTGAATAAGGCCAATAATGACCTTTAAGCAACTTGCTTAAATTGTTCTAACCAAAAACTGAGAGTTGACTAATAGTGATTTAACTGTTTCAGAATATTTTATATTTAAGCCAACACTGGTTTTTTTTTTGGGGGGGGGGATACATACACATGGTGGTGTTTCAAGAAAGGAAACTGATGCTATCTATGGGGAATCATGTCTTGAAAGCTGCCTGAAAATGATTTAATTTTACCTGTAAAAAATGTTTGGGGGATCAAAACAGCGCTATATACTCAGTAATATATACAGACTTTGTAATATGGCTGTGGTGCGTTAAAATTTATGTCCATAAATTCTGACATCCCTCCCTTCAAGAGATGAACTTTAATATTCCTCGCTTTGAGTGTGGGTGTAGTATAGTGAATTACTTAACATGGCCGTTTTTACCACCAAAGAAGAAGAGCCAGAAGTGGAGCACGTCCTTTGGACCTGCGGTCCCCGTGCTGAGAACCTCCTAGACCCAGGGAGTGAGGTCCCTCCTCTGCTCTGGGATTGACTCTCTTTTTAAGCCTAGCGGGATGGCAAAACTGACCAGTCCTCTCATTAGGGTTCCCAGGGGACAGAGAGTGCTGTAACATGGGAGATAGCGCAAGACAGTGAGAAGCAGAGAAATTGTGGCAACAGAACCAGGAGACCAGCTAGACAGCACGGTGGGCTTCTTGGCCCATAGAGCAATGTGGCTACAGTGAGTATGCCGACCCACAGGGTGAGAGAGCTGAGAACCTTCTGGAAGGAGGCTTCCTGGTGAAATAAGTGCCTTTGGGCACTTGTCAGCAGAGCTAGGCTTGCCAACCCATGCAGCAAGAGAAGCGAACACCTTTGGGCAGAAGGTTTCCTAATGGAGTGGGGTACCTTCAGGCACTTGTCAGCAGCTAGGGTTGCTGAGCCAAAGAGGAGGCAGCTGAGTGCCTTCGGGTAGCGGGGTGCCTCTGGGCACTTTTTGGCAAAGCTAAGGAGTTTTTTAACACTTGCCCAAGCATGGCAGAGGCCATGCCCAAGCGAGGCTAAGGGCTGCGGCCAGCCTGTTCTGAGGGGGCTGAGAGGAGACTTGAGTGGCTGAGAGGAGCTGAGAGGGATGTCCTGCACTGAAGAAGGGAGACTTTGCCTACATGCTTCCTGATCCTGATCTCAAGTTGTAACCTCTTACTTCCCTAATAAACCCCAGAACTGTGAGTATAGTCTCTGAGTTCTGGGTGGCCACCACACCAAATTACTGAACCCAGGAGAGGGTGCCTTGGGAGGGATACCTCCACCTCACAGGCGTCAGCCTTGGGCTGCTGCTGATGGTAATTCTCTCTCCTCCCCCTGAAGTTAGAGGAGGTCTGATGCTGCCGTCACACTCTTTTTGCAGTGGGCCAGATCCAGTGACCGGCTTCTAACGTGTGACAGAAGTCATGTATGCCACTTCTAAGATTAGGTTAGTAAAGACTTTGTTGTTCATATCAGGCACGCACTCTTTCTCTTGGGTCACTTATTCTGGGGGAAGCCATCTACCGCCACTGAGAGATGCCCTTCAGAGACCCACATGACAAGGAACTGAAGGATGTTTCTGGTCAATAGCCAGCAAGCGGGACCGAGGCCTTTAGTCCAACAGTCTTCAAGCAACAGAGGCCAGCCAACGACCACATGAGTGAGTCTGGAAAGAGATCCTTTAGACTCAGTCAAGCCTTGAGACTACCTATCCCTGGGTTACAACTTGACTCTAACTTCATCAGGGACCCTGAACCACAGCGCCACTGAGCTTAGCTACTTCCGGATTCCTGACCAACAGGAATTGTGAGATAATAAATTGTATTAAGCTGCTAAGTTTTGAAGTTGTTATGCAACAATGGGATATTAATACAATGGCTTATGACTTGAAAAGCTCCCCTGTCGCACTGTCAAAGGAGGCACCTCATTCTTTTATTATTTTCCATAATGGTGCCAATTCAGCATTTAAAGCTATTTGTTGTTTACAGTAAGTTTGGTGGTGAATAACAAGTAAACTTGTTCAATTATGGACCAAGCTTAAAGCATGCTTCTAAGTAAAAAGCTTAATTTTCAACAAAAGTCCTAAGAATGTTTGAAGTAACACCAGCACACACACAAACAAAAGTGTATATTCTTAAAATAAATAATGGAAAGATGGTACTAATTTAGATATGTAATTTTTGGAATTCTTCCTCCCTGACAAGGTCACTACTTTATAGTCATACCTCATAGGGTGGGTAAATCAAGCCAGATTTTTGAAAACCATAATGCACTTTGGGAAATTAGTACCCTTTATAACGTTTACATTAAAGTAAAGGCCTTCTTTGGAATTAGCAGAAATGACCACTAGATGACACTGTCGTTGCTTTTTTTTTTTTTTTAAAGGGTTAAAAAGCAGGGTCAAAGAACCATTCAGAAACAACAAAAACGATTATGTCATAACTAACACTAGAACAGAAATTGCTGACTTGTGTCAATAAAGAGCAAGACCCTTGTTTTCACTACACCGAAGTTTATTGTGAAAGTAAATTAAACATACAACATACAGTATGACTAATGGTGACAAAAGCAATCTGGTAGCTTAAAGCAAGTTTAATTGGAAATGAATTTAGAAAAGATGATGCAACGATGTAATTTCATTTAAATAGAGATTATGAAAAATATCAAATTGCATCAATAACTTAATAAAAGTAGGTCTTAAAGCCTGCAGTATTGGAGGAAAAGGGCTCATGATCTTAATGCCAGCATTAAGACAGACAGAAGCAGCAGTGCTAAATGATAAGAAAAATTCAGTATTTACAGAACGATGGCAAAATAAACATTTAATAACATTTGATCTTATTTACTGATAAACTGAAAGCCCTTCGATAGAAGCAATAGAGAAAAATGTACCATCCTGTTATTAAAAAAAAAAAAAAAATTAAGTGCAGAAGTCAGAAACCAAAGAGCTCTGTAATAAAGTAACCTTAAGACACCACTGTAAGGACCACTTAAAAGGCAATTTCCTCGGGGGAAATTGGGGCACTGAGTGTGTAAACATGTGAACTGCACAACACCAAATACCAACCAAACTCATTCATAAGACTTAGATACAGAAGATCAGCAAGACCTTTTATGGTGTATTATTGTTTATAACAATTTAAACACACTCCTTACCATGCATGACTTCAAATATATAAGTTATTTTTATTCTGAGATATAGGATATCTGTTTATGAATCATAAGTCCTATGTACAATGAAAGTCACGCCTCCTTGATCAATCAAGTAATTGATACAGTTTTTAAATGTAATGACCTCATTCAGACTTTAGTTTTTTTCCTGCGCTGACCATGTCAGTTTCTCAAACTTTTAAAATAATACCATTCTATTATGCTAAAATACATTTTTGCAAAAATTCAGAAATTTAGCAACATTTAATGAATGTGACCATGAAAAATATTTGTAAGAAGGTGCCAAATGACTTGGCACTTTTTTCCAGTCTTGTATTAAAAAAAAGCTGCACTCAATTTGATATTGAACCTATTTAAAAAATATTCTTACACTAATTCATCTCAAAAGGTTCTATTACTAGTCCTTTTGGAAAATACCGTATATATAGTGGTGAATGTTTTTTTCCAGAATAATTATTGGAAGAAAATGTATCCTCTGCACAGATGAACATTTTCTCTCTAACACTACTCATTTTCCATCACCTAGCATTGTTTTTACAAAAGCATGCGATATAAAATACACATAAAAGCAGCTATCTTAAACATGATTTTAATACAATATTACCTTTGTAGCTGATTCATCACTGTCTCCAGTTTAACATGCTGTTACATACATAAAGAAGCTCCAGTATCCCTTTTCTGATTGACTTTTAAAAAAAATCCCTGAATAAAACAGAAGCCAGCCTGTGACTTCTTTAGGCATTTCAGTAGAATATTATCATCTATGGAGAATATCTCCACCCAAACTCATGACTATAGAACAATCTAAAACAGATCTGGCGCTGATTACAGAGTTAATACCGATTTAAAAATTTTGTTTAAAAAGTAAACAAAGGGTGCTGATTACTAGTATTTTACAAGGATACTGCAACTTTTAACAACTGTAAACTTTGTGTTAAAGGCTGGGGCAGACAGCTCTACGCTACTAGGTTTTTAGCTTGTAAATAATGCAAAACATCAGCAGTTTTAAAATGCAATAGACTATAAAAACATAAAAGAATATGGGGGAAACAAAACAAAAAACTCAAGAATGCTTATCTAAAATAAAGCTGTATAACGAACACATCTAAAAGTACAAAAAAATTAAAGCAACTAAGGGAAAAAAAAAAAACCCTTTGATATAAATTTTAACTTCTTGACCTGTTTTTAAATGACATGAACTTTTAAATTACAATGAAGAGAAAAAGGGCTTTACAAGTGGCTAGTTTCAACTCACTAAAATAATGCCAACAAGATAAGCTTGCATAGAAAAAAATTCCAAAGTATTACTGGCTACATGCTTGAAGAATCAGAAATGCAGGTATTATAATCATAGTGCAAAACCATGGCAGTTTGTGATGTCTGTTACTGCCTAAGGTTGAGAAAAAGACTGCAGTACCTCCAGTTATCACAGTTTCTGGTCTTGTAATCGATTATTTCTACCAACTAGAAGCAATGTATGTAAAGATGAACTGCACATCTGCTGTGCTACTAATTAACCAAGTTTGAGGTCATCACCACCACCTAAATTAGAACCAGGACTAGGGTCTTGTTGTCTTCTTGCCTGCAATGACAAAATAATAATTTGGCATCAATATGTGTCTTGAAAAACAAAACATTATACATATAATACATACTAAGACAGCAATACATGAGAAGAGCTCACAAAAATTTTAACCAGAATCTCCACATGTAAAAGGCAAAGGAACAATTAAAAACGTGTGAAATATTTTGCCAAAGTTTCCTTAAAAAATGAAAATAAAACTCATTTTATATTCAAAGAGCATCATCATAAATTTGTACTACATATAAAAGGAGCAACAAATCTTAAGTTTACGGTTTTGGAACTAGAGGGGTTAACTTTAACATATCAGCCTTAGAAGCATACCAACTTAGAAGCAAACTTTCCCGTTTAGTAGTAGCTGACATTTATTGAGTATCAACTATGTGCCGGGCACTATTCTAAGCACTTTCTGTGGATGAACTAATTTAATTTCTCCCAACATTCTATAACATAGGTGCTATTATTTATCCTCACTTTATAAGGAAACTGAATCACAGAGAAGTATATGGTCTACCAATTACATAACTGAAAAATGTGGTAGTGAACTCCATCTCTTCCTAAATTCCATCTCTGCCAACTGAGTTTTAACCAGAAATCTCTACTTCAAGAAATAAAGTCCAGAATTGCTACAAAAAATATTTTCTCAACAGTAAAGACACAAATACAAAATGAGAGTCCCTGGTTCATACAGATGATAACCAGAAGTATCTTTTTAACAATACTTACCAACCAAGAGGCTTGACAATTATAAACGCTGAGGATTTCAAGATTCGCTTTAGAATGAACATTCTTATTTAAACTATTTATGACAAATTAGTTAAGAGAGAGCACCTACCAACTAACATATATAATCATAATTAAAAAAAAAAACAAAACCATTACCATCAAGTCTAATTCTGACCCATAGTGACCTCAGAGGACAGAATAGAACTGCCCCATAGGATTTTCCAAGGCTGTAATCTTTACAGAAGTAGACTGGTACATCTTTCTCCTGTGGAGCACCTGGCGGATTCAAAATGCCCACCTTTAGGTTATCAGCTGAGCACTTAACCGCTGCACCACCAGAGCCCCTACTGGTACCGTAAGATCAGATCAAGTTTAGTTAGAAGCTCCAGCTAGGCCGTTATTTGTCAAGAGCATTATGCTGTTTAAATAAAAAGGATAGTTACCTTATTCACTTTCAAACAAAAAAAATAAAATCCAGCACAGTTTTAGTCTTTCTTATAATTTTGATACACTTCTTTAGGGGATTTTAACTATTTTATATTATTGGACTGTACACTGACTAAATTTTAGCACATTCTTTTCAATTAACTAGCCAAGCTGAAGTTATGCTGCATGATCACAGACTGAAAAAACTTTGAAATTCATCTGCATTAGAAAAACAATTTCTGTTCCACACAGAATCAGCGCTAAGCGTAATATAAAAAAAAAAAAAAAATTTTTTTTGAAGTATAATAGGACAGACCAATTCTGTAATATCAGCGACAGTGATATAAGCATCTGGTTTCAGTTAATGAAGGTTAGAAAAGAGCTAAGCAATGAAGAAACACTGAGAAAAATCAATCTTAATTATATATTTATAAATCACTACTGATCTACCACTAATACTTCCTGAAAAGAATACTTCAGCTTTTGTCTTGTATTTTAATAATAACGGGATGACTTCAAATAAGTGACAAAAAAACAGTCACCAGTAGCTGGAATTTTCTCTACTGGTCATGGCTGTGAGGAAGTAGTATGGGTTTATTTAAAATATTGTATTTGGCAAAAGTATGGAAAACCAGGAGTAAAGATAAGTTGTCCTGGCTATTTAAGTTTCTGTTTATATTGCAGAGAAGGGGTGGAGGAAGATATAAGAAAAGAAAGACATGGTGAAGGGGCATCAATAGCAGGAAAAATAAAAGGGGGGGAGCCTGCTAGAGGCTGAACGAGAGCAGAAGAGGGAAGAGTGAGAGAGCTTGAAGACTGGGAGGAAATTGAATACTAGAACAGAAGATGTATGGGCTGTAATATGAAGGAGACAAATACAAAATCAGATTAAAGTTCAGTGAAATAGCTTTCACAGGACTAGAATTCAACAACTAGATGAGCTGCCTTGAGAAGGAGTGCTTTTTGACTACTAGGGCAGTCTTCTAACAGAGGGTGAATATTTTTAGAAGGAATTCCTCTGTGGATAATAGGTTCAGCTAGGTGATGGCAAAGAAACTCCCTGGACTTGATGATTCTAAATGAATACGGTCTGTAATTTTTAGTTCCTTTCTCCCCAGTCAACCCAAGTGGGCCCTGGAATCTAACCTTTTACTAACAGTTACTTCAGGACAGGGCTTTAATATAAAGCAGATGTTCAGGAGTCTACTTCAGAACACAAATCTGTTTTTAAAACTTATAAAGAATTAATCTAGACCTTTTACTACAGTTGTTTGTTTTCTTTCTTTCGGTATACCATCACCTAGAGAAATGGCAAATCTGGTTCCACGATGCACTCATGGCTCCAAAATGAGAGAGGAAAAAACAGTCCTCAGCAGCTACAGTTTTCCCTACTGGTCAGGGCTATGCAGAAGCCAAGAACAGGAGAGTACAAATGAATACAAATTCTTGGTTGATTTCCATTCTATTATTATGAAGATCATCAAAGCAAAGTTGAAAACTTCTGATGGAAAAATGCTTTAAAAATTAAAAATTTTTACAATTTATTGTGTACTATTAAAAAAAATGTCTATATATTATGGTAATCACTTTGATACTTGCCTAACAGAACACCGAATTAGAGAATTTTACAGCAGCAAAGTACTTCAGAGATTTGGTTCAACAATCATTTTACAGATGATAATAAACCTGAGGTTAAGCAATTTCCCTAAGGTCCTCACACAGCTGGTAGAGTCAGGACACCAACTTAGATCTCTGGAAAAGATGAACCTTTAACTCACAATTTGCACTAATGTCAGCTTCCTAACTCACTGCTACATCTCCCCATTACTAAGGCTGGAGGTGACACCAGGTAGAAATCTTAAGTCCCAATATTAGAGAAAGAAATGCTAATCAAAAATCACTTTTTGAAACTCATGAAAAAGGTAAAGACAAGGTCAGCAGACAATTACAAACACGTGCCAGATAAGTACACTGCAAGAGCTGGTCCAACAGGCATATCAAAAATATGTAGTTCTTAGAGAATATGCAACCTCAGGAAAACTTTAAATATAGGGGTGTGATGGTTAATTTTATGTCAACTTGGCTAGGCCAGGGTGCCCAGTTCCCTGGTTAAACGTAGGTCTAGGTGTTGCTAGGAAGGTATTTACCCGTGATTAACATTTACAGTGAGTTGATTTTAAGTAAAGCAGGCTATTCTCTATAATGTGGGTAGGCCTCATCTAGTCACTTGAAGGCCTAAGAGCAAAGCTGAGGTTTCCTGAGGGTAAAGGAATTCTGCCTCAACACTGTAATGCAGATATCCATCCTGCTGGTATTTGCAGCCTGCTGCCTGGCCTATACATTTTGAATTTGCCAGTCCCCAGAATGTCTAAACACAGACAGACAGACAGACACACACATACACACACGATTTTGTTTCTCTGGAGAACCTTAATACAAAAAGTAACATTTCAAAATAAACAGAATGGGAAAAATCTACATTTCTGGGCTTGAACCATCTTAGCTACGTGACCTTAATTAAGCAAGATTCTTGTCTTCTCTCAGCCTTAGTTCCTCAAAATGCAGATACTCCTTATAAAAGCATTTAAGACAGAATAAAACAAATACTTTTGGTGTATACGATCTGGCACATAGCCCTTATGCTGCTGCTGTTATAACAAAGTTGCTCATCACTTCCCAATTTCTCTATATGTACTTTTCAAATACTAAAAATATTTGCATCCTAAGGTGTATATGGGTTTTTGTGTGAAAGACTGACTTGATTTGTAAACTTTCACTTAAAGCACAATAAAAATTACATATAAAAAAAAATTGCATCCTTCCCACTTTGAAGAGTGGTGTCCGGGGTCTTCAACACTAGGAAGCAGCCATCTAAGATGCACCATTGAGTCTCAACCCACCTGGATCAAAGGAGAATGAAGTACACCAAGGACACAAGGTAATTACAAGCCCAAGAGACAGAAAGGGCCACATGAACCAGAGACTACAATAGCCTGAGACCAGGAAAACTAGATGGTGCCCGGCTATAACCGATGACTGCCCTGACAGGGAACACAACAGAGAACCCCTGAGGGAGCAGGAGAACAGTGGGATGCAGACCCTAAATGCTCGTAAAAAGACTAGACTTAACGGTCTGACTGAGACTAGCAGGACCCCAGTAGTCATGGCCCCCAGACCTTATGTTAGCCCAGGACAGGAACCATTCCCGAAGCCTACTCTTTAGACAGGGATTGGACTGGCCAATGGGTTGGAGAGGGAGGATGCCAGTGAGGAGTGAGCTTCTTGGATCAGGTGGACACTTGAGACTATGTTGGCATCTCCTGCCTGGAGGGGATATGAGAGGATACAGGGAGTTAGAAGCTGGCAAAAAGGACACGAAAAGAGAGAGTGGAGGGAGGGAGCAGGCTGTCTCATTAGGAGGAGAGCAATTGGGAGTATGTAGCAAGGTGTATGTAAGTTTTTGTGTGAGAGGCTGACCTGATTTGTAAACTTTCACTTAAAGCACAATAAAATTATTTTTAAAAAAATCTGCATCTTACAGACAGTGATTTTACAAACTAAAGGTTAAAACTAAATAAATTTTAATAAAAAATCTACATCTCCTATGATGGAGAACAAACCAAGACTCTTTCTTATTATGAGAGAAGACAGATCTGGTATCATCTTTCTTGCTCAGTAATCCTCTCCACAACAGATGGAGTTCACATTCTCAGTTCACTCTCATCTACTGGCCTTACCCAAAACAAAACACACTCCAGAAAGGCCCAGTATAGATATATTCTTTTGCTGATTTGTCCTTACACAAAAATGAGTGTAGAATAGCTAAGTTATTTGAAAACTAAAGTCTGTGGGAATTTAAAATAAATAGAAGCTGAAATTTTTTTGGACCACACAGAACTGAAGGTTTCAAAAACAAAACACAAATGCAAAAACCACATAAAGCCCTTTGCCTGTTTTTATTTTCAAAGTTTTCACATAGAATGTTCCTATGATTTGCTGAACTGTATTAAAACAGCCTGTAATAGAAAAAGCAATGATTATTTACCCATTCTCTGATACTATAAATCACGATTTGCTAACACTTTATAACCTAACCAAATGAAAGTATTTTCTAGATAATGACAGAGAAAATCTCTTTCATACTCTGTCACCTTGTATCTGAATTAAGACCCAACAGTGCATATTACAGTTTTGGGTCAAGAGGCCAATCAAGTTGAAGGCAATCTCTAGACACTGAGATTGTGTACAAGCGGGTATCAAATAGATGACAGAGCTATCTTTCCAACTTATCTATGATCAGAGCACTAACTCTAACACTTATTATCCTCAATCTTCTTCACAAAAGCCAAAATTTGAATTAGTTATAGGGATATGTAACTGAAGAGAACTGCTATGAGGAACATGTTTCAGTAGCAGAAGGACTGTCAGGTAGCAAAAGTACTGGGCTAGTTCCATGTGGCAACAGATACCAATGGGTAGCCACTTCACAGAAGTAATGTCTGTGACTGTTCTGTCTTTTTTAAATTCTACTTTTTTATTGAACTACAGAAGAGTGAGCAAATCCTTAGTGTATAATGATGATGAATTTTCATAAAGGGAACACACCTATATAACTAGTACCCAGATCAAGAACTGCAACATTACCAGAACCTGGGGAAGCTTCCCTTGCCCCGCTCCCAGTCACTACTCAACACCCCCCCTCCAGGGTAACTACTGTCTTGATGTCCAACAAAGCCAAGAAAAGTTCAAAATTCTTTATTAGTTGTTAAAAACACACACACACCCCAGAATCCAAAATAGCTTAGTAAAATAACATCCTTGACTTTCAAAGTTTAAAGTTAAGATATGATTGCCTTTACTGCTTTGAAAACCCTGGTGACATAGTGGTTAACAGCTACACCTGCTAACCCAAAGCCTGGCAGTTTGAATCCCCCAGGATATCCTTGGAAACTGTATGAGGCAGTTCTACTCTGTCCTATAGTGTCGCTATGGAGTAGGAATCAACTCGACAGCAGTGGGTTTGGCTTTGGTTACTGTTTACCACCACTCCAGATACACTGTAAACCAAGGTGCAGAGAAAGAGGCAATAAGGAAACTAGCTGCACTGAGCCCCATTTCTAAGTGTCACACACCAAGCTAGGCAGCAACCTGAGAGGTAGGGTAGGGTGTTAACCCTGTTTTGAAGATGAGGCTCCAAGAAGATAAGCAACTTCCCCATTGTCACATGACAACAAGTATTGGAGCTGGGATTCAAAGCCACGGCAATCTGATTACAAACCTCATGCTCACTCACTATATCAAAGGTTTCCAAGTTATGTTCTAGCTACAGGGTTCCCTGAAAACACTCCAGAGAGAGAGCAGAATAGGTAGGATACTGATCCTCTACTTCTGCTTCACCCAGCATGCCACTCCTTTTTATCTAGTTTATGCATTAGGATTCTGTGTAACATTTCAAATGAAGAAAGGGTTTCACATTTACAAAAAACAGCCCGTATGACAGAGAATACAGATGCCAAGTTGAGGAATCCTCTGTTTTCTTCACTCTGGGTTTACTCTTAATGCATGCAACTGGATATCCATTTGGAAAAAAAAGGAAACAGGATCCGTACCTCACACCATATATAAAAACTAAGATAGATCAAAGACCTAAATGTAAAACCAAAAGTATAAAGATCATGGAAAAAAGGGATGGCAAACCTAGGGGTCCTGATTTATGGGATAAATAGGCTATCAAACATAACTGAAAATGCACAAACAGCAAAAGATAAACCAGATGACTGGGACCTCCTAAAAATTAAACACTTATGTGCATCAAAAGAATAAAATTTATAGAAAACTTCAACAACAAGAAGACAATCCAATTAAAAAGTGGGCAAAGGACATAACAGACACTTCATGAAAGAAGGCATTCATGCAGTCAACAAATACATGAAAAGATGCTCATGATCATTAGCCATTAGAGAGACGCAAATCACAACAACAAGGTACTATCACACCCTGGCAAAAATGGCAATGACCAAAAAAATAGAAAATGACAAATGCTGCCAAGGGTGTGGGGAGACTGGAATTCTCATACACTGCTGGCAGGACTGCAAAATGATACAACCACTATGGAAAATGATATGGTGCTTCCTTAAAAAGTTAAGAAACAGAGATACCTTATGATCCAGCAATCCCAGAACTAGGTATAAGTCCTAGAGAAATAAAAGCTATGACACGAATAGATATATACGCACCCATGTTCACTGCAGCCATTACTTACAACGGCAAAAAGATGGAAACAATCTAAGTGCCCATCAACAGAGGAATGGATAAACAAACTATGATACATGCACACAATGTAATACTACACAACACTAAAGAGTTACAATAGAGGGTGGGGCCAAGATGATGGAATAGCCAGATGCTTCCTGCGATCCCTCTTAAAACAAAGACCAAAAAAAAAAAAACAAGTGAAACAGTTATATTTATGACAAGCTAGGAGCCCTGAACATCAAAGGCAAAGTAAGAAAACAGACTGAGTGGCACAGGGAGGGAGACACGGTTCAGAAGCGGAGAGGAGTTACTGGACCTGAATCACCAGGATCCTTCAGGCACCATTCCCAGGAGGAGCTGCAGCGGACTGGTGGTAGGTAGTGTTTGGCCACAGTTTCCTCAGGGAGATGCACCCAGCCACACAGCCTACTCACACCTCCGGAACCAGAGAAGAACGGCGCTCTCAGCAAAAGCTAAGTACATGTGTATATTTTACCGTATCCCCAGCCCCCAAGCTGGCTTTGGTGGCTGTTGATTTCCCTGGGTCTGAGGTAGGAAGTGTTGAGCAACCAGAACCATCCACTTGGCCCTGGAGTAGGAATAAATTCACAATTGGGGGAAAAGATAATTTGCCAGCTCCACTCACTGGTGGAGCTCAGGACAAAAGCAGCTCCTGTCCAGGCATAAACAGTCCATGGACTTTGAGTACCTTTCCCCCCTGCATGGACATGTATGGGCCTAATTCAGGAGAATAGGCCCTTGCTGGCAGACTGCAACTGTTTCAGCTGTGTGGTGAAGAGGTGGGTGTCTGACATTTGACACGCTTTGCCTATTAGACAGGGTCCTCACCTACCCACACCAGGGGCATAAGGACTGGTGGTTCCACTCAGGGCATCCAGCCACCTGTGACAGGGGTCCAAGGATACCTGGTACCTCCCAGTCCTTACAACCAAAAGCATTGGGTGCCCAAGGTCTGTCTGTAGAACCCACCCACCTGGACACTCTAGAGAAAAGGGATACGCTTTCCTCACAGATATTTGGGGGACAGCTCTCAGCCCCCTGCCTTGTTGAGAACATGACCCCCTGTTGCAACCAGATACCGGTACCTACACCAACCACCCCTGTCCCTCTAAGACTGTAGGACAGAGCTTGTACTGCACACTTGATGATCAGCTACCTGGACACCTGAGCTGAATTCATACAAGAAATGTGAATGGAATCCTAGACTGATATACCTGGTAACAGCTCTAGCCATCTGGTCACAGGATGACAAAGCATCAAAGGCGAAAATAATCAAGCTAGCTCACTCAAGCAACCCATTTGGGAATTAAAAAAAAAAAAAAAGCAAGAAGCTAGGATACAGTAAGCAAACATAAAATAAACTAATACAATAACTTATAGATGGCTCGGAGACAACAGTCAATATCAAGTCACATAAAGGAACAGACCATGGTAGCCTCAACAAGCTCTCAAAACAAAGAATCAAGGGATCTTCTGGATGAAGGTGCCTTCCTGGAATTACCGGCTGCAGAATTCAAAGATTAATATACAGAACACTTCAAGACATCAGGAATGAAATTAATATACAGAACACTTCAAGACATCGGGCAATACACAGAACACGCCAAGGAACACACAGGTAAAGTAGTTGAAGAAATTAAAAAGGTTATTCAAGAACATAATGAAAAATTTAATAAGGGGCAAGAATCCATAGAGAAATGGCAATCAGAAATTCAGAAAATTAACAATAAAATTACAGAATTAGACAACTCAATAGAAAGTCAGAGGAGCAGAACTATGCAAGTGCAAGCCAGAATTGCTGAGCTTCAAGATACAGCACTTGGCACCAATATATCTGAAGAAAAATCAGATAAAAAAGAATTTTAAAAAATGAAGAAATCCTTAAGAATCATGTGGGACTCTATCAAGAGAAATAACCTATGAGTGACTGCAGTACCAGAACAGGGAGGGACACAACAAAATACTGATAGAATTGTTGAAGATTTGTTGGCAGAAAACGTCCCTGATACTGTGAACGATGAGGAGATATTTATCCAAGATGTTCATCGAACTCCACATAAGGTAGATTCTAAAAGTCACCAAGACATAATCAAACTTGCCAAAACCAAAGATAAAGACAGAATTTTAAGAGCTCCTACGGATAAACAAAAAGTCACCTACAAAGGACAGTCAGTAAGAATAAGCTCGGGGTACTCAGCAGAAACCATGCAGGCAAGAAGGCAATGGGATGACTTATATAAAGCATCGAAGGGAAAAAATTGCCAGCCAAGAATCATATATCCAGCAAAATTGTCCCTCAAATATGATAGTGAAATTAGGACATTTCCAGACAAACAAAAGTTCAGGGAACTTGTAAAAAACAAACCAAAACTACAAGAAATAGTAAAGGGAGTTCTTTGGTTAGAAGATCGATAGTATCAGGTATCAACCCAAGACTAGAACACCAAACAGAGCAATCAGATGTCAACTCAGACAGGGAAATCACAAAAATAAATCACGATAAAAAAACGCTCACAACAGAGAAACAGCGATGTTATTATGTAAAAGAAGACAACATTAAAATAATAAAGAGGGACTAAGAAATAAAGTCAGAGATCTTTCATATGGAGAGGAAGACAAGGCGATATAAAGAAATAAAAGTTAGGATTAAACTTAGAAAAATAGGGATAAATATTAAGGTAACCACAAAGGAGATTAACGATCCTACTCACCAAAAATAAAATACAAGAAAAAAATAGAGACTCAGCAGAAACAAAATCAACAACAAA
This sequence comes from Elephas maximus indicus, assembly GCF_024166365.1. NCBI lineage: Eukaryota > Metazoa > Chordata > Mammalia > Proboscidea > Elephantidae > Elephas > Elephas maximus. The sequence goes on along the minus strand of NC_064839.1, from coordinate 33,515,433 downwards.
TAAGAGGAAAAGACAATATATATACTACTCAGCACAAAAAATTAAGTGGGAAAAAGAAACTGTCAACAACACACAAAAAAAAGACATCAAAATGACAGCACTAAACTCATACCTATCTATCATTATGCTAAATGTAAATAGACTAAATGCATCAATAAAGAGATAGAGAGTGGCAGAATGGATAAAAAAAAACATAATCCATCTATATGCTGCCTACAAGAGACACATCTTAGACTTACAGACACAAACTACAACTCAAAGGATGGAAAAAAATATATCAAGCAAACAACAATCAAAAACGAGCAGGAATACCAGTATTGATTTCTGACAAAACTGACTTCGAAGTTAAATCCACCACATAGCATAAAGAAGGACACTATATAATGATTAAAGGGACAATATACCAGGAGAATATAACCATATTAAATATTTATGCACCCAATGACAGGGCTGCAAGATACATAAAACAAACTCTAACAGCACTGAAAAGTGAGATCGACAGCGCCACAATTACAGTACGAGACTTCAACACGCCACTTTCGGTGAAGGACAGAACATTCAGAAAGAAGCTCAATAAAGACACGTAAGATCTAAATGCCACAACCAACTTGACCTCGTAGACATATACAGAACGCTGCACCCAATAGAAACCAAGTATACTTTCTTTTCCAATGCAGATGGAACATTCTCCAGAATAGACCACATATTAGGTCATAAAGCAAGCCTGAGCAGAATCCGAAACATCAAAATATTACAAAGCATCTTCTCTGACCATACAGCCATAAAAGTAGATTTCAATAACAGAAAAAGCAGGGAAAAGAAATCGAACACTTGGAAACTGAACAATACCCTGCTCAAAAATGACTGGATTATAGAAGACACTAAGGATGAAATAAAAAATTCATAGAATCCAATGAGAATGAAAATGCTTCCTATCAGAACCTTTGGGACACAGTGAAAGCAGTGCTCAGAGGTCAATTTATATCAATAAACGCACACATACAAAAAGAAGAAAGGGCCAAAACCAAAGAATTATCCCTACAACTTGAACAATAGAAAGCGAGCAACAAAAGAAACCCACAGGCACCAGAAGAAAGCAAATAATAAAAATTAGAGCAGAATTACATGAAATAGAAAACAGTAAAACGAAAGAATGACCAAGACCAAAACCTGGTTCTTTGAAAAAATTAACGAAATTGATAAATCATTGGCCAAACTGACAAAAGAAAAACAGGTGAGGAAGCAAATAACCCGAGTAGGAAATGAGATAGGCGATATTATAACAGACCCAACTGAAATTAAAAGAATGAGATTACTACAAAAAATTTTACTGTAACAAATTTGAAAACACAGAAGAAATGGATGAATTCCTAGAAACATACTACCTACTTAAACTAACACAAACAGAGGTAGAACAACTAAATAGACCCATAACAAAAGAAGAGACTGAAAAGGTGGTCAAAAAACTCCCAACAAAAAAAAGCCCTGGCTCTGACGGCTTCACTGCAGAATTCTACCAAACTTTCAGAGAAGACTTAACACCACCACTACTAAAGGTATTTCAGAGCATAGAGAAGGACAGAATACTCCCAAACTCATTCTATGAAGCCAGCATATCCCTGACACTAAAACCAGGTAAAGACTCCACAAAAAAGAAAATTACAGACCTATATCCCTCAAGGAAACCCTGGTGGCATAGTGGTTAAGTGCTATGGCTGCTAACCAAAGGGTCGGCAGTTTGAATCCACCAGGCGCTCCTTGGAAACTCTATGGGGCAGTTCTACTCTGTCCTATAGGGTCTCTATGAGTCGGAATCGACTCGACGGCACTGGATTTTTTTTATATCCCTCACGAACTTAGATGCAAAAATCCTCAACAAAATTCTAGCCAACAGAATTTTCAACAACATTATCAAAAAAATAATTCACCACGACCAAGTGGGATTCATACGAGGTATGCAGGGATGGTTCGACATTAGAAAAACAAATAATGTAATCCATTATATAAATAAAAGGCAAGGACCACATGATTTTATCAATTGATGCAAAAAAGGCATTTGACAAAGTCAGTCCATTCACGGTAAAAACTCTCAGCAAAATAGGAATAGAGTCCTCAGTATAATAAAGGGTAGAGGGGGTTAGAAGCTGGCGAAATGGACACAAAAAGAGAGAGTAGAGGGAGAGAGCAGGCTGTCTCATTAGGGGGAGAGTAGTTGGGAGTATGTAGCAAGGTGTATGTAAGTTTTTATTTGAGACTGCCTTATTTGTAAACTTTCACTTAAAGCACAATAAAAATTAAAAAAAGACAAATAACCCAATTAAAAAATGGGCGAAGGATATGAACGGGCACTTTGCTAAAGAACACATTCAGGTAGCTAACAGATACATGAGGAAATGCTCACGATCATTAGCCATTAGAGAGATGCAAATCAAAACTACAATGAGATTCCATCTCACTCCAGTAAGGCTGGCATTAATCCAAAAAACACAAAATAATCAATGTTGGAGAGGTTGTGGAGAGACTGGAACACTTATACGCTTCTAAAACCCAATGCTGTCGAATTGGTGGGAATGTAAAACGGTACACCCACTTTGGAAATCAATTTGGCGCTTCCTTAAAAAACTAGAAATAGAATTACCATACGGTCCAGCAATCCCACTTCTTGGAATATATCCTACAGAATTAAGAGCCTTTACATGAACAGATATATGCAGACCCATGTTCACTGCAGCATTGTTTACAATAGCAAAAAGATGGAAGCAACCAAGGTGCCCATCAATGGATCAATGGATAAATAAATTATGGTATATTCCCACAATGTAATACTATGCATCGATAAAGGACAATGATGACTCCATGAAATATTTCATAACATGGAGGAATCTGGAAGGTGTTAGGCTGAGTGAAATTAGTCAGCTTCAAAAGGACAAATATTGTGTAAGACCAGTATTATAGTAACTGGAGAAATAATTTAAACAGAGAAGAAAATATTCTTTGATGGTTACGAGAGCAGGAAGGGAGGGAGAGAGTTTTTCACTAATTATATAGTAGATTTTTTTTTTTTAATAGTAGATTAGAATTATTTTAAGTGAAGGAAAAGATTACACAATACCAGTGAGGTCAGCACAACCAGACTAAACTAAAAGCAAAGAAGTTTCTAGAATAAACTGAACGCTTCGAAGGCCAGTGTAGCGGGGCGGAGGTTTGGGGACCATGGTTTCAGGGGACATCTAAATCAACTGGCATAATAAAATCTATTTAGAAAACATTCTGTATTCCACTTTGGAGAGTGGCTTCTGGGGTCTTAAATGCTGGGAAGCAGCCATCGAAAATGCATCAATGGGTCTCAACCCACCTGGAGCAAAGGAGAATGAAGAACACCAAAGACACAAGGTAATTATGAGCCCAAGAGACAGAAAGGACCACATAAACCAGAGATTATATCAGCCTGAGACCAGAAGAACTACATGGTGCCTGGCTACAACCGATGACTGACCTGACAGGGAACACAACAGAGAACCCGTGAGGGAGCAGGAGAGCAGTGGGATGCAGACCCCAAATTCTCGTAAAAAGACCAGGCTTAATGATCTGACTGAGACTAGAAGGACCCCAGAGGTCATGGTTCCCAGACCTACTGTTGGCCCAGGACAAGTACCATTCCCAAAGCCAACTCTTCAAACAGGGATTGGACTGGACTATGGGACAGAAAATGATACTGGTGAAGACTGAGCTTCTTGGATCAAGTAGACACATGAGACTATGCCGGCACATCCTGTCTGGAGGGGAGAGGAGAGGGCAGAGGGGGTCAGAAGCTGGCTGAATGGACAAGAAAATAGAGAGTGGAGGGGAGCAGTGTGCTGTCTCATTATGGGGAAAGTAATTAGCAGTATATATCAAGGTGTATATAAATTTTCATATGAGAGACTGGCTTGATTTGTAAACTTTCACTTAAAGCACAATTAAAAAAAAAAGTTACAATGAATCCATGAAAAATCTCACAACATGGATGAACCTGGAGGACTTTATGCTGGGTGAAATAAGTCAATCACTAAAGGACAAATATTGTATGAGACCACCATTATAAAAAGTCAAGAAAAGGTTTACACGCAAAAGAAAACATTCTCTGACGGTTACCACCGATGGTGGGGGGGGGGAATCACTAACTAGATAGCCACGTATTAACCTGGGTGAAGGGAAAGACAATACACAATAAGGGGGATGCCAGCACAATATGACCAAGGCAAAGGAAGACACTGGGAGAATATAAGAGTAAAAGGAAACAACAGTAAATACTATTACATACACAATCCTGCAATAACAGTAATTTATGAAGGATACACAGGTAGATAAGTAAGCTGAACATGCGCGGGATGGCATATGGGAGGACATCCATGAACATAGGTAAGTTTGGCAGAACTTATTTCTACATACACATTTGTATTTGCTGCAAATATATCCATTTATATAGTAGAGTACACAAGGGGCAAAGTTATGAAAATTTCTTGGCCATAGCCAGACACCTTGAGGGACTGAGTCACTGGGCTTGAGGGCTTATGAGCATAGTCTCAGGGGACATCTGTATCAACTGGCGTAACAGTCCATAAAGACAATGTTCTACATCCTACTTTGGTGAGCAATGTTTGGGGGTTTTAAAACTTGCAAGCGATCATCTAAGACACAACTATTGGTCTCTTCCCATCTGGAGCAAAGAAGAGCGAAGAAAAGCAAAGACTCGAAAACAATTAGTCAAAGGGACTAGTGGACCACATGAACCACAGCCTCTATTAGCCTGAGACCAGAAGAACTAGATGGTCCTTGGCTACTACTACAGACTGCTCTGATCAGGATCATAATAGAAGGTCCTGGACAGAGTGGAAGAAAAATATATAACAAAACTCAAATTCACAAAAAAGACCAGACCTATTGGTATGACAGACACTGGTGGAACCCCTGAGACTATGGCCCTTTGACACCCTCCAGACCTGGAACAGAACCCACTCCCGGAGATCACCTTGCTACCAAACAACACACAGCCTATAAAGTGAGTAATAACAATCATGAGGAACACACTCTTCAGAACAATGAGCCACACAAGACCAAAAGTACAGCATTTGCCCAAAAACAAAGTTCAGAAGGCAGAACAGGCAGGAAAGATGGGTAAATTGAAATGGGGAACCCAGGGAGGAAGAGGATAGAGTGCTGTCACATTGGTGGAATTGCAACCAATGTCATGAAACAAAATGTGTATGAACTGTTAAATGGGAAACTAATTTGCTGTTAACTTTCACCCAAACCACAATAATATGTTCAAAAAACAAAACATTAACTACAATTTTTATTTATTTTCTAAATAGGTGATGCATGGTGATACAAATGTATCAAAGATACATAGTGAAAAGTAAGTCACTCTCCCATTCTGGCCCCAGCTACCTGGCTCTCCTCTGTCATTTGTAATTACAGTTTCAGTTTCTTAGGTATCCTACTAGAGACAGACTATGCACATTCAAACAGATATTTGCGTGTGTATTCCTTTTTTTAAAAAATACCCAGCGGTGGGGCAGGGGATTGACTCAAGACACACCCTACACTAATACTGTCTTATTAACAACAACAACAAAATACCCAGCAGGTAAGATACTGTACATACTGTTCCGTACTTCTACATATTATTATATACCAATGCTTTAAAATTATTTGGTCAAGATTGCTAAAATAAACAATGTTCCTTCATTTCACTGAAGAAATTTCACTTGTTAAATTAGTGATAATCTGCCATTACCTCTGAAAGGTAAAGAAAGTATCATACCAGTGAAATTACCTTTTCTAAAAACTCAGCAAAAGAAAATGCTAAATCCTACAGTGAACAAAGGATTGGGCACTATCTAAATTTTACAGATGGTGAAATGGAAACATGCCCAAGGAGTTTTACAATTGATTTCAGGTTAAAGACACTGGTGAAAATCAAAGCGCTTAGAGCCACCAGACACTCAGAATTCTGCGTCCCACTGTTAGTAACCTTATACATACATTAAATGCTCATGAAGCAGCACCATTATTGCAAGTTTAGCATGGCAGGGCTAGAAGCCTAAGAGTTATCCAGATAAGGGTGAGACATCCCTATGCCTTTGTGCTGCCAGGACCTCAACCTTCTAACTGGGTTTCTGCCACCCACAGTTACCACTGCTCCTTGGCCCTCAACTCTAAGTCAGGCATCAGGACCACCCACTCACTGAAACCATTATTCTTTTCTGCCTCAGCTTTTTGCTTTTCCAGGCGAGACAGTTTCTAATCTTTCATGGCAGATTTTATTTTTCAACTTAATCATCTTTATGGGTGGTGTGGAAATTAATTTTCCAGTGCTAGACTGCATTTTTGGAGACCTCTTTAAACATAGGAAACGACGTTTTAAGTCCTTATGCTTTCTTCCCTTAACCAATTATTTGAAAGACAGCAAGTTAGTCAATGTTTCTGAGAGTCTTAGTTTCCTCAACTGCAAAATTAAAAATGTTAGATTAGCTTATATCAGGCCTCCTAAAGATGTCTGAATTACAGAGAAAAAGCAACCTTTTTCTCCTATATTCTCCTTTTAGGAAAAAGGAGGTAAACTGTAAGAAAGTAAGCTGACACTACAAAGTTCTTACAAATTAAAAAGAAAAAAAAAGGAAGCACAATATACATACTCAAAGTGCCAAGGCACACACATAGCCAAAACTCCCTTACGTGACTGCCAGATTGCTCTAGGGTCAAAGTCCAGCCCAATTCTCTAGATAACAGTTTTCTGCAAGAACTGATGTTTTAAATTATTACCTTGAGGGACTACAGGATCTTAAATCACTGATGAAAATTTAATCACTTTCTCTATGCTCAAAGTCATAATGCAGAGAAAGTGTCCTGATATATTTTAGAGAACTAAAAGGATATTCTTGTTAGCAAATAATTCAATTAAGATGGAACCAGCAGCATGGTAGAGCTTTTAGTGCTAAAGCACTTCAGAGGTATCATTAATCCAGGCATACACATACCAAACACTAATACTAAGTGCTTTACAAGCATTTTCCTATTTAATTCTCACAGTAATTTCTATGAGGAAACTGAGGCTTAAGAAAGATTGGCAAGTAATGGAGTAGGAATCTCAACCATAAAACTGACTAGAAACAGTCAATCTGATCAATAACTGACACCTCTATCAACAACTATACTTGTTTATACACACGTACAAACTCACACTAAAATGCTTTTCTTCAAGTAACATTATTCGGAAGTTAAAAGAATCAAACAATCTAGAAAAGACAACTCTTAGCCTCAATTAGTCTAACACTTCATTAAAAGCAAAAATATAAAATAAAAACTTTCTAAATAATTCATTAATTAACTGTCAACTAGTTATTTTTCATCTATAATGGAGCTGAGGAGCACTTTTTTAAAACTACTCTTAACATTCATTCAAAGACATGTTAACCTGCTCCAGAAAGACCGGTGAACCTGTAGTTCTCTAACACAGCAAGCTCTCTGACTCCTCCATGCCTCTGCACTCACTGTTCCCTCTGGCTGGAATGCCTCCCCCAACTTGTTCAGCTGGCAAACTCACAGTCCTCCTTCATATCGCTGCAGGTGTATTCTCCTTTAACCCCCTAAGCAGAAGCAGACTTAAGCGCTCCTTCATCTACACTGCCACTGTCCTCCTTTTAAGCCTCCACTATGAATAGTTTCTGCTGAAGCAGACTGCAATGATCTGTTTATACATCACTTACTAAAAAAATTTATTGTCACCAAAGAATCATATCAATAATAATAATAACTGACACCTAGTCAGCGCTTACTCCTGTGCACATACTCTAGTGCTTGCATATGTATTTACTCGTTTAATTCTCAGAGTAACCCGATGAGATAGCATTATTATTACCCCTAGTCTACAGATGAGGAAACTCAGGCAGGTGAAATAAGTTGCCTAAGGTGCAAAGTGACAAAGATAGTCAGACCCAGTAATCTGGCTCCAGTCTCGGCCCTTAACTATTGTCTTTGTCCACACACAGATTTTTATATTAATTTAAATAATAACATACATATGAATTTGTGCTTAAAAAATAACACTTTTATTATATAACACTGGTTTTTAATTACTGGAAATTATTTAGTTGATATACTATATTTTAATTCCATTTCTTTTGATTGTTAAAGATGAGTATGTGCTAACTTTCTTCTATTTCTTGTGTGAAACGTTCATGTTGACACTAAGTTTATAAACTTGAAATACATGATAAATAATATTTGACAATATTCTTTTAATACACTAGTTCTTATCTTGATTATTTTTATTTGCATATGCTTTTTACAGAATTTATATTTCTGAACAGTTGTATATATACTTTAAATATTAATTTTCATAATAAGCAGGGTACACTTATAGGCAAGAAAAAAGTAAACATCCATGTCAATTAAAAGACATCAAATTTAAAAACTGGGCCAGAATAAACTTCAGTGTCTGAGACTGAAGTCATGGGTAATAAAATTACAATGAACACAAGCAAATGATTACTATAAACACAGGGGTAATGATTAGTATTGAAGGAAGGGAGTAGACTGTGATTAGACACACATGTGGAGGGGTTTCTGAGGTGGCCGTCAAAGCTTTATTTTTTGATGTGGATGGTATTTATAAATGTTAGCCTTATAACAATTCATTAAGCTATATATTTCTACTGTGAAGATTTCTGTATCTGTATTTTACCTTACAAGAAACAGATTAAAAGAAAAAGTCCATGTTAATTCCATTCTTTGAGTAGTTCGAAAAATATTAAATTTTCTTCTAGTAAAAAGAATACACAAATGACCAACAATTATACTTTTACAAAATCAAGACAAATATTCACAGGAAAAATGGAAAGTAATATTACTCCCAAAGAGTTTCAATCAATAATGTTAAAAAAAAAGATGGATTTCATGTTAACGAAAGGTAATTTTTACAAATAACATGAAAAATAACTATGGGAAAAAAAGGGGTAAAAGATCAATGAGTTAAGAGAAAATATAACTTGTTATACAGTACATTATTTTTATGAGGACCAATAAATGAAGAATTCACGTACATTTTTAAAATTAGAGTAAATTTCTTTATAACAATTACATTTAATTAAACACAAAGTCAGAGAACATGGCTTTTTAAAAATGAAAGACAAAATTACAGTTAAATTACTTAAAAACATTATGACAAACATCACAAACATAGCCTGAGAGTTTGGGGGAAAGTACTAACCAGTTACTGCCAGCAGCTGTGAAACTCTCACCTCCATTTCCTCCCGATGAGACCTGTCTCTATCTTCGAATTCACGTGTCCTTCTTCGAGCCTCTTCAAAGGCCTGTTGTGCTAATGCATCCTCCTGCTGTCAGAAGAATACATGAAATATAGATCTTAATTTTGGTTTACAGTAAGTATTTAAAATTTGGAAATGTTTCATTTTATGGAGAAACAAACAGCTGAGTATTTCTCAAAACATCAATGCCATAAAAAAATTAATGCCAGAGCTACTTTTAAAAGAAAAACCCAATGTTTTCATATTTTGAATTATACCTTGGAAACAGTAATCGTGCCCAATTATAGCCTAACATTTAAAACGCTCTTCTCTTTTCTTTCCTAAATGTTGTTGTGGGCTATCGAGTCAATTCCAACTCAAAGCGACCCTGTAAGACAGAATAGAACTGCGCCATAGGGATTCCTAGACTGAAATCTTTATAGGAGCAGATCGCCAGGTCTTTTCTCCTACAAAGCAACTAGTGAATTTGCACCACCAACGTCTGGTTAGCAGCCGAGTCAAGCGCTTAACCATTGCACCACCAGGACTCCTTTCCTAAATATTACACGAATAAAATCTGATTATTCTACTGTAGCTCTTTATTTGATGTTTTAAAACTACGCCCGTTTAATGTAGATAACAGTGTTGATGTACAACAGGGTAATTAAATAAAAAAAAAAGTTAGAACCTTACCTCATCCCATTCACCAAAATAAAATCCTGATCAAGTCAATATTTAAACCATAGAAGCACAAGAAAAAAAAATTGGTAAATACTTCTATAATTTGGGATAAAAACCAAACCACAAAACCAAAACTATTGCTGTCGGGATAAGAAAGGCCCTCTCTAGTCATGACACTAAAGCCAGACATATAAAAAACAAGATCAACAGAACTGACTGAACAAATGCTAAAAAATTCTAAACAAACAAAAAAGCCCAAGGGAAATTATCAAGAAAAAAAGTTTTAACATATGACAAATCTACCCTAGTCCTTTCTCAGTTAATGACTAGCCATCTACGTATGAAGAAAACCCAGACACCTTAAACTATTTAATGTGTCTTAAAAAAAAACCCGCAACTCACCAATTTATTCTTAAATTTTCTCCTCTACTCTTCTTTAGTCTCAGTTGGTGGCACCATTGCTACCTGAGCCATTTTGACTCTTCATTCTCCTCTTGTCTCCACAAAGCCAATAAACCACCAAGTCCTCCCCATTTGACCTCCTAAATATTTTTGGAATCTTCAGTCTCCTTCATTCCTATATACATTTTCCTAGTTCAGACCCCTAATATCTCTTCTTACCTTGATTACTGCAAAGGTCTTCCATTCTGTCACCCCTCAATCCACCAAACATCAGAGCACTCTTTCTAAAGGCTCAATTGACCGCATTGCCCCCAACTTAAAACAGCTCCCTGACTGCCTACGGCATGGGATCCTCAATCTCTGCAGTCATATACTTCTGAACACTGGGATTTTTGATGATACACTTGAAGGAACTATAAGACCCATAATACAAAAAAAACAAAACTCATCTTCCGTAATAACAACCATAAAATATGTGTGTGGTTACATAAGTAGATATGTATGCTTATATATGTACAGATAAGCACATATGAATATACAGGTACACATGTTTAGGTGTTTGTGTAGGCAAATGTATATACGTGTTTGTGTGTGCCACATAATATACTCATATAAAATAAAGCACAAAAGGAGCCCAGTTATGGATACTTCCTAGACATAACCAAAACACCTTGCAGGACTGGATTACTGGGTTTGAGGGTGTAGGACCATAATCTCGTGAAGCAACTCGGTCAACTGGCGTAACATAGCTCATAATGTTCTACATCTTAGTTTAGTGAGTAGTGTCTGGGGTCTGAAAAGCTTGCAAACGGCCACCTAAGACACAACTATTGGTCTCTACGTGTCTGTAAAAAGAGAGAAAGGAAATCAAAGACTCAAGAAACTCATCACAATGGCCTCACCTACCTTGAGACCAGAAGAACTAGATGGCGCCCAATTACCACTACTGACCATTCCGACCAAAGACACAATAGATAGTCCTGGATAGAATGGGGGGAAAATGTAGAACAAAAGTCAAATTCCTAAAACAGCCCAGGGTTACTGGACCAGTAGAGACTAGAGGAAGCCCCAAGACTACTGCCCTGAGATATCCTTTCAACGTGGAACTCAAACCACTCCCGGAGGTCACCTAACAGTCAAAAGACAGAGTGGCTCATAAAATAATTAAGATCACCCATGAATACTATGCTCCTCTGAACAATCATCTAAATGAAACCTAAGGGTCAACATTTACCCCGGACCAAAGATGAGAAGGTAAGGGGGACCAAGAAGCTAGATTAACAGAAACAGAAAAATCAGAATGGAAATATGGGAATGCTAACACATTGTGACAAGTGTAACCAACATCAATGAATAATACGTATAACTCACTATCCACTGCTGTCGAGTCAATTCCGACTCATAGTGACCCTATAGGACAGAGTAGAACTGCCCCGTAGAGTTTCCGAGGAATACGTTTAGAAACCGTTATAGGAGAACCTAACTTGCTATGTCACTTTTCTCCAAAATCACAATAAAATATTAAACAAAAACAAAACTCACCTTCCTAGTCATGGAAGCTCCACAGACACATCCAAACTCCCTGAGGGACCGAACTGCTGGGCTGAGGGCTGTGGGGACCAAGGTCTCGAGGAACATCTTGCTCAATTGGCGTAACAAGTTTATAAAGAAAATGATCTACATTCTACCTTGGTGAATAGCGTCTGAGGTCTTAAAAGCCTGTGAGCGGCCACCAAGGATATTCTACTGGTCTCAGCCCTTCATGAGCAAGGAAGATTGAAGAAAACTAAAGATACAAGGGAGAGATTAGTCCAAAGGACTAATGGACCATATCTACCACGGCCTCCACCAGACTGAGTCCAGTACAACCAGAGTGCTCTGACAAGGATCACAATAGAGGGTCCTGGACAAAGCTGGAGAAAAATATAGAACAAAATTCTAACTCAAAAAGACTTGCTGGCCTGACAGAGACTGGAGAAGCCCAGAAAGTATGGCCCCCGAATACCCTATCAGCTCAGTAATGAGGTCACTCCTGAGGCTTACCCTTCAGCGAAAGATTGAACAGGCCCATAAAAAGAGACTAACGGGGCACACCAGCCCTGCAGCAAGGACTAGAGGGCAGGAGGAGACAGGAAAGCTGGCAACAGGGAACCCAAGGTTGAGAAGGGAGAATGTTGACATGTCATGGGGTTGCTAACCAATGTCATAAAACAATATGTGTATTGCTTAATGAGAAACTAGTTTTGTAAACCTTCATCTAAATTAAAAAAAAAAAAAAAAAAAAAAACTCACCTTCCTAGATTCTTTGCAGCAAGAGATGGCTGTGTAGCTTAAGTTTTAGCCAGTGAGACAGAAGCGTAAATCACCTAACAGGGTTTTCAAGAAAGTCCTTAAGGAGACCTTTAACCCTTCTCCTTCTTCTTGGCAATTTGATGCAATGCGTGGAGATGCAAGGATTCCTGATAATATAACTGAGCTACTATAACAGGCCTGGACTGCATACTGTAGGCTATTCTGTTCTGTCTGATAAATCCTTACTCGTCACCGTTAGTTGGGTTTTTTAAATATTTGTAATTTTCACTGATAAAACGTCTATAACGTAAACAGAATAGGAAGATGTAATCAAATTTCCATTCTTATGATGCACTTACTAGTTTTATGACACAGGGCAAGTATTTCACTTTCCTAAGCCTCAGCGAACTCACATGTAGTAACATGGGCACGGTAGTAATACCTCACAAGCCTGCTGCAAAGATTAAATGAGGTAACATATGAAAAGTGCTTAGGCACACTACCTGACAGCATTCAATAAATGCTAGCTATTATTTCACAAGTATTTATGATATATAGAATGTACACATTTGATTAAATGTCATTATATATACCTACTCCATTCTCAGAATGCACTACACAACCCAGGGCAAAAGGATGCTGTTCCCAAATGACAGAGGCTTTCTATTATTTAGTTAGGTATTGACTAGGATGCACTCACTGATGACAGGGCTACTTCTTTTGTCTTATACATTCATTTATTCCACAAATATTTAGTGAGTCCTAATTATGGAAGCCATCATGCTCGGTAAAGTAGAGGGTCACCGAAAAAGAGGAAGACTCTCAATGAGATGGACTGACACAGTGGCTGCAACAATGGGCTCAAACATAGCAACGATTGTGAGGATGGCACAGGACCAGGCAAGCGTTTCATTCTGTTGTGCATGGGGTCGCTTTGAGTCAGAACTGACTGAATTGCACCTAGCAAGAACGATTATGTCTAAGAGACTGTGCTATGTGCAATGCATACAACGTGAGGGAATAAATACTGCTTTTCCTCACTGAGCTTCTGGTCCAGGGTGGCAGGTGGACAATGAATAATTACACAAATCAATATATAATTATCAACTGTGATTAAGTGCAGTAGAAGAAAACTACAAGATGAAATGAGAGTACATAAGAGATGCGACCTAACTCCCTAAGGAAGTTACTAGCCATTAATAAATACTCCAGTAATGGTCACGGATTTTTTTTTCCATTAAAAAAAGTATTATTAATATTTGCAATAAAATAAGGCAGGAGGGAGTTGGTAGCTCTCTATCTGTATTTTGTAGTTCCAGATTCTATCTTGGTCTTTTTTAGTGACATGTGAGATGGATGTACAGTGAACAGCATTCTCACTTTAACGAATGGTTAAATCTGAAAGACGATCAGTGAATACTAGTGTTATCCTGATCCTTTCCTGTTGCAATGTAAGTAACACCTCCCTTTTCAAGGACAGCATAAAGGACATTTGCTGACAGAACTACATGTTTGCCCTTAAAGTATGCTCAAATGGCTAGGGACAACGAACTCCTTCCAGTCTCAGGTGGAGGTCAGAGAAGTTTTCAACACTCTGATTCACATCAGCCACTTGTTCCACTTGTCTGTTACTCCACGCTCCGTACCACAGCCTGCACAAAGCAGCCGGGTGGGGTCATCAGAAAAGGTGGTCATGTGAATGTGAAGCCCATGTGGGAAACAGACACTTAGAGTTCTCTCATAGAGCAGGTAGAGAATATTCTTAACACTCTTGTACCAATTTGTCTATCGTATTATTTAAATCTATTGTCTGATTTTTTTTTTATGGTCTGGTAACACTGAATTCACAACAAACCCTTTCTGCAGCAATGAATTTAAAAAAATGCAAGCGCATGTGTAATGAAAAATTAGGAATCAAGTTTTCCTCCAAGAAAGATGATGATGAATGTATAATCTGCACAAAATATAGACATTTACCATTCTCTATGGGGACCAGAATGATATTACTGATCACACAAAAACCAAAAGAAATAAATTTGCTGAAGAAGCACTAGCAACTACTTCAAAGACGATTTAACACGTGCGGCTGCAGACGGTGTATTTAAGACATCACTCTGTAGATATAACTTTTCATTTAAATCAAATGATTCTTCTCAATTAATTTCACTCACGTTCTTTTGTATGTACAAAAAAAAGCAAAGCTGTTTATATGGTGGCTTTAATAACAGAAATGCTGGCAAACGGTTCAGCGATGCCAGTTTTACATCAGTGTCATCAGGTACTTCAAAGAGAAAATCTGTTAAATCCAGTAATAGCATGCAGAAATACAAATGATTTTTGCGTACTGACATTATATTCAAAAAAAAAAAAATTCGAAGGCCTTGTTAAATTCATGTGTTAATTTTTCTAACAGTTTGTAGATTCCTTTGGCTTTCCTAAGTACATATGTTTTCTGCAAATAAAGGCAGTTTTGTCTTCCTCTTCAGTTCTCCTGTCTTTGGTTTCTTTTTGGGAGCTGTATTTCTGGCAACTAAATTTGGCAAAGTATTCAGAAGAATTAGAAAGACAATTTGTTTGATAGGTCTTACTCTATAAAAATATGCCAAAGAAAGGTACTCTAAACAAAGGCAAAAATACCTGTGAAAATAATTCAGCTAAAATATTTACACAATTTAATTTTTAAAAACGGAGTTATGAATATCTTCCAGTAGCTTTGAGTTAAGCCGGTACTTCAGCATCTGTTAAGAGAACATTTTCTCAAAATTTTATATAGTCTACAGAATATAGTCAATTGAAGCTATCGACAACTTCAAATTTATTAACTACAACATGCAACTCTGAAGAAGACTGCAGGCACTTCTATGAAATTAAAATAAGACCATACTGGAAAAATATACATACACCTCCTTCAGAAATACCAGAAAAATACTAAACACGGATATGCATAAGAATCTAACAAAGTACATGAATGGATATTCTGCTTGTTATATTTTAATGTTCAGCTGATCGATATAAAGATACGTTTTTTATTTTACTTTAATGTACACAGGTTATTTTAACTTTTAAAGAAAACCTTATTTTTGAAAACAGTTTTCGAATGAAATTATTTTTCTAGGTCTAGTTGTATAATAAAATCAATATGTGTGCCAATAAATTTTAAAACATTATATAATTTTAATTATTTTAAACACCCTTTTCACTATGTGGAATGTATCAGTTTGTACAATAAATAATATGATCACGAATTATATATTAAATTATATTACATCTTTACTGAAGTAACATTAACCATGAACTTACGTGAATTTCCAAAAAACTGTTTTTGGTTCATTAGGAAGAGTGACTTCTGCCCGAATGCTGATTAGCAGAAAGACGCAAAGCTGGGTTGGGACACAAAAGGGGGCTGCCAGCCAGGCTCACTCCCTAAAGGGGCTCATTCTAGCACAAAAATTTTTATGAGAGGAGTGAAATCAACACTTTGTGAAGCTATACAGTATTACATGAGACATACTATAGGATCGCTTGAGAATAGTGGAAACCATAAGAGTAAAAAATGCTCAGGTGCAAGCAGTAAGAAAACTAAGAGTCTTCATCTAAGAATTTTCTACGTGCTAGGTAGAGCCCTTTATATATGTGATCCCATTCAAGTGCTCACAATTTTGTGGGGTAGCATTATCCTCGTAGCCTTCTGGATGATGAGGGTTACATGTGATCTCAGCAGGGCCACTTTCATTCTCTTTCCCTGGATCTCTGTTAAATTTCTGGCTGGTGTGCCATTTGGTTGCTTTCTGGTAGCTTTCCCTGATTGTTTGACACCAAAACCTCTATTGTCTGACAATATCCCTGGGCATGGACTTTTCTGAGCCCTGCTCCAAGTAAAGTTAGCCCTCTCTGATAGGACAACAGAGCTGCCAATCCTCAGGGCTTACCCCTTCTGACTGCAATAGAACTTGAGGAGCCACAGAGCTGGGGAGAAAGATGTGAGCAGATTCTGACTAAAATGTTTTCACTGTTCTGAGATTGAATAGGTTTTCTTGAATAAATGCTTCAAGGGGCTGAATTTATGCCTTTTGGTTTATTTCCAGAGATCTTAAATGGTTATTTATTTATTTACAATTTTGTCTAGTTTATCATTGCCTTCTGGGGAGAGGATCTGCCAAGCTCTTTACTCAGTCATTCAAGTCCTGCTGCTACGCTTTATTCTAATTTTTTTCCTACCCTCCCAAAGTTCTAAAGATCAAGAACAAATATGAAACTGAATCATTTATTGAACTTTGAGGTCCCCCACTGAGCAGATGGGGTAAGCCCATGAAATTTAGAAGCACTAAAAGAAAAACTTTCCCCAAATCAAGACCAGAATGTGGGTTTCAACATGTTCAGGATTCCTCAGTATTACTTGAACATATAACACTTTCTACATGTACCTTAAAGACTGAGTAAAATAGGTCTTCAGACATGAGCAAGACAAGGAGCTAAATAAAGAGGCTGTGTTCAGTGAAGCCTAAAGTCGCCCTACCTGGGCTCGCTCCTCATCAAACTCCAGGCAGCCCATACCATCCAGTCTTTGTAGATCAATCCAGCCTTTCCAGATAACACAGACTCCATTCAGAATCATGGGAGCCTTCAAATACACCTAAGACACAAACGAGGATGAAAACCAATGAAAAATTAGGAATTATAGAAAATATAAAAACCATAGCCTCTGACCATATTCTAATAAATTAATTTGGTCTACCAGAATTTTATTTCTAGCCATAACTATTCCAGATTATTTTTTTAAAGTTTTGTAAAAGTTTACAAGATTTGTAAAAACCGTAGTAAACTGATACTTGAAGTAGCCATCGTTGTTCTATCTGAAGCTGAGACAATTAGCTACTTTGCTTTGACTTGAATCTTGGGCAGAAGGATATAAAGATAGAAAACAACTGAAGTCCACTTGCCTCTGAAGACAGTACACACTGCTTCCCTCTATTTCAGTCCCTGGAGCCACCTAGGGTCAAGCTCTTCGTACCGCTCTTCAGCTTTATAAGCTAGCTCACAGCATCACAGTAATGCTGCTTTTTTAATCTTTTTTTCTTTTTTTTAACTTATGTTAGCTAGAGCTGATTTCTATTGCTTTTAACCAAAGAACCTTAACTAATATAACATTTACTGCCATATCACATTAGATGACATGTGGTTTATGCTTAGATTTCTGTTAAGATTTCAGGCAAAAGCACTGCAATCTTTTATATGGATTCTACCTCAAGCTATTTCAGTCTTTAAAATACACTGGAAAAGTTTTAAAGTCACATATCAAACATTTGTCTAGAAACTGCTAAAACAAAAAACTAAACCCATTGCCACTGAGTCAATTCCGACTCATAACAACCCTATAGGACAGAGGAGAACTGCCCTATAGGGTTTCCAAAGAGCGGCTGGTGGATTTGAACTGCCAAGCTTTTGGTTAGCAGGTTTAGCTCTTAATAAACTACATTACCAGGGTTTCCAGAAACTGCTAAGTTACCTAAAATCTAGGTAATTCAACTTCCTGTTGAAATTCTTAAACCTTTTTTTAAAGTAATATAAAATCAACTAAAATTTAATAAAAGCTTAAAAAGAAATAAAGTTAAGCATCCTGAATTCTTAATAATGGAGATGTTTATTCCTTTACACTATACTTTAAGGTGAGAAAATCAGCCAGACTTCCCATATCACATCCAACAACTGTATCTGCTGTGCATTAAAGAAACACCTAAAATGAGTGACCTGCAGTGCTATAAGGTCTCATATCACTAACAAATTAAAACAAGTTCGCTATACTTTATGCACTGAGGTTAAAAAAGGTCTGATAATTTTAGAGAGATCTTCAAAAATTTTCTCTCATCTTGTAATCCTTCAATTTTATCAGAAAACTCTTCCCACCTTGTGCTTTAGAACTTAAAACTTCAGTTTTACAGTTTCATTAACTTTTCCTCTACAAAAAATACTCAATTTCTTCATCATTCCTTTTCTTTACTTTTTAATCTTTTTATTGTACTTTATGGTTTTTTTTTTATATGAATGTTTACACAGCAAATGAGATTCTCGTTAAACAATATACATATTGCTTTGTGACACTGGTTGCCCAACCCCACAGCATGTCAACACTCTCTCCTTCTGGACCCTGGGTTCCCCATTACCAGCTTTCCTGTCCCCTTCCTGCCTTCTCGTCCTTGCCCCTGGGCTGGTGTGTCCATTTAGTCTTGTTTTGTTTTATGGGCCTGTCTAATCTTTGGCTGAAGGGTGACCCCCAGGAATGGCTTTAGTATCTAGTTAAAAGGGTGTCAGGGGCCATACTCTCGGGGTTTCTCCAGTCATCATTCCTTTTCAAGTAAACAAATAACCCTAGAGCAGAAGTCACTGTAGCTATGATTTCCAAGTTCAGATCATTTTCATTCTGCACCACCAAATTAATTCACATACTGGGTCAGAATAAGTGTTCTCTAGAGCAATTAGGGATATATTAAGAAAGGAAAGGTACTAACGCTATCATCTTGAGGTGAATACTTATTATAGTCCAGATAAGAAACATAAGGAGAAATTTGTTACAGTTCCTACAATCTTGCCACCCCAACACACTATCCTGTTTCTTTTTGTTAAATTTTATTTTGTTATTATTGAGATTATACACAAAATTGACAAAACATACACTAATTCAACTGTTCCTGCATGTACAATTCAGTAACACTGATCTAACAGTTACTTCTTAAAAATGTTATTTTAGATTTTTTTCTACATCATTTTAGGATTCTGAATAAAAATGAGCATAGATTTTTACCGTTCATTGCCTTGAACAAAGTTTAAAAAATATACAGGAAGCAGGACTTCAATGAGTTTTCAAAACCCCAGGTCACTAAATATAGCTTTATAAATGAGGTGCTTCATTTACCTACACAAAATATACTTTCGTTGGATAATGCCAGTGCTTTGTGAGCTAAAAATGAGCATTAGTTATTATTACCTTTGTCATTACACAAAATTGACAAAACAGAGTCTCATTTTGAGGAAAAACCTGGAAGCTTTATTTTCCTCCTTATTCAATTCAGCAGCTTCTTCAACAAAGAATCTTGTGACTTCCTTGTTTTTAGAGATGTTTAATAAGAAAAACTGATGTCAATAATTATAAACATGCTAGAAAAATAACTACTAGGACACCCGTAAAATAAAAACCTGTAGGATTTATGCCTTCTTTGTACATACTTACATCACTCAGCTCCACTACTAAACACAACCACTTCTCCTATTCAGAGCTCCAATAAGCCATGGTAAAGCAGTTTCTGCTTGTATCATACTTACATGAGAGAAAAAAGAACACATAAGGTTCCATTTCTCCTCCCATTTGGACTAATGGAAATAGTCTACAGTTAAGAGCTGAAACCGTTTAACCACACATTTCCTTCTGTTCCGATAACTGCTCATTCCCTTCCACACTGTAAATTTAAAATTCCACCGATGAGTCTGTAGAGTGACCTCATACTCAACACCTCTCAAAACCTAAAAACAATACCTCCCCTGTATTTCACACCAATATAATCTGAATTAGCACATCTTTTAATCAAGATTTAGAACCCCCCCACCTTCTAACAGGGGGAGAAGGGGGCATGCAGTGGGGAGTAAAACATTTTACCTACGAATGCGCATCACTATTTTAAGCTCTCATACTAATCATGAAGAGAACTCTTCTTAGCTAGCGGCAGAGACAGGTCAACTGCATACCACTTTAATCAGATTTTATGTTCTCCATCAATGGCTTATACCTTTTAGAACTGAGAATTCCATAATCTCTTATCTTATTCATATATCAACTTTCACAGTCAAAAATATATTCCTTACAAAATTACTAAACTAAAAAAACCCAATTTTTCCTGCTTTACAAATGTTCTCTTAGGACAAAGAAAACCACTGATTTGTTTTGGGACATTTCTAAATGGCTTCAGAAAGTGACTAGTTCTGAATCAAAGCTAGTGTCTAGAATCATAATTAAAAATAATATTTAGATGATTCTGATGATTTATTTAGATTTTCACATTCGAATAAACATAGTTTTATGTGTAGATCTTCAAAGCAAATGTTTGGTGCTTTTATGCATTTATGAAGACCAAACCTCAAAGTACGAAGAGAAGAAAATTCGTCACAGTTTGGCATTTTGTAATGTAATTCAATAATGTCATTTAAACACAAACACATTTTTCACAAAAAAGATGATGCCTTATTTCCAACTTTGAGAAGAAAATTTATTAGAATATGACCTAGGCATTAAACCCACTGTCCCAGAACAATAAAATATTTTATACAATATAGATTCCATAAAGCTTTTACTTTACGAAATGGGTGAAGAGATTCAGCTAATCACACAAAAACAACAAAATAACTTATCTTTCCAAAAGTCAAATATCAAAGAATGTATCAGAGACTTCACAGAAGGTTTAAAGTGACTATGAAAACCCGTTGCTATCGAGTCAGTTCTGATTCATAGTGACCCCACAGACAGAGCAGAAGTGCCCCACAGAGTTTCCAAGGAGCGCCTGGTGGATTTGAACAAAGTTATTATGGCTTCACAGTTGTATCCTTTCGGAAATAAGGTAAAAGTTTAACACAATTTTTTATCAACTCAAGCTCTAAATACTAGTGCTTGAAATGCTATATTCAATCTACATTATACATGAAATAACTCTTTTCACACACTGTAGCTCTAAATTCTATGTCAAGTACAGTGATAACAAAAACACATTTGCACCATCAACTGATAAATGAAAAAATTAAACGAATTTTGAAAATGTACCATTATCCATACGGAAACCCTGGTGGCATAGTGGTTAAGAGCTATGGCTGCTAACCAAAAAGCTGGCAGTTCGAATCCACCAGGTGCTCCTTGGAAACTCTATGGGGGAGTTCTACTCTGTCCTGTAGGGTCACTATGAGGCGACTGATTCAAAGGCAACGGGTTTGATTTTTCAGTTTTATTATCCATACAATGGAATATTCCAAAACCAAACCAAACCCATTGCTGTCGGGTCAATTTCGACTTACAGCAACCCTACAGAACAAAACTGAACTGCCCCCTATGGTTTCCAAGGAGCAGCTGGTGGATTTGAACTGCTGACCTTTTGGTTAGCAGCCGAGCTCTTAATCACTATGCCACCAGGGCTCCGGTGGAATATTATTCAGCTATAAAAAGGAATGGAAACCCTGGTGGCGTAGTGGTTAAGTGCTATGGCTGCTAACCAAAGGGTCGGCAGTTTGAATCCGCCAGGAGCTCCTTGGAAACTCTATGGGGCAGTTCTACTCTGTCCTGCAGGGTCGCTATGAGTCGGAACCGACTCGACGGCAGTGGGTTTGTTTTTTTTTTTGGTATAAAAAGGAATGAAGTACTAATACATGCTGTAACATGGATCAACTTTCCAAACATTACGCTAAGTGAAAGAAGCCAGATAAACGTCTTATATTATACGATTCCATTTATATGAAATGACCAGAACAGGCAAACCCATTGAGACAGAAGTCGATTAGTAGTTGCCAACAGCTGGGAGGAGGATGGAATAGAGAGTAATTGCTAATGATATGAGATTTCTTTCTGGACTGATGAAAATATTCTGCAATAATACTGACGGTTACACAACTCTGTGAATATACTAATATTTATTACAACACAATGAAATACCACTTTACACCCACTAAGATGATAGCAGAGACACAAACAAATACTTGTACACCAATGTTCACTCCAGCATTATTACAAAACCCCAGTGTCCATCAACAGATGAATGGATACACAAAATATAGTAAATCCATACAATGAAAAACTATTCAGCCATAAAGAGAAATGAAGTTCTACCAGACTTAATGGTCTGACTGAGACTAGAAGGACCCCAGAGGTCATGGTCCCCAGATCTTCTGTTAGCCCAAGACAAGAACCATTCCCAAAGCCAACTCTTCAGACAGGGATTGGACTGGACTACGGGATAGAAAATGATACTGGTTAAGAGTGAGCTTCTTGGATCAAGTAGACACATGAGACTACGTGGGCAGCTCCTGTCTGGAGGGGAGAGGAGAGGGCAGAGGGGGTCAGAAGCGGGCCTAATGGACTGGAAAAGAGAGAGTGGATGGAAGGAGTGTGCTGTCTCATTAGGGACAGAGCAACTAGGAGTTTATGGCAAGGTGCATATAAATTTTTGTATGACAGACTGACTTGATTTGTAAACTTTCACTTAAAACACAATAAAAATTAAAAAAAAAAACAGAAATGAAGTTCTGATACATGCTACAACATGGATAAACCTTAAAAACACTATGCTGAGTGAAATAAGTCAGATACAAAAGGACAAATACTGAATATTCCCACTTATATGAAATACCCAGAAGAGTCAGTGCATAGATACAAAATTAAATAGTGGTTACCAGGGACTTGGGGAAGAAGGGATGGGACTTACTGCTTAATAGATACTGAGTTTCTATTTGAGGTAATGTAAGTAGAAGCAACCGGAATTCCTCATACACTGCTGGTGGGAGTGGAAAATGGCACAACTATTTAGGAAAACAGAGCGGCTGTTTGTTATGAAGTTAAACATTCATCTACCACACTACCACTCCTAGTTATTTAGCATAGGGAAATGAAAGCATATGTCCACAGAAAGACTTGTACCTGAATGTTCATAGTACCTTTAGTTAAAACAGGTCCCTGGGTGGTGCAAACATCTTATGCTTCGTTACCAACTAAAAGGTTAGCGGTTTGAATCCACCCAGCGGCACTGCAGAAGAAAGGTGTGATGATCTACTTCCGTAAGATCAGAGCCATTGAAAACCCTATGGAGTGTAGTTCTATTCTGAGCGACACACGTGGGGTTGTCATGAGTCAGAATCAACTCAACGGCAACAGGTTTGGATTTTGGTATGTATTTATGTATATGTATTTAAGCACAATATACACATATATAACAAAGTGGCTCGAAAGATATTCACAAAGATGTTATGAGCTACTAACTCTGGGTAGTTGTTGCTGTTTGCTGCTCTGGAGTCAGCCCCTGACTCATGGTACCCCTGATGCACAACGAAATGAAATACTACCCAGAGTACCACACCATCTCCATGATTGGTGAAAGAGCGGACCACTGTTATCCACGGGGTTTGTCACTGGCTGATTTTTGGAAGTGGATTGCCAGGCCTTTCTTCCTAGTCTGTCTTAGTCTGGAAGCACCACTGAAGCCTGTTCATTATCATAGCAACATGCAAGCCTCCACTGACAGACTGGCGGTAACTGCACGTAAGGTGTATTGGCCAGGAATCGAATACAGGTCTCCCACACAGAAGGTGAGAATTCCACCACTGAGCCCCACTGTCCCCCCACTCTGGGTGGTAGAAATACGAGTTTTCTTATCTTGCATTTTCTAATTTTTCTTCAATAAATATACTTGTATAATAAAGAAAATATTTACATTAACTTATAAAATAAATAATTGTTTTAAAAGGAGATTACAAAAGGAAGGGAATATTGTCACTATGTTTAACTCCAAGGCAGAATGTGAAGAGTGGAAAGAAAATGTGGGATCAGATAAAACTTGGGTTTAAATTCTAGCTTTATCAGTGTGTCTGAAACAAATTACTTAAATCTGCTAAGCCTGTTTCCTTACGAATAAAGCCAGGGCTAAATCATGCCTCCATCATAGGTGCTAGCAAAAATTAGACAAGTGAATGTACACAAAACATGAAATATATAGAACACCACAGAAATGGTAATGCTGACACACACCAATTTCTACCGTTGTTTTACACAATAATTTCCTTCCAAGGGAAAGAAGCCATTTTTTTCTGGGACAATGAACAGCTGTTCCTGCTCACAGACCAATGAATCAGCAGACAAGCAGTAACACTAGGATGGTCATAGGTACCCACGAAAACAAGATACTCCACTAAAGAAGTATGTACTCTGCCTTTTAGTTACAATCATTTCTGTAGTCTATTTAACAGATTCTTTTAGAAGATACTTAATTCTGACTCATCCTTCTTCGGCCACATGCTCCTCCCTGTTTATAAACGCACAGTCAGCCACTGGCCTGCCAGATGATCACTACAGACAGTCATTCAATCCTGTTTGCCTCTGAATCATAATTGGGTTGCATATAAGTGTAAAAATAGCTTCTTCTTAGTGATTTAATGTAATTTACCAATCTACTTCTTACAGCTCAATAGAGAAATCATTCTGGATAACTACAGAATGTGCTTGGCACTTATAGACTATGTGTGTGTGTACGCACATGTGCGCATATACACACACATTCAATAAATGGATGCATGAACTAAACTCAAAGTTTCTTCAGGAATAAATGAGACTTTTTTGCAAACTCATGAAAATCTAATAACGTGGCACCCTTGTGCTTTCTACATAATTATTTTGTTTTCATTGTACTTTTCTTTCCTAAATGAACGACCAAGCCAAAATTCTGACTTTCGAGCTTCAATTGCTGCCTCTTGTTTCGTCTGAGGCTATGCAATAAGGAGAGGTAGGGGAATCTATCAGTTATAGCCTCAGATAAAAATACTGCATCCAGGAAACAACAACAGGATGCTATCAAAAATGAACATCTGTAGTACAAAAGAGAGCTAGGAAATTAAATACATCATAGTAGAAATTAAGACTCAGTAAAAAGATTTTGAAGATGAAGCAGAGGAAACTGTTAAGAAGGCAGACCAAAAAGACAAAGTGAAAAAGAAAAAGACTGGTCCTGGCAGTCCAACATCCAAATAATAGGAGTTTCAGAAAAAGAACAGAGACAAAGAAAGGAAGTCATCCATGAAATACTTCAAGAAAATTTCCCAGACTGAATGATACAGAACTACCATATTGAAAAGGTCCACCAAGTACCCTACACAATGAATATGGATCTACGGTTGTTGTTAGGTGTCAAGTCAATTTCAACCCGTAACAATCCCATATGACAGAGTAGAACAAGAACTGCCCCATAGGATTTTCTAGGCTGTAAATCTTTACAGGAGCAGATCACCAGGTCTTTCTACTGCAGAGCCACTGGGTGGGTTTGAACCATCAACCTTTTGGTTAGCAACCAATTACATTGTATTGTTGTGCCACCAGCTACAATACCAAAATATAGAGACAAAGAAGACTTTAGAAACTCCTGTACGGGGGGAAACTGGTCACCAAACCCAAAAACCAATGCTGTCGAGCCGATTCCGACTCATAGCGACCCTATAGGGCAGAGAAGAACTGCCCCATAGAGTTTCCAAGGAGCACCTGGCGGATTTGGACTGCCAACAATGGATCAAAAATCAGAATGGCCTGAGATTCTCCACAGGAACATTGAAGGCAATCAGACAATGAAACGAGGTCTTCTTAAAGAAAATAATCTCAAACTTTAGAACCAGCCACTGTGCAGGAAAAATAAAGATCTTTTCAAACATACACATACTCAAAAATTTAGCTCTTGTGTGCTCTTTTCCAAAAAGTAACTGATCACCAAAACCAGGCTATAAATCAAGAGAAAGATATGGGATCCAAAAAAGAGAGGCATACTACAGGAGAGGGTAAAGACAGAACCCAGTATGACAGCAGTGTATCAGGTGTAGAGGCAACCAGTCTAGAGTTAAGGCACAGACATTTTGAAGGTGGTCTTCACCAAGACCCTACTTTTTAACCTAAGGGCAGAATGTCCACATAAGCCTAGATTATTTGTAGTATGCTTATCTTTACTGTGTGCCAATGAAGTTCCTGCCTTCCACCCTTTCCTGCTGCTACTAGGACCAGCTAAGGATACTTATTTCACCTCAAAAAGATGATCTGCACTGACCTACTTCTGTGAAAAGGAGGTAGGCCATGGTGAGCTTGAATACAAAGGTTGGTGAATACAAAGCAGCCCACTCCCTCTGACCTTATTTCTTCCAGGACTCTGGCACCTGGTTCACACTACGCCAAATGCCTCAACTCAAGTATGAGCCCTAGGATTCCCATGGCTCACTCATGACTCTGCTCATGGACTTCCCCAGAAGGGGCTCTTAAAAATTCTCAGGGAAGCTGAAGCCAGACTTGACTCTGAGATGCTGTTCGGTTTATCTTCTCCTAGGAACTTTCATTTTGAAGTGACATTATAGCTTTTTATTTACACAGTCATAAAGTTTGTGCTCACTAACTTTTCCAAAACCAAACAGTGCATTATGTGTGTATGTGTGTGTATATATGAAACAAAAAAACAGAGAAAAGGGAAAAAAGTTATCAACCAGGACAGTGGTTGTATGAAAAAAAAAAAATTTCTTATGCATTCATGAAGTCAGTCAACTCTCTCCCCTTAAAAATAATTAACGGAAATAAAACCTTTTCTTTAAAAATACAATAAGCCTATCTTTGAACTAAATGACTCTAAGGCTTCTAGCTCTAAACTGTATGATCCAATTATTAAAGTATTACAGAATACTTGAAACATGTTAAGCAAACCAGATTATATATTTCAATATACTAAGCTGTCACTAAGTGCTGGAAAATAAATATATTTTAGTTGAATTGGAATACTTAAAATATAAAGCTAACATAGCTTATTGTAAAGTGGCCTCCATTTCTCTTGGGGAAAATCATATTCCAGAGCATCATCGCAGGTATCTTGTTTTTGGAGTAACTACGTTATCTAAAAAGGAGAAGGAACTTGTTGAGCTTGAATAGGATTTCTCAAAGCTAGTATCAAGGAGTCCTGTGAACCCTGCCAAATTGTGGATGGTATATAAACAGACACAGTATTTATTCTGGGACAAAGATCCTGCAGCCAAGTAAGCAAAAGGCTCCAGAAGGAGCAGAGTCACAGACCTTTGGAGAAGGTCATTAAAAACAAGATTCTATCCCCGTACACCCATTCATTAAGTTAAACGCTGTTCAATTTTGCTTTGCTACTTTGTCTTAGGCATCTAGTGCTTCTATGACAGAAATACCAGAAGTGGGTGTCTTTAACAAAGAGAAATTTATTCCTCACGGTAAAGTAGGCTAAAAGTCCAAACTCAGGGCATCAGCTCCTGTGGAAGGCTTTCTCTCTCTGTTGGCCTTCTCATCAATGTTCCCCCAGACTAGAGCTTCTCTGCACAGGACTCGGGGTTCAAAGTATGCATTCTGTGCCCGGCACTGCTTTCTTGGTGGTGTGAGGTCCCTCCCCACCCGCCTCCCCCGGTCTCTCTGCTAGCTTCTTTCTTTTATATCCCAAGAGGCTGCCTCAAGACACAATCCAATCTTGTAGACTGAGTCCTGCCTCACTAAGGCAACTGCCACCTATCCTTCCTCATTAACATCACAGAGGCAGGATTTACAACACATAGGAAATCACCCAATACCGGGAATCAAGGCCTAGCCAAACCGATACACACGTTTTTGGGGGGACACAATTCAATATCCTCTGAAACTCAATACGTAAGATTTTTGTTTTAAGTACAGAAGTCCAGAAAGTGGGAAAAAATGAACACACAACCTAAAATTTTTTAAAAGTACCTACTCTGATGACATATGCTTTAAAACTACTTACTGATACCCACTGCTAATGTCATTTGACTATCAATTAAAATGATAAACGTCATAAACAAAGAGTTTAATCTTTGTTTTTGGAGCCAACGTATTAAAACTAAATAGTACATTCAATTTCCACAGGAAAATGGTAAACAAACAGTAGCACTGTAAAGTTCATGTTTCAGTTTATAAAATATTTTTTCATACTCTGTAACTCACAAATTCAGATCACATAGTAAGCACACACACAATCATTAATTCAAAATCCTACTGAGGTTATGAAACACAGATTACATGCAAAAATCATTAATCTGACCACTCAAGACAAATAATTTATAGTCGGCCATAGTCATTTGCATTAATTTGAGGTAAAAAATAATTGGAAATAGGTCCTCAGAGGAATGATCGAAGGAATTGAAGTTGCTTGGTCTACAAAAATTTAACCCAAGCACGGTTAAAATTCTTATCAGTTGCTTTCCTTGTCTTCTGACAGTCAAATTAGAGGAAATCATCTTAAGTAAAGAAGAATTAAGTACATCTTGGCTGTCAGGGTCTATAACCACAACAGGATAGACCACTTGGGAAAGATGTGGTGTTCCAACACGTGCATGGCTACCTAAAGTGAAACTGACCTAAGGCATGCTATTAAAAAAAAAAATAGCCTTGATTAAATTATCTATATTCTCACCCTATAAAACCGAATAGCTTAACTTTGGGTATAGAGTTTTGCAATTTAAAAGGCATTTTCCCATGTTCTGGTGCCTCATTTAATTCTCACATGAGGTGTATGAATAGGGCAGATATTCTGATCCCCATTTACAGGTAAAGAAAAGTTATGACTGTCTTTTGACTCAAATCCAGAGATCTTTCCCCCATACTGTATTATTTTAAACCTCTCCTGAGAAAGACCCTTATTAAGAGCCCATGTAGACAGCTCACTAGACATGTGAGTACAGAAGTTTCAAATATATTTGAAAGACTGGTTATAAACATCTGTGCCCTGACATGATCTTGCATAAAACACCTATTTATGGTTAATTATCCAATAAGGAGCCCTGGTGGCACAGTGGTTAATGCGCTCAGCTGCCAACTGAAAAGTCAGCAGTTCAAACCAAAAGCTAGCTGCTCCACAGGAGGAAGATGTGGTAGTCTGCTTCAGTAAAGATTTACGGCCTTAGAAACCCTATGGGGCAGTTATATTGTCCTACAGGGTCGCTGTGAGTCGGAATCAACTCAACGGCAGCAGGTCCAGGTCTAGGTCATCCAATAACAACCACGCAGTCACTGGGTGGCAGAGTTAGTGAAGCAGTTGACAACTAACTGAAAAGTTGACAGTCCAAACCCACCCAGAGGCACCTCTGAAGAAAGGCCTGGGATCTGCTTCCCAAAAGTTACAGCCTCGAAACCATACAGAACACAGTTCTACTCTGCAACACATGGGGTCACCATGAGTCAGAATTAACTCAATGGCAACTGATACTGGTATCCATTAACATACTTTCCTTAGTGAAGACCCTTGGTTTAAAAATAGTCTATTTATAGAACCATAAGGCAGAAAGAATGAATTAAAGGACTGATTTAGCCAAGCCCATTTTCTTAAATCATAAAAACATATTTAAAATAAAAATCAGACCCACCTGGAGCAAAGGAGAATGAAGAACACCAAAGACACAAGGAAAATACGAGACCAAGAGACAGAAAGGGCCACATAAACCAGAGACTCCATCAGCCTGAAACCAGAAGGACTAGACAGTGCCTGGCTACCACCACTGACTGCCCTGACAGGAAACACAACAGAGACCCTGATGGAGGAGAAAAGCGGCGGGGGGGGGGGGGGGGGGGAGTAGGGGAGGCGGATGACTCAATTCTATTAAAAAGACCAGACTTAATGGTATGACTGAGACTGGAGGGACCCCAGAAGACACAGCCCCTGGACTCTCTGTTAGCCCAGAACTGAAACCATTTCCAAAGCCAAATCTTCAGACAAAGATTAGACTGGACTATAAGGCATAAAACGATACTCCTGAAAAGAGTGCTCTTAGCTCAAGCAGACCAAACCAAAACCAAACCCACTGCCATCAACTCCATTCCTACTCAGAGACCACATGAGACTAAATGAGCAGATCCTTCTGGAGGTGAGATGAGAAGGCAAAAGGGACAAACGCTGGCTGAACGGACACGGGAAATCCGGGGTGAAAAGAGGAACGTGCTGTCACATTACAGGGAGAGCAACTAGGGTCACATAACAACGTGTATATAAATTTTTGTATAAGAAACTAACTTGAACTGTAAACTTTCACTTAAAGCACAATAAAAAAAAATAAATATTAAAACAAAACAAAAATCAGAATATGGAGCTTCTTGTTTCCTCTCTATTAGTATTCTAATTTTTTTCTGAGTTCACTAAAATTGGTATCGTGGCAGCTGCCACTATGATAGCCCCTAATGATCCCTGCCTACTGATATTCACGCCTATGTGTAAATCCCTTCTCTCCTTTTGAGTGTGGGCTAGATTCAGTGACTCTTTTCTAATGAACAGAATAAGACACAAGTGACTCAGAGAATAGGTCATAAAACAGGTCATACATTTTTCTTTCTTTCTTGAATTACTCATTCTGGGGGAAGCCATCTGGTAAGCAGCTCTACTGAGAGACCCACATCGCAAGCCTCCTACCAACAGTCATGTGAGTGAAGGTGGAAGTGGATCCTTCAGCTCCAGTCAAGTCTTCAGAGACTGCACAGCCCCAGCCAACAGCGTGACTATAATCTCACGAGAGACCACCTGGCCAAGTCACTTCCAGATTCCTCATGCTCAAAAACTATGTAAGATAATAAATGGTTATTGTTTTTTAAGCTACTAAATTTTAAGGTAATTTGCTACACAAGAATAGATAATTAAAACAGACCTAATCAACAATTCAGAATAACAATTTCTAAAAAGAATTAGTTACAATGCTATGCCTCCACTTTAGCTCAAAAAAAGTGGATTTTGCTGACATTAGACAACTATTATTTCAATATTAAAAAAACTTCACAAATAATTTTTGATCATACAACAAGATTATTTTCTGAATGTAAAGAAACTGATTTCAAAAATTCATTTTCTAGTTATATAATTTTATTCATGGTAAAAATTCATTCTCTAAATTCTGTCAAACACTATAATCCAGATTTAACCAGATTTTTAATTCCTGATTACAGAGAAACATATTCTATTAATCTATCCAATCAAATAAACTCCGCTCGTCCCAAAAAACTTTGATTTTATATAGGAGTATCTCAACCTACTTCTGAAAATCATCCACTGAAAACCTTACGGAGCGCAGTTTTACTTTGATGAAAATGGGGCAGTTGGAATCGACTTGATGACAACTTGTAGTGTTGTGCGTATAAATACTTATCAAAAAATCTTCAAAAGTTAAACCAGTCTGACGACCTGACATACAATATTCAACTTACATAATGGGTCAGATATACAGATTTCAAAGTACTATTTTTAAAAAGCCTAACTGTAAATCAATATAACTTACTTCCTAAGGGCTTTAATTTCCTAATAAAATTATAGACAAAACATTTAATCTCTCCACTGGCATGATATCAATTAATGATTCATTTCTCCTTACAAAAAAATATGAACACAAACGGTTTGGCAATATAGTAACTAACTTGCTACAATGGAAAATGCTTCACCAACTAGAGCCTGGGAAAAAGACCTAGAAGTCCAACATACAGAGGCAATTATTAAGGATATGAAAAGAAATGAGATACTCAAGAGAGACTATGAAAAGAGAGGCAGGCTGGGGTCACACTCAGAGCAAAGCCTCCCTAAAGAAGATGGATATGCTGTAAAATTAGGCTTATGGAAGGGATGGTCAGACATGTAGGAAATGAAACATAAAAACCAGGAAAGCTGGACTGGACCAAAAGCAAAGAAGTTTCCGGGATAAAACGAATGCTTCAAAGGTCAGCGGAGCAAGGGCGGGGGGTTGGGGACCATGGTTTAAGGGGACTTCTAAGTCAATTGGCAAAATAATTCTATTAGGAAAACATTCTGCATCCCACTTTGAAATGTGGCATCTGGGGTCTTAAATGCTAATAAGCGGCCATCTAAGATGCATCAATTGGTCTCAACCCACCTGGAGCAAAGGAGAATGAAGAACACCAAGGTCACACGACAACTAAGAGCCCAAGAGACAGAAAGGGCCACATGAACCAGAGACCTACATCATCCTGAGACCAGAAGAACTAGTTGGTGCCTGGCCACAATCGATGACTGCCCTGACAGGGAGCACAACAGAGAACCCCTGAGGGAGCAGGAGATCAGTGGGATGCAGACCCCAAACTCTCATAAAAAGACCAAACTTAATGGTCTGACTGAGACTAGAGGAATCCCGGCGGCCATGGTCCCCAAACCTTCTGTTGGCACAGGATGGGAACCATCCCCAAAGACAATTCATCAGACATGAAAGGGACTGGACAGTGGGTGGGAGAGAGACGCTGATGAAGAGTGAGCTAATAATATCAGGTGGACACTTGAGACTGTTGGCATCTCCTGTCTGGAGGGGGGATGGGAGGATAGAGAGAGTGGGAACCTGGCAAAATTGTCGCGAAAGGAGAGACTAGAAGGGCTGACTCATTAGGGGGAGAGCAAGTGGGAGTACGGAGTAAGATGTATGTAAACTTATATGTGACAGACTGACTTGAATTGTAAACGTTCACTTGAAGCTCAATAAAAGTTAAAAAAAAAAAAAAAAACCAGGAAAGCACCACCAAACACATGAAAAGACGCTCACCACCATTAGGCATCAAAAACCAAACCTGTTGCTGCCGAATCCATTCTGACTCATATCAACCCTACTGGACAGAGTAGAAGTGCCCCAACAGGTTTCCAAGGACCAAGTGGTGGATCTGAACTGCTGATCTTTTGGTTGACAGCTGAGCTCTTAACCACTGGGACACCAGGGCTCCAGCTCATTAGCCATCACAGATGTAAATCAAAACCACAGTAAGATACCATTTCACTCCTACTAGGATGGCTAAAGATTAAAAAAGAAAATAACACATTTTGCCGAGCATGTGGGGAAACAGGAACTCTTACCCATTGCTGATAGGTATGCAAAATGGTATAGCTGTTGTGGAAAACAATGTTGTGGTTCCCTGAAAAACTAAAAATAGAAATACCATCCCCATTAACCTGCTGCCATCAAGTCAATTCTGACTCACAGCGACCCTACAGGGCAGAAAAGAACTGCCCCATAGGGTTTCCAAGGAGCAGCTGGTGGATTAGAACTGCTGACCTTTTGGTTACCAGCTGAGCTCTTAACTACAATGCCACCAGGGCTCCAGAACTACCGTATGACCCAGCAATTTCACTTCTAGGTATATACCCAAAGACTTGAAAATAAAGACTCAAACAGAGATTTGTACATCAATGTTCATCACAGCACTATTCACAACAGCCAAGGTGGAAACAAACTAAATGCCCATCAATAGATGAATGAATAAATAAAATGCTGTACATACGTACAACAGACTACTACTCAGGTAGTAGGAGAAATGAAGTCTTGATACATGCTATAATACAGATGAAGCTGGAAGACATGCTGAGAGAAAAAAGTCAATCGCAAAAGGACAAATATTGTATAACTTCGCTTAGATTAAGGACAGAGACGCACAGCTGATTATGGTTGCTGTAACTGCTGTCAATAAGTTGTACAACTGTGAAAAGTTGAATCGGCAAAAGCGGTTTACAGATATATTTACAACGATGACCAAAAAATAACAACAACAACAAAAAAAATGTAGCTGCTGAGGCTGCTTACGTACAACCAAAAACCTCACGGAGTTGGTTCCTTGGTTTGGACGTTTAGGGTCATGGTTTCATAGGACATCCAGTTAATTGGCCTAGTAATATGTTCAGTGCATCTGTTGTACTTCCTAGTTTGTTGCATAGTGCCTGGGGTCTTAAAAATTTGCAAGCAGCCATCCAAGGCACACTAATTGGTCTCTATTTGCCTGGAGCAACAGAAGAACGAGAGTCAGGAACAGGAGGACTGGAATGTGTGCCTAATCGCCTCCATGAACAACTGCTTCCTTTGCCACAAGACCTGGAGAGCTGGATGGCGCCCAGCTATCACTATTGAACACTTTGATCAAAGATTCTATAGAAATCATCCTAATCAAAACGGAAAAAATGCAGAACAGAATTTCAAATTCTCACGGACTCCAGACTTCCTGGAGCCATGAAGGTTAGGTGAACCTCTGAAACTACTGCCCTGAGATAATCTTTAAAACTTACACCAAAAATACCCCTTCAAGTTCTCTTAAAACCAAACAATAGTTTAGCTTAACCAGTAAAAAAATGTCTCCCTTGAGCATTATGCTCTTTTAAGATCTACATGGGATCAAGAAGCCCTGGTGGTGCAGTGGTTAAAGTGCTTGGCTGCTAACCAAAGATCAGTAGTTCAAACCCCCAGCTGCTCCATGGGAGAAAGATGTGGCAGTCTACTTCCGCAAAGATTTACAGCCTTGGAAAACCTATGCGGTAGTTCTACTCTGCCCTATAGGGTCACTATGAATTGAAATTGACTTGACAACAGTGAGTTTGGTTTGGGATATGGGACCAAATTGATAACAGCAATTTGAAAGATTAGATAGGAACTTTAGGAAGCAGTGAATTCATGTTAATGGGAGAGGAACAACTCAGAAAAGGGGGGTGAGAATGGCTTCACAACTCAAAAAATGTAATCAATGTCACTAAACAGTACACGTAGAAACTGTTGCACTGTTGTAAAAAAAAAAAAATTTTTTTAAGAAAACAAAGAATTTTATGAAGGCGTTTTTACCAATACCCTCAAACACTGAAAAAGATACTAACCCGTTGCTGGACAGGGCAGAACTGCCCATATGGTTTCCGAAGAGTGCCTGGTGGATTTGAACTGCTGACCTTTTGGTTAGCAGCTGTAGCTCTTAGCCAGTACACCATCAGGGTTTCCGAAAAAGACACTAATAGCCTAATTTATTATGTCTATGTACCAGACACCGGAGACCTACTGGCGCAGTGGTTAGGAGTTACAGTGAGCTATAGCTGCCAACCAAAAGATCGGCAGTACAAATCCACCAGCCACTCCTTGGAAATCCTATGCTGTAGCTCTACTCTGTCCTATAGGGTTGTTCGGAGTCCAAACTGACTTGATGGCAACAGGTTTGGTTTTGGGTTGGATGTGCCAGATACCATTCCAGGTCACTTACATACACGTAATCTCTAATTCTCCAATAACCTCATAGGTTAAACTCTTTTCTCACTCCCATTTTAGAGTGCAGAAACAGGTTCAGAAAAGTTAAATAATTTGCCAAGGTCACAGGTATTAAGTCAAAGGCGGAAAATTAAACCCAGTCACTCAGTCCAAATATATGCTCCTTTTCTCACAGTGCAACATAGTTAAGAAAACATCTCAGCAAAAGAAGCTACACAAACAGCCAATGAGCACATAAAAAGATGCTCAGCATAAAGGAGAATGAAGAACACCGAAAACACAAGGAAAATATTAGCCCAAGAGACAGAAAGGGCCACAAAAACCAGAGACTCCACCAGCGTGAGCCCAGAAGAACTAGATGGTAACCCGACTACAACCAATGACCGCCTTGACAGAGAACACAACAGAGTCCCTGACGGAGCAGGAAGAAAGTGGGGGGGCCAAACTCAATTCTAGTTAAAAGACCAGACTTAATGGTGTGACTGAGACTGGAGGGACCCTGGAAGACAGGGCCCTCGGACTCTGTTAGCCCAGAAATGAAACCATCCCTGAAGTCAACTCTTCAGACAAAGATTAGACTGGACTATAAGACATAAAATGATGCTCCTGAAGGGGCTGCTTCTTAAGTAGACACACGAGACTAAACGGGCAACTCCTGTTCAGAGGCGAGATGAGAAGGTGAAAAAGGACACGGGAAATCCGGGATGGAAAGGAGGAGTGTGCTGTCACATTACAGGGACAGCAACTTTGGTCACATAACAATGTGTATAAATTTTTGTATGAGAAACTAACTTGAACTGTAAACTTTCACTTAAAGCACACACACACTAAAAAAGATGCTCAGTATCTTTACCCATCAGGGACATGCAAATTAAAACCACTATGAGATTCCATTACCACTTACCTTAACGGTCAAAGTTAAAAAGTCTGACAATGCCAAGTGTCAGCAAGAATGCAAAGCAAATTGAACTCTCTTTCATTACTGGTAGAGTATTTGGCAGTTTCTTATAAAGTTTTACACTTATACAGCCTAGCAATTCCACTCCTAGGAAATTTACCCAAGAGAAATGAAAAAATACGTGCACAGATTTTGTACACGAATGTTCATAGCAGCATAAGAATTAGCCAAAAACTAGAAACAATCCAAATATCCCAAGGTGAATAAACTGTAGTACATTCATACAATGGAATACCATTCAGAAATTAAAAGGAATGAACGCTGATTCAACTCAACTTTATGCTAAGCAAAAAAGCAAATACAAAAGAGTACATACTGTACAATTCCATTTATATGAAATTCTAGAAAAGGCAAAACCATGTTAGAAACAAGATCGGTGTCTGCCTATAATGTGGACGGGTGGGTGGAGGTGGGGAAGGACTATAAAGGAGCATGAAGGAACTTCCGGGGGGTGATGGAAATGACTGTGGTGGTGTTTACATGGATGTATACATTTGTTAAAACTAAATTTATACACTTGAAATGGGTGTATTTGATCATACGTAAAGTATATGTCAATAAGGTTAATTTTTTGTAAAAGGCCACTGAACTCGAGATGAGTAGACAGAAGGTCATTTATGAAAAAGCAGAGCCATAACTTAACAAGTTAAGGGTGGTGATAAGGAAATGGAAGCTGCAATAACAAGCTACCACTGCAAACTCACATGTCCTAAACGAACCTAAACTGCTCCTCTTAACTGTTCTGCCCATAACCTTTCCCATCTCAGATGACAGCAATTCCATACTCCCTGTTGTTCAAGTCAAAAAAGCTGGAGTCATTCTTTACTCTCTTTCTGACACCCCGCATCTAATCCATAAGTAAGCCCTGTTGGCTCTACCTTCAAAATACATCCAGATGATGACCACTTCTCACTGCTACCACCTTAATCTCTTGCCTAGATTACTCCAATAGCCCAACTAGTCTCCCAGATTTACCCCTGCCCCCTACAGTCTATTATTAGCCCAGCAGCCAGAGTAATCTTTTCAAAACCCAAGACATATCGTATCACTCATCTGCTCAAAAATGTACAACTACTCCCCATTTCACTCAGAATAAAAGTCCATGTTGTTATAGTGGCCTACCATAGTCACATGAATTGGCTCCCTGTTACCTTCCTGATCTCATCTCCTACTACTCTCCTCCTTGCTCAGACTGCTCCAGCCACATGCTGGCATGCTTGCTCTCAGCTTCAGGGCCTTTACAATGGCTGTCTCTTCTGTTTAGATTACCTTTCTCCCCTGCACAGCTTATCAATCCCTAACCCCCTTCAGGTCTCTGCTCAGGTATGTCCTTCTCAGTGAGGTCTACCCAGATCATTCTATTTAAAATTGCAAACCTCCCTATACCTTGCACTCACTGATCTCCCGTATCCTACTCAACTTTTCCTTTTCTTCCAAAATACCACTTTGTAACATAATGCATAATTTATTATTCCTCCACTCCCTCCATAAAAGGGATCTTTGTTTTGTTCACTGATGTATCTCAAGTTCCTAGGACAGTGCTCAGTTCAATAAATACCTACTGAATACATTAATTTTTAAATAACTGTGTCAGGTACTGGTAAGCACTTTACATACACTATTTCATTTAAACCTTAAGGCAGCCCTGGGAAGTATGCATTATCCTCAATTTACAATTTAGAACCATAAAGGTTAAATAACTTGCCCATAGTTAGAGTACTAAATGTAGCAGTAAAAAAAAGAAAACAGGATTTAACTCAACTATGCATAACTTCTAAGTCTTTAACCACTACAGTTTTCTCAAGGTTTTGAGTATAAACGGGAAGAGGACTAAGATGCTTCAAGTAACTAGGTTGAGAGAATAAAGAAGACACTGATTTGGGATCCAGAGGCAAATAATTAATTTTGGGGGGAAGCTCCTTCAATTTTCTTTGCTTCTAGTCCTAGTCCTGTGGAGGCAGAAATAAAAGCTAATGGTTATTATTACAAAGACACCATAAAAAGGGAGCAAGAGAAATAAGAGACACCTCCCCCAGCCACAGTCTGAGCTCTATGGATGAGAAAACACAGGTCAGCGCTTTTTCTCTAAATTCACTGGAATGCTTTTACTCAGTGGCATGGAGCAATACATTAGCAGTGTTTTTTGCCTTAAAATGTTTTTTTCTTCTAGATCCTGTTCGTATAATACAAGTGTTGGCAAAATTATTTTTGGAAATTACACGATCTGTATGTAAGTATTCACAGACTTAAATCTGTGGGAAAGATACTGATTTCTGCCAGTGTTACCATTTTTGGAACACAGCCACACTTGTTTGTTTACATATTGTCTGTGGCTGCTTTCACACTACAAAGGCAGAATTGGGTAGTTGCAACAGTGACCTTAAGCCCACAAAACTGAGAATATTTACTCTCTGCCCTTTACAAAAAACAAACTAGTACTAATAAAATGTAAATTTCCGGATGGTTTGCCAGGCCTTTCTTCTGAGGCACCTCTAGGTGGACTTGAACCATCAACCTTTAGGTTACCAGCCTAGTGCTTAACCATCTGTGCTACCCAGGGATTCCCCCTTATATATAAAATTATCAAATAGTAAAATCTGGACAATTTGCTTTTAATTTTCCAAGCAAACAAACTAATAGAACAGGGAAGCAAATTACTCGTAGATTCTTACACATTTTAAAAATCCTATAACCTATCCTCCCACCCTCCAAAGATATGTTGTTTGGTTTGTCAGCCACAAAGAATGAAACCTAATATCATAAAATTAAAGAAAACAAAAACTCTTCATTGTATAGGTAAGATCAGAAATCTTTTTCTTAACACAGCCTAATCAAGAAATCTTTCAGTTTTCTCAAAGGAATATTTAGATGAGTCTTAACGTTTTGCAACTAAAGTGACAGGCTATGCTATTCATGACTACAGTTAGAAAAGTAATTTAGCAACTTGATAAAGACAACTGTATGTAAACAAACTACAAAGGAAAACAAGAAAAATATTGAATATAAAATTAGGTCGGAATTTTTCAAAAATGTTCTTTAAAGTAAACAGCAAAGAGCAACCAATCTTCTCCAGCCATGGAGGCTGGGTGAAATCCTGGAACTACGGCCCTGAAATAAGCTTTAAACTTTAAACCAAAAATACCCCCAAAGTCTTCATAAAACCAAACAACAGTTTAGCTTAACCAGTAAAGAATGTCTGCCTTGAGCACTGTGCTCTTAAGACCTATCTATTTGGGATCAAACTGCCAACAGCAACTCAAAAGATTAAACAGGGACCTCAGGGGGCAGCGAATTTATGCTAATAGAGAAGGAACAACTAGGAAAAGGAGGGTGAGAATGGTTGCACAACTCAAAGAGTGTAATCAATGTCACGAATTTACATGTAGAAATTGTTGAATTGGTGTATGTTTTGCTGCCTATATTCTCAACATCAAAATAAAATCATTAAAAAAAAAAGAGCAACCAATCCAAGATATTATTCATTAAAACTTCACCAAAATCACCTAATACATTTAACTTAGAGTTTAATAGGCATCTCAGCTTTTTTACATCTTAAACCTAAACTTCTGACATAAAATTCTGAAGGTATTTATTGATTTTCTAAAAAGAGTCTCCTCAAAACAAAACAAAAAAATGATTAAAATTTTCACATTGTTTTCCTCAAAATTAAATTTGCTATATTAACAGAATTAGAAAGTCACCCATGAACTATTTCTAAACACTCAGTTTTAAGCCTACACAGCCTTTTTCCACTTTTCTCTTAATTTCATTTTTTTACAACACTGTAGTCACACACATTTTAGTAAATACAAAGTGTGTCAATACTTTTAAAGGAATTAAGTTTTAAATATTACATGTAGAAAACATACTAATCTCTTTAAGGACTAGAATATTCCATGGTGAATGTTATATACAGGAAATTAATAATAAGTGATATAAAAAAAATTTGACAATGATTTTAAGAAAACTGTATTATATCTTTATAATAGAGAATGAAAACAAATCTGATCATATGCCTGTGTAATAAGACCTATGATTATTAAAATATACAACCTGAGATAATCTCTAATGAAACAATCCACAATATTTCAAATTGCAAATAAATGTTTCCTACCTTGCCTGCTTCTCTTTCTAAGTCGACATACTCCCGGCTAGGTGTTTGTCGTTGTTCTCCCTGCCAGCTGGCCGGAAAAAACTGGAGAGACAGATTGGTTCCTGTGGCCACAAAAGCCTTTTAGAAAAATCAATACAAACAGGATCAGGAGCAGGACATTACATAAATTATGCAGGCAGTCATTTATTTTTACATCAGTTTATGTCTTAAGCCAGGCAGCACAGAGAATACTTAAAACTAAAAAACATGCACTCATCATTTTTCTAAAGTATTAAGTTACAAACATCTGATTCCACTTTGCGGACATTTGCCATTGGCTGCTTAAATATAAAATCAGACACAGAATCAATTCTTTCTTTCAGGTCATTTTCTGCTGACGTTAGGATCGCACATTGCTAATGTCTCACTAGACGCCACCACCCTGCATTTAAAAACTCAATTTTTAAACATGAAAATCTCTGAAGACCTAGAGATTTTGAATTTTAAAGCATTGAAATTTAAAGCATTTGTACAATTTAAAGTTGTACAAATGAGACAATTTAATTCTTGATCTTCCCAGCTCAAAGAAGCACCATGCTCTAACCTCCATGTTGAAAAATGCACTTGGGACTATTGCTCCTGTGATAAACCATACATTAACATGTACAGTATCTGTCAGCTAAAACCTTAAAAAAAAAAAACCTTGGGTAATGCAAAAATACTCACTTTCTAAAACCTGACTTTAAGAGAACTGGATCCAACTATAACAAGAGTGTTCATCTAATATTTATAAGATTTGGATGACACAGCTCAACAGACAGAACAATCTAAAACCATTTCAATAAAGTGTCATGCTGTGTAGCCCCTGAGCAATTTAACTCTATATTTACTTCCGCCACGTAAAAAAATAGGAATCGACTCAAAGGCACTGGGTACTGGGGGGGCCTCTCTTCCTGAGGGAAATTCAGAAATAAGAAATAAGCAAAAAAAGTTTTTTTTTGAAACACACTTTTAATCATCTAAATGTAAACTCTTCTTTGCTAAAACCATAGAAAGTTTTTGCTTGTTTTATTTTACTAATTAAAGCTCTGACACATAATTTATTACCAAGCAGAGTCTTCATCTGAAAGCAAAGGGTTCACATTTTGGGTAGTTTGTTTAAAGCCGTCAGCTGCTTCAGCTATCTAATTCCCCTGATGATTAACAGCATAGATTCTTTAGAGGTAAAAACTATATTTCCTATTTTTACTCTTGGTATTGTAGGTACATCTGTCAACCTAAGTGCTACATCTCTAGACTTGTGTGATGGCATTTCCCTAAATCAACTGGGCTACCCTTTGATTGTGGCAAATATTTTATGTGAATAAAAACTTAAAATTTTTTTTTACCTGCACTTTTAGCATAAGTTTAAAAATCAGTCAAGTGAAAAGAAGTAAATCAGCAACAGCACCATCAACACCAGTTCAAATGAAATAGACTCTGGAGGCAACTGTCCAGTCTGTGTGACATGGGGCAAATACTTAACTTCTCTGTGCCTCAGCATCCTCACAAGTTAACATGTGTGCAAAATGCTTACAACAGCACTTACTGAGTAAATGCTATTTAAGTATTTGCTAAATATAGTAAGAGAAATAACTTTGAGCTTGATTAAAAAAAAAAGTCAAGTTTTTCAGCTTCAAATAATGGAATTCTCAGAACAGAGCGGTGGCAGATAAGCAAGAGATTAGCCCATGAATGAATACCGTGTCAAGACCCCTCAGCAATGTTTCTTCTGCTAACAAATCCTCCCCTACCAGTGTACCCCAAAATAGCTCTGCTAAGTAAACGCAGTCTGCAGATTTCATTACCTCACCTCCTGCCTGAATACCAACCTTAGAAGAGATTTCCTGCTTCATCACTTTATGTCCATTATCTCATCAAGATTTCCCTTTCTGAGACAGAAGTGGTAAGAACAGATCACTCTAGAAGATCAGTTCCCAAACTTATTTGACCACACAACTTTTTTTTTTTAATGGAATATCTACACATACATAAAAGATGGCAAAATTTGGTTCAAAAACATAAAAATGGTACACTGACATAATGTCTATATGTACAATTTCCAGATTGTACCAATTATATTTTACAGAATTCATAAATTATAGAACTGTACACCTTGTGCCAATTCAATATACTTTTTACCGTCCAATTTTCAGGACTAAAAAATATACTAGTTTTTACTGCTCTCAGTAGAGACAGCATATCTGTCATACGAATTTTTTTCTTTCATTAATCATTAGTGTCGAAGACATTTCCAACACCTTTGCTATTATGAGAACCTGTAAGAAGAATAAATCAGATTCTATCAAATAGATTCTACCTCTTACCTCTAATCACTTTTACTTCAGGCTGTAATAAGTTCTTTTATAGTTAAAGTGAGCTAAGCATCGAGGCCCTTAAATCCTTTCACATCTAAGTATAAAATAAATTCTTCATTAATCTCATTGATGTGTTGAGATGTTCAAAATAAGAATTTTTAAAAAGGAGGGAAAAAAGGACAATTAGGCCTAGAGATGGGTTAGAAGTTACTTTGGGAACTATGTTTATTCTTATATGGCTGCTGTCAGAGTAGAGGCAAAATAATAACCTTTTCCACAATCTATTTTTCACAACCAAGTAAGTAGAACCCGCAGTCTGTTCCTAACTCATAAATTTCAGGCATTACATTAGGCAGCCAATAAATTCAAGCAATCAAGTACCTACCAGGCAAAAGGCATTATGAAAAGTACCTACAGAAATAACACACATATACACATATACACACACACACACACACACACACAGAGTTCTGTAGTCTCCACCCTCTAAGAATTGATAATCCTATAATTTGTGGGTAATACTAAATTAACAGGGAAACCAGAGAGAGAAATGTGAAATTCCTTTCCAGATACAAATAATCACATCATTCAACAAAATAAAACGTGTGCTGTCTTAAGTGCAAATTTTACACCTTCTTTAACCTTTAATACTTCTCAGAAATAAAGAACTTATTAAAATCTGTAGGATTAGATATTAGGAAAAGGGGAAAGGCATAGAACATATGACTCATCCCTGGAAAGAAATGCAAAACAAACGACCTATAATACTGCTATATAGCAATAGTATAATACAACAATTCAGATATACTCTGGGTTTAATTATGCCCTCAGTCATAATTACTTGCAGAAAATCTGGTATGACAGAAAACAACCCAATAGCTATGCTTTACCAGGTTTCTGAAAAACCTCAGTTTTAAAAGATATCCAGAGAACCTTTTCTCACCTTTTACAATTACATCAGATCACCTCCAGGAACTCCGCTGGTCAAGCATACCATCTACCTTTTACAAAATGCAATTCAGGCAAAGCTGTGGTGGCTGGACCAACTAATGAATGATTCTTCTACCACTTCTACCACTCAGTGCCACAACCAAAACTTACATCTTGCATATTTGAATCATATGAATATTGTAACTACGTAAGAAACTTTGGAGGTGACTAAGAGCTGGAGATTTCTTTCATAACAGGATTCAGCGGTCAAATATTCCAGAGCTTGTCAGCATCCATAATAAAATTCTAAAAACGCTTCATTTTAAATATAAAAATATTCTTTAAAAATAAACCGATTTGGATGATGAGCTCTAGAATTAGCGGTGATGGCTGCACAACTTTGTGAATATATTAAGAACCACGGAGTCCTACACTTTAAAGGGCTGTATTTTATGGTATGTGGATTACAGTGAATTATATCTCAATAAAAAAATAAAATGATTATCTGTAAAGGAGATGGGAGGAGTCATTTTCCCAATGTCTTCCTACTAACCCAAACCGCACCGCACGGCAGCTTCAAGTCTTTGCAAATGGCATGGGCTCAAGTCACAGAGATTACTACAGGATTCTATTAGACAGAGCAACTTTTTTCTTTTTTTAATCATCAACCTCTTCTCTTTAGTTTCTGCCTACCCAACTCTTTGGCCTCATCATCTCCTCATTCGCACCTCCA
The DNA here is from genome assembly GCF_024166365.1 of Elephas maximus indicus. NCBI lineage: Eukaryota > Metazoa > Chordata > Mammalia > Proboscidea > Elephantidae > Elephas > Elephas maximus. The sequence continues at coordinate 33,470,933 of NC_064839.1, read as the reverse complement.
ACAGAACAAACCAAAAGAAAATGAGGACAACTTTTTCAACACAACGTTTGGTGGAAGCAAGGCATCAAATCTACCACCAAAAAAACGAAATCAACTGTGGGTTTTGCATATCCACGCAATTCTTTAGGAAATGCAGCACTAAGGTTTCTTAGGTTTGAAAAGAGATGATAATGGTTTGTTTCTCACCCAGCTCGTCCTTAACATACTAATAAGACAGCACTTCTTTGGGGCTTCCCCCCCCCCCCCGCCCATTAGCACGTTAGATAACTGACGGAAAGATTTGTTCTCGCTACACTGGGTGAAAACATGGCTTCACGTGTACATTGGCCAACAAATCTAACTTTTAAGAAACTACCGCCTAGAAGCCAGAACCTTGAATGAAGCCCAATTTTTTTTTCTAATGGGCTTTTTCTTTCTACAAATACCCTGAACCCTTCATCAATGCCACAGCCTAGATATACAATGACCCTTCCTTGTTTAGTTTGGCTCGGATTTGAGTCCCCCTCGTGGTAAACTGCTTGCCGAGCCGCGTCTGGGAAACGTAGCCCACCCGCAGCGGCCACAGGGAAAGCGTTTCCCCGCGAGGACGCCGCCCGCCAAGGTTTGGTTTCGCATTTTGAATCCCGAATAGGAAGTGAGACGGCGCCCGCTCAGTTCCGGGAGCCGCGGCGACGGCTGCGCCGCCCGAAACCGGCCTGGGCCGCGGCGGCCCCCGCGCAACAAGTGACCCGCGCGCGCTCCAGTCCCCCGCGCGCCCCAGGCCCAGCCGACTTACGATTTCCGAGCGGCCGTCGCGACAGGCATTCTGGAAGCGCGCCTGGCGCTCCTCGTGGGGCCGGTCCCTGAAGCCCGTGTACTTAATCTGCAAGGCAGAGACGGCTCGAAATCAGGAGGCAAATCCGCGGCGCCGCCCGCGCGCCCGCCCGCCCCGCGCGGTGCCGATAAGGACAAGCAGAGTCTGCGGGCAGACAGCCGCCCGGGCGAGATTGCCCCTCCGCGGACGCGCCGGCCCCAGGCACCGCGCCGCTCAAACTTTTCTCCGCCTGGGCCCACTCGGGGCACACTGCGGCCTCTGGCCCGCCCTCCCGCCCGCCTCACCTCACACTCGCGGCTCAGCTTCCTGAAGAACTCCTCGTTCTCGAACTTGCTTCTCTGGTCGGGCACGACGCGCGGCATCTTTCCGCCCCGAAACCGTGCCGGCCGGCCAGGCTCAGGGCTTGCGCGGACACCAGCTGGCCGGCTCGGCGCTGACCGACTGACCGCCCACCAGCGGCGCCCCGACTCCCGTTTCCCTTTGTTTCAGGCGCCCGCCCGCCCGCGTGGGCTCCCGCTCCAGGGAGTCTGAGGCGCCGCAGCCCGCTCGAGCCCAGCCCACGTCGCCACTGCTGCCTCAGCCGTTGCCTACCGCCCGCGCACACCCAGCTCTCGCCGCCCCCAGCCGCCGCCGCCGCCGCCGCCGCCACTTCCTCTCACCGCCCACCTCGCGCGCCCGCCGGCCCCGCCCCCGCCGGCCCCACCCCGCCTCCTCGCGCGCCCGCCCACCCCAAACTCTGGCAAACAAGACGCACCATTCACAACTCTGCGGCGCCCACCGCGCATGCGCCACCCGCCGCCAGTTTACCCGGTCGCGCGGCAGCCGCGGACCGGAGGTCCAAGCGCTGCGCGGCCTTTTCGCCTTGGCCGGCCCCGGGCCACTCCGTGTGGAAACGCCCTGTAGAGATCTGCCGGACCTTGGCGGCCAAGAGCAGCCAGTGCGTGCCCTTTTTCCGCCCTTCCTCGGTGTTCTGGAACTTCAGGAATCCCCAGCCACGGGGAGTAACTCCAGATTGCCACCTGAACGCGAGGGAAGCCTGAGTCCAGGCTGTATGCAGCAAAGACTAAAGTTGGAAGCAGAGCAAAGAATTCAACAGCTGTTGGGGTCTGGTGGGCCTCAGATAGGATCCTTCTCAGCTCTCCTGCCTGCCTGCTGGGGGCCTTAAACAAATATTGAACCTTTAGTGTTTCCAAAATGCAGACACTCAACCCGGCAGTGTTAGTGTGAGAGCTTTTATGTATATCTAGCACAAAATTCCACCACCCTGCTATCAGTTTGTTGAATTATGGTGGCTTCCAACGCTGTAAAATATTCCACCGGTATTTCAAATACCAACAGGGTTACCCATGGTGGGCAAGTTTCTGGGGAACTTCCAGACTAAGACTAGGAAGAAAGGCCTGGCAATCTACTTCTGAAAATTAGCCAATGAAAACCCCATGGACCATCCCCTAGGTGATTGGCAGCCTCAGAGAAAACCTGGTGGTTGAAAAAAGGGAAGAGCAGTGTCCTCAAAAGGAGTGACTGGGGTACACTGTGAGCCCACTGAACAGTTTGTTTCAACTACATTTAGCAAAAGATGCTGTTTTTGTTTTGCTACTCAAAGGTTCTGGTCAAACTGGTGGGGAAACTCCACATCCACACAGGCACAGTGCAAACAACACTAGCCTTACCATATCTGTAACTTATGTTGTGTCCTCAAGACACCAATGCACAAAGAGTGGAAGCCCCTTCATTAATCTGCTGCCTCTGCCACAAGTCTTCCATGGACGGTTGATGACAATTACTTTGCTCCCAGTCAACAAGGACTGTCCAAAGTCTGACTGTATAGGAGTTTCCAATGCTGGTCCCCCATTTAAAAAAAAAAAAAGATTAAAACATCCCAGGAGTACCCCATTCAGCACCACTCACCATATTCTGTATAGGTAGACATTCGTATGAAACTTTCCATTGTTGTCTCTAAAAAATGACCCATAAGCATTCTTACTCCCAATGGATCCAGGTGAAGCTCATAGACCTGTAGGTGATCTTGGCCTTTGGACTCCAGCAAAAAATTGTTTCTGCTATGGGAAATGTGAAATAAATCAAAGTTGTAAGATAAACACCATGAGTTTTGAGGAAGAAAAGGTCAGGGTGAAGACAAATCCCTTCTAGGTCCTAGGGAGCCAGCCCAGGGTAGTGGAAGTACAGAAAAGGGCAGAGTACTCTACTGTCAGCTTTGCTGGGCTGCAAACATGGGGGATGATGTCCTGAGGGAAAGGAATGGGAAAGTCTGCCAGGCGGACCCAGAACAGCAGCACCACAGACATCCTTTGGCAACTCTAGCCCACAGGGTAACCCATGCTCAGTGTTGTCTGGCATCCAACTGGCCAGGCCAACTGGGAAACAAGCCACAGGCTGAAGGAGGCCATCTCCTTGGCTGACCCCTGTATGCCTGTTTTTTTGCTTTTAAGCTTTTTCACATATTTTCAAAACTGGATTAAAAGAAATTAATATAGTAAAGGCAATTTTCATCCATGCCAGGTATGTTTAGCTGTGTGCTCCTAATAGCTGTCGGACTAGGTTTGGATTGGTCCAGGCACCAACTTATGAAGGGGTTTACTAAGAGTCAGCTCCTCAGGGGCCTACAGGTGGAAGTCCCAGGTGGTCTTCTAGCTGCCTAGAAACACCCCTTCTCCAAAAAAAAACTGACTGAATTATCCAGAGCCCTATGCCTGGAGCATTCCTTTCCTAATGGCTCAGCCAGCATGATGCCTCTTCTGAGCATCTTCCTACCCTCCTGGGTGGGCAGCTGCTCCTGCAGGACCCTTAGGTTGACCTTAAATGGGTGAGCAGACAATGCACAATAATGCTGACCAAGGGGTGGGGAACCCTCAATTGTTTAGCCCAACTATGAAGCTCTGAGATGGGTGCTTTTATGCCCCGATCTCAGTTAATTCACCATCTAAAGTCTTCCTTTCCTCACCTGACAAATGAGGAAGCTGAAAAGTTAAATAAGTGACCATTGGGCAGTGACAAGATCCTGACCTAGTAGAGATAACAAAATGGATAAGCATTGGGGCACATCATCTTCATTCACTCCTTGCCACAATGCTGCAAGTTTGGTATTATTGACTCTATTCCACAGATAAGGAAACCGAGGCTCAGAGAGGCTGAGTGACTTGTCCAGGGCTGCCCAGCTAGTAAATACCTGATACTAGGGTCATGCTCTTAACCATTCTACTGTAAGTCCTTTGCTGGTAGAGACACCAGAAGTCCTGTCTATTTCCCTAACTGAACTGAGAGGTCATGAAATGCTGAGGCCAGGGTCATTCCTCTCGGAAGCACCGCACCATGCTCCCGAAAGTCCCCAAGGCCTTGTAGCTGAATGTAGCTCTTGTCCTTAAGGGACAATAGTTTAGGGCTGGGCTGCCACAGAGTTCAACAGTTTGTCTCTCCTCAGCTTTGAAGGTCAAGACCTGGACCATCCTACCTCCCTAGGTCCAGCAGAAATGATGGTTTTATCCAGGTTTGGTGCTGGCAGCCACCCTCACCTACCTCTCTTCACAGAGAGGGTGGGGTCCCCCAGGTCTCTGTGCCTCGAGTGCATTTTTTCTAAGGAAACCGTTTCCCTTCAGTTACTGAAGAAATATTATACCATCTTGAAGTTGAAATATGATCTGGAGCCACAAATGAGATTTGAGGGGGGTGGGAGAAAGGGGAAATGAGTGGCTGGCACAGAGCCTAAAGCCCTGCTCCATCCAGCTTCCAGTTTTTGGAAGCAGACCGGCCTAAGTCCAGGATAAGGGTGTGTGTGAGGCAGTTCCTTGGACACTAAAGAATTTTGTTTTAATTGACATACCATCAAATTCACCCCTGGGCTCTAAAGAATTTCTCCTCCCAATGGGTTCTACCCCTCTTTAGCTCCCCTGCAACCCTCCCCCAACAGCTCAGCCATCCCAGAGAAAGAAGAAAGCAGAGAGGAGCAAGCTTCCCCAGAATAGCATTTCTTCAGTGTTGGGATCAATAAACCCGTTTGCTTAAAAGGAACCAGATGATTTCATCCTTGTAATTACAAGTTTGACGTTTTCAAATCTTGCCCAGGCTCCAAATAAGCCTCTTTGTCATGAGGGGCAGGGGAAAAGGGTTGTCTGGGTGTCTGGAGATGGGGATCGAGCCTGGTGTGGTGGGAAGAGGGCCAGACTGGGGTCAGGAGGCCTGACTGGCTGTCTCACAGGACTGTTTTGGACGGCTCTCCTTCCCTTCCCTACTCTATGTGTTTATGGCCAGAATGGGAAGCAGGCTAGGGGCTAGAGAATGGCAGCTGGTGACCTCTAACCACACCACCCCCTTCTTAAGAGTCTGCCCCTCCCCTACCAAGTCTCCCTTGCCCTGTGGCAGAAAGACAAAGGTCTTCAGCCTAGCATTCCAGAACTCCTGACAATCCTTGCTTTCCTTTCCCAGCCCACATCCCATCATTTCTCCCTCTGCACCCTGCATTCCAGCCCCAATGGCCTGCTTGCTTTTTCTACATGCCTCTGCACTTCTAAGCTTTCTGTTCCTTCTATTAGCATGTCTTCCTTCTTGTATTCTGCTGGGAAAATTCACTCCCTTTTAAAAATATGAATTCTGGGGCCTCTGTCCTCAACAGAGTGACTGCCCCACAGCATCCCCTCATTCAATCACATTCAGCTCTGTGCAATGTGCCAGAGTCAGCATGCCTCAGACCCAGCACACCTCAGACCCAGCAGCAACCTGGGCCCTGGGAGGATTTGGCTCCCCAGTAAGCTACTATGTTGTTGGTGGTGTGTGCCATCCAGTAGATTCTGACTCACAATGATGCTATAGGCAAAGTAGAACTGCCCCCATAGGGTTTCCTAGGGTGTAATCTTTATGGAAGGAGCCCTCGTGGCACAGCAGTTAAGCACTGGGCTGCTAACCAAGAGGTCTGTGATTCGAACCCACCAGCCTCTCCCAGGAGAAAAGATTTGGTGATTTCTCCTGTAAAGATTTTAGCATGGGAAACCCTATGTCGACTCACTGGCACACAACGCCGTTAACAATCTTTACAGGAGCAGATCGCCATCAGGGCTCCTAGAAACTACCACAATGCTACTATAACCAGTTGCTAGCCAGTCAATCCTGACTCACGGTAACCCCACCTGTGTCAGAGTAGAACCATGTGCCATAGGGGTTTCAATGGCTGATTTTTCAAAAGTAGATTACTACTTTCTGAAGTAGGTTGGACTCGAACTTCCAGCCTTTCAGTTAGCAGCCAAGCCCATTAATTCTTTGCACAATCCAGGGGCTCCACGATCCCCACTAGTCTGTGTTTATTTTACTACAATATAGTCTTTATATAAAGGTCTCTTCTCTGCCCTTAAAGAAATGTTTTAAATTATTATAAAACTTGTGCATATTTTGTTTTGTAGAAAATTTAGAAAGTACAGGAAAGAAGAAAGGAGTTCCACCACCTCAAAACAATCATTGCCAAAATTTTAACGTATTTGCTTTGGCGTTTTTCTATCCACATTTTTTCACTTACTTAGGACGTTGTATGGGGGCCGTGGAGATTCAGTGGTAGAATTCTCACCTTCCATGCCGAAAATCAGGCTCAATTCCCAGGCAATACATCTTGGGCATAGCTACCACCCATCTGTCAGTGGATGTTCGCATGTTGCTGTGAACAGGTTTCAACAGAGCTTCCAGGCTAAGATGGATTAGGAAGGTCTGGTGATCTCCTTCCAAAAATCAGCCAGTGGAAACCCTATGTATGGATCACAGGGGTCCAATTCGCAACGGATCATGGGGATGGCGCGGGACTGGGCAGTGTTTTGTTCTGTTGTGCACTGAGCTGCCCATGAGTCAGGGGCAACACGATGGCAGCTAACAACAACAACCTGATATCCTATATGTGCAGTTTTGAATACTCTGTTATCACCTAACCTGTGGCATAAGTATTTTCCTTTATTATCATTTAAAACTCCTAATGCATCTTGTAGCACCACCATGACTTGGTTGATCCCCTATTTCTGGGCATTTAGGTTGTTTTCTATTATTCATTGATACAAAAAAAGCTGCAGTGAAAATTGCGGTGTTTAAGGCTTTTTCTTAAAAGTCTAGATAGTGATTTTAGGATCATTTTCCAGAAATAGAATCACTAGACCAAAAGTATTTTAAGGTTCCTGATAGATGTTGCCAAGTTTTTCTTTGTCACTGCCTCTCTTTTCTTCCTGAGCCTTAAAAATCTGTTCCCTCCTTTCTCAGTGTCTCAGACACGGGAAATGCTGACCAAGAATAAACCAAGACCTGCAGATAGAAATCAATGGATCAATAAAGGAGGCTGAATAATTCAACACTTACTTCTGGCTTATTATTGACTCCTGAATCCAAATGCATTCTCTTTTACCGTTTCTCCTTTTGTCTTCCTGGTGACGACACCTTGATACCCTGGCCACCTCACCTTTAGGAACACAAGTGGGACAGTTATTAAAGTAGACAATAGTCTGTTCCTCTTGATGACACTTCTGAGTAAATGGACAAAGAGTTCAGCTCTGGTCTGTTCCAGGCCTGGCTGGCTTACTCTGTCTAGCTTGCCTCCCTCTCCTTACTCTGCCAGGTAAATTCATAGTCTTTCATTAAATGTGGGTTCAGAAGACTCTCAGGAGGCTTTCTCAACTGTGCTTGGCAGAATGGCAGCCCCACAGCATCCCCTCCCCAGTGCCTGCCCTGGAGACTGGACCCAACATCCTCAAAGAAAGATACCCAGTCTTATAGCTTCTCCAGCCCCGCCCTAAACTAACTTCATCTTGCTCTCTCTAGCCAACGGGTGATCCCAGCATGACTGAGATGGACATCCAGATGTGCCACCCAGATCCCCCTTCAGTGAAGAACTTGTTACCCTAGCAGCTGGGAGTGTTCTCAGCCGTTTCCAGGATTCTTCAGCTACAGCGAGCCACCTGAAGGTCATGCCCTTCCTGGTCATGCCCTTCACATCCAAAGGTTGACCAAGGGGGGAGTATAAAGGCTGGGAGGGCAATACTAATGGGCCACATTAGCTCCAGAGCAACCTGTGTGGTCAGTGGAGGCTGTTGTTGGGCCTGCAGTGTAGCTTGACTTCTCTCTCTACCCAATTCTGCTTCATTCCTCTCCTGTCAGCAGGTTTGGATCCCAAGGACGCTCCTTAATAAACACCCTGCAAGCAAAACTTTGTAGAGAACTCGACCTGTGACAGTGACAAAGTTATTTCCCAGAAGACTGCACCCAGTGCTATCTCCCTTATTCTACCTGGGTCTGGCCTGAGCTAGATCCTGTCCAATGAGATGCTGTGGGGAAGCTACTTCATAAATGCCTTTTAAGAACTAAAGTTTTTTTTTTTTTTTAACCTTTAAAAAATTGTTTTGGAAGAGATATGAGCCATTTTGGGACAACAGTCGGGTCTAAGATTCCTCATTTGCAAAATATGGACCCTGTAGAGTGTTTGGTACATCCCAGTTTACAAAGCAATTTCCCAAACACTCTCACTGGCTCCTCCCAAACCCCTTCAAGGTAAAGAGGGAAGGAATTATTGTGCTGTTTTGTTGCAGGAAAATGAGACTCAGAGTAGGAGACTGAGTCTTTCAATGGCATATGGCCACGTAGACCCAGAAAGAGAGTGGGAGTTTTCTGAAAAGCAAAGGAGCCCTAAAGTTGAAGAAATTCAGTTGTGTCACTTTCCATTAGAGCGACCTGATGTCAGAGAGCTTTAGTGATTTGCCTAAGATCACAAAGTTGGTTGGTTCCTTGATTTCTCATGTATAATTGAGAACACTGACATCTATTTGTATCTGTCAGGACTGTTTTGGTTGCAGGTGATAGAAACCCAACTCAAAATTACTTATACAAAAAAAAAGGGATATGTATTACCTTGTTTAAATAAAAATCCCAGGTGTTTAACTGACTTCTGTTGCTGTTAGGCGCCATTGAGTCGATTTTCAATTCATAGCGACCCCATGCAACAGAGTAGAACTGCCCCATGGGGTCTTCTAGGCTGTAATCTTTCTGGGAGCAGATTGCTAGGCCTTTCTCCTGAGGAGCCCCTAGGTGGGTTCGAATCACCAACCATTCAGTTAGCAGCTGAGCACTTACTATTGTTCAGGCATGGCTAGATTAAGGTGTTTAAGCATGGACACCAAAAATCTGTGTCTCTCTGTCTCTTGGTTCTGTTTTTCTGTCTTAGCATCAGGGGCCTATCTACAGAAAATAGTGCCTAGGTGATTAGTTTTACATTGCTGAATGATCTCTCACAGCTGGTGATGGAAACTGTGATGGCCAATAGAAACTGCTCATTAGTGCCCCTCCCCAAGTGGCACCCAGGGCACATGTCCTACTTGCCATACCTTAGTTACACCTCTGCTTAGCATCATTCATACACTGACTCACCCTCTAGTGGTGGCCATTCTACCAGTGAGTTGAGAACTACTCTTTCTTAATATTCTTACAAAGATCTTGAGATTGTCTCTAATAGGCCAAGTTTGAGTCACCTGTTTATCTTTGATAACTGGTGGATATTATCAATCACTGTGGACAATGTGATGTCACGGGAAAATGAATGAAATTATTGGGCAGGCAAAAACATCAGAAAGTGCCTGGGTTAGAGTCTAGCACAAAGTGACAAGCTCTCAAAGGACAGTGGCTATGAAAACCTTCAAGGTCCCTTCCAACTATGGAATTCTAGGATTTGCACAACTCCATACTTTGTATCATAAACCAGCTTGTTGTGTTCCAATAACTGCCTCTTGGTCTATGTACAGGTTCCTCATGAGCACAATTAAGTGTTCTGGAATTCCCATTCTTCCTAATGTTACTAAAAATGGTTTAAAATCAGGAAAAGTGTGCGTCAGGATTGTATCCTTTCACCATATTTATTCAGTCTGTATGCTGAGTAAATAATCAGAGAAGCTAGACTATATGAAGAAGAATATGGCATCAGGATTGGAGGAAGACTCATTGACAACCTGCAATATGCAGATCACACAACCCTGCTTCCTGAAAGTGAAGAGGACTTGAACCACTTACTGATGAAGATCAAAGACTAACAGCCTTCAGTATGGATTTCACCTCAACATGAAGAAAAAAATCTTCACAACTGGACCAATAAGCAACATTATGATAAATGGAGAAAAGGTTGAAGTTGTCAAGGATTTCATTTTACTTGGATCCATAATCAACACCCACAGAAGCAACAGTCAAGAAATCAAACAATGTGTTGCATTGGGCAAGTCTGCTGCAAAAGACTTCTTTAAAGTGTTAAAAAGCAAAGATGTCACTTTAAGGACTAAGGTGCGCCTGACCCAAGCCATGGTGTTTTCAGTCACCTCATATGCATGGCAAAGCTGGACAATGAATGAGAAAGACTGAAGAAGAATTGATGCCTTTGAATTATGGTGTTGGTGGAGAATATTTAATACACCACAGACTGCCACAAGAAGGAACAAATCTGTGTTGGAAGAAGTACAGCCAGAACATTCACTAGAAGCAAGGATGGGAAGTCTTTGTCTCACGTACTTTGGACATGTTATCAGGGAGGTTCAGTCCCTGGAGAAGGACATCGTGATTGGTAAAGTAGAGGGTCAGTGAAAAAGAGGAAGTCCGTCAACGAGATGGATTGACACAGTGACTGCAACAATGGGCTCAAGCGTAACGATTGTGAGGATGGCGCAGGACCAGGCAGTTTTTTGTTCTGTTGTATGTAGGGTTAGGCAAGTCAGAACTGACTCAACAGCACCTAAAGCAACAATGGGCAGTGCCAGAATGCCCTTTCAAAAGGTTCTGCTTCTTTCAGCTTCAAATGACTGTGGTTCACCTGGCTGGAACAAAGATTATGCCAGAGCTGAAGGTAGCATGGGTAGACTGGAGGGAGGGAAGTGGCTGCAAGGACTGCCCGATGTGGGTATTTTGGGTTAGATGGTGGGTGACCAAGCAGTCACCTAGCAGAGCCTTCTCTGAGACGTGCGTGATGTGAGTATGTGAGTGAGTGGCATGCCCAGAGGAGATAGGCCACAGAGCTCAGATTACAGCCAGGGGCTCATTCCCACTGTAAACCCTACAAGTTGAACCCTTTGGAGTTGTGCACTGCAGCAACCCTTCTGCCTGCCATACTTGGGCGCTGTGGGAGGGGGTGCTGGCCAGGATACTGGGTTCCACATCTAGGCTGCCTCCCTGCTTCTCACATTAGACCTCCATTAACAAGGGCTCTTCAGATATAGTTACATCCTCACGTTCAGAAAAGCATTCTTTCCCCAGATATGCTACTTGAGTGCTGTGGATGTATTGACCATCTAGAAGCCAGGCAAGGTCAGGATTTCTCCCAGTAGAGAGGATCAGAGAGGCCAAGTGAATGTCTGAGATAACAGCAGAGGGAACAGACGTATCGAAACCCAAGACCCCTGCCTTACCTTCCACTGGAGAGTCCTGTGATTCAGAAGCAGCACATTGACAATGATGCCCTGTCAAGTGCTCTAGGCCAGCAACAGGGCCGGGGTCTTGGAGTCTTAGGTGTGTGGTGTCTGGAAGGCACTGGAGGCCACCTGCCCTTCCCCAGGCCAGGAGAGCTGCTGCTCAGCCAAGAGACATGAACCAGCCACAGGCGCCTCTGTCAGCTTTTGATGAATTTTCCTGCTACTGCTGCTAATTTACTAAAAGGCTTTTCTTCCACTTTCGGGCTTCTCTATAACAGGGTTCTTGTGCCTTACTGTCCAAACATGACACCCATTTTTTAGATACCTTTACCATAATATCAGCTCAAAAATACAAGTCAAGCTTGTTAATCGTAACACATTATGGCACTACATGAAAATTACAACTGTACCTTCCTTGCTTTCACTGATGAAAACTGGTGTACAATGTGCTCAAAGTCATTTTTTGTTTCTTCTTTTTCTATACTTAGCAGAGCAAGATCACACAGTCTCCCTTGACCCATGGAGGTTCTCAAATACAAAAGCATTAGTTTTAACTTGCTGAATGATGTCTCACAGCTGGAGACGGAAACTGCATTGGTTAATAGAAACGCTCAGTAGTGCAACCCCCCTTTGAAGTGGTGCACTGGGCACTGCCATACCTTAGATCTGCATCTGATTACACACGAAGGGACAATCTCCATGTTGTGCTCCCCCCTCTCCAATTCCAGAGCCAGGGTAATTTCTTAGTTGCGCCCCCCCCCCCCCCATTTCAAGACGAATAGAGTGATAGCGGTGACTTGTCAGCAGAAACCCCTTCTCCCTTCTTGTTTGGCTGCCTGGGTCAGGTGCCTTTCATATTTGTGGCGCCTCAGAATGTCATTCCACTCCTCATCTGGCACCCCTCCCCCCTTAGGCTTTCGCCTGTGGCAAGTGCTCCCTCTGCCCCCCTACCCTGCCATGAAAGCTATTTTCTGTAGGTACTCCTCTGTTAACAGTGCGGGATCCGTAATGATACCAGTGACTCTTGGTGAGGTCACCGGTGTGGGCTCTGGCCCGGTAGAAGGCATGGTCAGCGAAGAGCCTCCTCCTCTGGCTCCTGGGGCTGGAAGGTCTGGAAGTGGACAAGAGTCCTGGGCGAGGGCTAAAGGGAGCTAGGGCCAAGTCCGATAGGTGGACGACTCAAGATTGCACAGGGTCTTGGAGGTCCCCGAGCAAGAGGGCCACGAGATGACAGGAGGGTTTGCGTAGAGCCCGGATTCCGGGCCCCTGGCGCCCACCCTGCTTGGAGCGCCTGCCTGAGACCGGGGACACCGCGCCGGTGCCGCCGAGCCGGCGGCTGATGGCGGCGCCACGGCGCAGGCCGTCAGGGATGTTGAAGTTCTTGCAGGGAGGCCCATCCTGCTCGCCCACCACTCAGCGGCAACAAGTTGTAGCTCCCGGCGCCCTAGCGTCCGCCCTGGCCCTGGACCTGCGCCAGGCGGCTGGATCCATCACTGCAGTTGGCGGGAGGCCGGACCGCGCGTCCCCCGGGGCTCCCTAGCAGCCGGCGCTGTTTGCATGCAGGGAGGGCTGCGGCGGCGAGTGGCTACTGCCGAGCAGTGGGGGCCTGGGGTCCGGCGGCAGCCGCGCTTCAGGGGCTGCGGGCAGCCTGGGCCGGGCAGAGCAGCCGCGTCTCCCGCACTAATTGGCCCTTCCCCAGCCGCCTTGGCCGGTAATTGCTGCTCTGGGGGGCGGGGGAATGTTGGGGGAGGAGGGGACGATGCTTCTCCAGCAGAGCCGCCTGGGCCAGCAGGAGACCATGTGCACACTATGCCCAAGTGAGCTTTGCATGGGTTCACGTTTGTCCTTTCGGTACCCGGGGAGAGTCAACCCGGACAAAAGCCACAGAAGTGTCCTGGGGCCTTCACCAAGATCCAGTCAGTTCTGAGACCCATTCCCTGCCAGCTGGGGCTGGAGGCTTTATGAAAAGACTGGGAGGCCGTTGGGGGACCAGGAAGGTGAGGTGAGACAGGCCTTACTAGGTAGCCCTCAGGGAACCCTCATCTGGCAGGACATCCTGGGGAGGAGCTGACAGGAAGAAGGACATCTTCCTAACCAGGTGGGGAGGGTGCTGGGGCTGTGGAAGGCAAGGGGCCAGCCCCCACCCAGGAGGTTCACAGTCAACCTTCCATGCACAGGTTCTTAGACAAGGTTCTAGGGTTTCCTATGATCCTCACATTGGCCTCAGCCTGGCTGAGCCCTGGCTCTTGCTCAGCTACACTCCTAAATTGAGGGAGGAGGACCTCTGGGCAGGTTGCTGTTGGAGAAGCTCCATCCCAGACTTGTTGGGGAGAACCTGAGGAGGGGGGAACTGAGTGAGCAACACTCAAATGCAGGCCTGGACCAGCCAGGGAGCAGACCTTTGGGGGCGGTGCTAGCAGGCCACAGAATGAGTACCCAAGGACCCCAGGGCAGGAAGTCCCATGTGGCCACATATAGAGATTTTGCTTTATTGTCCTATACTTCAAGTTAAGGCCTAAAAAACCTCCAGCTGTGAAAGCAACACAAATAGATCCTAAGCTGCCTGAATCTCATGTAAGTTCTCATGCCTGGAGAAGCTCTCAACTCATCATGTGATACTCAATTTGTACAATAAATTATGAACCTGGAACAAAGAAACAAACAAACAAAAAAGAATAAAGCCAAGTGCTTGGCAATCTAGGCAGCTTTGCTGCAGCTCCTCTTGACTTATCATAGCAGGCTCAGCCCAGCAAGGAATAGGCAGCACCACTCCCTTCCTTCAAGGGCTCCACTCAGGAGACCATCTACTTCCCTAACCATTTTATAGATAAAGTCACCACGTCTTTATTGAGGACCACCCTGTGTCCAGACTTTAAGTCCTGGCAGAGGTGGAAGGGAAGGAGAAGATCCTAAGCAATCAAAGCTTCACTCCTTGTCACAAATAACCAACCCGAGGCCTCAAGGGCAATGTGAACAGTCATGAGGTTGAGCAGGATGGATGATAAATGACAAGCAGAGTGCAATGACAGGGGCAGTGGCAGTCTAGGTGAAGTTCCCATATGAAGTGGCTGCGAGTAGACCTTGAAGGATAGGATTTGGAGAAGGGAGGGAAGGGGTTGTCCTGAAGCTGGGGTGCTGGGCACAGTGTGACAGGGAAAGGGCTTGCTCTAACCTGACGGAGACAATGAGGTAGGTGAGTATCATGGAAGCTCAAGCTGGGGAGGAAGCTGCAGTCAAACAACAGGCTAAGGCTCTGCCTCTGGCCTGGAGTAGGGCGCCCCTGGAGGTTCTAGATCAGGGTGGGCAGGACACTTGTCCACAGTCCATGGTCAGTCTCCCCAAAGCCTGGGTGGTAGGACAAGCCCTAGGGCTTCCTCTTGCATAGGCACCCTCAGAATTGCCTTTGCTCATTGGCTCTTTAATTTTGGAGCAGTCTCATCCAGAAGTCTATCTTCTTCTCTTTAAGCTTCACACCCACGTTCATGGTGACATTCAGCTGCAGGTACTTCTCATCCTTCTCATAGCATGGCCAGTAGGGCAGCTTCCCACCATTGGAGTTTCTGCTCAGAAGAAAGGAAAGCAGATTATTCATATCTCTCTTCATCCTGCCTCCCTCATTTACTTTCCTGTTGAGAGTTGGGGTCCAGGAAGGCTTTACAGAGATGATACTTAGACAGGCCTAAATATTTAGATATTTAAACAGATCTTTAAGAAAAGAGCTAGAAAGCGCATGGTGAGGAATACCTTCCAGGCAGAAAGAACAGAATGAGGAAAGGCTTGGAGACCAAACCTGAAAGATCTAGGCTTTTGTAGGAAGCACAAGGAGTAAAGTACAATTTACTTCACAGTAAAATCTGTGAAGGTGATGGAGAGGAGATGGCATCAAAAGATTCTGAAGAGTCTTTCATGCCAGGCTAAGGGGCCATGACTTTATCCTGGGGGCAGAGGGAGCCGTGAAGAATTTTAAGCTGGTGAGTGACTTGGCCAGATGATATTTCAGAAAACCTCTTTAGTGCCATAGGAGAATGGATAGAAAGGAGAGAATGTGGATATAGAAGTCACAAGGCTAGCCAAGGTTCAGCTCAGATGTCACTTCTGCTAGGAAGCCTCCTCTGCTCATCTAGGCTGGGTCAGACCCCTCCTCTATGCTCTCAAGTGCCTGCGCTCCCCCGTTACAGCTCGCATCATGCTAAATTGTAATTTTATGTTCTAATGTGGCAAGCCTCCGGAGGACCAGCTTCATGTCGGCATCATCCTTGGATCCCAGCTCTAGTTCTGGGCTGGGCACAAAGATAGCTCTGGTGAATGAGTGTTGAATGCTTGAGTGCATGAAGAGTGTGCGTCAGGGGACAGAAAGGGACGTTCTAGACACATTTAGGATCTGGGGACTGATTGGGAAAAGGTGAGGGAGAGGGAGTGTTCTGGTCGGGCTGACAATGCAGTCCTTGTGGGGCATGTCAGGGCAAATATGTGGGGCAGTGTCCCGGGCCCAGACGGTTGGCATCCAGAGAGTTTCTGCCGGGCCTTGTCCTACCCAACCCCACAGAGACGCCATCTGGCGACCACAACTCCTTCTTTAGAGTTGGCCCCACCGGACTGCGGCCGTCCAGAGCCCGCCTTTTCCACCAGGCGTCAAGCCCCACCCCACCCCGCCCCGTACGCAACCACGCCCCAGAGGCCACGCCCCTCTCAGCGCAATGCCCCCGCACCCTAGAGCCGCTGTCTGGGGAGGCCCGCCCTCGCCCCGCCTCCTGCCCATCCCGCCCCCCCCGGACCGCCCACGCCGAGGAGCTTGGGACGCCAAGGCTTGCAGTGCAGAGCCGCAAGCAACCACCTGCTCGTGGGCTGCCAGCTCCGAGCCCTCGTACGTGGATGCGGAGCTCACAGGAAGGCGCCTCCCGAGAACCAGACCATCATTTGGATCCGGAGGACCCAGCCCCGAGCGGGATGGCGCGGGATTAAAGGCGGAGTACTCACGGGCAGTGGAGCGTCCCCGCGCGCGCGCGCGCCAAGTGGCGCGTACACGTTCAGGTACAAGCACGTTCACTCAAGCACAGCCACGTTTATTGTTTCCAGGTGTTGAAGTCCATGGAGGTGATCTGCCCCCTAGGACTCCTGGAGGTACCTGCAGGCAGGACGTGAGTCTGGGCCCCGCGGCGGCAGTGGGGAACAGGGTTTCCTCCGCGTGCCACCCTTCCTCCATCAATGAGGAAGCAGCGCGCCTCTCTGGGGCAACTAAAGTGCTGTACATTTTTATGTCACATCTCCCCCTCAATCTCCCTTCCCCAGTCTAGGGCATTGTGTGGCCCAACAAAACGACCTAGATCTTGCTTCTGGGCCAACCTCCTCCCCATTCTACAGGTGAAGAAACCGAGGTACAGACTGGGGAAAAGACCAGTGGGAAGAGAATCTAGGCAGAATCCAGTGTGTGTTGTGTGTTGTGCGTGCTCATGTCCATATTCCATGGACCTTTGCTAGCCTCAGGGTCCAGGGATGGGGGGCAAATTGGCCTCCCCAGAATCCAGCCCTCTACCTTGTGCCTCTCCTCTTGGGTCTGCTTTTGGGGAGGTTCCCAGCTCCTGTTGGAGACCTTGCTGGTGCTGTTAAGACAGAAACCCGGTGTCCTGGGCACCTCCCTCTGTTTGGTGCCCCACCCTCTCCTCTATCTCCATTCCATCTCCCAAACAGCCCTTGAATAAGCTCCCTCCTTTCCATTAACAAGGCTGCTGCCCTTGCAAGGCAGTCACCATCTCTGGCTGGACACTACCCCAGCGTCTTCGCACATCCTCTTAAACTCAACCTCCAAACTCTGGCTGCAGGGATTGATATAAAACACAAATTTGACCATGTCACTCGCTTCTTTAAAATCTTCTCTAGCTCCCCACTGCCCTCAGGATAAAGTCCGGATTCACTCAAACTGACCTAGACCCCCCCCTTTCCATCTGGTCACCTCCTTCCCAGCTGCCCTTTGCTTCAGACACAAGTCCTGCCCCTTGCCTCCTACCTCCAAGCCCCTGTGTCTTCTGTCCTCTCTGCCAAATGCCCTCTGCTCTGCTCAGCGAACTTCTGCCCATGTTTAAGGCCTGGCTCAAATGTTGCCCCCTCTGCTGGGCACTACCCCTTTCTGCCCCCCCCCCCCGAGCTTTGTCCGCAGTTGACTCTAGTACTGGGTTGAAGTTAGATTGGTTGTTTTTCTCCCCCAAGCAACCAGGCACTCCCAAGGGCAAGGATGAAGATAGGTTCATCTGAGTCCTGGCACCCAGCCCAGTGACTTGCACTGTGTGGACATTTGGAGTATTTATGGAGCATGGGCTGTCTGGCCGCCTCACTGCTGGCCCAGTCCCTAGGATGGCTGTTCTTGTGACAGCTGGGGCTGTGCCCATTTGGGTGGGCACAGGAAGCCCTGTCTGCTTGCTCCTCTGCTCTTTTCTCCTCTTGCACCAGCCTGTCTTCAGTGTGTGTGGGCTCTACTCCTGCCTCCCCAACCTCAAAGCATCACCTGCTCCCTTTCACTGGTCCTTCCCAACAGCTCTTCAACAGGTTTTGGTGTAAACCTCCTCCATACGGTGCAGAGAATTACTTAGTATCGCCCTTCTAGCCATACATGGTCTCGTGACTCCCATAAAATGATTGTGTGGGAATATGCAAATAAGGTACTTGTGGCCCACCAAGGGATTGGACACCCTGATAATAATGCAAATAAGATGCATGAAACCCTTGTGGGGGTGGGACCATGCAAATAAGGTATATACAATCCTAACAAGGGGATTGGTCAGTTTTGCCATTCCACTAAGCTTAAAGGCAACCATTCCCAGAAGCAAAAAAAAAAAATCACTACCATCAGAAGAGCCAGGAATGGGGTGCGTCCTTTGGACCCAGGGTCTCTGCACTGAGAACCTCCTAGACCCAGGAGACAGAGAGAGCTGTTATAAGAGAGAACAGCTAGAAGCAGTGGCAAGCACAGCAGAGAAACAGCAGCAGCAAAGCCAGGAGACTGGTGCAAGATGGTGCAGTGGGCTTCTCAGCCCATGGAGTAAAGTGGCTATAGTGGGTGTGCCAACCCACCGAGTGTGCTGAGCGCCTTAGGGCAAGAGGTTTGCTGGTGGGGTAGGGTACCTCCAGGCACTTGTCGATAGAGCTAAACAGCTGGAACACTGCCCTGAGCAGGGCAGAGGCCAGACCAAGAGCTGAGAGGCCGAGGGCCAAGGGTTTGAGAGTCTAGATAGAGGCCTGCCTGAAGGCATGGCCAAGAAGAAGCTGTCCTGGTCTAAGAGCTGTATCCTGAGTTGTTCCTGATCCTGAATTGTAACCTGTTACTTCTCTAATAAAACCCATAACTGTGAGTATAGCCTGTGAGTTTTGTGTGGCCGTTGCAATGAATTATTGAACCCAACAGAGAAGTAGAGAGTGCTGTGGGAGGGATAGCTGATGTCAGAATTGGTAAAAAGATTGGAGGGTGGAGGTATGTTTGACCTTCACCTCGGAATCATCAGCTTTATGCTGATGTTGATCTTGACTCTGTCTCCTTCCCCTTGTGAGGCCATTTTTGCACTCCACCGTCCACCTTCTGCAGCAACTACCCTCTCTCTCTCTCTTCCCCTCTAAGCCAAACTTCTCAACAGGCTGTCTTTCTCCCCACCCCTACCCACCTTTTCCAAGGTCACCAGCAGGCAACTCATCTCTAACTTTACAGCCTGTCTTTGAACTTCCTTGACTGACTTCTTGGCAGTGGCTAACATGGCTGTCAGGGTGCTGTCTAATAAACTAAACCCAGCATCCCGCCAGAGAAGGCCAAGAATTGGGGTTGTGGACAGCCAAGACATCTGTTCCCATACCAGCACCAAAGCCACTCCCATCAAGGTCACCAGTGACTTCCATTTTGCCGAATATAGATGCTCTGGCGCCATGTATCTGGTGAACCTCTCTCCTCTTCTTGAGCAGCTTTTCTTCTCTAGGCTTCTATAATACTCCACTCTCCTGATTTTCCTGCCTCCTCATTAGAGGCTCCTCCTCCTCTCCCAGGCCTAAATGAGAGTCCCTAGTCCTCAACCCTCAGTTCTCTTTTCATTCTAACTGTTCTCTCTCCCAAGTTGTTCTTCTCATCCAGACTCAGGCCTTCACACCATTGAGATTCTGATGACCAACCTGCCACGAGTCCCCCCTTCCCCAATGAACCTCAGGCTCTGTTATCCAGCCATCTACCCCGCATCTCCACATGGAAATCTATCAGGCAAGTCAAACTTAACATGCCCCGAAATGAACTCTTGTTTTGTGCAAACCTGCTCTTGCCCCAGTCTTGCCCATTTTGGCAAATGGTGCCTCTATTCCCCTGGCTGTTCTGATCAAAAACTAGGCATTATCCCTGATTCCTCTTCTTTCCTTGTAGCCTACATCCAATTCTCCAGCAAATTCGATCGGCTCTACTGTCAAAATACATACAGAGTCTGACCACTTCCACCATAACCACCCTGGCCTAAACCACCATCTCTGCAACAGCCTCCCCTCTTCTTGTTCTCGCCTCGACTTCACCCTCATAGTCTGTTCTAAGCAATCCATAATTTCCATGTTCCAAACATTCATTGTTTTGATACTTCACAGCCAGTATTCTAACAACTGACACTTAGACTTCTATGCGATGGGCACCCAAACCTCTGATCCTCAGGGTTCTAATAATGGTGATCCCATGTTCTGTCATCTGAACCATGAGGTTCCAAGCAACAGTTACAGAAAGTTTAGAATGCCTAGGGTTCTCTCAAGGAGTCCCGATGACTCAACAGTTAAGCGCTTGGCTGCAAACTGGAAGGTCGGTGGTTCGAACCCACCATCACTCCATGAGAGAAGGATGTGTCTGCTTTTGTAAAGATTACAGCCTTGGAAACCCTATGGGGCAGTTCTACCCTGTCCTATAGGGTCACTATGAGTTGGAATTGACGTGATGGCAATGGGTTTGTTTTTTTTGGTTTGCCCAGAATCCATGATTAAATAGCCAACAGCTATGACTTACTGAGCCTTTATTGGAGCCTAACACTGTGCCAAACCCTTTATTATCTCCCTTCTTCCTCTTAACAAACATGTAGAGTAAGGGTTGTTATTATTTTGCACTTTACAGATATGGAAACTGAAGCTCAAATGGGTTATATAACTTGCCCAAGGCCACACAGAGTGTCTCATATCAGAGCTCTACACTAAACCATGATGATTTACTGTCCCCACCCCACCCTCTGGGGGCACATACGTGGGTGGCAGAATGTTCTAGACCCCTGGACAAGAGCTGCCATGGAGTTGTCCCAATCCCAGCTCTGCCACCACAGGCAACATGTAAGTAAGCACTTGTGAAAACAATATTCCACCCTATTGGTAGTCATAAGGAGCTCTGGTGGCACAACGATTAAGCTGCTAACCAAAAGGTTGGCAGTTCGAACTCATACAGTGGCTCCATGGGAGAAAGACATGCAATCTGCTCCCATAAAGATTACACCCAACAAAACCCTATGGGACAATTCAACTCTGTCACATGGGGTTGCTATGAGTTGGAATAGACTTGGACAACGTACAACAACAACATTAGCAGTCATATAATGCTAATTAAAACCAGGAGTTACAACTTCAACCTAATAAATTAAAAAAATGATGACACCCAATTCTGCTGAAGATACAGTGAAAAGGATGTTTGCATAGACTGTTGCTGAAGGCTTGGTGGTGCAGTGGTTAAGAGCTTGGCTGGTAACCAAAAGGTCGGCAGTTTGAATCCACCAGCTGCTACTTGGAGACCCTATGGGGCAGTTCTGTTCTGTACTATAGGATCGCTATGAGTTGGAATCGACTGGACAGCAATGGTTTT
Organism: Elephas maximus indicus; assembly: GCF_024166365.1. Taxonomy (NCBI): domain Eukaryota; kingdom Metazoa; phylum Chordata; class Mammalia; order Proboscidea; family Elephantidae; genus Elephas; species Elephas maximus. Next base: position 33,449,863 of record NC_064839.1, on the reverse strand, counting down.
TTTTTTTTTTTTTTGGTTGGTGGAGGATAAATTGGCACAATGCCTTGGGAAATTAATTTGGCAAAATCAGTAAGTAACCATAAAATGTTCACACGCTCTGGCTCAGCAATTCCACTTCGGGGTCTCTCTCCTGTGAAAAATCAGAAATGCAATAAAACAGAGCACCTTTAAGAACCACAGCTAGATTTGTCATAACTGAATACTGGGAGCGTCGCTTATATTTGGGGACCAGGCAAAGTAAATACAGCTATAAATCAAGGTATCAACTACTTGTGATAAGATTTTAAGTAAAAAAATAGGAGTATGAAATTGCATACACACTAAATATGTGTGTATTGCAAATAGCTATGGCTATGTGCAATCACAAATATACATTAAAAAGATCCCCCCACGTGTCTGTCAGTTTGTCGTACTGTGGAGGCTTGTGTGTTGCTGTGATGCTGGAAGCTATGCCACCGGTATTCAGATACCAGCAGGGTCACCCATGGAAGACAGGTTTCAGCTGAGCTTCCAGACTAACACAGACTAGGAAGAAGGACCCAGCAGTCTATTTCTGAAAAGCATTAGCCAGTGAAAACCTTATGAATAGCAGCAGAACATTGTCTGATATACTGCTGGAAGATGAGCCCCCCGGGTTGGAAGGCACTCAAAAGATGACTGGGGAAGAGCTGCCTCCTCAAAGTAGAGTCGACATTAATGACGTGGATGGAGTAAAGCTTCCGGGACCTTCATTTGCTGATGTGGCATGACTCAAAATGAGAAGAAATAGCTGCAAACATCCATTAATAATCGCAACCTGGAATGTACGAAGTATGAATCTAGGAAAATTGGAAATCGTCAAAAATGAAATGGAACGCATAAAAATGGATATCCTAGGCATTAGTGAGCTGAAACACACTGGTATTGGCCATTTTGAATCAGACAATCATATAGTCTACTATGCTGGGAATGACAACTGGAAGAGGAATGGTGTTGCATTCATCATCGAAAAGAACGTTTCGGGATCTACCCTGAAGTACAACGCCGTCAGTGATAGGATAATATCCATACGCCTACAAGGAAGACCAGTTAATACGACTATTATTCAAATTTATGCACCAACCACTAGGGCCAAAGATGAAGAAATAGAAGATTTTTATCAGCTGCTACAGTCTGAAACTGATCGAACATGCAATCAAGATGCATTAATAATTACTGGTGATTGGAACGTGACAGTTGGAAACAAAGAAGAAGGATCAGTAGTTGGAAAATATGGCCTTGGTGATAGAAACAATGCCGGAGATCGAATGACAGAGTTTTGCAAGACCAACGACTTCTTCATTGCAAATACCTTCTCTCACCAACATAAACGGCGACTATACACACATGAAACTGCCAGATGGAACACACAGAAATCAAATTGACTACATCTGTGGAAAGAGACGATGGAAAAGCTCAATATCATCAGTCAGAACAAGGCCAGGGGCCGACTGTGGAACAGACCATCAATTGCTCATATGCAAGTTCAAGCTGAAACTGAAGAAAATCAGAGCAAGTTCATGAGAGCCAAAATATGACCTTGAGTATATCCCACCTGAATTTAGAGACCATCTCAAGAATAGATTTGATGCATTGAACACTAGTGACCGCAGACCAGACGAGTTGTGGAATAACATCAAGGACATCATCCCTGAAGAAAGCAAGAGGTCGCTGAAAAGACAGGAAAGAAAAAAAAGACCAAGGTGGATGTCAGAGGAGACTCCGAAACTTGCTCTTGAGCGTTGAACAGCTAAAGCAAAAGGAAGAATTGATGAAGTAAAAGAACTGAACAGAAGATTTCAAAGGGCCTCTCGAGAAGACAAAATAAAGTATTATAATGACATGTGCAAAGAGCTGGAGATGGAAAACCAAAAGGGAAGAACATGCTCGGCATTTCTGAAGCTGAAAGAGCTGAAGAAAAAATTCAAGCCTCGAGTTGCAATAGTGAAGGATTCCATGGGGAAAATATTAAATGATGGAGGAAGCATCAAAAGAAGATGGAAGGAATACACAGAGTCATTATACCAAAAAGAATTAGTGGATATTCAACCATTTCAAGAGGTGGCATATGATCAGGAACCGATGGTACTGAAGGAAGAAGTCCAAGCTGCTCTGAAGGCACTGGCGAAAAACAAGGCTCCAGGAATTGATGGAATATCAATTGAGATGTTTCAACAAACAGATGCAGCGCTGGAGGTGCTCACTCGTCTATGCCAAGAAATATGGAAGACAGCTTCCTGGCCAACTGAATGGAAGGAAGAGATCCATATTTATGCCTACTCCCAAGAAAGGTGATCCAGCCGAGTGTGGAAATTATAGAACAATATCATAAATATCACACGCAAGCAAAATTCTGCTGGAGATCATTCAAAAACGGCTGCAGCAGTATATCGACAGGGAACTGCCAGAAATTCAGGCTAATTTCAGAAGAGGACGTGGAACCAGGGATATCATTGCTGATGTCAGATGGATCCTGGTTGAAAGCAGAGAATGCCAAAACGATGTTTACCTGTGTTTTATTGACTATGCAAAGGCATTTGACTGTGTGGATCGTAGCAAACTATGGATAACACTGCGAAGAATGGGAATTCCGGAACACTTAATTGTGCTCATGAGGAACCGTTACATAGATCAAGAGGCAGTTGTTCAGACAGAACAAGGGGATACTGATTGGTTTAAAATCAGGAAAGGTGTGCGTCAGGGTTGTATCCTTTCAGCATACCTATTTAATCTGTATGCTGAACAAATAATCCGAGAAGCTGGACTGTATGAAGAAGAACGGGGCATCAAGATTGGAGGAAGACTCATTAACAACCTGCGTTATGCAGATGACACAACCTTGCTTGCTGAAAGTGAAGAGGACTTGAAGCACTTACTAATGAAGATCAAAGACCACAGCCTTCAGTATGGATTACACCTCAACATAAAGAAAACAAAAATCCTCACAACTGGACCAATGAGCAACATCATGATAAACGGAGAAAAGATTGAAGTTGTCAAGGATTTCATTTTACTTGGATCCACAATCAACAGCCATGGAAGCAGCAGTCAAGAAATCAAAAGACGCATTGCATTGGGCAAATCTGCTGCAAAGGACCTCTTCAAAGTGTTGAAGAGCAAAGATGTCACCCCGAAGACTAAGGTGCGCCTGACCCAAGCCATGGTATTTTCAATCACATCATATGCATGTGAAAGCTGGGCAATGAATAAGGAAGACCAAAGAAGAGTTGACGTCTTTGAATTGTGGTGTTGGTGAGGAATATTAAATATACCATGGACTGGCAAAAGAACAAACAAATCTGTCTTGGAAGAAGTGTGGCCAGAATGCTCCTTAGAGGCAAGGATGGCGAGACTGCATCTTACATACTTTGCACATGTTGTCAGGAGGGATGAGTCCCTGGAGAAGGACATTATGCTTGGCAGAGTACAGGGTCAGCGGAAAAGAGGAAGACCCTCAACGAGGTGGATTGACACAGTGGCTGCAACAATGAGCTCAAGCATAACAACGATTGTAAGGATGGCGCAGGACCGGGCGGTGTTTCGTTCTGTTGTGCGTAGGGTCGCTATGAGTCGGAACCGACTCAACGGTACCTAACAACAACATTAAAAAGACCAAATACACCAAAATGCTAGCAGTTTTTCCCTAAATTAAAAAAAAAATTATTTATATAGGTGGAACTAATTTATGGTGATATAGGTCGTAGTAGTGATAACTGTGAGGAATACTGACTGGGAAGGGGCATGAGGGAGTCTTCTGGGGTGCTGGGAACCTTCCAGATATTGATCTGTGTGGTGGTAACACAGTGTATACATATAAGAGCATATCAAACTGTACCTTACTATGTGTGCATCTTGCTGTATATGTCTTGTACCTCAATAAAAGATTTTAATGTGCTATATTCATAATAGGAAACCCTTGTGGTGTAGTGTAGTGGTTAAATGCTATGGCTGCTAACCAAAAGGTTGGCGGTTCAGATCCACCAGGTGCTCCTTGGAAACTCTATGGGGCAGTTCTCTTCTGTCCTACAGGGTCACTATGAGTCGGAATCAACTCGGCGGCAATGGGGTTTTTTATATACATAATGAAAAGTATACTGCTAATTTGAAAAAGAAAGACATTGGGGAGAAATTTGCAGGTGAGAAAGAGGCCCATGTAGGGGAGAGGGAGGCAGAAGCAGGACTCCTGCTTGGGAGGAAGGAAGGAAGGAATTTTAAAAGAGGAAGAGAAGAGGGAAGGAGACAGGGAAGTGAGGACACGCGCTGTCAGGTCTCTCAGCAGTCCAGGGAGGCAGGAGGCCCACTCCCCACTTTGCAGAGCAAGCAGGCCTGAGGCTCAAGAGGCCAAAGGACTTGTCCAGACTCCCAGCTGGTGGGCCAGTTAAGCACCCTGAAGCCCCTTCTCCATCTGCCCAACTTGTCTGAGTGTTCCCATCCAGGGGTGGATTATCTAATAAGCAAGGTAAGCATGGGCTTACTTGTGCTTACTTACTAATCTGTAAGTGAGCAATTCCACATGGATTTCACCAAGCCGCATCAAGTGAAACCCATGTAAAATTGTTACCTACAGATTTGTAAGTAAGCACTACTAAGAGCATGTTTACCTTGCTTCCTGAGTCGTCTGTCCCTGTCAGGAATTATAAATGTGAAAAGAATCTTCAGTTTGCAGGAAGGTACTGTGGAGTTGGGAGAGAGACAGATGGCAGCCATACCTAGAAGCAGAATCTTTGATATGGTGAAAAAATGTGAAATTGTTCACTGCAGATTAGTAAACAAAGACAAGTAAGTCCACACTAACCTTGCTTATTGGATAATCCAACCCTACCCCCACCCCACAGTCCCCAAGCAGAGGTTGAGCTGGGGCCTCTCTGTGTCCCTCTTTCCTGAAACCCTCAGAAAGTAGTGTGGGGTTTACCCAGGGCTGGCTACACTGCTGGACAGAGAGTAAGACTCAAGCACAGAATCTTCCTCATGGTCCAGCCAGCCAGCCAGCTCCTGCTGCAGGTGGGGATGATGCCAACGGTGTGGGTGTCGAATGGTAGCTGTGTCTGCAGTGCGTGAGCTCTGGCAGCCCCACTTTTAACTTCCCTCCATCTCCATCAGCAGATGCTGGGGTGGTGGGAGTTATGTCCAGCCATCTGACCAGCCAGGAGTGGATTATCCAATAGGCAAGGTAAGCACAATGCTTACCAGATCATTTGTAGCGAACAATTTTACATGGGTTTCATCACATCGAAGATGTTGTGTAACCCATGAGAAATTGTTCTCTAAGATTAGTTGTTGTGTTGTTGCTAGGTGCCGTCGAGTTGGTTCTGACTCATAGTGACTCTATGTACAACAGAATGAAACACTGCCAGGTCCTGCGCCATGCTCACAATCGTTATGCTTCAGCCCATTATTGCAGCCACTGTGTCAATCCATCTCGTTGGGGATTTCCTCTTTTTTTGCTGGCCCTACCAAGTATGATGTCTTTCTCAAGGGACTGGGCCCTCCTGATAACGTGTCCAAAGTGTGAGACAAAGTCTTGCGGTCTTTGCTTCTAACAAGCATTCTGGCTGTACTTCTTCCAACACAGATTTGTTCCTTCTTCTGGCAGTCAATGATGTATTCAATATTCATCGCCAGCACCATGATTCAAAGGCATCAATTCTTTTTTGGTCTTCCTTATTTATTGTCCAGCTTTCACATGCATATGAAGCGACTGAAAACACCATGGCTTGGGTCAGGTACTCCTTAGTCCTTAAAGTGACATCTTTGCTTTTTAACACTTTAAAGAGGTCTTTGCAGCAGATTTGCACAATGCAATGTGTCATTTTATTTCTCGTCTGCTCCTTCTGTGGGCGTTGATTGTGGATCTAAGTAAAATGAAATCCTTGACAACTTTTATCTTTTCTCTATTTTTCATGATGTTGCTTACTGGTCCAGTTGTGAGGACTTTTGTTTTCTTTATGTTGAGGTGTAATCCATACTGAAGGCTGTGGTCTTTGATCTTCATCAATAAGTGCTTCAAGTCCTCTTCGCTTTCAGCTGGCAAGGGTTGTGTCATCTGCATGTTGCAGGTTATTAATGAGTCTTCCTCCAATCCTAATGCCATATTCTTCATATAGTACAGCTTCTCGGTTATTTGCTCAGCATACAGACTGAATAAGTATGGTGAAAGAATACAACCTTTCCTGATTTTAAACCATGCAGTTCCTTTTGTTCAGTTTGAACAATTGCCTATTGGTCTAAGTATAGTTTCCTCATGGACATAAGTGTTCTGGAATTCCCATTTGTCTTAGTTACCTAGCACTGCTGTAATAGAAATACCACAAGTATATGCCTTTAACGAACAGAAGTTTATTCTGTCACAGCCTAGTAGGCTAGAAGTCCAAATTTAGGGCATCAGCTCCAAGGGAAGACTTTCTCTGTCAGCTCTAGAGGGAAGGTCCTTGCCATCAATCTTCCTCTGGACTAGTAACATGTCCACGAAGGAACCCCGGGTCCAAAAGAGGAGCTCTGCTCTTGGCACTGCTTACTTGGTGGTATGAGGTCCCCCTCTCTCTCTGCTCGCTTCTCTCTTTTATGGCTCAGAAGTGATTGGCTCAAGACACAATCCAACCTTGTAGATTGAGTCCTGCCTCATTAACAAAACTGCTGCCTATCCCACCTGATCAACATCACAGGGGTAGGATTTACAATACATAGAAAAATCACATCAGATGACAGAATGGTGGACAACCACACAATATTGGGAATCATGGCCTAGTCAAATCTATATATATATTTTTGGGGGACACAATTCAATCCATGACACTGTTTGTCTTAGTCATCTAGTGCTGTTGTTGTTGTTAGGTGCCATTGAGTCGGTTCCGACTCATAGCGACCCTACGCACAACAGAACGAAACACCGCCCGGTCCTGCGCCATCCTTACAATCGTTGTTATGCTTGAGCTCATTGTTGCAGCCACTGTGTCAATCCACCTCGTTGAGGGTCTTCCTCTTTTCCGCTGACCCTGTACTCTGCCAAGCATAATGTCCTTCTCCAGGGACTCATCCCTCCTGACAACATGTGCAAAGTATGTAAGATGCAGTCTCGCCATCCTTGCCTCTAAGGAGCATTCTGGCCACACTTCTTCCAAGACAGATTTGTTTGTTCTTTTGCCAGTCCATGGTATATTTAATATTCCTCACCAACACCACAATTCAAAGACGTCAACTCTTCTTTGGTCTTCCTTATTCATTGCCCAGCTTTCACATGCATATGATGTGATTGAAAATACCATGGCTTGGGTCAGGCGCACCTTAGTCTTCGGGGTGACATCTTTGCTCTTCAACACTTTGAAGAGGTCCTTTGCAGCAGATTTGCCCAATGCAATGCGTCTTTTGATTTCTTGACTGCTGCTTCCATGGCTGTTGATTGTGGATCCAAGTAAAATGAAATCCTTGACAACTTCAATCTTTTCTCCGTTTATCATGATGTTGCTCATTGGTCCAGTTGTGAGGATTTTTGTTTTCTTTATGTTGAGGTGTAATCCATACTGAAGGCTGTGGTCTTTGATCTTCATTAGTAAGTGCTTCAAGTCCTCTTCACTTTCAGCAAGCAAGGTTGTGTCATCTGCATAACGCAGGTTGTTAATGAGTCTTCCTCCAATCTTGATGCCCCGTTCTTCTTCATACAGTCCAGCTTCTCGGATTATTTGTTCAGCATACAGATTAAATAGGTATGCTGAAAGGATACAACCCTGACGCACACCTTTCCTGATTTTAAACCAATCAGTATCCCCTTGTTCTGTCTGAACAACTGCCTCTTGATCTATGTAACGGTTCCTCATGAGCACAATTAAGTGTTCCGGAATTCCCATTCTTCGCAGTGTTATCCATAGTTTGCTACGATCCACACAGTCAAATGCCTTTGCATAGTCAATAAAACACAGGTAAACATCGTTTTGGCATTCTCTGCTTTCAACCAGGATCCATCTGACATCAGCAATGATATCCCTGGTTCCACGTCCTCTTCTGAAATTAGCCTGAATTTCTGGCAGTTCCCTGTCGATATACTGCTGCAGCCGTTTTTGAATGATCTCCAGCAGAATTTTGCTTGCGTGTGATATTTATGATATTGTTCTATAATTTCCACACTCGGCTGGATCACCTTTCTTGGGAGTAGGCATAAATATGGATCTCTTCCTTCCATTCAGTTGGCCAGGAAGCTGTCTTCCATATTTCTTGGCATAGACGAGTGAGCACCTCCAGCGCTGCATCTGTTTGTTGAAACATCTCAATTGATATTCCATCAATTCCTGGAGCCTTGTTTTTCGCCAGTGCCTTCAGAGCAGCTTGGACTTCTTCCTTCAGTACCATCGGTTCCTGATCATATGCCACCTCTTGAAATGGTTGAATATCCACTAATTCTTTTTGGTATAATGACTCTGTGTATTCCTTCCATCTTCTTTTGATGCTTCCTCCATCATTTAATATTTTCCCCATGGAATCCTTCACTATTGCAACTCGAGGCTTGAATTTTTTCTTCAGCTCTTTCAGCTTCAGAAATGCCGAGCATGTTCTTCCCTTTTGGTTTTCCATCTCCAGCTCTTTGCACATGTCATTATAATACTTTATTTTGTCTTCTCGAGAGGCCCTTTGAAATCTTCTGTTCAGTTCTTTTACTTCATCAATTCTTCCTTTTGCTTTAGCTGTTCAACGCTCAAGAGCAAGTTTCGGAGTCTCCTCTGACATCCACCTTGGTCTTTTTTTTCTTTCCTGTCTTTTCAGCGACCTCTTGCTTTCTTCAGGGATGATGTCCTTGATGTTATTCCACAACTCGTCTGGTCTGCGGTCACTAGTGTTCAATGCATCAAATCTATTCTTGAGATGGTCTCTAAATTCAGGTGGGATATACTCAAGGTCATATTTTGGCTCTCATGAACTTGCTCTGATTTTCTTCAGTTTCAGCTTGAACTTGCATATGAGCAATTGATGGTCTGTTCCACAGTCGGCCCCTGGCCTTGTTCTGACTGATGATATTGAGCTTTTCCATCGTCTCTTTCCACAGATGTAGTCAATTTGATTTCTGTGTGTTCCATCTGGCAGTTTCATGTGTGTATAGTCGCCGTTTATGTTGGTGAGAGAAGGTATTTGCAATGAAGAAGTCGTTGGTCTTGCAAAACTCTGTCATTCGATCTCCGGCATTGTTTCTATCACCAAGGCCATATTTTCCAACTACTGATCCTTCTTCTTTGTTTCCAACTGTCACGTTCCAATCACCAGTAATTATTAATGCATCTTGATTGCATGTTCGATCAGTTTCAGACTGTAGCAGCTGATAAAAATCTTCTATTTCTTCATCTTTGGCCCTAGTGGTTGGTGCATAAATTTGAATAATAGTCGTATTAACTGGTCTTCCTTGTAGGCGTATGGATATTATCCTATCACTGACGGCGTTGTACTTCAGGGTAGATCCCGAAACGTTCTTTTCGATGATGAATGCAACACCATTCCTCTTCCAGTTGTCATTCCCAGCATAGTAGACTATATGATTGTCTGATTCAAAATGGCCAATACCAGTGTGTTTCAGCTCACTAATGCCTAGGATATCCATTTTTATGTGTTCCATTTCATTTTTGACGATTTCCAATTTTCCTAGATTCATACTTCGTACATTCCAGGTTGCGATTATTAATGGATGTTTGCAGCTATTTCTTCTCATTTTGAGTCATGCCACATCAGCAAATGAAGGTCCCGGAAGCTTTACTCCATCCACGTCATTAATGTCGACTCTACTTTGAGGAGGCAGCTCTTCCCCAGTCATCTTTTGAGTGCCTTCCAACCCGGGGGGCTCATCTTCCAGCAGTATATCAGACAATGTTCTGCTGCTATTCATAAGGTTTTCACTGGCTAATGCTTTTCAGAAATAGACTGCTGGGTCCTTCTTCCTAGTCTGTGTTAGTCTGGAAGCTCAGCTGAAACCTGTCTTCCATGGGTGACCCTGCTGGTATCTGAATACCGGTGGCATAGCTTCCAGCATCACAGCAACACACAAGCCCCCACAGTACGACAAACTGACAGACACATGGGGGCATCTAGTGCTGTCATAACAGAAATACCACAAGTGGATGGCTTTAACAAACAGAAATTTATTTCCTTACAGTAAAGTAGACTAAAAGTCCAAATTTGAGGCATTAGCTCCAGGGGAAGACTTTCTCTCTCTGTCAGCTGTGTAGGAAAGTTCTTGTCCTCCATCTTCCCATGGTTGAGGAGCTTCTCAGGCACAGGGACCCCAGGTCCAAAGGACATTCTGTGCTCCCGGTGCTGCTTTCTTGGTGGTATGAGATCCCCAACTCTCTGCTTGCTTCCGTTTTATCTCTTGAGAGGTAAAAAGTGGTGCAGGCCACACTCTGGGGAAACTCCCTTTACATTGGATCGGGAGGTGACCTGAGCAAGGGTGGTGTTACAATCCCGTCCTAATCCTCTGAACATAAAATACAATCACAACATGGAGGACAACCATACAATACTGAGAATCATGGCCTAACCAGGTTGACACATTTTGGGGGGACACAATTCAATCCGTGACACCATTCTTCACAGTGTCTTCCGTAATTTGTTGTGACCCAAACAGTCAAATGGCTTCGCATAGTCAGTAGAACACAGGTAAATATCTTTCCGGTATTCTCTGCTTTTAGCTATGATCCATTTGACGTCAGCAATAATATTGCTTGTTTCATGTCCTCTTCTCAATCTGGCTTGAATTTCTGGCAGTTCCCTGTTGATATGCTGCTGCAACCACTTTGAAATGATCTTTAGCAAAATTTTACTTGTGGGTGATATTAATGATATTGTTCAATAATTTCCACATTCGGTTGGATCACCTTTCTTTGGAATGGGTACGAATATGGATCTCTTCCAGTTGGTTGGCCAGGTAGCTGTTTTCCAGATTTCTTGGCATAGACGAGTGAGCACTTCCAGCGCTGCAACCACTCGTTGAAACATCTCCATTGGTATTCTGTCAATTCTTGGAGGGTTGTTTTTCACCAATGCCTTCAGTGCAGCTTGGACTTCTTCCTTCAGTACCATAGGTTCCTGATCATATTTTACTTCCTGAAATGGTTGAATGTTGACCAATTCTTTTTGGTACAGTGACTCTGTGTATTCCTTCTATCTTCTTTTGATGCTTCCTGCATCCTTTAATATTTCCCGTAGAGAATTCTTCAGTATTGCAACGCAAGGCTTGAATTTTTTCTTCATTTCTTTCACCTTGAGAAAGCTGAGTGTGTTCTTTCCCTTCAGTTTTCTATCTCCAGGACTTTGCACATTTCATTGTAATACTTTACCTTGTCTTCTTGAGCTGCCCTTTGAAATCTTCTGTTCAGCTCTTTTACTTCATCACTTCATCCTTTTGCTTTAGCTACTCGATGCTCAAGAGCAAGTTTCAGAGTCTCTTCTGACATCCATTTTGGTCTTTTCTTTCCTTCCTGTCTTTTTAATGACCTCTTGCTTTCTTCATGTGTTATGTCCTTGATGTCATTCCACAACTTGTCTGGTCTTTGGTCGTTTTCATTCAATGTGTCAAATCTATTCTTGAGAGGGTCTGTAAATTCAAGTGAGATATGCTCAAGGTCATACTTCGGCTCTTGTGAATTTGTTCTAATTTTCTTCAACTTCAGTTTGAACTTGCATATGAGCAATTAGTGGTCTCTTCCACAATCTTACTCACTAAGATTAATAAGTATGTACAAGTAAGCCCGTGGTTACCTTGCTTATTGGGTCAAGGGACTGTAATTTGAAAAGAGGCTTTGGGTCTGTAGGAAGGTGCTATAGGGTTGGTAGAGAGACAGATGCCAGCCATACCTAAAAGCAGAATCTTTGATGTGGTGAAAAAAATGTGATATTGCATTGACAGCCAGGGAGAATGAAGAAAACTAAAGACATGAGGGAAAAATTAGTCCAAAGGACTAATGAATGACAATTACCACAGCCTCCACCAGACTGAGTCTGGTACAACAAGATGGTACCCAGCTGCTACTACCGACTGCTCTGATAGGGATCACAATGGAGGGTCCCGGACAGAGCTGGAGAAAAATGTAGAATAAAATTCTAACTCACAAAAAAAGACTAGACTCACTGGCCTGACAGAGACTGAAGAAACTCTGAGAGTATGGCCCTGGGACATGCTTTTAGGTCAGTAATGAAGTCACTCCTGAAGTTCACCGTTCAGCCAAAGATTAGACAGGCCCATAAAACAAAATGAGACTAACGGGGCACACTAGCCCATGGGCAAGGACTAGGAGGCAGGAGGCAGCAAGAGAGCTGATAACAGGGAACCCAAGGTCAAGAAGGGGAGAATGTTGAGATGTCGTGGTGTTGGTAACCATTGTCACGAAACAATATGTGTACTAACTGTTTAATGAGGAGCTAGTTTGTTCTGTAAACCATCTAAAGTACAGTAATAGAAAAAATAAATGACAAAAAAAAGTGATATTATTTACTACAGCTGATGTGGTAAGCAAGGTAAGTACCAGGCTTACCTTGCCTGCTGGATAGCCTTCCCCTGCCTATAGCTTGTCTCTGCCTTGGGGTGACAGGTCATGCAAGGTGGTCTTGGCTCTTTGAACTGACTCAGAACTAGTAATTTCTGCCCACTTTGCTCATCTGTGCAATGGGTTTAAAATTGAGCTAGTGTGAGTCAAGCTCTGAGCACACAGTAGGTACTAAAATTGGAGCAGAACACCTGGTCACTTGCCTTTTCAGCTCCCAGGTTTCTTCCTTGTGGATTTTAGGGGCTCAGGCCTCCCTGCTCCCTTCTTCCTTCTCCAACCTCTTCTGCAGGTGCTCCCCTACCCTTCCTAGAACATTCTGACTCTCCCAGCCAGACACAGGAAGACCCAGGGAAGCCATGCCACCATAGTTGCTATGCTCACAGGCTCAAGGTCTAGTTGGAGAAGCAGACCTGGAAGCAACCATGATTTGGGAGTTTAGAGGGCACCTGGGCAAGCCGAGGGCAAGGTGATAGTGGTCAGAGAGAGAAGGTTCCCTGGAGAAGATTTAATCTTCTAGGTGAAGGATGAGAAGGTGTTGTCTGGCAAAGGGAGGCCCTCACTTCCTGATTGAATGAGTTTGGAGCTGTAGGAGCAGGTGCGGGGAGAAGAGGTATCTAACAGTTCCATTGTCCAGAAGTAAGACAGTTCACTTTCCTGTTTTTCACAAAGGCCTGGAGTCCTGGGCCATCTTTGGGAAAAGGGGGTTCACTCAGCTTCTGTAGCTGCTCTCATCAGCAGGGTGGAATCTGGGGATGGGAAAAGACAGGGAAACAGGGCAGCTCTTATTTGACCTCCTGCTCTGTGGACCTGGCAGATGGTTAAAGCTTACTTCTCTTGTGGTCAGTTTTGTGGATTCTTCAGAGATGCCCTTTACTCAGAACCCCTCCCTTGCAGTCGCCATCTTTGTGATCCTTCCTTATTCCCAAGGAGTGTGGCATTCACTACCCAATTATTGCCACCTGGGCTCTAGGCCCCTATAAGGGGCCTAGAAAGCGGGCTAAACAAAGCCAAGGTAACCCACACCCACTCTGCAGGGCCTGCATGGGCAACCCTCCATTATCCCTTGCCCTGGCCCCTCAGGGGTGTGGCCTGTCCCATTGCAGCCTCCTCTACCCACTGTGGCCACAGGTCACTTTATCTCCCTTTGATGGAGTCAGACTTCAGTTGGCCAAGACTCGCCATGGTGGCCAGCACCTCTTACCCTCCCCATGGTACCATGAAAAAGGCACCCATAGCCTTGAAATGAAGGAAGTGGGATGGGAATTCATAGGGAGGCAACAGCTCTCTCCAAAGAAAATCTCACCCCTAACTCCTTCCCTACTTCATGCATTGACTCCTTTTCAAAGTCTTGGATGGCTGAGGGGTCCAAGAATTGTGGAAATTTTTCTCAGATCATTTTCTAGAAAATTCTCATGTGCCAATATGGCTTGTGGACTTTATGTCCACTGCATCCTGGGGTCTTAGTTGACTTAGTGTTCCCCGCCTGATAACACCCTTACTGTTGGTGAAGTAGGCGCCTTCATCTTCTGATGGCAGTCTTGTGAATGACACAATCTTTCATAAGTCATTAAACAACATGGAATGAGAGCCTTAAAATTGTCCACATCCTTTGATCGAGAAATTACCCACCTAGGACACCATCCAAAACAAACAAAAAAAACCAGCATTTACATGCTGAGTGTCCTACGGACTTTTTGACAATAGCCTTATGCCAATACAACTGGAGAGGATGGAGAAGCAATGTTACATCTACAGGATACTATATATGTTACATGGCCGTAATAGCCTGTTCTACAAGACTCTAAAGCAACAGAAGGTGCGGTGTGGTGGTTCTGAGCCAGGCTGCCCAGGTTTGAATCCCAGCTCTGCCACTTAGTAGACATGTGACCTTGGGAGAATAACTTAATGTCGTTGAACCTCAGTTTCTTCATCTGTAAAATTAATGTAATAATAGCACTTATTTGTTAAGTGTGTTAGTTGCCATCAGGTTAGCTCCAATTCCTGGCGACCTTTATGTATAACAGAATGAAATGTTGCCTGGTCCTGCACCGTCTTCATGATTGTTGGTATGTTTGAGTCCATTGTGGCTGTGGTGTGAACCCACCTCATTGATGGTTTCCCTCATTTTCTCTGACCCTCTACCAAACATGATGCCCTTTTCTAGTGATTGGTCTTTCTCAATGGGGTGTCCAAAGTAAGTGAGTCGAAGTCTTGCCATCCTCACTCCTAAGGACTATTCTGGCTCTTTTTTTTTTTTTTTTAAGACTGATTTGTTTCTTCTTTTGGCAATTGGTAGTGAGGATTCAATAGGTTAATGTAGGGAAAAACACTTAAAACAGGGTAATGCTCATTGCGTCAGCTGTTGTCACTAGTACTTGGGAAAAGGCTGATATGGTTCAATAAATCGAAAAATGCAGAATTTGAAATTACATATTGAATATGACCAGATTAGCCTTGGAAAATACACACCAAACTCCTTCATAGATGTCTAAAGTAATGCATAAGAAAGACTGATGCAAAAATGGTGTCTGGCGTTAGCCCTGGGTTGCAGGGTTATCAGTGACCTTGATTTTCTTTATGTTTATTTTTTTTAATTTCTGTATTTCCGTATTTTCTGTAATGAGTGTTAGTGGAAAGTTCACAGTCAGTGTGGGAACTGGCAAGGATTAAAGTGGGAGGACAGAGAGGGTAGGACCAGAGAAACAAGGACTACTAGTGGCTCCATCTGGCCTGAACCCTCCTTTGTGTTGACAACCTTCCTTTCCTCACTGCCTGACCTTGCCAGGCTCCCATGTGGGCTGTGGTCATATCGATAGCAGTATGGAGCCCAGGCTAGGGGAGATGAAAAAGCCACTTGCTTCCGCTGCCCAGTCTATGACAAGGTTGGCTTAGCCACATGCACCAAGCACCAAGCTAGGCGGTGGGAGGGAGGAGATGGAGAAGGCAGACAAGACTGAATCCACCTGCCAGGCCTGGGGGCCAGCCACATATAGGCTCCTCTGCCCAGCTGTGTAGCTCCTTGGAAAGTTCTGTGTGTGCCTTATAGCTGGCTCCACTTTTGCCACCTTTCCCCAGGGAAGGAACAACCTTTCACCTGGCTCATGTGGGTAGCAGTTGTGCCAGGCCAGGTACCTCAGTGGGAGTGCCCAGGACACATGTGAGCCCCACCAATACATTCATGGGGGACAGGGGATGTTGACTGGGCAGGTGGGTCAGCCAGGTGGCCCTGGTACAACATTGTCTTGGGAGTAAAATTCAGAAAGCTAAGTAAGGTGTTATTGTCTTGAGTTTCCTGGTCTCTCTTGAGAACATTCCCAAGTTTCTTGGCTGGACAAAAGGAAAAGCAATGTAGAATGGGCACTGCTTTGTCAGTATGCCACTGGGTTCCAGTGCTGGCTTACCACCCATGTATCCCAGAATACCTCTCTGAGACTCAATTGTCCCACCTGTAAAATGAAGCTAGGAATGGCTAACTCTGAGGGTTGTTGTGAGGATTAAACAAATTGCTATTAAGTACAGTAGGTAGGACTGCACTGGGCACACAGTCAGCGGTTGGTTCATGGTGAAGGCTGTGATATTTGTGTATTTTTTCTACATCTGTGGCTATTTTAAAGAGGAAAGCTGTAATTATCAGAGACAGTATAAATGTATGTTTCTCTTAACTGATTTTTTAAAAATTGTACAATATGTATATAATGTATTGTTGGGCCTAGAACATATATTGTTGTTAGTTGCTGTCAAGTTGATTCCAACTCATGGCTGACCTCATGTGTGTCAGAGTAGAACGGTGCTTCACAGAGTTTTCAAGATTGTGATCTTTTGGAAGCAGATTACCAGGCCTGTCTTCCGAGGCACATCTGGGTGGGTTCTAACCTTTCAGCTAGTAGTCAAGTGCTTAATGGTTTACATCCCACAGGAACTCCATAACACAAATGTAATATATTTGCCAATAACAGCACCAAGTGGGTGGGAAGGAGCAAAGATGTATTGAGCTAAAGAAATGACTACAGATTGTAAAGTAATAATTATAACAAAGTATTGTTGGGTTTGCAGCATTCAGAGATGTAATATGTATAACAATAATGAAAAATAATAATAACAAAAAGAGGGAAAGGGAATAGAGCCTGATAGCCCAGAAGGTTCCTTACTGGTGCCACCCTGACAGACCCACACTCTCCCGGGGTCAACAGCTTTGATCCTACTTGGAATGGACCAGACTAACGCCCCCATTTTGATATGTTCGGATGAGGGTCTCCCCATAGCAGAGCTGCTTGAGTGTAGGATCTTGGCTGAGACACTTCTTCCACCCTTGCAGGCATACTTTAGTCTCTTCTGTGGGCTGGGGGGTCAGGTCAGAACCTTGCTGTGCCCAGAACCACCCTCTCTGTCTTCAACCCCAAGCCTAGCTGGTGGGCCAGCTCTGAGCACTAGGCTCCTTCTCTCACCAGAATCTCAGCCTTGCCCTGCAGTCTGGCTTCTGAGGATACCTGTCCCCTTGTCAGACATGTCTACAAATGTCAAAAGCCGAATAGTGGATCAGATGGGATTTTGATTCTTCCAAAAACAGCAGAGGATGCCACAACATACTCAGGGGAGAGGAGTCACCTACTGCTACATATCAGAATCTCAGATCTGGACTAGCCAAGGCTCTTCCAAACATCATCATCATTATTCCCAGTGTATAGGTAAGGAAACAGAGACCCAGGATAGAGAAATGATGGGGGAGGGTCTTGGACCATGGCTTCCCTGAGGCCCTTAGTGACCCCAGAGGGCACTCAGCCTACCCTTCAGAAAATCACAGAATTCAGAAATTCCTGGAGAACCACAGGCCCAAGATGTATTTTGAGGTGGAGGAGGCCCACATTAAAATTTTAATACACCCCCTAACATCTCCCAATTTTTTGAGTTGTAGTTGGGGAGCCATGATTTTTTTTTTCAGATGGAGCAACTGGAGTCTGCATCCACACCTATATGAGGGCACATTTATTGAGCATTTGCTGTGTGCCTGGCACCATTCTCAGCATTTTACAGTTCATTATCTTTCAAGATATGCACAGCTGCCATATGGAGGGAGGGGGGAAGGGTTGCCATCATCCCATTTTACAAATGGGAAAACTGAGGAATAAAGAGGCTAAAAAGCTTGCTCAAAGATACACATCCAACAAATTGAGTAAGTGGTTTGGAACTTGCAGTTCAATGGATCGCTTCTGTGTGGCCTTTCTAGCCAAGGTCTTGTAACTTCCACCCAAATGATTGGGTGGGACTGTGTAAATAAGCAATTGTGGCCCATCAAGGGGACTGGTCAGTTTTGCCTTAATAGAGAGCCAATTCCAGAGCAGACAGAGGATCCCACAGAGTAGGGCCAGTGCATATTTTGGACTCAGGATCCCTGTGCTGAGAACATCCTGGAACCAGGAGACCGAGAGACAGAGAGCTGTAACATGGAAGATGATGAAAAACAGTGACAGAGAAGCAGTGGCAGGTGGCAGAGAAACGACAGCAGAAGAGACCAGTGCAGTGAGCAGAGCGAGAAAGCTGAGCATCTTTGGGCAGGAGGCTTGCTGGAGTAGAGTGCTTCCAGGAACTTGGTGGAACTAGGTTTGCCAACCCATAGAGTTGGAGCTGAGCACCTTTGGGATGAGGCTTACTGGCGGAGCAGGGTGACTCTGGGCACTTATTGGCAGAGCTAAAAGAGCTTTGTAACACTTGCCCCTGAGCAAGACAGAAGCCGAGGGGTCACAGAGAGAGAAGGGTGCCTGTGGCACAGCTGGAAGAGGCTGTCTTGATGGAAGAGCTGTATCCTAAGTGTTCCTGAACCTGATTTGTAACCTGTTACTTCCCTAATAAGCCCCATAATCGTGGGTAATGTCTGTGAATTCTGTGCAGCCATTGCAATGAGTTATCGAACCTAGCAGAGAAGTAGAGAATGCTGTGGGGGAGATGGTTGGTGTCATTATTGGTAAAAATGGTGTAGAGAGGAAGCAGGTCTGACTTCTGCCTTCTGCCTCATAGGAATCAGCGTTGGGCTGTTAATCTTGATTCTTCTTCCCCCCTGTGAAGTTAGAGGAGGTCAGACACCATGCCCATGCCATTTTTACATAACCCTATCAGTGAGTGTGCACGTGTGCAACTAAGGAGTTTGGAATTGGTGCATACACCCTTTTCTCTGTCTAATGAGAGCCTAACGAGAGCATGTTAGCACCTTGTGTCTGGGCTCAGGTGTGCATGGCTGATCCCATAGCACCCCCTGGTGCTCAGGCCAGTAACACTGCTTGCATGGCCCTTTCCTGACTGCCATACAGAGGCTCCCTGGGTCTTCCAGTCCCTGTTCTGCAGGGCCAGTTCAGCTGAGTCTGTGGGTACCCCTGGTTTGCTCCCCTCAGCTCTGTGACTTCTGGGTCCTCAAGGCAAGGCAACCAGTCAGTTCAGGACACCTGGAAGGCAGGGACAGTGGCCCAGGGAAGAGAAATCAGAGAGGCAAGAGGAATGGAATCCCCGGAGCACCTATCTTGTATAACTGTTCATCCCAGCTGCTGGGGGCGATGCCAGACCACTCCCTCCCTTGTGTGAAGAGAATCTTAGAACCTAGGGGATGGAGTAGAGGAAGCTGGCAGTGGGCCAGGTCTGAGGCCTTACCAGCAGGCTCCTCTACCTTCTCCAGGGCCGATGGTAACATCACAGTGGACAATGATCTCCCCTCATGACTGCCAAGCTTGCAGAGCCACATTGATGAGTATGGTGCACCCTCAGGCCTAGAAGAAGCCTCTTTGCCCATCCAGTGTGGCCAAAATTGGGCCCTTGACTCCGAGTTCCATCCTGCTCACCTTCAGACTGCCCTGGGGAGTCTTCTTTCCCATCACCTTTGTATCCCTCAGGCACCAGGTTTTTCTGTGGACTCTAAATCTAGAGCCTACCCATGACTCTTTATCTACGTGGAAGCCAGCCCTGACCCCTTCCTGCTCTCCCTGCCCCCATTCTCACTATCCCAACTACCCTCCACTGGCAAATCTGATCATGTCACCCTTTGGTTAGAACCATTCCATGGCTCTCCATTACCCTCAAGTCCATACCCCCATCACAGTCCACAGGCCCTGCCAGCCTTACAGAACTGTGTTCCCACAACACATCTCAACCTCCAGGCCTTTTCTCCTGCTGTTCCTCTGCCAGGAATACCCGCTTCCCGTCACCCCTCTGGTCTATTGCTCTGGCTGCCACATTTGGGCAACCTCTGTTTGTCCTTTAGGTCTCAGCTTAGATGTCCCTCTTTCTCAGTCATCCCAGGCCTGGGCAGGTCTACTCTGTGTTCCCATAGCCGTTCAAATCCTGAGAAACACACTGCTATTGGGACCTGTTTACTTCTCAGTCTCTCTACCAGCTCGTGGGAACAGGAACAGGCTCTGATGGAGGGTGTGCTCACCCTGGATGAGAATGGAAGGCCTTCAATGCCAGGTGAAGAACTCGAATTTGTTCTAAGGGTGACAAAAACTTGCTGGAAGCTTTGGAGCAGCAGAGTGACACAGTGCAGAGCCTCTCTGGCATTATGTCTGCCCAAGCTGGCCTTCCCAGAAGAGAACTGGTCCCAGTTGCAAGTGCTTTTCAGGTAACCATCAGCTGCCAAGAACTGGGCCTAACTAAGGAAGGGTCTACGTGGGATTGGAGCTGATGGAATGGGATAATAGGAGCAGGAAAAATCATTGTGATATGTATTAAAATCCAGATATTTCAAGGGGAACAATGCATTGATCCTCGAGAGAAGAAATGTTTGTTCCCACTCTGAAAACCTTTTGTAACCTGAGTGGGTAAGCCCTTCTTTTCTCTGACAATAGCCTGACTGATAGACTAGTCCAGACATCCTCTCCCACCTGTACTCTTGTGTCGTGATGGGTACTCTGGTAAGGTGCTGAGCTCCCTGAGAAGTTGGCCTTTCCCAGCTGGGAGGAGAAGAAAGAGACCAGTCAAACCCTGAAGTTTTTAGGCACTAGGGTTGGGGATTTCATAGCCTAGGTCCTAAGGGCTATGTCTGATGAGTGTAGCCCTGCTGAATTCTGCTCTGTCTTGTGGAGGGTCAAGGCTGGGCAAAACAGAGGAGACTTATGGGCCTAGGATCTTCCCCCATCCCTAGTCTAAGGTCTCTGGGGGCTGACCTCTGTTCTAGGCTGGATCCCCCTGATGCTCCAGGACTCCCTGAACTCTCTCCCTTCTGCAACCACCATTCAGGCCTAAGCCCAATATCCATGAGGGACAGAGCATGGCTTTGACACCTGAAGGGTGTCAAGTTCAAGCTCAACAGCTACCATTCACATATTCTCTCAGTCTTTTACTCGCTCAGCAAACATCCCCTGACTCCAGGTCCTGCCCAGTCCTGGTGTGGATGACACAGAATAGGGCCACCCTGATCCCCACTCTCAAAGAGCTCCTTGGAGTGAGAGAGAGACATAGACACAGACACAGATACAGACGGTGCTAGTCTAGGTTAGGCTGTGCTATAATAAACACAGACTTGGGACCAGGCAGCCCAGAGAAGGCCTTTCTGGAGGAGGGGATGCTTGAGGAGAGCCTGAAAATGATCTTGAACTAGTCATGAAACAAGTGGGAAAGGCACTCCAGAGAGAGGGAGGAGCTTGTGCTAAGGCCCAGGGGTGGGAAGCAGCCTGGTGCCATTTGAAAAGAGAGCATAATGCCAGTCTAGGAGGGGTTGATGCTTAAGGAACATGACTCTACAGCAGCATGGACTGAAGTCTCCCCTAGCAGGGGGAGAAGGAGGCTGTTCTGCTGAGACTCTGCTACCCCTTGCAATAGTCTCAGCCAAGCAGGCCCAGGCCCTGTCTCAAAGCTCCTCCTGGGCCTTCCTGCCTTTCTGCTTCTGCTGCCACTGTTGGATCTTAGTGGGGAGTGTCTCTGCCCAGAACTTCATCCAGGCTTCCCTGAGCTTCTGGCCAACCCGTTGCGCCAGGCTGACCTCCAGGTATTGTTCCGATTGGTTGAAGACGGGCCAATAAGGCAGCCCCTCGCCATTGGGGTCCCTGGAAGGAAGGGATGAGTGAGTGCCAAGGTCTCCTGTGAGGTCCCCCTTGTGGCAGTCCCTGAGTGACTCAGGTATAAGGCTAGTTATGTCACTCACTCTTACCCTGTCCTGGCAAAGTGTGCCCACTGAGACATCATGGTGAGGCTCAGCTGCTTTTCCTCCTCTGTGGCCTCTGGAAAGGCTGGTGGGAGGGATAGACCTGTATCAGGGTCAGGTGGGGCCTGGTGGGCACCCAGGTGTACCCACTGCTGACCAAAGATCTCTGTTCCTGTAAGCCCCACCCCTAGTCTTGGAGCCTGGCAGTTTAGGGGTCACATGTCTGTCCTCACCCAGGAGGGAGTTCTCATCCGTGAGGAAGGGGCCCCCGAACACGAAAGCCATCTCGGCCCCATGGTCAGCTCTCACCCAGTCTGGCCTGATTTTCACAAAAGAACTGGGTCGATGCTGGAACTCATAGAAAAAGATGGGGCCCCCAGAATCTGCAAGAAGAGGGCAGGATCAGAGTTAGGTGCCACCAGCCCAATCAGGCCCTGCCTTTGGCTGGACAGGCCCATAATACCAATAATAATGATGATGATGGTGACCAAATGATTAGCCACGAGCATTTATCGAGCACTCGCTAGGTGTTAGGTACCATTCTACGTGCTTTATGCGGAATAATCCATTTAACGCTCATAACAATCTCAGCTTAGATTCTGTTATTATCCTCATCTTACAAATGAAGAAACTGAGGCACAGAGGGGTTAGGAATCTTGCTCAAACCACAGTTAGGAACTTGAGCTATTCCAGGGCTGTCAGGAATTATCCACCAGGCTGGGAGGAAGCACGACTTTTCTCCCAGGCAAAGTGCCAAAAGAAGAAGAAATTATTCGTCTATGAATCCCTTGGAATTTGGTGAGGGGCCTGCTGGGTGACCTCTGACAAGTCACTGTACCTCTCTGAACCTTGGTTTCCTCTTCTTCAAAGTGCCCTGCCACAGCCACCTCTCATTACTGTGATGCTACATCCCAGAGAGGAAGAGGTGTGGGCATGGGGTGTCCGGCAGTAGGTATCAGGAAGACCCTCCACCCTATCGCAGCCATGTCACCTGTGGTGACCCAGACCCTGGGCTAGACTGAGAGGGATGGAGCAGATGGACAGGGCGAGGCTCACCTTGGAGGTTTCTTGAGAAGTTCACGATGGGAAAATTGAAGTAAATGTCACTCATCAAGTCCAGAATTGCATCGCGTTTGGTCTGTGGGTCCAAAGTGTTGCCTACGTATTCATCTAGGACGCTGAGCCACAGCTCGGGGGGGATGTCCTGGGGCAAGAGGCCAGTCTCAGGTCTGCTCGGGTCTCATGGCTGTGACAGACCTTTCCAAGAAGTCCCAAACCCTCCCGCTGGGCCTCCCTCTGACCTTCATGGAGATTTCTAGATGGAGTCTGGATGAGATGAGCTCATGTTTGGAGTCAAATCTTAGCTCTGTGACCACTACTTGGGCTCTGGGGTCAGGCAGAGCTGGCTCGAGCCCTGCCTTTGCCCCTTACCCCCCTCCCCACCAATGAGACCTGTAAAACGAGGATAATGAAAGTTCCTGCTACAAAGGGTTGCCACGAAGATTGAAGGAGATGAATGCCTGTCCTAGTGCTCACCACAGTGACTGGCACATAGGATGTGCTCATTAAGAGGCAGCTCTATAATGACAATGAAGATGATGATGATAATTTTTCTTTGAGAACCACTTATGTCCAAAATTCAGCAGTTGGACCAAGGATTTGGTGGTAGGTGAGAAGCTGTGGATGTTGGAGGGTAGGGGCTGAGACCATGCTGGGTGAGACACCCACTACCTTCCTCCCTCTTGTCTCTTGTCTCACCATTGTGGTCATTGCGGCCCTCAGAAGAGTCAGTATGTCCTCTTGGCTCATCTCCTCAGTCTGTTGCAGGATACCCCAGCCCTGCAGGGACACAAGGTCTCTCTCAGTGCAATCTGACTGCTGTCCCCTCTGCCCAGCCCCAGGAAGGTGAGCACGCACAGCCCTATGCCCCCATTCAAGTGTGGCCAAACCCATGAGTCAACAGACCCACAAAGATAAACCTCAACCGAGTGGGGAAACAGCACTAAATATAACCGACAAGTGATTACCATGAAGAGAGAGCGAGAATTTGTCCCATATTTTCATAGAATAACATCAAGATCCCCCAAGCCAATCACACGGGGGCTACAGGAAGAGTTGAAAATGTTGAATGTCTTTATGATACAGTTTTAAGAGCACAGACTCCAGAGCCTGACTGCCTGAGTTCAAATCCCTGATGCTAAGTGTACAACCTGGGACAAGTTATTTAAATTTTCCAGGCCTCAGTTACCTCATCTATAAAACAGGGATGAGAATAAACTGTTTCATAGGATTGTTGTGAGGACTAAGCAAGTGAAGACATTTAAAGACCCTGACACAGAATAAGCCCTATTGAAATAAAAAAAAAAGAAGCTGTTAATTTCATTATTACAAGGCTCTTTGTTAATTTTTGTGAGAACTGAAACAGAAAATTCACAGATGAGCAAACACAGAGTGTATACCCAAATGAAGATGTTAACTTTCACCAGGAATTAAAGAACTAAACTTAATCCACGGGAGTTAAAGTAGCAAAACTTTAAAAAACTATGGTCTACAAGACCAATATACAAACATCAATTGTGTTTCTATACACAATAGCCAAAAAGTGGAAATAACCCAAATGCCTACCAACTAATGAATGGATAAACAAAATGAGGTATGCCCATAAAATGGAACATTATCTAGCTATAAAAAGGAGCGAAATACTAATATATGCTACAACGTAGATGGACCTTGAAAACATCGTGTTAGGTGAGAGAAGTCAGACACAAAAAGCCACATATTGCATGGTTCCCCTTATATGAAATATTCAGAATAGGCAAATCCATAGAGACAAAGTAGATTAGTGGATGCCAGGGGCTGGGAAGAGGGGGGGGGAAGAGAATGACTGATAATGGGTACAGGGTTTCTTTCTGGGGTGATAAAAATACTCCGGAATTAGATAGTGATTAATAGCTGCACGAACCTAGGTGGCATACGCAGTTTGCAATTGGCTGCTAACCTAAATGTTGGCAGTCCAAACTCACCCAGAGGCTCCATGGAAGAAAGGCTTGGCGAACTGCTTCCATAAAGATTGTAGCCGATAAAACTCTATTGAGCAGCTCTACTCTGTAATATGTGGGGTCACCATGAGTTGGGGGCGACTCGATGGTAGCTAAAAACAATAAAAATAGTTGCACAGCTATATGGATATGCTAAAACACCAAACTGTACACATTAGAAGAGTGAATTTTATGGTATGCGATTTATATCTTAATAAAACTGTTATCTAAAAAAAGATGGTTTACGAAGGCTGATAAGATTGCATTGAAATCTGTAGGCTCATGTTGCTGGCGGCAGTTAAGTTGGCACAGCATTTTCAGAAAACGCTAAAGCCACATATGAGCAGTGGAGATGTCTCCGTAAGGAGTATATGAGTTACTTCGCATGGCAAAAACTTCCACCACAGGTATTTAGCAAACTCAGCATCTAAAACCAAAAACCAAACCTGTTGCCATTGAGTCAATTCTGACTCTTAACTATCCTATGGGGTAAAGTAGAACTGCCCATAGGGTTTCCAAGGCTGTAAATCTTTACTTTCTTCTGCGGAGCAGCTGGTGGGTTCAAACCGCTAACCTTTTGGTTAGCTGCTGAGTGCTTTATCCACTGTAGCACCAGGGCTCCTTACTCAGCATCTAGTTGGCTAAAAAATGTACACTTGTCCTCATGTGGATAGCGAGGAGACCGCAGGGCACGCCAGCACCAGTGTTGAGGCAAGCGGTCCTCTGAGGCACCCAGTTCCTGAGAAACATCCTTGGCTACAAGTCCTGCGCATGGCATTCCACACCAGGCAGGTTTTCCCAGGTCTGGAGAGCCAATCACATTGGCTCTCCCTCACTTCCACTGGCAGCTCTAACAGTGTGGAGCAAGGTGCCTGCCAGAGCGTCTGGGGCGTCATTTTACCCTAATATTTCTCTGACACTAAGCACACACACACACATACAACTGACCTAGAAACTTATTTGTCCTCGAGTGTCAAGATTGTAGAGTCTTTCTACAGCAAGCACCCAGATGCCCTCCTGGGGATTGATTCCAAAGGAGTAATTCACAAAGGACAGAAACTATGGACATGAAGATGTCCACTGCACTATTAACTTCAGTGCTAAAAACTAGAAGCTGCCATAATGTGCCATGATGAAGGAACATTGTGGCGGGGCCCTCCCTTTGTGGAGGGCTTTTGGTCATTAAAGGCAATCACTGTGACAGGCAGAAGCAGCGGAAGGAGAAGACGGTGCTCAGGAGGAAAGCATGATTGTGACACTCAGTGCAAAGTGACCTGTGTACCTGGCAGGGACTGGAAGGTGCTTGGGTCATGCGGTCCCCCAGTGGCCTTGATGTTGTCTGAATCCTGAGAGGCATTCAGTCTCTCAGGCACAGAGTCACGCTAACCACTTTCACAGAGCCTGATGTATAAACCAGACACCAACGGCGGAATATGCTGCAGACAAGCACTGCCTGGAAGGCTGCCTTGCCCAAAAGCTTGGTCCCCAAGAAGGAAACATTTGCTTTGTGAAAATGAAGCCCTAGCTGGTGATCTTGAGCAAGTCCCTTAAACCTCCCTGAGTCACAGCTTTCTCATCTATCAAATGGGGATAACAGGAGTGCCCAGTTCACAGGGATGTGGTGATGATGTTGGGGTGACAGAGGACTGGCCAAGGCAGGGCCTTGAAGGGCACAGGGGCCAGAGGACACTCACCCTGGGGACAAGCCAGCTAATCTCATGATTGGTGACGCCCAGGAGGAAGGGCACAGGGTGGAACTGCTTCTCCCTCAGAAGCTCCTTGGGGTTCTTGGGAAAGAAGGTACCATCAATGGTGTAGGGCATGATATTAATTTTCTGCAGGAGAAAGCAAGGCAGGGGGCCACCCAGTCAGACCGAAGCCTCAAAGGATGGGATTCCAGGGGCCACTTGGTTGCATGCCTGAGCTGCTAAGCTGGGAGAGTAAGTGAGTGGATGCAGGTTGCCGGGGTTAGGGCGCCCAGGAGACAATGGGAGAGCAGGCAACTGCTGCTTCCAAACAGACTTCTTCTCTAGAAAGCAGGCCCTACTGTCAGCGCTCAGCATGGCCCTCCATAGAGGCCTTAGGACTGGCTGGGCTCTCAGTCCCTTCCCTTTACCCCAGACCCCTGATTGCCCCTCTGCTCCCATAGGAGCTAGACAGGACCCCCCTTTGTGCCATTGCCCACCATTATCCCCAAAGAGGCAGGCGCACCTGGCGGGACTCTTTGGTAAGGATCATTTCTTCACTTGTCTTCTGTCGAAGGCACTGCAGCATCTCAGCTGTGGAGTTGGAGCTGCAGGCCAAGGAGTCCGCAAAGTCCTGGGGATAGCCAAAAGTGTCTTGCCTCCCTTGTGGCCATTCACCTCCACCTCCCAGCCCTCTACCTCCCACAGAGAGGGGCGCATCTAGAGGTGAGCTGGGGTGGTGATACCAAAGATCACTGCCCACCAGCGTGGGTGGTCCCCAGCCACCTGTGTGTCCCCCATTATGTTGTACTGTCATTATCTGTGTTTGTGGCCAGGTCGCCTTTGCCCCTCTGAAAACAATGTCATCATCAGGTTAAGTATGTCCCCGGAGCCGGTGTCCTCAGTAAAGGTTTGCAGAAGTAAACAAGGAAATGAGACAGGACTTGGAGAGGGAGGGACTCCAGCAGCATGGGGGGATGGTGGTGTTACTGAAGCTGGGGCAGGGTCAAGGTCAGGGACTTGAGGGGAGGTGAGGCTGGAGGGTAGCTTCAGGCCAGCCATTGGCCATGAAAGCCAGGCTGGGGGATGTGGCCATTGGCAAGAACTCTGGGAGTGTTTGGTAAAGGAGTGAATGATTGAGCTGTGTTTTCCTTAGGCCATGGAGAGCCAGGGAAGGACCTACAGTGTGTGGTTGGGAAAACCTCTCAGCCATGGTGAAGGGATATTTGGGGAACCCAGGAGGCTGATGCTGTTTTCTGAACCAGAGGCAATTTGCCCATGCTGAGGCCCTGTGTTCCCGAATCACCTTGCACCCAGGGAGTAAAGATGCCCAGCCCACTCCTCCACCTCAGCTGAGGTCTGGGGCCAGGTGAAGGTACTGAGGCCACGTGAGCCAGTCTCCCAAATTCCGATTATCCCCTTCACCCTACCTCATGGCACTACCCCCGCCCCCACCCCCTTCTCTCTTGCCTGAATTTTGCCTCTTCCCTGGCCTCCAGGCCTCTAGGATTGCTTCCTCCAAAGTACCTGCCACTTCAAGGACCCTGTGAGCTTCTGAGAAGGTAGCTCTGGCAGACCATCACCCTGCCTCTCCTTGCCCTCCGAAGAAAGTCCAGATTCCCAGGCAAGGCCCACCACTTCCCTGAGACCCCCCCCTAGTTTTCCAGCCCCTTCACTTCTGCTCTGTCCCCTAACCTGCTCCATTCCCTCCTAGATGGCTTGCTGCTTCCAGGACCTGTCACCTTGTCTCACATCTCCAGCCTTTGCAGATGCCATTTTCAGCAGGAGGCCCTTTGTGGCTTCTCCCACCCCACCCCATCTACCCTTCCAAGGCCTTACAATAGAGCTCTAGGGAGGGGCTTCAGAATCTGAATGGAGATCTCTCAGGCAGCAGGGTGGCTTGGGTGTCCTCCCTCATGCCTGGGCCAGAGAGGGCGTTTTCCTGAGGCCCCACCTTGGGGAAGATGGTGCTCAGTGGTGGCCTCCTCCAGGAAGCTGTCCCTAACTGCCCCTCACCCCTCAACTGCACTAGTTTTTTCCTCTGAGAGTCATCCTAGTGGGTCTGTCTCTGTTAACAGGAAGTCCCTCCGGGACCCCAGGGCCAGCACAGGGTGAGATGGGGCGGGTACTGGCAGGGTGAGAGCATAAAAAAGACACAGACCTGAGCCAGGGAAAGTGGGTCAGAATCCAGGATCCCTGGGACTGTGATGATTCCGCTCTGTGCTATAGCTCTGTGGAACAGCCCCGCAGGCAGCGGGGACAGGACCTGGTGCAGAAGAGAGAACAGATACTGTTAGAGGTGGGCAGGGGAGCTGGGAGGCCTGGGGCCACAGGAGCCCTCCCAGCCACCCACGCCCCAGCCCTGAGTGCAGACTCACCAGAGCAGAAACAATGAGGCCACCTGCAGACCCCCCAAAGATGGTGACACAGTTGGGGTTGCCCCCAAAGGGGGTGATGTTTCCCTGCACCCAGCGCAGAGCAGCCACCACATCTAGGAAGGCCCAGTTGCCTGGCGCATGCCTGTCTCCAGTGCTGGCAGCAGGGTAGAGGAGTGATTACTGAAGGGTGATGCCTTTGGCAGATTCCCTTTGGCCTTTGCAGGTTTGCTTTGGACCAGCCACTAAGACATTGGACTCTCTTCTACTCCCACAGTCTGGCCTGGCTCTGAGCCATGCTAGGTGTACACATGCCAGGCCAAGTGGTATGGGCAGGCCTGGCTGGGCAGCCAGCCAAGGCTCGCTCTCAAGTGGCTGCCAGAGCCTGCTGCTCTCTGTCCCCATACCATGCTGGGACTGTGACCCCAGTCCAGGAGCCAACACCCTCTGCCCAAGAGACCAATCTCCTTATCAGCTGGTTTTGGCTGGGTTCCTTCCCCAAGATGGGGCCTCAGAGAACACCCTTCTCTGCCCAGTCCGCATGGACAGGGCCCTAGGTCCCAGCCACCCTCCCTGCCTGAGAGATCCCCATTCAGGCTCTGGGCCCCCATCCTAGGTCCCCAAGGCCTCTGTCATCCAGCTTCTCCTCTGTGCAGTCCACACCCTCCTACAGGCCTGCCATCTCACCTGAGAAAGCCAAGGATACCAAGGCGGTACTGGATTGTGACCACTACTACATCCCCGAAGGCAGCCAGGGCCGACCCGTCCTGGGAAGTGGCTGCACCAACCATCATTGAGCCCCCATGAATCCACACCATGACCTGGAAAAATGGCCATGGGACAGTGACCTCAGGTCCTGGGACCTCAGCTGCCCATCCACCAGCCCAGGGCATTGTCAGGGGCTCTGGGCAGGTTGGGGACAGGGATGGTGAGGGGACAGGCTGGACAGGACAGAGCTGGGTGGGTGAACTGGGCCCTCTGGGCTGCTCACCGGCCTCCCAGCCTCTGCAGTGGCCCCAGCTGGGCTGTAGATGTTAAGGATCAGGCAGTCCTCTGAAATAGAGAAGACCTGATGCTTTCCATTCAGCAAAAACCTGAAGTTGTTCATTCTCTCCACTTCCTGTAGGCACCTGCCATCAGAGAATGAACCTAAGGGCCAGCCGTCAGCCCCACCAGCCCTGGCAGCTGGACCCCCACCAACCAGCCTGCTTGCTCACCCCTACCAGGTTACTCACATCGGCGGGGCCGTGCTGGCGTCCCGTATACCCTCCCAGGACTGTGCCGGGCGCGGGGCTGAGAACCGGCTGGGCCCTAGTGGTGCCTGGGCAAACGGGATGCCCAGAAAGACATTCACACGACGGGTTGTGCCCTTCACGCCCACCTGCCGGCCTCGAACACGGCCCAGGGTAGTGTCTACTTCAGGCTGAGCAACTCCAGGTTCTGAAGGCAGAGCAGAGGGGCCAGGGGTGAGTCTGTAACCTTCATAAGGATGCAAGGGGAGGGTTGGCAGATGGACTCACAGAGTGAAAGATACTTTTAGACCCTGAGTGCCAATTGTGCCAGGCCCCGTTCCTTTTACCTGCCCAGCAGCCCTATGAGATGAGTCCCATTATTACCCTGGAGTCCCTCCTCCCTAACTTGCCATCACTGCTGCTCCCTTCCAGCCAAACTTAGAACCAAAGTGAAGAAACTAGGCTTTCCTGGGACCCATAGACCTACAGTGTGGCCTTGGGCCAGCCACTGTCCCTCTCTGAACCTCAGATTACTCATGTGCTAGATAGATACAATCCGGGCAGGGCCGTTCCGGGGATCAAACAAGGTAAAAAAAAAAAAAAAAAAAAAACTCAAGCCATCGAGTCAATTCTGACTCATAGCAACCCTATAGGACAAAGTAGAACTGCCCCACAGAGTTTCCAACGAGTGCCTGGTGGATTCGAACTACCAACCCTTTGGTTAGCAGCAGTAGCACTTAACCACTACACCACCAGGGTTTCCATCAAACAAAGTTGCAAGGGCAAAACCCCCACTCAGGTGATGTACACCCCTGGAATCCCTCCAAACTGAGGAACCCCTCCCTGAGCAGGCTGCCAACCCCTCCCTGTCCCTACCACTCTCCTGGCCCCTCTCCCCAAGTTCTCCCACCAACCGGAAGCTCCCACTCTGCAGGCCCAGCTTGCATGTCTTACCAGTGGCCATGGTGGGGAATGCCAGGAGCAGACAGACTGCCCAGACCTGGACATTGGTCCCAGCTCTTACCACTGTCCCCATGCTCCTCACTCCCAACCAGCCGTGAGCAGAAGCAGCAGGTGGAGTGAGATTTCTGCCCTTTAGTCCCACTGAGCTCTAGAGGGAAATGACGTGAAAGCCTGGCCTGCCCACCTGGCTACAGCCCAGCTCCAGGGCCCACAGCCTCTGCCAGGCTGACTTGGGAGGGAGGCAGGAGCTGGGAGTGCCCTGCAGAGGCCTGGATGATATAACAGCCCTGGCACAGGAAGGAGCCTGGTCTTTGGAGCTCTATAGCCCTGGGTTCAAATCCCAGCTGCCCTGACTGTGTGACTTCCATGAGACCCTGTGCACTTACCAAAAGATGTCCATATCACTGACCTGAGCCAAGTAAACAGGTCTGGGGTAGAGGTACTGAGCCCTCATGCAGGGACGGGGGAACTGAAGATGATGCTTTTAGAGAGCCTCAGGGCTTTGGGCCAGAGCAGCCTTGCCATGGGGCCCTGGGACCCAGGATGCCCAGGCTGTGTGTTGGGGGTGATTGTGTACCCCACTTCCTTGAGGGACCTTCAAGCGATGGGCCAGAAGCAGGGCACTGCTGTCTAGTGGCCCTGAGATCTCCTGGTGTTGCCCCAGGTTCTGTTTGGCACAACTTGTCACAGCCAATAAACGAGAAACCGAGGTGGGAGAGTAGAAAACCCAAAAAAACAACCCACTGCCATTAAGTGGATTCCAACACATAGCGACCCTATAAGACAGAGTACAGCTGCCCCATAGAGAGAGTGGAAAGGTGCCTTTATTTCATTGTGGAAGGAAAGGGAACATTAGGGGATGCTGCCGCCAAGACTGCTCAGTGAGTGCGAGGGGGAAGGTTACTTTTTTTAATAATTTTTATTGTGCTTTAAGTGAAAGTTTACAAATCAAGTCAGTCTGTCACATATAAGCTTATATACAACTTACTCCATACTCCCACTTACTCTCCCTCTAATGAGTCAGCCCGCTCCCTCCTTTCAGTCTCTCCTTTCATGACAATTTTGCCAGTTTCTAACCCTCTCTACCCTCCCATCTCCCCTCCAGACAGGAGATGCCAACACAGTCTCAAGTGTCCACCTGTACAAGTAGCTCACTCTTCATCAGCATCTCTCTCCTACCCATTGTCCAGTCCCTTCCATGTCTGATAAGTTGTCTTCAGGGATGGTTCCTGTCCTGGGCCAACAGAAGGTTTGGGGACCATGACCGCCGGGATTCCTCTAGTCTCAGTCAGACCGTTAAGTCTGGTCTTTTTATGAGAATTTGGGGTCTGCATCCCACTGATCTCCTGTTCCCTCAGGGGTTCTCTGTTGTGCTCCCTGTCAGGGCAGTCATCGGTCGTGGCTGGGCACCATCTAGTTCTTCTGGTCTCAGGATGATGTAAGTCTCCGGTTCACGTGGCGCTTTCTGTCTCTTGGGCTCATAGTTATCGTGAGACCTTGGTGTTCTTCATTCTCCTTTGATCCAGGTGGGTTGAGACCAATTGATGCATCTTAGATGGCCGCTTGTTAGCATTTAAGACCCCAGACGCCACATTTCAAAGTGGGATGCAGAATGTTTTCATAATAGAATTATTTTGCCAATTGACTTAGAAGTCCCCTTAAGACATAGTCCCCAAACCCCCTCCCTTGCTCCGCTGACCTTTGAAGTATTCAGTTTATCCCGGAAACTTCTTTGCTTTTGGTCCAGTCCAGCTGAGCTGAGGAAAGTTACTTTTAAGGGGTTTACAAGTAGGGCGTTCAAACAAGTTACATCATCAACATTCTTAATCATACTACACAGGCACAATGGGCTTTACATATAACTTCATGCATTGCATGTTCAGGAAATGGGAGTTAAACTTCACCCAGAGGTGGGGAAGTTACTAGTTTTGAGGTCTAAAACGTTATCCTGAATGTCAACCGGCTTCCGTCAATTTCCTCTAGTTTTGGGCAGCAGTTAACGAGAAGGGAACGAGGATTTTAATGTAAAGCTACAGAGCGTATCAAGCAAAGGAACCAGGATTTTAATGTAAAGCTACTGGGCGTGCCAAGCAAGCTGCTTGAGACAGTGGAATTTTCCACAGCCTAGGGACCTTTTTCTTACTGAGGACAGGGGTGAGGGGACAGAAAGATTCATATTAACAACCGGCAACCCCCTCCAAATCCCAGAAGACATGATTTAAGAGCCGGACCTCTTGTATTCAAATCTTGCTCCTCCAAGTTGGTCGGTACAAGTTATCTCACAGCACTGGGTCTAGAGCCCGCATATGTAAAACAGCCATGCTTATAAGACCCACCTCACAGGGCTGAAGTGAGGTTATGTATATAAATACATGAGGCCTAGATTCAGAGCTAGATGGAATCCTGTCCTTGCCTTGGGGTGAGGATCTGTCTGAGTTTCTGTCTCCTGCTGTCTTGGAGAACCCTGCTATAAGGGAAAGTAGGCCTCATCTCTGAGCCTCAGTGTCAAGAACATGGCTGGCTGGGAACGGGGGTGGGAGGCTGGGGGATAGCACCGGGAGTGAGGCCATTGGCAAATATTTGCTGATTCAAATGGTTGGAAGTACAGGCTCAAGGAAGAACAAGGGTGAGGGTCATGCCAGAACAAACTGCCAGACTCACTCCCAGGATTCCAGCTGGCATCCAGAGCTGGAGAGAAAAGCCTTAGAACCCAACCATCCTCCTGCCAAAAATAACCACTGTAGCTTCCTTCCTGAATTCTTGGCAGTCTCCCTGATGGGGGACGTTTCTTCTTCTTGAACCTTGGCCCACAGCCCTGGGAGCAGAGGAGGGTCCTCTGTTTTTCAGTGCTGCCTCCAGACCTTTGGCATTGCATTGGGCAAATCCATTGCAAAAGGCCTCTTTCAAGTGTTGAAAAGCAAAGACGTCCCTTTAAGGACTAAGGTGTTTCTGACCCAAGGTGTTCCTGACCCAAGCCATGGTGTTTTCAATCGCCTCATATGCATGTGAAAGCTGAACAATGAATAAGGAAGATGAAAGAAGAATTGACACCTTTGAATCATCGTGCTGGCAAAGAAGAATAATGAATAAACGATGGACTGCCCGAAGAATGAACAAATCTGTCTTGGAGGAAGCACAGCCACAATGCTCCTTGGAAGCAAGAATGGGAAGACTGTCTCACGCACATACTTTGGACATATTGTTACCAATCACCAATCTGACACAAATTGTCCTTGTCTTTTCCCAAGTAAGAATATGCAAAAGACGAACTTCATCTTCAGCAAGCTGTATTTTGCTTGAGTCAAGCAAAAGGAGTCAGTGGGGATCTAAGTCTCTCTAAAAGACTGACTCAAAAAGGGAAGCAAGGCTAGGAAAGAAGAAGAGGAGAGGAAAAAATTGGAGTACCAGAAACCAATAGAAGGTCCTCCTCAGAGAACAGTTTAAAAACTAAAGGAAAGAAAACAAACAAAAAAAAAAGTCAAGGAAGTAGACTGTGGGAGCAGTCTCTGCAACCTCCCACTGGGGGTACGCGATCTGCTCCAGAGCCCTCTCTGCGGCCTCTTCTTATTGGAGGCTTGTGACCCACTCAATTTACTGAGTGCTCTCTGCGACCCTCTGATGGGGCTCACAGCCCACTCGGTGGATGCTCTCTGTGGCCCACCCTTGGGATATGGGGTGATCAGCCCCTAACAGGGACTCACTCCTTGTCCCCAACTCTCCTTTCGAGAAAGCCAAATGACCGGAATGCTTTTTTTGAACCCCCCTTTAAAAAAAAAAAAAAAAAGGCTCACGACCCATTTGGTGGGAAGAGGAAAGAAGAAGAGAGAGAAAAAAAGAAATGGAGACAAGGTACGCAGGAAAAAAAAAAAAAGGCATAATAAAGGTTGCTGAAGGAGGGCAGGAGGACTGAGGGGGAGAGTCCCGTGAACTTACCGCTTCAAAGAGACACCAAACAAAAAGGTTCAGGTGGCCGGCCACTTGTCTCTGAGTAGAGGTCTGTTCTGGAGGCCTCAGTCCCTCTGGTCTGCGTCCCCTAACCAGGGCCTAATTTGAGCCTCTAGTCTCCTGGCTGGCTTGCCAAAATTTGTTACCAATTGCCAATCTGACACAAAGGGTTCTGGTCTTTTCCCTAGTAAGAATACATGCAAAAGATAAACTTTATCTTCAGCAAGCTTTATTTTGCTTGAGTTGAAAAGGGAAGCAAGACTAGGGCTTATATGGGTTCGGTGGAGACAACAGAGTAATGAATACTTAGTGGCTTCTTTCAAGGGGTGGGTACTTCTCAGAATGCCAGTGCATGTTAATTAGGTTGCATGCACATCTGGAATCCAAGATGGAACCCGGTGATATTCAAGATGGACTCCTCTCAGCAGCCCTTGGCATCACTTATTATGGGATATAGTGCAAGGGCATTGACCTTTGGCACTACATCACCATCTTTGGAGGGCTAAGGAAGGTTAAACAGCGGTCACACTTTGTTCTTCTGCTCATGTGAGAGCATGTAAAGGGGGAAGGGATTAGAAAAAAACACTAAGAAGGAGATAGTAATTCCGGGGTTGTTTCAGCCTTATCTCATGTTGACAGGGTGTGGTTCTTGTTTACCCAACTTCTAGATGGTAATCTTTTAACAGCTCTTTTGTTCCACCAGAACAGTTAACCCTGTCTGTTTCACCAGCCCATGTGGGCCCATGCACAGAGCTAGAAGGCCTAGCTGTGAGGAGTTGGGAAACTTGGCTATGGGAACAGTTGGAAGTTCTTCCTGAAAGCATCTAAAACTCATGAGGTAAAGGAGGAGATTGTGGGAGAAGTGATCCAAATACCCTGATGTGAGTGTTGAAGGCCCTCAAAAGAAGATTTGGTGGAGAGGGTGCAGGAGCCAGGAGTTAAAATCTTTACAGAATAAACAAAAGAGAGTGACTAAGGCTTGGAGTGAGGACAAGGAGTGAAGGCCAGGGTTGTTGTTGTTGTTAAATGCCATCGAGTCAGTTCTGACTCATAGCAACTCTGTGTAAAACAAAACAAAACAGTGCCCAGTCCTGCACCATCCTCACAATCATTATGTTTGAGCCCATTGTTGCATCCACTGTGTCAATCCATCTTGTTGAGGATCTTCCTCTTTTTCGCTGACTCTGTAATTTACCAAGCATAATGTTCTTCTCCACGGACTGATCCCTCCTGACAAAAAAAAGGGTGAATTGTGCCAGCAGCTGAACAAAAGAGGTGTTAAAAGAAGTGATGCTAAGGGCTGCCCACAGGACTCCATCTTGAATATCAGCGGGCTCCGTCTTAGATTCTAGATGCGTACACTACCTAATTAGCATACACCGCCATTCTGAGAAGTACCCACCTCTTGAAAGAAACCCACTAAAAATTCATTATTGTCTCCACTGAACCCATATAAGCCCTAGTCTTGCTTCCCTTTTAGAGTCAGTCTTCTAGAGAGGCTTAGATCCCCCGACTCCGTTTGCTTGACTCAAGCAAAATAAAGCTTGCTGAAGGTAAAGTTTGTCCTTTGCTTGTATTCTTAGGAAAAGACCAGGCCTCTTTGTGTCAGATTGGCGATTGGTAACAAATTTTGGCAAGCCAGCCAGGAGACTAGAGGCTTAAATTAGCCCCCGGTTAGGGGGCGCAGACCAGAGGGACTGAGGCCTCCAGAACAGACCTCTACTCAGAGACAAGCGGCCGGCCACCTGAACCTTTTTGTTTGGTGTCTCTTTGAGGCGGTAAGTTCACGGGACTCTCCCCCTCAGTCCTCCTGCCCTCCTTCAGCAACCTTTATTATGCCTTTTTTTTTTCTGCGTACCTTGTCTCCATTTCTTTTTTTTCTCTCTCTTCTTTCCTCTTTCCACCAAGCGAGTCGCGAGCCCCAAAGAAGGGGGGTTCAAAAAGAGCATTCCGGTCGTTTGGCTTTCTCGAAAGGAGAGTTGGGGACAAGGAGTGAGTCCCTGTTAGGGGCTGATCACCGCATATCCCAAGGGTGGGTGGCAGACCTCAGACAGAGCCACGGAGAGCACCCGCCCAGTGGGTTGCGAACCCCATCCGAGGGTCGCAGAGAAAAAAAAAAAAAGAGCACTCCGTAAATTGAGTGGGTCACGAGCCTCCAATAGGAGGAGGCCACAGAGAGCGCTCTGGAGCGGGTCAGGTACCCCCAGTAGGAGGTCGCAGAGAGCGCTGCGATAGTCTACTTCCTTGACTTTTTTTGTTTTCTTTCCTTTAGTTTTTAAACTCTCAGGAGGCCCTTCTATTGGTCTCTGGTACTCCAATTTTTTCCTCTCTTCTTCTTTCCTCTTTCTACCACATGGGTCGTGAGCACCAAAAGGGGGGTTCGCGGAGAGCGTTCCGGTGGCTTGGCTTTCACGAAAGAAAGTTTGAGGACAAGGAGTGAGTCCTTGTTAGGGGCTGGTCACCCCATATCTCAAGGGCGGGTCGCGGACCTCGGTCAGAGCCACAGAGACAGCCCGCCGAGTAGGTCGCGAACCCGATCAGAGGGCCGCGAAGAGCACTCGGTAAACTGAGCAGGTTCTGAGCCTTCATTAAGACGAGGCTGCAGGGAGTGCTCAGAAGCGGGTCCGCATGCCCGCAGCGGGAGGCCGTGGAGAGCACTCCGATAGTCTAATTCCTTGACCTTTTTTTCTTTCTTCTTTCCTTTTGTTTTTAAACTATTCTTGGTCTTGGTGACTCTAGAGTTTCGGCAGGCGTATGTTTTTGTGTGTTTGGATGTTGTCTGTATCTGGTTGACGCGCCCTGCTTTTGGGGAATGGATGTAGAAGTCTCTGTTTAGACTGAGAGATTGAAGCCCCTCCGTTTGGTATTGGTATTCTAGGTATCTAGAAGATCCGAAGTGAAGATTCAAATATTCCTAGTAACGTGTTAGACCTCACTAAGTCCCTTCTGATTTGTCTGGTCAGAGGGCTGTCTGCTTGTTTGTCTGAAGTGTGACTGGGGCTGTCTGGGAAGGTTGAGGCTGCGACATTATCTCGGTCACCTCTGTCTGTGTCTTATGTGTAAGGTGTGTGTTGCACAGAAACTAATTGGTGAAGAGAAATTCAGGTTGATTTGGAACACGCTCATGGAGGCTCCTGAAAGTTTGATTGGGCTGTTCACTGAACGGTTGGTCTTTTGCTCTAGACGGTTTAAGAAAAAAGATAATTTTGTCTAACAAGAAAAGTTAACAGTTCCAGAACAGCAAAAAAGAAAGAAATTGTTATCTTTTGCCTTTGAAAATGTCTGGAATTGGGATGACTCCCTCCAGCCTCCGGTCTCCCTAGCTAAGAACTGGATTCATTTACAAAATTGCTTAAGGACTTTGGCATTTACTGGGCAGATAGCCTTTCAAAACGCCTCTGTATGTAAATGAATCAGAATGGGCTAATCTTGTCTTCTACCTTGAATTAAAAGGTAGGTTGTGGTTGTTGTTGTTGGGTGCCCTTGAGTCGGCTCCGACTCGTAGTGACCCCACGCACAAAAGAACGAAACACTGCCCAGTCCTGCGCCATCCTTACAATTGTTGTTATGCTTGAGCTCATTGTTGCTGCCGCTGTGTCAATCCACCTCGTTGAGGGTCTTCCTCTTTTCCCCTGACCCTGTACTGTGCCAAGTATGATCTTCTTCTCCAGATACTGATCCCTCTGGACAACATGTCCAAAGTATGTAAGACGCAGTCTCGCCACCCTTGCTTCTAAGGAGCATTCTGGTTGTACTTCTTACAACACAGATTTATTCGTTCTTCTGGCAGTCCATGCTTTATTCAATATTCCTCGCCAAAACCACAATTCAAAGGCATCAATTCTTCTTCAGTCTTCCCTGTTCATTGTCCAGGTTTCAGATGCATATGATGCGATTGAAAATACCATGGCTTCGGTCAGGGCACCTTAGTCTTCAAGGTGGCATCTTTGCTCTTCAACACTTCAAAGAGGTCCTTTGCAGCATTCTTGACTGCCGCTTCCATGGCTGTTGATTGTGGATCCAAGTAAAATGAAATCCTTGACAACTTCAATCTTTTCTCCGTTTATCATGATGTTGCTCATTGGTCCAGTTGTGAGGATTTTTGTTTTCTTTATGTTGAGGTGTAATCCATACTGAAGGCTGTGGTCTTTGATCTTCATTAGTAAGTGCTTCAAGTCCTCTTCACTTTCAGCAAGCAAGGTTGTGTCATCTGCATAACGCAGGTTGTTAATGAGTCTTCCTCCAATCTTGATGCCCCGTTCTTCTTCATACAGTCCAGCTTCTCGGATTATTTGTTCAGCATACAGATTAAATAGGTATGCTGAAAGGATACAACCCTGACGCACACCTTTCCTGATTTTAAACCAATCAGTATCCCCTTGTTCTGTCTGAACAACTGCCTCTTGATCTACGTAAAGATTTCTCATGAGCACAATTAAGTGTTCTGGAATTCCCATTCTTTGCAGTGTTATCCATCATTTATTATGATCCACACAGTCAAATGCCTTTGCATAATCAATAAAACACAGGTAAACATCCTTCTGGTATTCTCTGCTTTCAGCCAGGATCCATCTGACATCAGCAATGATATCCCTGGTTCCATGTCCTCTTCTGAAACCAGCCTGAATTTCTGGCAGTTCCCTGTCGATATACTGCTGCAGCCATTTTTGAATGATCTTCAGCAGAATTTTGCTTGCGTGTGATATTAATGATATTGTTCTATAATTTCCACATTCGGTTGGATCACCTTTCTTGGGAATAGGCATAAATATGGATCTCTTCTAGTCAGTTGGCCAGGAAGCTGTCTTCCATATTTCTTGGCATAGACGAGTGAGCACCTCCAGCGCTGCATCTGTTTGTTGAAACATCTCAATTGATATTCCATCAATTCCTGGAGCCTTGTTTTTCGCCAATGCCTTGGAGCAGCTTGGACTTCTTCCTTCAGTACCATTGGTTCCTGATCATATGCCACCTCTTGAAATGGTTGAATATCAACTAATTCTTTTTGGTATAATGACTGTGTGTATTTCTTCCTTCTTCTTTTGATGCTTCCTCCATCATTTAATATTTTCCCCATGGAATCCTTCACTATTGCAACTTGAGGCTTGAATTTTTTCTTCAGCTCTTTCAGCTTCAGAAACGCCGAGCATGTTCTTCCGTTTTGGTTTTCCATCTCCAGCTCTTTGCACATGTCATTATAATACTTTATTTTGTCTTCTCGAGAGGCCCTTTGAAATCTTCTGTTCAGTTCTTTTTCTTCATGAATTCTTCCTTTTGCTTTAGCTGCTTGACGCTCAAGAGCAAGTTTCAGAGTCTCCTCTGACATCCACCTTGGTCTTTTCTTTCTTTCCTGTCTTTTCAGTGACCTCTTGCTTTCTTCAGGGATGATGTCCTTGATGTCATTCCACAACTCGTCTGGTCTTCGGTCACTAGTGTTCAATGCATCAAATCTGTTCTTGAGATGGTGTCTAAATTCAGGTGGGATATACTCAAGGTCATATTTTGGCTCTCATGGACTTTCTCTGATTTTCTTCAGTTTCAGCTTGAACTTGCATGTGAGCAACTGGTGATCTGTTCCACAGTCGGCCCATGGCCTTGTTCTGACTGATGATATTGAGCTTTTCCATCGTCTCTTTCCACAGATGTAGTCAATTTGATTTCTGTGTGTTCCATCTGGCGAGGTCCATGTGTATAGTCACCATTTATGTTGGTGAAAGAAGGCATTTGCAATGAAGAAGATGTTCTTTCAAAACTCTATCATTCGATCTCCGGCGTTGTTTCTATCACCAAGACCATATTTTCCAACTGCTGGTTCTCCTTCTTTGTTTCCAGCTTTTGCATTCCAATCACCAGTAATTATCAATGCATCTTGATTGCATGTTCGATCAGTTTCAGACTGTAGCAGCTGATAAAAATCTTCTATTTCTTCATCTTTGGCCCTAGTGGTTGATGCGTAAATTTGAATAATAGTCGTATTAACTGGTCTTCCTTGTAGGCGTATGGATATTATCCTATCACTGACAGCGTTGTACTTCAGTATAGATCTTGAAACGTTCTTTTCGATGATGAATGCAACACCATTCCTCTTCGAATTGTCATTCCCAGCATAGTAGACTATATGATTGTCTGATTCAAAATGGCCAATACCAGTCCATTTCAGCTCACTAATGCCTAGGAGTTGTCAGGAGGGATCAGTCCCTGGAGAAGGACATCATGCTTGGCAGAGTATAGGGTCAGCGGAAAAGAGGAAGACCCTCAACAAGGTGGATTGACACAGTGGCTGCAACAATGAGCTCAAGCATAACAGTGATTGTAAGGATGGTGCAGGACCGGTCAGTGCTTCGTTCTATTGTTCATAGAGTCACTATGAGTTGGAACCGGCTCGACGGCACCTAACAACAACAACATCAACAATGACTAGGATATCGATGTTTATGCGTTCCATTTCATTTTTGATGATGTCCAATTTTCCTAG
The DNA here is from genome assembly GCF_024166365.1 of Elephas maximus indicus. NCBI lineage: Eukaryota > Metazoa > Chordata > Mammalia > Proboscidea > Elephantidae > Elephas > Elephas maximus. The sequence continues at coordinate 33,408,496 of NC_064839.1, read as the reverse complement.
ATTCATACTTCGTACATCCCAGGTTCTGATTATTAATGGATGTTTGTAGCTGTTTCTTCTCATTTTGAGTCGTGCCACATCAGCAAATGAAGGTCCCGAAAGCTTTACACCATCCACGTCATTAAGGTCGACTCTACTTTGAGGAGGCAGCTCTTCCCCAGCCATCTTCTGAGTGCCTTCCTACCTGGAGGGCTCATCTTCTAGCACTATATCAGACTTTCATAGAGGTTGGGGCAACCCACACAGGCCATCGCCTTTGGGTGTCCTTTTGAACCTCAAGCTTTGGGGGGGAAAAAAAACTAATTCCTGAAGCCACTTTGAGGTAAACAATTGTCCAGATAAATAACAAGACTATTTTTGCTCTGGGTGCTATGCTTTTTTTTTTTTTTTAAGAATTTAGTCTGTTTTGAGAAATTGACTCCAAAGATCAGTAAATATAGTTATGTTTAGGGTAAATCAGTAATTGGTTTAATCAGTCTTCAAGACAGTGTTGTATAAAATACCTGTCTAATGTTTATACAGGAAATTATGTATCTTAAGAGAACCAGGTTCTCAGAGGAGATGGATCTCATGAGCCAGACTCCATTTTGTCTTAGATTCCACTTCTGCTTCTGAGAAAGTGACCCATGACTGTTAATAGGTAAACCAAGGGGGGGCAGCTTGCCCTCAGGAAGAACATTTAGGAGGTTTTAGACAGATTAACTGGAGACTTCCAGCAGAAGAAGTCCATCCTGTATTATCATGCTAATCATGAATTCTCTAATGAAAACTTAGTTGTCATATATAAGTTTTTCTATATTTTCTGTTTTCTCTAGACAAACTTCGTGTATTCCTTCTAGGCATGTTTTTTTTATGTGATGTTTTCACCTATACAGAAACCCTGTTGGCGTAGTGGTTAAGAGCTACTGCTGCTAACCAAAGGGTCGGCAGTTTGAATCCACCGGGCGCTCCTTGGAAACTCTATGGAGCAGTTCTACTCTGCCCTATAGGGTCTCTATGAGTCGGAATCGTCTTGACGGCACTGGGTTTGGTTTTTGCTTTTATTCACCTATACTAGTTCAGATGGTCTCTTTCAAACCTATAGTGGATTTGTGTGGACAATTTCTTGTTTAAATTCCTGATAAATGCATAGATGGTACACTTTGGGAGCTTCAAGATTATCTTTAGATATCCATGGTAAATATTAGAGAGGCAATGAATAAGAAAGACCAAAGAAGAGTTGACACCTTTGAATTGTGGTGTTGGCGAAGAATATTGACTATACCATGGACTGCCAAAAGAATGAACAAATCTGTCTTGGAAGAAGTGTGGCCAGAACAGTCCTTAGAGGCAAGGGTGGCGAGACTGCGTCTTACATACTTTGGACATGTTGCCAGGAAGGATGAGTCCCTGGAGAAGGACATCATGCTTGGCAGAGTACAGGGTCAGAGGAAAGGAGGAAGACCCTCAACAAGGTGAATTGACACAGTGGCCGCAGCAATGAGCTCAAGCATAACAACGATTGTAAGGATGGCGCAGGACCAGGCAGTGTTTTGTTTTGTTGTGCATAGGGTCGCTATGAGTCGGAACCGACTGGATGGCACATAACAACAACAACAATGCTAAACTTGTTACCCATTGTAAAACAAGAGCCAGAAAAAAAAAAAAAAGCCCATTGGTCCAATGCTCAGGGTATGGTGGGTAATTTTAATTCCTATTTACAGTATATTTGTATTGGAGAAATCTTTAAGAAATTTATGGGACAAATAACATATGGGACAAATAACAGACAAAGTTGCTAGTGGGATGGAAACAGAACAGTGATCTCTGGCCTCATTAAGCCAAGGTGACATGGCATAATAGACTAGCCTTAGAGTTTTATTTATTGGTCCATGAAAAGTGTAGTGTGTGCTGTAACAAATACCTCTTGTTAAATAACACAAGAAAAGTAGAAAACATAGAATTGGACAACAAGCTACTTGGTTACACACTGTAACACCCTTACGAACACCAGATTTATTGGGTTGGTTACTATCAAGAATAAGTACTTGAGCTAGGTCAGTACTACAAGGGATAGCCCTGATAGTATTAGACATAATAAAATTTATCCTCTATTGTGTTACACACTTAAAAGGCAAAGAAAAGCCTCGGGCTAAAATGTTGATGTACATTGAGTCTACAGTTCATGAGAACTTTGCTCTTACTTAGGATCCTGGTGAAGAACCAGATGGTATCCCATGGAAAGCCAGTAATGTGAGTTTAAAGAGCCTGTAGTGGCCGCCATCTAAGGGCTCAACTAAGTCCAGGTATTGATCATTGATATGTTGCCTGTCCTTGAGCATACAGAATGTAACCCAGCTGGAGCTGGGCTCACAAGAACTCACCAAGACACATCAACTGAGCCGTGAGATAAGGATAATAGATGAGACAATCCTGAGAATTGTCTTTTAGAGAACTTTTCACATAAAATCAATCAAACACAAAAGACTTTCCACTCATCTTTTTTCTATTAAAAAAAAAAAACTACTGCCATCGAGTCGATTCTGATTCATGGTGACCCTATAGGACAGAGTAGAACTGCCCCGTAGAGTTTCCAAGGAGTGCCTGGCTGATTCGAACTGCCGACCTTTTGGTTAGCAGCCGTAGCACTTAACCACTACGCCACCAGGGCTTCCTTTTTTTCTATTAGTATTTAGTAAATAGAAAATTTTTTGGACCAGTGAAGACCCCCAAAACCCTGAGAAACTGCTAGCCAATAATGCAATCCCTGGAATTGATCCGGATTAGGACTACTATTCAAAGGAGGACATGAGTAGGCTGAGGCATTATAGAAAGTGCTTACTTAAAGGCCTTCAAACTGGGGTACAAAAACAGAAAAACTTCTCAAAAATTTATGAGGTAATTTAGGGACCTAAAGAAAGCCCCTCTGAGTTTCTTGAAATAATTTTTCATGTCTTCCGAAGACACACTGACATAGATCCTGAAGTTACCAAAAATCAAGGAATGGTTAATATCATCTTCATAGGACAAAGCTCTATAGATATCTGAAAAAAACTCCAGAAATTGGATGGAGGGCCAGACTGCAGCTAATGAGATAGTCACGTACCTCCAGTTGCGGGGATGCGTGGTAAACAAGGAAAAATACAGGGGCCTGGCCTGTCGGTCAAGTTGTTGAGTGTTATCTGGTTGAGTAAGATGGAGTGATGCCTAAAGTTGTGAAAAGGTCCAAGCCTACCCACGCCCAGCAACTGTGAAGCAACAACAGTCATTTGTTGGGCTTCTAGGATATTGGTGCCCCTTCATACCCCATGTAGCCCACAGTCTACGGCCCCTGTACAGGTTAGTAAAGAAAACGTGAGACTAAAGTAAACAAAAAGATTGGGTGAGAATGTGATACAGGAAGATAGGGGAGAAGAGAATGAGTGAGAGAGACAAAAAGATACAAAGATGGGAGAGAGAGAAAAAGTGAGACTGGGGAGAGTTCTAGAAAGTGAGGATGTGAGAAGGAGAGCGCCCATAAGAAAAGAGAGACAGAGACATAGAGAATGTAAAGAAAAGAACAGTGTGAGATTGAGAAACAAGAGAGGGGGAGGCCAAGATATTCGGTGGACAATGTGGGAGACACTCCACTCTATTACTTGGTTTCTACCCTTTTTGGGCCCCGTAGTTGCTATACTTCTGATTTTTGGGCCTTGTCTCCTCAAGCTTCTGATAAAGTTTTTGTCCTCTAAACCAAAAACCTCTGCCCTCGAGTCGATTCCAACTTATAGCCACCCTATAGGACAGAGTAGAACTGCCCCACAGAGTTTCCAAGGAGAGCCTGGTGTATTTGAACTGCCGAACTTTTGGTTAGCAGCCGTAGCTCTTAACCACTAAGCCACCAGGGCTTCCTTGCGTCTTTTAGGTTACAACAATTCCAAGATGATGCAGGGTTTCCAGCCCGTTCCTGAAAGTGAGACGGCCAGTCCTTATGAAACTTTAGACCAGATAGGGAGAGATTTCTACTCTGCTGGGCAGGCCAACAACCCGGTGTCAGATTGAAGAAGTTACAGAAGAAGAGACATCCACCTCTATACCCTCATAAAGAATCATGAATATGAAATCTCTCAGGGAGGATTGAGACAGGTAAGGTTAACTGTGCTGGTGGAACAAAAGAGCTGTTAAGAGATTACCATCTAGAAGTTGCGTAAACAAGAACCACACTCCGTCAACATGAGATAAGGCTGAAACAACCCTGGAATTACTATCTCTTTCTTAGTGTTTTTTTCTAGTCGCTTCTCCCTTTACAGGCTCCCACATGAGCAGAAGAACAAAGTATGACTGCTGCTTAACCTTCCTTAAAAAAAAAAAAAAAAATAGCCCTCTGAAAATGGCGATGTAGTGCCAATGGTCAGTGCCCTTGCACTACATCCCATAATAAGTGATGCCAAGGGCTGCCAAGAGGAGTCCATCTTGAATACCAGCAGGTTCCATCTTGGATTCCAGATGCTCACGCAACCTAATTAACATGCACTGCCATTCTGAGAAATACCTACCCCTTGAAAGAAGCCCACCAGATATTCATTACTCTATCGTCTCCACTGAACCCATATGAACCCTAGCCTTGCTTCCCTTTTCAAGTCAGTCTTTTGAGAGGCTTAGATCCTCGCTGACTCCTTTTGCTTGAGTCAAGCAAAATAAAGCTTGCTGAAGATAAAGTTTATCTTTTGCATGTGTTCTTACTAGGGAAAAGACAAGGGCCCTTTGTGTCAGATTGGCAATGGGTAACACTGGGAGGGCTTAGGGCACAAAATCTAAAGAGTCACACAAGTGCAAGGTTGACATCCAGAGTGAACCTCCTTAAATTTTGTACCCTAGGCCCCTCTCTTCCTCTGAGATCCACCCATGGGCGCCTGGCTTTGTCCCCACCTACCTCCTCAGGGCTGTCTCTTCTGCACTATTAGTGTCTGCTGCCTCTCTTCGTTCAGTTTGTTGTAGGGGGAAAAATATCACAAAGTTCAGTAAAGCAAAAAGAAAGTTTTATTCAGCACATATTCAAAAAGACAAAAGTGGGAAGCAGAGAAGCATGGTGCCAGGGGTAATGTCTGCCTGAATCTGAGGAAGGCTACAGAATCATCAGTATTTTATTAATACCACAAAAATGGGTAGAATCATTGAAAGCGCCACCTTTTCACAGATTGGCCAGAAACTGTGGTCTTTACACTTTGAATTGCCTTTCTTAACAATCATTGGTATAGGTTTCAGTAACTGACAGTCAGGAGTGTCTTCATTGGTCCAACAAATTTCTATTCACTAAATGTTAATAGAAAAAGATAAGAGTGGAAAGTCTTTTGTGTTCTCTTTGATTGGGTTTATGTGAAAAGTCCCCTAAAAGGTAATTTCTAAGATTGTCCCATCTATTTGTCTTTATCTCAGGGCCCAGTTGATGTGTCCTTGTGAGTCTTTGTGGGCCCAGCTCCAGCTGGGTCACATTCTCAATGCTCAAGGACAGGGAATAATAATTCCAATATTATTTTCTAAATCAAGCTGCAAACATATCTCACAACCCCATACCAACCTCCCTTGGCCCAACTTTGCCCTTCAGTCTTTGTCTCATTCTTCTGCTCTTGTTTACAGCAAGGTAAAAATCATCCCACTTGATGTCTCCATTTTCTCTCCTTCCATCCTCTCCCAAGAATTGTCCTTGACTTCCACCCAATCAGCAAGGCCTGTTGTTAACTCAATGTCCATGTCTCACATTCAACTCATTTTGGTCTAAGCCACCTGTCCCACCTCCCTGCCTTGGCAAATATTACCTTTGCCCTTAGTTTTCATGACCTAGTTAATTAATACCAGGGCTGTGTGGGTGTTAAGAAGTCCCCAATTCATCCCAGCTCAGGATCTTTTTACAAAGCTCCCTGTGTTAACTGGAAGGTAAAGTACTTCTTCTTGATCCCTAGGTTTCTGCTTATGACTGCTGCAGTAAGAGTTCTAATGTACTCTGTCCCTTACTGCTCCATTGTTCAGGGACCTGGCACTGATGATGATCAAGTTAATAGTAAAAATGTGGAATGAAGAAAAGAAGCCTTAGGAGCATATGTGTATGTGAGGAAAAAAAGTATGTCTACTCATATCTATCAATCAATTGATCGAGGAAGATGGAAGCAAACGTTAAAAGTCCAGGAAACCAACCACAATGAGATACCATTCCCATTGCTGTTGAGTTGATTCCAACTCATTGTGAACCTGTAATACAGAGTAGAATTGCCTCATAGGGTTTCCAAGGCTGTAAGTCTTTAAGGAAGTAGACTGCTGCATCTTCCACAGAGGCACTGGTGAGTTCAAACCACAGATCTTTAAGTTAGCAGTCGAGCACTTAACTGCTGTGCCACCAGGGCTCTTAGATACCATTCCACACCCATTAAAATGAATAAAATTTAAAAGACTGACAATATCAAGTGTTGGTGAGGATATGTGCAATACGATGAATTGCTTTTATACAGCCTTTCTGACTATGGTTTTGTAACTCCCACAAAAATGATTAGGTGGGATTATGCAAATAAGGTGCTTGCGGCCCACCAAGGGGTTTGGACAGCTTGCTAACAATGCAAATAAGGTACGTGGGACCCTCGGGGGGGTGGTACCATGGAAATAAGGTGTATGGAACCCTATTGAGGGGATTGGTCAGTTTTGCCATCCTGCTAGGCTTACAAAGACAGCCAATTCCAGAGCAGAGGGGAGACCTCACTACCACCAAGAAGAAGAAAAGCCAGGAGTGAAGTATGCCCTTTGGACCCAGGGTCCCTGCACTAAGAACCTCTTAGACCCAGGAGACAGAGAGAGCTGTTAACATTGGAGAAGGCATGAGATGGCAAGAAGTGGTGGCAAGCATAGTAGAGAAACGGCAGCAGCAGACACAGGACAGCATGGTGGGCTTCCCAGCCCATGGAGCAAGGGGTGAGCTGACCCACAGAGTGAGAAAGTTAAGTACCTCTGAGCAGGAGGCTTGCTGGCCAAGTGGGGTGCTTCCAGGCAGTTGTATGCAGTGCTAGGCTCCCTGACCCACTGAATGAGAGAGCTGAGCACCTTCAGGCAGAAGGCTTACCCTAGGCATTTATTAGCAGAGCTAAAAAAGCTTTGTAACATTTGCCATAGCAGGGCAGAGGCCAATCTGAGGGCTGAGGGCCGAGGGCCAAGAGGGGAGGGCTGTCCTGAGGGGCTGAAAGAAGCCTGTTGTGAGGGGGCTGAGAAGAGCCTTGCACAGCAGAGAAGAATCTGTTCTCTGAGGGCCTAGTGCTAAGGCCCAGGCCCAAGCAGGGCCGGCGACAGAGGCCTACTTGCGGGCACAGCCAGAAAAGAAGGTATTCTGCTCGAAGAACTGTATCCTGAGTTGTACCTGTTACTTCTTCCTTAATAAACCCCATAATCGTGAATATGGTCTGTGAGTTCCCTGTGGCCATTTCAGTGAATTATCAAACCCAACAGAGAATGCCGTGGGAGGGACAGCTGGTGTCAGAGCCGGTAAAAAGACTGAAGAGAGGAGATTGACCTCCACCTGAGAGGAATCAACCTTGGGCTGGTGCTGATAATGATTCTCTCCTCCCCCCTGGGAAGTCAGACGAGGAGGTCTGACACCAAGCCATTTTTACAATATGGAGTAACTAGAGCTCTCATACATGTATGATAGGGATGCAAAGTGGTATAGCCATTTTGGAAAAGAGTTTGATATTTTCTTAAAAAGTTAAATATACACTTACCATACGACCCAGCAATTCCACTCTTAGGTGTTTACCCAAGGGAAATGAAAACATATGTCCACATAAAGATCTGTCTGAAAATATTAATAGCAGCTTTATTCAAAATAGCCCTCAAATTGAAATCTCTCAATTTGTGAATGATTAGACACCGTGGAGCATATCCATCCAATGAAATACCACTCAGCAATAAAAGGAAAGAACTGCCGGTTGAATCTCAAAAAGATCATGCTAAGTAAAAGAAGCCAGTTTATATAAAAGAAGCCATTTATATGACATTCTAGAAAAGGCAAATTACAGCAACAAAAAGCCATGCACTAGTTGCCTGGGGCCAGGAGCCAGGGCAGGTATTGACTACAAAGGAGCACAAGGAAACTGGAGCCATAGAACCATTCTAAAACTTGACATGGTGGTGGTTGTATGTTTGTATCCATCTACCCAGATTTACCAGACTGTACACCTAAAATGGGTGACTTGTACATAATTTATTCCACAACAAAGCTGTTTAAAAATAACATGACTACTAAGAAGCCTTTGAAAACGTTTCAGGAACTCGTTTTTGGAAAGTATACTGTACATCTGTAGGACTAAAAAAGATAAAGAGGCATGCAGCAAGTACTCAATAAATGATTGCAGAAAGCGGTGGAAATATTATGCACCATCCAGTGTTCCCTAAAAGGAAAGCTCCTCTCACCGGTTCAAGTCAGCCCAGCCTCAAGTTTGTCCTAGTCTGCCATCTGGTGGCCAGAGTGGGCAACATGGGACCCTTCCATCATTACCCCAAACTCCCTGCTTTATGTTTAGGCTTAATGCAGCAGACAGAGAAAAGAGGGACTTTCCCTGTGGGAAAACTAGTGCCCCAGAGGGCAAATTGGCCAGAGGCAGGGGCACAGGGGCAGTTCTACTGTGTCCTATAGGGTCGCTATGAGTCGGAATTGACTCGAGGGCACTGGGTATTTTAGGGGCACAGGGGAAGTTCTAGGGTTTATGGGACAAGAGATACAGCCTCTTAATGACAGAAAAAAATGTTTTGGTGGAACGAAGAGGCAGATTGAACAGAGTTTGGTACCTTTGTATGCTGAGATAAAATATGAGAGGATTTTTTTTTTGGGGGGGGGATGAAGTAGGAGGAAGGAAAGTTTAGGGGCAGCAATGTGAATGCCCACACTGATCAGCATAGTCAGGCGGTTGGGGGTTTGGCAAGAGGAATTCTGAAAGACAAGGGGAGAACTTCCTGGACAGAGAGGCCCTCAAAGAGATCTGGGGGACAATGGTCTCTTCTCAATATGCCCGGGCCTTCTGACCTCTTCATCCCACTTCCAGGAAACATCCCACAGATGTTTACCGTGTGCTATAATCATGTGTTTGGGCCCTGCAGTGTCTGTAGAACCACTGAGAATAGAAGTAAACTTCAGGAGGCAGGTGACTGAGGACCCTGCCTGGCTCTCCTGGCCACAGGTGGCCTGCCCAGGCTCCAGAGACTCATAGACAAGCTCAGTCCTGCTTCTCACAAAAATGGGGTCAGTCATCTCCTCCATACATACGTAAGTGGGTGGGTGGGTGGGTGATTTTAAGTGTCAATGATAGAAGATACTTAATCTAGGTACAGACTGTGACTTTTACAGTCTTAGTGGCCTTGGTGACTGAGATCTCAGAGCTCCAAGGACCCCTGGTAGCCCGTTTTCTATTGGCCATTTACAGATATGAGAACATTAGGGGCTTGCTGAGAGGTAGAGTTGCTGAGCGCTTCTGACACTCTGGCGTGGGCAACATTTCCAGGAACTTCCTCCCTAAAGGCACGAAAAGGCCTGGAGGCTTGGAGGAGAGAAGCGAGAGGGAGAGGGTAGAGGTGAGGAAGGGAGAATGGGGCCCAAGGCCCGGTGCGGTTTGGGGGAGAGGACCCAGGGCAGGCTTGGAGGCTAACTGCATGCAGGGGGTTCTTAATAAGTGTTTGCTGAATGGATGGATTGAAGAATGAAAGAACAGCCGTGTGAATGAAGGAATAAACTTCTAGCTCCTTGGGGTGTGTGTGGGGGCCCTTCAGGCTGCCTCCACCTGCTCTCAAGCCCAACCTCTACCCCCAGACCCAGGAAGCTATAGCTCTGTGTGACTCTCCTTGGCCGCCATTATTGCCTGGATCTTCTGGGCCAAGGTCTTTGTCCAGAATTGGAGCCTGTGGGCCTTTAGGGCCTGGCCCACCGTGGGCTGCATGTTCAGCTGCAGGTATTGCTCCTTCTGGTCATACAAGGGCCAGTGGGGCAGATCCTCACCATTGGGGTTCCTGTTGACCAACAGGACAGTACAAGGATGACTGTGGGCCCTGACGAGCCTAGCCCCAGACACCCTGACTGGGTCAGTCAGCAAGGTGACCAAGCAGGCTACATGAACTTGAGAAATGAGGGGGGAAGTTTTCAGAGGTAGGAAAGAAACCACCTCCCACTAGAATATCAGCTCCGTGAAGGGCAGGGCAACTTGGTCAGACTCTGGCTGTAACATAGCACTGTTACCCACTGTCCAGGTCACCAGGAGATGGGACAAATGCCCAGCACCCAGAACACCCCTCTCTGTCCCTGTGGGTCCTGGTGCTGGGGAAGGGGCTATCAAGCAATTAAGGACACAGGCATGCTAATGGGGTCACCACAGCCAAGGGGAACCCTGGATGGGTATAAGCCCCCATGGAGGTTGAGGTAGGGGTGCATCATCTCACCCATTTCGAGCAAAGTTTGTCCAGTACTTCATCACCTTCCTGCTCAGTAGCTCCTCCTCCTCAGTGACTTCAACTGCAGAGAGGACAAAGGTCCAGGTCAGGGTCAACCCCAGTCTAGCTGCCAATTCATACACGTGGATCACCCCACGACACTCGCCATCCCACATGTAACTTGCCCCTGGCTCCTCGAGGCTGTCTGGTACACCCTGCTTTCTCCAGGCCTAGATCTCTGCCTACTCCCCACAGCCCTGGGGAGCCAGGCCCTCCTCTTGCCCCAACCTTCTAAACTTATCTTAGCTCTGGCTGATCCAACACTGGGCTCATTCCTGGCCCAGAAGGTCTTTTTCTTCCTTCTGACATTGGAAAGTCATTTAAGACACAAATATGCCTTTGAAATGTCCCTGCTGCACTCACATAGAAACCCATCTTGGGGTGGGGAGGGGTGGAGGGAGCACAGGCCCTGGGTACACAGAGTCTTGGAATCCAATGCTGGCTCAGCTTTTTTACCTTGAACTACAGACCCTGTACTCTCTCTGAGCCTCAGTTTCCTCAACTGTACAGTGAGGGCAATCACCCCTTGGTTGCCCAGTCATTGTTGCATTCTACTTTTGGGGAATATGGAGCCTCCAAGGGACCCCACCCAGGAAGACTCACTGTAGCTGTTCCAAGAGAAGGATCCGAAGACAAAGAAAATCTCATCACCATGGTCTGCCTTCACATAGGGTGGTTTGATGTCCTTTACGAAGCTGGGCCGATGCTGGAACTCATAGAAGTAGACAGGGGCATGAGGACCTAGGATGGGGTGGGCAGACTGTGACATGGCAGCCCCTCACCTGGAGCTTTCTTGTGTCACCCATGATGATGAGATACCTAAGTTTAAGGCTGGCTGGAATCTGGACAATGGTGTAGGGGAGACTCATGCTGGAGCAAAGGCATTGGAAGGGCCTGGGTTCAAATCCTGACCTTGGAACTTCCTAGGTGTGTGTTCTTGGACAAGTCACTGAAATCACTGAACTTAGTTTCCTCATCTGTAAAATGGAGAGAATGCTCATCTGTCTCTTAGACTAGACTTCCTTGGGATCCACAGCTCTGAGCCCTTCCCAGTTGGGCCTTAGTTACAGATGTACTCACACTGAAAATTTGCTACTTGAAGGGCAGGAATCACGAAGATGAAGTCCCCCATCATCTCATGGAACTGGGCTTGGAGGGTCTGGGGGTCACTATTGTTGCCCACGTACTCCTCCACCACCAGGTGACCAAACTCAGGAGGCACCATCTATCCCAGGTGGATCAGGAAGAGTTAGGTTAGGCAGGCTGCCGGGGCAGAGGGGCAGCAGCGTCAGGGTGGAGGAGATGGGTCCTGGGATGGGACAGGGAATGGGGGAATGGACAAAGCTCTGGGGTGAACCCACGCACAAACACACATTTGCTCATGGGGGACGCTGCATGGGAAGGATATCTGGGGGGATGGGACAAGAGAGAAGCTCCTTCCCATTGGGGCTGGACCCCAGGACCCTCACCATCAGTGCTGACATTTTTTGCAGGGCGGCTTGCATGGTCTGTCTGTCCATTTCTTGGTTGTCAGAGGTGCCCATGCCCTGGGGTGGGGAAAGTCTTGAGTTGGGGGTGGGATGGGTCTGAAGCTACTAAGCCCTGAGGCCACCCCACCAGATGGGCTCCTCTGGCATCCAGAGGCTTGGGGCTGGGCCTCACCACTGGGATGAGCCAGCCGTACTCATCGTTGTTAACACCGATGATGCTGGGTACAGGCTGAAAGTCATCAGAGGCCAGCAACTCCTGGGGATGCCTGGGTAGGAAGGCCCCGTCCACCACGCCTGCGATAAGCTTGAAGGGCTGAGGGGCATGCAAGGTCAAGGAACAAGGCTCAATACCTAGAAAAGGCCTGGTTTTCTGATGCCTGTCAGTACGTCCCACACCATCCTAGCTCCTCCCAGGATGCTCACATCCACCACAGGAGGTCCTACACTTGCACTTCCTTGTCTGGAGTTCCCATCTAGGGCTCTGAGAACATCAAGACATGGAAATGGAGCAACTTGCCTGGGGAGTATAAAGGCACCCAGGCCTGCCTGCCCTGTACCTTATCATCCCCACCTCCTCCACACCTGGCCCACGCAGCTCTACCTTGTTTATGGCCAGAATCTCCTCTTCACTCTTGCCCCGCAGACAGCTCACCAGTGCCTCTGAGTCCACCTGGCCACAGGCTGACAGGTTGGCCACCATCTGTAAAGGGACCAGGCAGGGGCTGACTTGCCTTCCAGGCAGGGGAAGGAGGTTTGCTGAGGCACCTAATTAGGAGCAAGTGCACTCCAAATCTCCTAGGGTATTATGTGTGGTCTACTATGGTTTTGAAATTGTTTCAACCTCCCTGATGCTCAGAGGGTAAACCCAGAGGGGCCTTCCACCTGTCTGGGTGATTCCACTCTTAATGGAGGCCCTTAAGCCAGGAGCTTTGTGGGCCACAGAACACACTCAGCCTCTACAATAGCAGAGGCCTGTGGATTCTGACCCTTGAGCCCCTCAGTAATCCCTGAGTAGGCGGCAGTTCTCGAGGCATCCAGATGGCAGGGAAGTCCTCCTTATTCTCATTTAACAGAAGGAATAATGGAGGCTCTGAGAGGTAAGGGATGATCAGCAGACCTGGGCTCCCCATGATTGAGGGCACTCACCGTGGAGACCATGTCAGACGAGTTGGCAATGAGGCCAGGCAGCACAGCCACGCCACTCTCCATGATGGCACCATGGAAGAGTCCTTGGGACATGGGGGACAGGATATGCGAGGACACACATGTGCCACCTGCAGACTCGCCAAAAATGGTGACACGGCCAGGGTCACCTCCAAAATGGGCGATATTCTGCTGGACCCAGCGCAGTGCGGCCACTTGGTCTAGGTAGCCCCAGTTGCCAGTTGCATGCTTGTCTCCAGTGCTGAGAGGTGACAGGGATGGGGATCACAAGGCTGTCCTGGCTCTGCTCAGCAACATTGCCCAGACCAGCCCAAGCCTCACCTGAAGAAACCCAGGATACCCAGGCGGTACTGGATAGTTACAACTACCACATCTTCAAAGGCCACCAGGGCAGAGCCATCATACATAGAGGCCATGCCCAACACGAGCGCACCGCCATGGATCCACACCATCACCTGGGGAAATTGAGGCATGGGTACTGCGTGGCTCCCACCCAACCCAAACTCCACCAAGGCTTCTACCTAGGCTAATCACTGCTCTGATTTTGTCCACCTACCCAGATAGACAGAACTCCAGCAAGACAGGGTGGCATCTTCATGACCTGGGCCAAGTGTGACCCAAATTCTATCAGGAAGACCAGGCCTCCCAGCCTTTGGGGCCTGCCCCATATATCAAAGTCTTGCTCCATTTCTCTCAGAATCCTCTCTAAGGAGGAATGAAAAGGGGGTGTCTTCCTGGCTGTCTCACATGCACTTTCATTAAACATGGCCCAATAGCTAACTGATGGCTGGGGTCTTTGGTGACCTCAAAGTGCAGCCCTCAGGCACCTGAGGGTCTCCTGGGCACAGGTTGGTTGAGTAAGTCCTGGGTCCATCCCAGGGCTATAGCCTCTTCAGGAGCAGCTGGAGGTCTGTGACCCTATGCCCACGGTCAGATGGCTACCCTGGGTAGGAAGCGTTCTTAAACCTGATGATCAAAGTGATGACTCCTTGGCAAGAGGCCTCCCAACAGGGTCTGTGCTGAAGTGGGCCCAGTCTGATCTTGTCCTTTCTAATCTTGCAGAAGAAGTGTCCTCCCACCCCCCAGTCAGCCATGACTGGCACTCACAGGCAGCTTGGTGCCCTCACGGGTATGGGCAGGTGTGTAGACACTGAGGTACAGGCAGTCTTCAGACATGTGGGTGAAGGGTTGGGTTATATTCAACAAGACCTGAATCATCTTTTCCGCTGTAGCATTATCCTGCAAACACCTGGTGGCCATGGCAGACAGTTGGTCCTGGGGATGTGCTGTGGCCAGAAACAGACCCTGGCCCCAGACTTGCTACCAGCTACCATCAGCCCCTCTTCCCTTCGATATCCTGCTCACACATGGTCCTTCTCAGAAGTCCCTTCCCACTAAGTTATGGGCCACAGGCTTTGGACAAGCTGGGGTGGAGCCTGGCCTTCCAGGAAGACCCTAAGGTTGCTGAGGGCCTTGGACACCACTCCTCCCAAGGCTAGAAACTCTTGGGGTCTTTGGGAGACCATTGGTTACGTGCGTTGACATTTCCCACTGTATCCCTGTACCCAGCTGGGCTTGGAGAAAGCACTAGCCCACATACATGTGCTGGGTGAATGAATGGATATTAATTTCTTATGAGAAGGGCGGTGGCACATCCCTCTTCCCAAGTCAAGACTCTCAGAGACCCTCTTCAGTAAGGACACACATATATAAGTCTGTTGGCCAATGGCATCTTGCGCTGCTCATTGCCACAGTGAGAGTGAGAGTCCCCAGGGAGCCACCTCTGCTGCTGTCCTCAGGGATCTGGAGTATTCGCTGCTGGAGTCAGGGGCTCCCATTAAGTTCACAGAGCCAGTCTGAGCTACTCCAGAGACATTTCCCACTGGTGGCAGAGAACACTTGACATAACCAGAAAGATGGGAGATACATGTCTCTGCTCATCCTTTCAGTACCTGGGGTTAAAGTCTTCCAGGTGCTAGGCTCTGAGCCAAGAGCCTGGGCCAGTGACTTCACCCCTCAGTAAGCTTACAGAGGTGGGGGTGGGGGGGAATGGGATGGAAACCCACCAAAATGGTAGTAGGTGTTTAGATGAGATGACAACTGCAGTCTGACCCAAAGTTCAGAGTACCTTCCACCCTGTGGCCTCGAGTTCCCTGGACCTCCAGGGGAGAGCTTACATGGCTGGGTGGGAAGTCCCATCCCTCACACCACTCCACGGTTCAGGGGGCTGAGGGGGGGCAAACCGCAGTGGCCCCAGGGGTGGCTTGGCAAAGGGAATTCCGAGGAAGGTGTGGACTCCCACTTCGGTGCCCTTCACGTGGACGAGGCTCCCCCGCACCTGCCCTGTGTGTGTGGTCCGGATGGGGCTGGCAGAGTCCTGTCCTGTGGGCAGAGAGATGGACATCAGGGTGGGGTCTGCCCAATCAGCTATTGGAACTGCTGGCTCCTTCCTATCCACAGCTCAGCTCAAGGGATCCTGATCTATAAACATGTACTTTACAAACTTCCTGCATGTGATCCTGTGCCCACCTCTAACCCATCTGCTTTCACTGGACCTGGCCCCCAGACTTTCCCACCAGGCTCAGTGAGGCTCCCTGGGGCTTGACACCCTGGCTCAGCCCCAGGAGCTTCAAACAAATGATCATATGTGCTCTATGGAGTAAGAGTATCCTTTCAACTAACTGTGTGCCGGTCTTGTGAGACAATAGGGAATCTGGGAATTGGACAGACATGGTTCCTGTCCTCAGAGATCTCATGCTCTAAGTGGTAGGGAATAACATAAAGAAGGCATCCTACAAACAAGGAGTGATATTGGTGAGGAGAGCTACAAAAGAGAAGGGCAGCTATAGCTAGAAGTAAAAAGTGGCAGTCAGCCCTGCTATGGGATCAGAGAGGAAGTGATTGAAGGTCACCTGACAGGAAAGAGCCAATATTATTAATAAAGACATTCTACACATTAATAAGGAATATGCCAGCCACCCACTAGAAAAACAAAACAAAACACTGGTACACTCAAGTATTCTTTCTAAACCTGAGTTCAACGCAAAATACTTTTAAAGGAAGGTGCATTGAGGTCGGGCAGATCTTTGTGCTTAGTAGTCAGAGGCCAAGCAGGAGTGGGGTTGGGGTTGGGAGTGACAGGTGATGGGGGGCACTTGCCCTGGCCCCAAGTTCAAGGGGGCGCCAGGAGCTGCGGAATGACATTCGGAGGCACTACAAATATGAAAGGCGCCTGACTGAGATAGCCAGACAAGAGATGGTAAGTTGTTTCTGGGGAGCAGTCACAGATGTCAACATCTGTTCATCTTGATATTGGGGGGAGGGGTGCAATTTGGATATTGCAATACACATGACTTGGCTCCTAAGCAAACGAAACGATGTTCACCTCATGCTAAGAGAAATGCATATTGAGATCTGACTGTGATGTCAAAGACTTATTTTGTCACAGGAAGCACGACAATCAGACAACAGCACCATATAGAAGTAGTCTTGCCAAAACAAAATAAAACATAAAATCTGATTCTAATCAAGCCTGTAGAACATAAATACAAGTTTACAGGGAATACAGGATGCAATCAGCAAAAACCCAACTCTGGGACCGTCTATGGAGCAAATAACCTGGTTTATTCAACACAACAATGACAAAGGAAAATAAAATAATTGAGGATTGAAAAAGACTCAAGAAACACATAAAAAAAGACAGATAATAACAAGTGTCGGTGAGGATTGGAACCCTCGTATACACATATATACACATATACACTGTTCGTAGGGATGTAAAATGGTACAATCGCTTTGGAAAACAGTCTGCTTTGTAAAAACACCCTGTAAATACCATTTCTGAGACATTATGGGAAATAAGAACCCTTGAGTAAATATTGATTATGTTAAGAAATTACAGTATTGTAGAGATGGAAACTTGATAAAACAAGGTTGACTGAGTCTTAATAATTGTTGAAGGTGGGTGATGGGTACATTGGGCTTGTTATACCATTTTCTCTACCTCTGAGTATGTTTCCACAGTAAAAAGTAAAAAACAAAAGACAGCCTCATAGAGCTACTACCTTTCACCTATCAGGACCGACTTGATGGTACCTAAGGACAACCACCTTTCACCTATCAGATAACAAGTTTGATAACAAACATATTTGATAACATGTTCGATGCTCCCTGGCATGAGTGAGGCCAAGGTAAGTAGCCACTCTCATACTCCATGAAGGTAATTTAGCAACTCTTTTCAAATTGAATGGCCCACCCTTCTCCCAACAACATGCTGTCTACACACAAGTCTTTGCCAGATGTGGTGGGATGTCTGTCCATATACTTCTCTGTGGCTACTTCTTCCCATGGAAGCAGCAGTCAAGAAATCAAACGACATATTGCATTGGGCAAATCTGCTGCAAAAGACCTCTTTCAAGTGTTAAAAACCGAAGAAAGCGCTTTGAGGACTAAGGTGCATCTGATCCCCCCACCCTATTGCTGTGGAGTTGATTCTGACTAGCACCTAACCAAGCCATGGTATTTTCAATTGCCGCGTATGTATGTATACTGTCCATGCAAAAGCTGGACAATGAATAAGGAAGACTGAAGAATTATGGTGTTGGCAAAGAATATCGAATATACTATGGGCTGCTAGGAGAATGGAAACCCTGGTGGCATAGTGGTTAAGTGCTGCTAGGAGAATGGAAACCCTGGTAGCATAGTGGTTAAGTGCTACAGCTGCTAACCAAAGGGTTGGCAGTTTGAATCTGCCAGGCACTCCTTGGAAACTCTACGGGGCCGTTCTACTCTGTCCTATAGGGTCACTATGAGTCAGAATCAACTCCACGGCAGTGGGTTTGGCTTTTTTGGGTTTGCCAGGAGAACAAACAAATCTGCCTTGGAAGAAGTACAATGAGAATGCTCCTCAGAAGTGAGGATGATGAGACTTCGTCTCAGAAATTTGGACATGTTATCAAGGACAAGTACCTGGAGAAGGACATTATGCTTGGTAAAGCAGAGGGTCAGCTAAAACAGAGGAAAACCTTCAAAGAGTTAGATTGACAGGATGGCTGCAATAACAGGCTCAACCATAGCAATTATTGTGAGGGTGGCATAGGACTGGGCAGTGTTTCATTCTGTTGTACATAGCGTTGCTATGAATTGCAACCTAACAACAATAACTATATCCTTGAAGAGAACCCCTTCCACTGAACAGTGAGAAAGCTCTACTAGTAGAGGTGAAGGGAGGTCTCTTTCCCAGGAAGTGGAAAAGCCCAGCGCTGGGAAAGGGGGGAGTTTGTGACCACATAGGTGAAAACTAAGGGAACATGCACACATCCTTTCCTGAGTAAACTCCTGGGCTGTGTGTGGGGACCCTGTGGAGGAACCAGGGCTGGATGGGACAGGAGAGGGCCGGGCCCGTCACTTGTGCCCTCTTAACACCTTGTCAAGTATTCTTTCTAAACCTGAGTTCAATGCAAAATACTTTTAAAGGACGGCAGCGGCACCTAGGTGGGGCAGATCTTTGTGTTTGGGAGTCAGAGGCCAAGCAAGGGTGGGATTGGGGTTGGGAATGACGGGTGGTGGGGGGCACTTGCCCTGGCCTGAGTTCAAGAGGGCTCCAGGAGCTGCGGAATGACATTCGGAGGCACCACAAATATGAAAGGCGCCTGAGATAGCCAGACAAGAGAGGGAGAGTCCTTTCTGCTGAGGAGTCGCAGCTGACAACAACTATTCATCTTGAATTTAGAGGGAGGGGCGCAATTTAGAGACTGCCCCTGAGTGCTAGTTACTCTCCCTACACCCTTGCTTAAGAGGTCCCCTGGGTCTCTGAGAGCCCAGTCTGGAGAGAAGCCCTGTGAAGGTGAGCTATGGAAGCCGGCTGAGTGTGGAGGGCTCCTGGGCAGATTCCGGAGTCGGATAAGAGGATCACGCACCGCGAGAGCAGGTGGCCGAAGTGCCAGGGCCCTTCGAACAGTGTCCGCATGGTAAGACCTTCTGCCAAGGGCCGGGAGGTCGTGTCCTGGGAAGTGCAGAGCTGTCACACCGCTCTATCATCTCTGCTCTGAAGGCCAGCCGTGCCCTCTCCCCAGGCCACTGTGTGGGGTGGGAAGAGGGACAAAGCAGGCAGCCTCCGGACCGGCTCTAGGATCCCTCGCTCTGGGTCTTCTCTGTGCCCGATTCCACGATGTTGAATTAGAATCAGTAACCTTTGCGGGGGTGCCCTGGTGGTGCAGTGGTTAAGAGCTAAGGCTGCTAACCAAAAAGTTGGCAGTTGGAATCCACCAGTCGCTACTCTGTCTATAAGGTTGCCATGAATCGGAATGGACTCAGCAACGGGTAACCTTGACTGTACTTAAGCGCTGCTAACCAAAGGTTGGCGGTTGGAATCCACTCAGCTGCTCCGAGGGAGGAAGACCTGGCGATCTGCTCCCATAAAGCTTACAGCCAAGGAAACTCTACACGGCAGTTCTATTCTGTCACATGGGTTCGAAATCCACTTGATGGCACTCAACAACCACCCCGGCTGGGACTTCTGGGAAGAGGTCCTGGCACACTCCTCTGGCCAAGGGTGCGACAGACTCTGAGCCCGACAAACGGCGGCGAGAGGTGTTATTATTACTGTTATTGCTGTTACTACCCTCCGGCAGAGCCAGGTCCAGGTACGTACAAGTGGGAAATGTCCCGAAGTACCCCTGGGCCGAGGCTGCTGACCCACCCGGGCGCCCCTCAAATGGGGCTCGCCCCTCGGTGCAGTGTGGCCTCGGGCATCCCCACCCTCTCTGCGCCTCAGGAGGCCCACCCCGGGCGGTTGTTAAGTCCACCAGCTCCGACCTCCCCGGGCACCTTTCCTTCCCCAGCCTCAGAGTGTGTCTCTGGAAAATTTGAAGGATCGAGCCCGGCCCAGTCCGCCCGCCGCGGAGCCTCACCCCAGGCCGGGACGAGGAGAAGCAGTAGCCCACAGACCACGGCGCTCAGCCGCACACTCAGCCAATCCAGGTGCATCGTTGCTCGCAGATTCTCCTTTCCGCTGCCCGCGGGCCCCGCTGCTTTCACCGAGAGGCAGCCCGGGGTCGGTGCCTTGCCCAGACCCGGAGTTTGGACTGGGCGGGGAGGAGGTGGGGCCCTGGATCGGGCGGGGGAAAGGTCGGGCTGCAGGAGAGCGGGGCTGAGCCTTCCAAGGCCGGCAGGGATCCAGGGCAGGCAGGCGTGGGCCACCTGGACCCCAGTGGGCCCTTTCGGAGGGGCTGCTCGGCTTCTGTAGCCCCTTCGCTGTACCACGAACCCTCTCCTCAAACCTGGGGTCACTACATTCACTGTCGGTATAATCACAGGCCCGACGAAGGTGTGTGGGGGGGGGGGAGAGTTCAACGAGGAGGGAGCAGTCAGCTCTGATTGGGGAGGAGGTGCACAATCAAGATGTCCACAGATAGAGAAAAGGAAACGACCTTCGTCCGGGGTAGAGGGGACGGCAAGAGCAAATGTAGGGAGGTGTGACTGCCCTTTATCCAGAAGGCACCCCCTTGCGTTTCAAGGACTGATAGCTTCCTGGGTGCCCTCTTCACGGTCTCTCACCCCTTACTCTCCCATGTCTGAGGCTCCGCGGGCCCCCTCCCTACTCAGTCATGGCCCTCCTTTTCAAACGCGCAGGTGTCTACAGTACTTCTTATCTTCAGGAGTCCTCATTTATTGATTTGATAGCTTTTTGTGGAGCGCCTCCTGTTCCTCCCGCTAGGGACCTGGGCACTACTAGGCCCTCAGGGCGGCGAGTCACCAGGAGATTCCGGAACGCTGTAAACCAAGCCAGGATAGAGACAATCCCGAGCTAGGAAGCGCTGTCCTGCCGGAGGGGCGGGAAAGACTTCCCGGAGGAAGTGTTGCCTGAGGATACGCCTGGCTCAACCTCAGACGGGCCTGTAGTGCCCTCTGAGAACCGGCCTCGGCCTCGGTGTTCTATGCTCCAAAGGACTCGCCCGGCGCAGGGCTGTCAAGTGCCTTCTCCGCGCCTCTGCCAGCGACCGGCATCTTCTTGGGTCAGCGTAGCCGGCACGCGGTGTCCAACTCCCCGCCTAAACCTGGAGGTCCTGCATGTCCCTTCCGCCACCCCGTCGTCACGCCACGCCCCTTTCCCGCTCGCCGGAAGTGCGCCCGCCCGAGCGGAAGTGCTTGCCCACTGTGGCCCGCCGGGATTCCGCGATGGTGGGTGGTGGCGGCGGCGTGGGGGGCGGCATCTTGGAGAACGCTAACCCTCTCATCTACGAGCGTTCTGGGGAGCGGCCCGTGACTGCGGGCGAGGAGGACGAGCAGGTTCCGGACAGCATCGACGCGCGTGAGATCTTCGATATCCGCCGCTGCTGGAGGGGTGGGGGGCGGGTTCTTGGGGGTCTGGTGGGGAGGGCGAGATGATGTCCAACAGCCGGAGGAGCTGTACGAGGGCAGGTATACCTGGCGGAGGGCCCGGAATGGGCAGAGCGCCTTTTCCTTCACTTGCCACATCTGATTCGCTCTATCAATGACCCCGAGCATCCACTGACGCTGGAGGAATTGAACGTAGTGGAGCAAGTCCGGGTTCAGGTTAGTCGCTTACAGAGTGCAAGGGGAGGGACTTGTTTGGGGATAGTCAGAAAGGCTTAGCTGTGAACGAGAGGCTGACATTCTCTCAGCTCACCTCAGGAAATCTTTGGGAGGGGGATTTGTTGTGCCAATTTTATGGATGAGGCAACTAAGGCCCATAAAGATTAGACGACCTGCCAAAGTAACAAACTAAGAAGAGGCCTGGGCTGGGAGAACAGTGACCCTGTACATCTCCCCCACCAGGTGAGCGATCCGGAGAGCACAGTGGCAGTGGCCTTCACACCCACGATTCCGCACTGCAGCATGGCCACCCTTATTGGTCTCTCCATCAAGGTTAAGCTTCTTCGGTCCCTTCCCCAGCGTTTCAAGGTCAGCGTTTCACCCCTCCCCCCAGGGATGGGGCACGCATGAGGGTCTGTTGCTGAGGAGGCAGACATCGAGAGCATAAAGATGGAGAGGACATCAGTGAGGCCTGGAAGAATGCCAACTAGCAGAGATGATGAAACTAGGTGAAGAGTTTCCAAGTGAATGGAACAGCAAGAATAAAAGCCTGAGCTGGAAAGTGGCAGAAAAGTAGTGGGTGTGGCAGGAAAGGCAGTAGGGAGCTGTAGATGGATTTGGAGCAGGAGTGGGGCACAGGCAGGCGATTAAGTCGATAGCTGTTGACCGATTCTTTGGTAGAGCTGAGGAGCTGTGAGTAGGTTTGGGGTGTAGTGGGAGGGCCAGAGTCCAGAGGCTGATTAGGAGGAAGGATCAACTGAAGGTGAAGACTGAGAGTATGGGAAAAGGGGGGCGGGCAATAGAATGGACAGGTAGGTGGTTGCTCAGGCCTCTGTTATCTGTCTCTTAGATGGATGTGCACATTACACCAGGGACCCATGCCTCAGAGCATGCAGGTGAGTGTGGGCTGGTGGTGAGGGCATTGGCCCAGGGTTCCAAGCTCTCTCAGGCTTCCCCCTTGTCATGGTGGTTTGTGAGGTAAGATCCAGGGAAGCCTGGGTGGGTGAAATTGCCAGAGACTTTCCAAAGGAGATGGCAACTGAGACTGAAGCTGATCTGACTTGAATCTCTTGTGTTTACCATGTCCTACTCTCCCCTGCTCCCCCAGTACCACACAGGACCAGGGTGTGTCAGGCCTCAGGAATACATGAGGCAGGCATGAGCAGCCAGGTGGGAGGGGTCCCCAGAAGGTGGGATAGGTGTGAGGGAAGCTGGCCAGTATAGCCTTATTGAGGCTTGGGGTCCTGGGAAGGAAGTGACAGGAAGACCTTGTTAGTGGAGGTATAACCTATTCCAAGGCTCAGAGGTGTGGCCGGCTAGCGCCCTAGCCAAGAGCCTGCATTTGACCCTGTCTTCCTCGCTCTCTCCTTCCCGCCCAGTCAATAAGCAGCTTGCAGATAAGGAGCGAGTAGCAGCAGCCCTAGAGAACACCCACCTACTGGAGGTTGTGAACCAGTGCCTGTCAGCCCGCTCCTGAACCTGACTTTTGGCCCCCAGCCCGTGCATTCATGTCCTGGTTCCAGCTCCACCCAGGGCTTGTGGCCTTGTTTTCCTCAATCACTGACAATAAGAAATTAACATTTTGCATTTTGTAATAAACCCTTAATTTATATTCATTTCTCAGCATGCCTTGGAGTTGTTCATTTTTGTGGAGTCACTCAGAGCTTGGAATGGGGTGGTGGTAGTGAGTGCCTGTACAAGGTGGGTTGATGAAGCGCAGGTACAGTTTATTTTTTAAAATGTCTTCCAATGTTTTGATTAGGAAAAGTTAAAAGCATAAAAAAAAATTGAAAGAGGAGTGTAGTAAACACACCTGTATACCCACCACCTAGATTCAACCGTTGCTAACATGTTGTGTATGTATATAAATAGATAGAAGAGTAAGCTGCAGAGACATGACCCTTCACTTCTGAGTACTTCATGCCGTGTCTCCTTGGAGTAAGCCTGTATAACCACAGTGCTGTTATCTGGCCAAAAAAAGCAGCAGTTCCCCAACAGTCCAAATATGAATTTCCCCAAAATATCATTCATAATTTTCTTTTCCTTTTTAAAAAAAATCAGGTTCCAGTCAAGGTTCATGTATATCATTTGGTTGCTAAATCTCTTTAACCTCTTCTAAAATTGCCTGCCCCGACTCCCATCTTTTTTGTCTTTCTTGGCACTGACTTTTTTGAAAAGCCCTGGGAGGTTATCCTGAAGAAGGCCTACATTCTGATTTGTTCCCTTGTCCTCAGTGTTCGCTGTAAACTGGAAGTTGCTCCAAAGGCCTGATTGAGTTCAGGTTTGAGTTTTGCTTTTTTGTGTGTGTGTGAAAACCCTGTCCTGGGTTATGTGTATCCTTTAGTATCTACTGGTAGGTGTGTGCTCCCAGCTTGTCCCACCATTGGTGATGCTCAGTCCAGTCCCCTGGTCAAGGCAGTGACATCAGATTTCTCTGTTGAAAGGCACATGAGGCACCCTCTTCATCAGTCTCCTGGAGATGTGTGTCACCCTAGCTCCGTACCATGAAGTGATATACTCGGGTCTGGGGCCAGCCTGCCCCTGGCACAGTTGGTCACAAGGACATACTGTGGGACTTAGGCCTTGGCTCAGCCAGTTAGGAGCCCTGTAGCCATGATTCCCTGCCTCATGTCCTTTCTCTCTCTGTAGGTGGGGGATACTAAGAAGGCTTGCCCTCTATTATTAAATAAAACAGAAAAATAGAAATGTTTGCAAGGGTGTGGGGGAAATTGGAACCTTTTTGCATTGCTGGTGGGAACATAAAATGATAACAGCCTTGTGGAAAAGAGTTTGGTGGTCCCTCAAAAGTTACACACAAAATTACCATAAAACCCATTGCTGTCGATTCCGATTCAGCGACCCTATAGGACAGAGTATAACTGCTCCATAGGGTTTCCAGGGAGTGGCTGATGGATTCAAACTGCTGACCTGTTGATCAGCAGCTGTAGCTCGCCGTAGTTCTTAACCACTACACCACCAGGGCTCAGCAATTCCATCCCTAGGTATAGACAAAAAGCTTGAAAGCAGGGACTTAAACAGATACAGGTACTCCAATGTTCCTTGCAGCATTATTCGTAATAGCCAAAAGGTGGAAAGGACCGAAGTGTCAACAAATGAATGGATGAAGAAGATACAGTATATCTATACAATGGAATACTATTTAGCCATAAAGAGAAATGAAATTCTGATAATATTACAAAATGGATAAGCCTTGGAAACAGTATTCTGAGTTAAATAAGTGAGACACAAAAGAACAAATATTGTATGATATGAAATCTCTTGAATAGCCAAATGTTTAGAGATTAAAGTTTATTAGTGGTTACCAGGGGTTGGGGGGGTTGGGGAATGGGGACTTACTCTGTTTGGAGTGATGAAAAACTTTTAGAAATAGTGGTGATGGTTGCACAACGGCTGATGTCCTTGGCTACTAACCGAAAGGTTGGAGGTTTGAGTCCTCCCAGAGGCAACTTAGAAAAAAGGCTTCATGATCTGCTTCTAAAAACTCAGCCACTGAAAACCATGTGGAACACAGTTCTACTCTAACACACGTGGGGCTGCCATGAATGGGAATGGACTTGATGGCAACTAGTTAGTAAGATAGTTGTACAACATGGTGAGTGTAACGTCACTGAATCGTACACTTGAAAATGGTTGAAATGGCAAATTTTTGTTACATATATTTTACCACAATAAAATAATATTTTAAAAAAGACAGACTTGCTGTGCTCCATCCTATGCCTCCTGAGCCTCAGATGTGATTGAAGGCAAAAGCCTAAGGAAGCCTCAGCAAGGAGCCAGGGCACTTAGTAGATCTGTTCTTGAGGGTCAGCTAACAACACTGAGCCTGTCTTGAGAGTGGGCATCAGGCCGAGGGCTTTACAAATTCTATCTAGCAAGTTAATTATCGATCCAGCCCTCTGTGGCAGTTGCTATTCTTTATTATCAATACTGCAGGTGAGGAAATAAGTAATTATTAATACTTAAAAAGGAATAGGTAATTAACTCCCCCAAGGCCTCCAGCTAGGTAGTAAAAAGGAACCGAAGCACTTGACTGCTAACTGAAAGGTTGGCGGTTTGAACCCACCAGCTGCTCCGTGGAAGAAAGATGTGGCAGTCTACTTCTGTAAACATTTACAGCCTTGGAAACCCCCTGGAGCAGTTCTACTCTGTTTTACAGGGTCTCTATGGGCCGGAATTGACTCAGCTTGGTAGGTACGGCTTACTGGCAGGGGGCGCTGTTGTCTTGATGGAAGGCTAGGCCCCCCCCCCCCCCCCCCCCCCCCGCCTCCCAAGCCCTAATGCCATCTCCACTTCCAGGAGAGGGTGGCTTCTCTACCTAGTGACCAAGAATGAGGTTCTGAATTTGGCTGCCCTGGCTCAGAGAGGTGAAGCCATCAGCCCTTGTCATGGAGTTTCTTCATCTGTGAAGTGGGGCTAGTCATGGCAATCACTTGGGACTGCTGTGTGGAGGTTTAAAATGGAGCTGGGCCTGTCTCAGGTGATCTTCCTGACATCATACCCCCCATTTCCACAGATGAGGAAGCTGAGTATGCCAGAGAACAGGGTGACTACTGGGGCCCTGCAGAACCCAGGGAGCCTTTTTGACAAAGCTTTTCCGTCCCTGCAGGCCTGCCCACATGTGCACCTCTGTTCTGATAGCTCCAATCTATTTGAGGTGGCTGTGGTGTCTGTTCAGCTGGGGGGAAGAGGATTCATGGGGAAGGCAGGTCACTGAGTTACTCAGCTGATCCGCCTGACATCCAGTCCATGGTGGGCAAGAAACACTAAGCTGCTCATGCCACAGCTGGCATATCCCTTTGTTAGTCTTGACTCATGGTGCCTGGCCCCTAGCTGTCTGCAGGGACACAATCTGTGCATCCTGGGCCAGTGCCCAGGGAGATTTCTGGAACTCCAGCTGCTGTCTGAGGACACAGGTATAGAAGGGTAGTAAAGTTTTAGGCCCTTGAAACACCCTCTGCCAGGTGTGCCTGGCTCTGCTTTTTCTGGCCTATGACCTTTCAGACCTCAATTATTGTGTCTACAAAATAGGAACCACAAATCATAGCTAAAATGGGGTTTGTCTGTTGCTGCTTATCATCCTGTCCCCAGTCAAGGGCCTGGCACAGTTTGATGGAATGAATGAATGGATTGAGTCTTATACAAGGATGGGGATCATGGGGCATAGGGGCTGTTGCCTGAGGAGAACTGGGGATAATGAAGTCCAGCCAAGTTCTCTGCAACATTTTGCTACCTGAGGGGGAAGGGTGTGGGATCCCACAGAGAGAAGATGGGTTTTGGGGGTGGGATATCTATTATTCCTGGGATCACTATCCGACTCCGGAAGTCACTGCTAGAGAGAAGAATCAGGAGAGGGCCCATGGATTCACTCAATTCTGTCCAGTCCAACCAAGGATGCTGATGATAAAAATGATTTTATTGAGATACTACTATGTGCCAGGCCTGTGCCAACCACTTTACCTCTGCATGTCATGTCATTTTTGTCTCATGACAACTCTAAGAAGATCTCATTATTTCTGTTCTGCAAAGGAAGAAACTGAGGCTTAGAATAAATGAGCAGAGATGAAATGGCAAGGGGCAGAGCTGGGATTTGAAACCTGGACTGTCTTGATTCCACAGAGGCTGGAGGGATGGCAAGCTTTAGGGCGCAGGAACTTTGTGCCCTTCCCCTCCTGGGTCTAGGGGTGTTCTAGCCTCAGTTTGCTCCTTCTAGGCAACCAAGCTCAGCCCAGAGAGCTGGGAGGACCATGTGGTGGGAGGGGGGATGTCTTAAGGTCATGTCCTGGTCTTGGCCCCTGGGTTCTCTGGCCATAGCTAGGCTCATGGTGGGCATCTCTGTGGCCTGTTGAGGCAGCCACCGGAATGCTTGGGGCCTGAGTGGCCCTGTGTGGATGCAGTTCCCTTGGTGATGAAGAAACACTGCTGAGGTCAAGAGCTCAGATTACTAGAGGGGAAACCCAGCCTGGCTTCCTTGCACGGGCCCTGCTGAGAAAAACCACAGCTACCCCCGACACCCGCTCTCTGCCCAACACCCAGGGCTCTTTTCAGTAGCAAGGCCAGGTGTGGGGTTGGGTAGATGGGGCTGCGTAAACAGCCCTGCCAGGATTCCTGATGGGAGGGGGTTTGCTGGCTCTTGAGGCTTTATCCTCTGACAGGAGGCCTGGCCTACCACTCCCTCTTCTCAGTGGACCTTGTCCAGGAGACCAAAGCCGACATAGGGCACCCAGGTTCCCCAAGACTCCCAGGACCATGGAAAGAACACGAATGGTCAGGCTACCCCTCAGCCCAGCCCTTGCCTACCTTGGTAGGTGCTGCCAAAAACAGGAGAGGCCCACATGAGTGCCCGTAACACTTAACCCAACCAGTCCTCCTCTCTTGAAGACCGTCTTAGGTGTTACTAAGAAAACTGATGTAGCAGCTAGAGAACCAGGCCCAGGTCGCCACGGCAAACTGGAGCCCATCCTTGATGTCACCTGAGCCCTACGTGGTGTCCCCTGCCATACTTGTCATAAACTTCAGAGTCTGGCAGGTCCCCATCAGGAAGCACTTCACAGTCTGTCTGCCTCTAATCCTCATACAGCTCAGAGATGAACAGGGGGGAATAGGTCGTGGGCATCTGGAGGCTGGGAGGGAGAGAAAACCAGCAGGCTGGAGGCAGAGCCAGGATTAAAAACCAAGCCTCCCCATTGCATCCCCCCCCCGCCCCCAGCCCCAGCTCATGGTCCCAGTCCCTACCCTAGATCTAAGGGGAGTGAGCTCTGGGCAGTGGTGGCACCAAGTGGTAGCTGAGACACCCTCCCCCCGGCCCCTCCACCTTGACCACACTCTGCCACTATGCCTCTCCTGGGTGAGAGTCTGAACCTCCAGGCCCTGGACAGCGGACCCAGCCTGGAGCTAGAGGGAAGGAGGGAGTCATTGAAGACTGAAGTGGCTGGATCTAGCCCTGACCCTGGTCCAGCCTCAGCCCTATCTGCTCCTGTTGGCATCTGGCTCCTGCCTCCCTGGATTTCCCCAACTCTGGGCAACCTCCAGCCCAGAAGCAGAACGACCAGGGGCAGGGCCAGGTATTTTTAGCAGAGTTGCAGGAAGCTCCTTGGGGGGTCGTGGGGGTGGGGTGGAGACTGAGTTCATCCTTTCCCTTCACTGGTGTCCCTTCCTCAGAACTCAAGCAGGTACCTCTACCTGCAACACACTGCCAGGTGACCTCCCTCATCCCCTCCAAATAGCCCTCCAAGGGCCCCCTGGGGCTCATGGGGTAACACCAACCCTCACCCCAAGGGTAAGCTCAGCAGGGACAATCTTCAATTCCTCAGGAGGAGGAGGGGGTGGGAAGACAGGTGTTGAGGCTAGATGCCAGGATTTAGGACCCCTACTTTAGGTCTGGGTGGGCGGGCAGTGGGTGTCATGGGCAGAGAAGGGTGAAGTCTTCAGCCCGTAACTCAACTCTTCCACTCCCCTAGGACTTGGGAAACAGGCCAGGCTTGGGGGAGGGGGAAGGGAGAATTCACTCTTAAAGGACCAGGCCTAAATCTTCCCCAGTGGGGAGTTACCGCCCTTGGCTGGTCCCATAGTCTCTCCACCACACGGTGCTTCCCCCCCCACTCAAATCTTCACAGCCTCCCTGTTCCATTTACACACTTCCTCCTTCCCCTTTCTCCTCCCCTTCCTCACTCCCTCCTTTCCCCCACCCCACTCAGACCCCAGCGTCTGCGGGGCCCTAGTATTGCTAGGCAGCAGCTCACCCCTGGTTGGGGGGCGGGGTCTTGGTGGGTTTGAGGTCCTAGACCGAGGGTGGGGATTCCCCTGGGGTGGGGGTGGATAGACACGTCAGCCCCCGTCCGCCCCCGCATGAGTGCGGACCGGGGGCGAGGGCGAGGGCGGGGTAGGGCGGAGGCTTAAATAGCCGGCGCTGGAGCTGGGACCTAGCGCAGCTGAGAAGGCGGCGGCCGCAGCGGCAAGGGTCGGAGTGTCCGAGTCCGGGGCTGCGAGCGGGTTGTGTCCGAGCCCAGGTCCGAGTCCTGACCGCGTGTGCGACTGGGTGAGTGTCCCGCAGAAGCCGGGGGAGCGGTGGCCGCTCCTTCTGGATTTCGGATGGATGGGCCAGGCTGGGATGGGCCACGGGTCGGGGCGCAAGATCCCTCACGGCTGGGTTGGGCCAGTGCGTCCCGGGTCAGGCCTTCCACCCCAATGACACCGCGACTCACGCGGCCATCCTGGTTCCCGGCCCCCCCCCCCCCCCCCAGAAAGCGCCGGACGCAATGACCCTGAATGGCGGCGGCAGCGGAGCAGGCGGGAGCCGCGGCGGAGGCCAGGAGCGCGAGCGCCGTCGAGGCAGCACACCCTGGGGCCCGGCGCCCCCTCTGCACCGCCGAAGCATGCCGGTGGATGAGCGCGACCTGCAGGCGGCGCTGTCTCCAGGCGCCCTAGCGGCGGCCGGGACCGAGACCCAGGGTCCAAGGCTGAACTGGCCAGAGGGCTCCTCTGACTCCCTCAGCTCGGGGGGCAGCGACTCAGACGAGAGCGTGTACAAGGTGCTGCTGCTGGGGGCGCCTGGCGTGGGCAAGAGCTCTCTGGCCCGCATCTTTGGTGGCGTAGAGGAGGGACCTGAGGCCGAGGCCGCAGGTAAAGGACTGGGCAGGTCAGGGAAGGGGAAATCCCAGGGGCAGGTCTGGGAGCCAGGGGACTGGGGACCTGGACTAAAAGTGACAAATACGTGGGAGTCCAAAGGGCTTTCAGAATCATGCCTCTCCCCACCCATTTCACAGATGGGGAAAGTAAGGGAGAAGGAACTTCAAGCCATTCATAGCAGAAGAAATTCCCAGAGTAAAGGGTGCAGTGCTCCCATATGACCTCTGTGGGATGGGGGTAAGGGTTGGGACAGGACATTCCCCGAGCCGGGGTCAGCAGGAATTCAGGCAGAGGGAATTAATTCCTAGGGGAGGAGCCCTTGGTCACTTAGGGCTCCCAGAGGAATGTGACATTCTCAATTCTAACTTAAGCCACTGTGGTCAGAGCCACTCCCGGGCCCAGACAGCAGGAGGGTAGGGAGCACTGAAACTCAGGACATTGGTAGCTTAGGGGGGAGGGTGTCTCGGTGGAGGACGAGCACACTATGCCCCCATCCCCCACTTCCCGGCCCTGTCGCTTCTGTCTACCCGCCCCCATGAATTGCCCAGGATCAGGAGACACATGGCAGCCATCTCTAAGTGGGGAGGAGAGCTGAGGGCTCTGGGGAGGAGCTGGAGGATGTGACCAAAACAGGGAGTCTGCAAGTAGACACATGAGACTATGTGGGCAACTCCTGTGTGGAGGGGAGATGGGAAGGAAGAGGGGGACAGGAGCTGGTTGAATAAAAGACAGGGGGAATACAGGGTGGAGAGGAGGGCTGTGCTGTCTCATTAGGGGGAGAGCAGCTAAGAGCACATTGCAAGGTGTGTTTAACTTTTTGTATGAGACTGACTTTGTAAACTTTCACTTAAAGCACAGTAAATAAAAAAAACAAACAAAAACAGGGAGCCTGGAACTGGGGACTTTGGGCATCCAGCAGGTAACCTGGCTACTGGTCTTCTGCTTAGGGCACACGTATGATCGCTCCATCATGGTGGATGGAGAAGAGGCCTCCCTCCTGGTCTATGACATTTGGGATCAGGTAGGATGGAGACTGAGACCCAGGGCAGGGGCTGGAGAGGTGGGCTGGGGGTAAAGGCCTGCTGGGAGAGACAGACTTGTGGCTAGGACCTGGGGACTGCTGAGCAGGACTGTATTTGTGTTTCCCAGGATGGGGACTGCTGGCTGCCTGGCCACTGCATGGCCATGGGGGATGCGTATGTCATCGTGTATTCCGTGACGGACAAGGGCAGCTTCGAGAAGGCCTCAGAGCTGCGGGTCCAGCTGCGACGGGCACGGCAGACAGATGATGTGCCCATCATCCTCGTGGGGAATAAGAGCGACCTGGTGCGCTCTCGTGAGGTCTCCGTGGATGGTGAGCAGGGAGGGGAGTGTTGGAGAGGGAGGGAGATCCTGGCTGGGCTGTGGTCCACTCAGTCTTGGCTCAGCTCAAGTCCCTGGGGATCATTAGTGGCTAAAAACATCCAGGAAGAAAGCTCGGGGTGGGAGGGACACCTGCTGCCCACCTGCAGGACTCCCAGAGACTGGGCTGAGGAAGGCCGAGTGTGACAGGGAAGGTGGATACTGTTGGGTGCTGAGTTAGGGTGCCTCGGGGCCCTCCTCTCTTACCCCCTTTGGCCCTGGCCTGACTGGTGAAGGGTGAGGGGAGTACAGGGAACCAGACCATGAGGTCAGAGCCTAGGGTTCCAGGCCTGGGCCAGTCTTGGGGTATGCTTCCCCCTGAGGAGAACCCTCTCGTCTTGGGCTCAGCACCCTCCTCTGTGGGCTCCAGGACTGAATACCTCAGAAATCTAGCAGTGACTTGTTGATATCGGACCCCTCCACCCCCAATTCAACCGGGTCATTCATTACAATATAAGACCCGAGGACAAAGCAGTCCAAAACAATCCTTCTTTTCCTGTGTTGACTACTATGGTACTTCTGTTTAAATATCTGTTGTGTGCCATTGAGTCAATTTCTACTCATAGCGACCCTGTATAACAGAGTAGAGCAGACCCATAGGGTTTCCTAGGCTATAGTCTTTACAGGAGCAGATCACCAGGTCTTTCCTCCTGTGGACCCACTGGTGAGTTCTAACTGCCAACCTTTCAGTTAGCAGCCAGGCGCTTAACCATTTCGCCACCAGGGCCCCTTGTTTAAATAGCAGATATCAGGTTATTTCAATAAATGAGTCTCCTGTTTTATTCACCACTTTGTGGGCTCCCTGAACGTAGGCATGTTCTACCTACTGGGTGGCCCAGCAGTGCCCGGGACTCTCAGTATAGGAGTTGGGCTCTCCGTGTTTCTGGGGAGGACCCTAGCCACGAAGTGACTTCTCATCCACCCACCTTTTGTTCACTGCCCTTGCCTGTCCCCACCCATACCAGAGGGCCGGGCCTGCGCTGTGGTCTTTGACTGCAAGTTTATCGAGACATCGGCTGCTCTGCACCACAACGTCCAGGCGCTGTTTGAGGGCGTTGTGCGCCAGATACGCCTTCGCAGGGACAGCAAAGAGGCCAATGCCCGGCGGCAGGCGGGTACCCGGAGACGAGAGAGCCTTGGCAAGAAGGCGAAGCGCTTCCTGGGCCGCATCGTAGCACGCAACAGCCGCAAGATGGCCTTTCGTGCCAAGTCCAAGTCCTGCCATGACCTCTCGGTTCTCTAGGCCCCACAGCACTCACTGCAGTGGGTAGACAGATGGGCGGGTTGGTGGGCCGGTCCAGCCAAGCCTCCCTAGATGCCTCAGGGCTAGCTCAGACTCTGGACCTCTAAGAACTGCCAGTTGGGCGTCCCCCATCTCACGGTCATGGACAGACAATGATGCCCGGGAATGTGGCTCCCGGAGGCCAGTAAGGGCTGGGCCCACAAAGAAGTGCATGCAGGCCCATGTGTGCCTCAAGGCAGAAGCCTGAGCCCATCCTGTGGGGTAGCCTGGCCCTCTGGCCGGAGTGGGGGCAGGCCTGTGTGTGGGAGCCAGCTGTGACTTCCACCTTTGTCCACACCTGTGGTGTGCATGTCCAGGAGGAAGGCTGTTCAGTGCGGTGGCTATTTGTTTACATGCAGATTTTTGTAATAAAGATTATTTCCTGATAGGTCAGGGCTGTCGACTGTGTTTTCTCCCATCTGGGGGCTGTAGGAGCAGGAAGCGTTCCCGAAGTTGAGGGATGAAGGCTTGCTGCCCCACCCTGGTGTGTGGCTTTGTCCTAATACTTGGCTCCGGGCCTAGGCAGCTGGGGCAGAGCGTACAGCATGGGACCAGGCCTGGTTGAAGGTGGAAACAGCAGTAGACACAACTGTTCCTGGCTCCTGCTATCCAGGTCCTTTTCCTTCTGCAATGGGGCCTGGCATTGCCCAGCTGATAGAGAGTTCCAATTATCCACCTGCACATAAGGGAAACAGAGGAAGTGTGAGGGGCCCACAGTCCTGCCTCTCATCTCACAATCAGATAAGTTCCTGGACTGGTGTCTCTGCCTTGCTCCCTCCTGAGGGCCTGGGAATCAGCTGAGGTGGAGCACCTGTGGAAGACCTCAGGACTTCCGAGCTGGGAAGGAAGTGGCTGGTTGGCCTAAAGGTGGAAACGAGGGAGGCGTGCCCAAGTGGACTTGATTCAGGATGGCTCCCCCGCCCCTGGCTGTGGCTGGGCTATGAGAAGGGCCTCACTTTTCTTTCCACAGTGAGTGTCCTGCTGAACCAGAACATCCCATGCTCAGCACTGGCTAATTGGGTCCTGGCAGGAACAGCTCCGTGGAGCCCACCCTGCCCCGAATGAGAGGCCTTGGATTTGTCTAGAAACGTGGGCACGCATGTAGCTGGAGGCGTGCGTGTCTCCCCACCCACCCTCCTTCCAGGAGGGGACTCCATGGCCCCTAGCCCTTCTTGGCACAGGGGGCCTGCCAGGAATTCATTTACATGGTGTCAAGAATGAGCAACCCCATTTGATGATGGCAGTTGGGGAACTGAAGCACTTGCCCGATATCCCATGGGTAGGAAGTGTCTGAATGGGGCCTGGTATCTAGATCTTTCCATCTCCAAAACCTGAAGCAGTCTGGGTCAAAGTGGGAGACAGCTTCTGAGAAGTTTTCAGGCCAGGGTCCACGCATTCCTTCATTGGTTCCATTAATTCATTCCACAGACCCTGGCAGCCCTCACAACCTGATTAGACCCCAGATTACAGCTCCTTCTCAGTGTATGTGTTGGGAGGGTACCTCTGAGACAAACCCACATGCCCCCCACGGCAGTGTTAACTGCTCAAACTGCTGCTTCTTCCCACCACAGCCCCCTTAACGTACCTTGGGCAGGTGGAGGGTATGGCTTTCTTGGAACAGATGAAGGTTCCAAGGCCGGAAGAGGAACACAGGCCTTCCTGGCTCTACCACTTATTGTCTGTGTGACCCTGAGCAAGCCACTCAGCCTCTCTGAGCCCCAGTGTGTGACATGAGGACGATGCCCCCGTCAGAGTAGGAGTGGGTGGAATAATGAAGGTATGTGTTCAGAGTGGTGCCTAGACATAATGGGAGCTCAGCACCTGCGATACCCCCTCAACATCCACACACCATAGCACTGAAGGCTGGGGTGCCCGAGTAACCCTGGGGCAAACCATCAGCTTGTGGCAGACAAGGTGGGGCCAGATGAGGAGCCCCCACCTAGCTTCCAGCCTGAGAGAGACTAATCAGACGTGAAGGAGATCATGGGAGGGGGAGGCTGGAGGCCAGCATCCCCAACCCTCCCTACCTTTCTTCCTCCCCTCTGATTCTCAGGCCTCAGAAGCTTCTCCTGGCTCTGCTTGGCTGCCTTCACTGGGGGAAGGGCCCCTGGTGAGCCCTGCAACTCCTTCAAGGTCACCTGGGCTGGCTCAAACTTCTCTATCCTTCTTAAAGCCACGAGACAGTCCATTGTCCAACCCTGTCCCTGGCCAGGGCCTAGTGTGAGGATTTGTAGAGGCTCAGGGGGAGATCATAGGGTGCTGTCCCACCGGGAATACTTACTTCAGGTTGAGCACTGCCCATTCATTCATTGTTCATGTGCAACTTTGAGCTCCTTGTCCCAGGAGCTGTCAGGGCATTGCGAGAGCCAGGCCACTGCTGAGTCCTCAAGTCCTGCCTCAGAGAGGCTCGCAGTCTGATGGAGGGGACAGACAATGACAATCTGGTATCCTCTGTGCATTGATAGAGGTAGTACATGGAAGGAGAGACGCTCCCAGAGGAGGCTCCTGAACCAGCCTGGGAGCACAGGGAAGGTTTCCTGGAGAAGGAAATATTTGAGCTGAGTACAGAAGCATGAACAGGTGTTCAGCAGACAGATGAAGGAGTGGGAAGAGAATTCCAGGCTATATGAACAGAGGGTGTAAAGGTGCAGCTGCAGATACCGGTGCATGGGGGAGAAGCGGGGCCAAGTCCGGGGCCACAGAAAAAGAACTACTGTTCAAGCCCAGAGGCGCACAGAGAGCCCCTGGGTTGTGTCAGGGTGGAGGGAGTGCTCGCCCAGCCGGATGATCTACTTACCTCCTGGGGCTGGCAGTCATGGATGCTGAGCAGCCCTTCCTCGCTTTCCAAAGTCAATGAGTAACTTGGGGGACTGGGCAGGGCCTGGCCTGCTGCTGTGGGCCCGGTGGTGTTTTCCACTTCTGAGCAAGCGTGGTTGGACCGCCTACCTGCTCAAGTGTCCGCCCTGCCCTACCTCACCCGGCCTGGCCTGGCCAGAGCTCCCTGGAGAAGGAGCCCTTTCACCTGGCAGCTGGACCAAGGGACCCAGCCTTAGGCACTGGCAGGTGAGGGGCTGGGAAGAGAGGGGCGGGCAAGGCCCGGGCTGGGGGCGGTGGTGAGGGAAGGACTACGATGGGCAGGGACACCAGCTTTAAGAAATACTGTCCCATCATCCTGTTGTCCTGGGGAAGAATTCCCAGGGGTCCACCTTGGAGTGGTTGTTGATGTTGTGTGTCTAGCCCTATGCTGAGTGCCGGAAAATGCCAATGAGGGTGGACTTCTGCCCTGGGGGTGCTGTGTCTGGAGGCAGCAGACCCTGGAGAACCTGAGCCAAGAGTTCTCTGTTCCAGGAGGAATCCTTCTGTGGTCAAGTCCTTGGTGACCTTGGCCAGGCCCTGCCCCTCCTCAAGCCTTGCCAGCAACTTGAGAGAATGGCAGGAAGTGACCCTCAGAGTTGTCAGAGTCTTTCCAGCTTCGAACTTCTGTGACTTTTTGGGTCTGCTGGGAAATTACCTGCTTTGAGATCTGTGGGCACAGGGGGACTACGGTAGGAAGGAGACAAAAGTCTGAAGGCGAAACTCCTATGGAGCTCCTTGTGGGGCCAGTGCCAAGAGGCAAGGGGGCTGGGCCTGGGGCCTGGGTGAGCCTGGCCAAGATTTGGACACTACCCTGCAGGCCAAGGGGAGCCTTGGGCCCTTCAAGGGGAGAGAGAGGAGGCCAGTCTGAAGTGAGTTTCCTCTGGCTGTGTGTATGGAATGGACTGAGGCAGAAGACAAGGGTGGGGGTGGGTGGAGGACAGTGTCCAAGTGGGTAGGTGGGGAGGGGCAGACCTGAGAGCTGCTGGGGCAGAAGAGAAGTGCAGGGGGCAGGAAGAGGCCTGGCTGCGTACCCCATAGTGACTACAGAGGAAGAAAAGGCAGCTGGAAAAATTGTACCTTCTAGGCTTGGTGAAGCTGTGGCCTGGTGCTGAGTGAGGATGAGGGCAGAGATGCCTTGGGGGCGGTCATGGGAGAGCTCTCTCTCCAGTGATCTGGCCTGTATTCATACCACCATGACCCTCAGGTCTATCCTGACCATGGTCCCTGCCTGGCTGTGGCTGCTCTGCCTCTCTGTCCCCCAGGTGAGCTGGGCCATACCCCCCTCCTTCAGGTCTTGGCCTTGGGGTTGGCATCCATGCCCCCACTCCACCCAGACCAGTTGCACTGACTGTGGGAGTAGTTGGGGTGGGGGCGTCAAAACTGGCTATGGGCCTGTTGAGGAATCAGGGTGGATGGGCTGAGGTGAGGCCAGGTTCAGTGAAGGGGTAAAAATTCCCATGTCCTGTTGGATCCCCAGCCCCTAGGCAGGGAGATAGCCCCTGGGAATAAGGAGGGAATTCTCCCACAGGTTCTTCTCGAGGCTCAGCCTGCAGAGCTGTATGTGGAAGTCCCGGAAAACTATGGTGGAAATTTCCCTTTGTACCTGACCAAGGTGAGTCTGAGAGTTGGATGGGTTGCCCCCTTTTCCCCAACCTCCTGCTTCCCCAATCTCCAGCACCCCTTTCTTCTCTCTTGCTCTGGCTCTCTTTTAAACCTTGCTCTTCAGAGAGTATGTGGTGTAACAGTGTTAATGACTAATAAGATTTTAATCCCAGAGGAAAGTAGAGCTTTAAGTTAAAGAATAAAATACTTCTCTGAAGGGCAGGGAGTATTGGGGAACATGAGTTACGGGCGAAAAGCTCTGACTTTGGACGGCACTGGGTTTTTGTAGGTGACCTCAGGCAAGTGCCAGCCCTCTCTGAGTCTCAGTTTCCCCACATGTAAAATGGGGCCATTGGGTGGAGCTGGCATCCCCTAGACTTGGCTCCAACTCCCCCATCAGCTGCCGCTGCACAGTGAGGAGGCCGAGGGCAAGATTGTGCTGTCAGGGGACTTGAGCATGGTGGCTGAAGGCCCCTTTGCTGTGGATCCAGAGTCTGGCTTCCTGCTGGTGACCAGGGCCCTGGACCGAGAGGAGCAGGCAGAGTACCGGCTGCAGGTATGGCTGGGCCAGGTGTAGGAGACAGCAGTGAAGGCAGGCTGGGCACTGACTACCCTTCCCTGCCAGGTGACCCTGGAGACTGAGGCTGGACATGTCCTGTGGGGTCCACAGCCCGTGCTGGTACACGTGAAGGATGAGAATGACCAGGTGCCCCATTTCTCCCAGGTCATCTACAGAGCTCAGCTGAGCCAGGGCACCAGGCCTGGTAAGTGACTAGGGCAGCCAGATCACAGCAGGGTCAGACTGGCCCTGAGGAGAGCGGAGAGCAAAGAGTTGCCCAGAGAGTCATCGTGGGGACAGGGCAGCCAGGGTCCAAGGTGAACCCTCCCACTTCTGTACCATTCTTCCTGCCCCCTACCCTGCTGAGGGTTCTCAAGGGGGTCACATCCACTCTTGGCCTCAGTTTGCTCATCCGAGAAGTGGGGTGAAAAGCCCTGTCTCACCTTCAAAGTCCTGATAGGATGCTGGATATGGGAGAAAGGATTAGAGAGAGAAAGGAAGGCACAGAGGACTCGCCCTACTCCCTCCATCTCTTATGGTTTACCCTCCCCCCAAATACCAGGAACTCCCTTCCTTTTCCTTGAGGCTTCAGATGGGGATGAGCCAGGCACAGCCAACTCGGATCTACGATTCCACATCCTGAGCCAGGTCCCAGCCCAGCCTTTCACAGACATGTTCCAGCTGGAGCCTCAGCTGGGGGCTCTGGCCCTCAGCCCCCAGGGTGAGCCTGAGTGTGATGGAGAGGGAAGGTCAAGGAAAGCTGGAGAAGGTAGCACGTGAGCTGTAATAGGATGGGTTGAAGTCTGAGAGATAAAGGAGGAAGGAAAAGGATTCTAGATGGAGAGAGAAGCAAGGCAAAAGGCTTCAGGGCAGGACCATGCATGGAGTGACGATGCCTGTTGTGAGTGGAATACCTCAGCCCTGCACTCTGGAGACCTAGGCCCAAGGGACCAGGATAGAAGAGGTCTAAGGGGCTATAGCCAAGGATGCTGCTGGGAGACCTCGGGACTGATGGCAAGAGGGGCCTGGACCTGGAGCTGAGACCAAAGGCATGGCTTGGGGATGGAAAGAAAAGCCAATCATATACCCACCCATCTAGCCACCCATTTACCTATTCATTACCCAACCTCCCATGCAGTCCCTCTACCCAACCATCTACCCAAACACCCATTCAACCACACAAACCCCCATCTATCTACCTAGCTAACCATCCATTCATCTAAACTGTTATCCACCCATCCACACCCCAGCTCCATCCTGGTCATCCATCTACTATCCATCCATTCACAACCATTCATTGTGTGGATAGATATGGAAGTGGCTTTGCAAACTGCGAGGTCCTGGTTTGATGCCCACAATAGTGCTAAAAACTCTTCCTCTTATCCCTTGGCCAAGAGAACATCCTGAACACCTGCCATGTGTCTAGCTTTGTGTTTGGCACCTTGCTGAGAAGGATGCCCTGGCCACTGCTCCCTAGCTTCCTTCTCAGCTGACCACCCTACCCCTCCTAGGGAGCACCAGCCTAGACTATACCCTGGATGGGCACTACCAGCTGTTGGTACAGGTCAAGGACATGGGCGACCAGGCTTCAGGTCACCAGGCAACAGCCACCATAGATGTCTCCATAGTAGAGAACACATGGGTGCCTCTAGAGCCCATCCACCTGGCAGAGAATCTCAAAGCCCTGTACCCACACCTCATTGCCCAGGTGAGTAAGTGGCTGTCAGTAGCTGAAGCATCCCCATGGAGGGTACAGCTGGGCTTGAGTCTTGTGGAGACCTGGAGTCGGGGCCCAGCTTGACCCTTGGTACTCCCCGCATATGCTCCTTCCTCCACTATTCCCATCAGTTCCCACCATGGAGTGGGGTATTCAAGGCCTTGGAACAGATCCACACTCCCTCACCTGCTATCCTCTGGCAGTCATGGCTCTGTGCTCTGACCTCCTGGGCTTGCCCAAGACTTCCTTAGAACAGCTGTTACCTCTTGCTGTCACAGGGATTGCCACCCTGACAAGAAATGTCTCAGGACTCCTCTAGGAATGCCCTGGGTTCAGGCCCAGTCTGAGAGGGCAGGAAATTAAGTAACCTGGTCATTCAGGCATTTTGGGCACAGCCCAGGCTTGGACCAGGGCAGAGCCACCATGAAGTTTCCACAATAACAAGTGCCTCCAAACAGAAAGAACCCCACCCAGGCCCAGGTAGGGTAGCAACTTGCCTGGGGTCACACTGGCTCCCTGCCCCAAAGCAGTTGGTGCACAGGGCTGACACCAGCTGTTCCTGCCCCTTGGCCTGAGGTGCCCTCATTCTGTGTCCCCTTCCAGGTACACTGGAGTGGAGGGGATGTACGTTACCTTCTGGAAAGCCAGCCTCCTGGACCCTTTGAAGTGGACACAGAAGGGAAACTCTATGTGACCAGGGAGCTGGACCGAGAATCCCAGGCTGAGGTGAGGTGAGCGGGAAGCTGGGGGCACTTGGTCACTGTTGGGCTGGCTTCTGGGATGTCACATCCCCCACAAACACTGAGACAGTGGAAGCAAACCAAAAAGAGCTGGAGCTAGCCACTGGAAGGGAACCCAGACCCTGATCAGGCTGGATGGCTCTTGGTTCTCCTCTGAAGCCCCCCACTACCTACTACAGTACCTGCTCCAGGTGTGGGCTCGGAATACACGTGGTGAGGACTATGCAGAACCTCTGGAGCTGCAGGTGGTCGTGATGGATGAGAATGACAATGCACCTGTCTGCCCTCCACGTGGCCCTCCAATCAGCATCCCTGAGCTCAGCCTCCCAGGTGGGCTATGGGCCTTGTTGGTAATGGGAGGAGAGGTGAGGTCCCTGTGAACCATCCCATCGCTTTTCTCTAGAATGGGGGCCCAGCTTCAGTCACCATATCAGTGTCCCATCCCCCAAAACACACATACACACATGCAAATGAGCTCAGTTTCAGTCCAGCATAAAAGAGAAGTGGGCCTCCCGCCTGGGCTGTAGTCCCACACAGGTGGGTGCTATCTTGCAGGCACAGAGGTGATTAGACTCTCCGCGGAGGATGCAGATGCCCCTGGCTCCCCTAATGCCCATATTGTGTATCAACTGTTGATCCCTGAGCCTGAGGAGGGGGCAGAGGAGATAGCCTTTGAGCTGGATCCCACCTCAGGCAGCATGACACTGGGGGCTGCCCCACTCCAAGCTGGCCAGAACATCCTGCTTCAGGTGCTCGCCGTTGACCTGGCAGGAGCAGAGGGTGGTAAGTGCCCTGATAGTGACCTGGCTCCCTGCCCCCCTCCATTCCTACTCTGGCCTCCCCAACATGTCCTCCCTTGCCTCAGGCCTCAGCAGCACGTGTGAGGTCGCTGTCTTGATCACAGACATCAATGACCATGCCCCTGAGTTTACCACCTCCCAGGTAAGCAAGAGCAGGGGAAAAGAGCTTGGGGAGGGTGCTGATATGGGGCTCATGGGCTCTCCCCATCTCTCCAGATCGGGCCCATAAGCCTCCCTGAGGACACGGAGCCCGGGACTCTTGTGGCCACACTCATAGCCACTGATGCTGACCTTGAGCCTGCCTTCCGAGCCATGAACTTTGCCATTGAGGCAGGGGATGTGGAGAGGACCTTTGGTCTTGATTGGGAGCCAGATATTGGTCACGCCCAACTCCAGCTCTGCAAGGTAAGGGGCTGATGGGTGATGGGCTGGGGGGCACATACATGCACACATGCCCACTCCAATGACCTGGGCCCCTGATCCCAGAATCTCAGCTATGAGGCAGCTCCAAGCTACAAGTTGGTGGTAGTGGTGCGGAGCGTGGCCAATCTGGTGGGGCCAGACCCAGGTCCAGGATCCACAGCCACAGTGACTGTGCTGGTGGAGAGGGTGGTGTCACCCCCCAAGCTGGACCAGGAGAGCTATGAGGCCAGAGTCCCGGTTAGCACCCCAGCCGGCTCCCTCCTGTTGACCATCCAGCCCTCAGACTCCGTGAGCAGCCCCCTCAGGTGAGCCAACAGCATTACCTACACTGAATCAGCCCTGCCCCTCAGGGATGGCCCCGGGGCCTCAGTCACATTATTTAGGGCGTGGAATATTCCTCAAACCATGGCTAATGCCAAAGTAGTAACTTCTGGTGAAATCAGGACTGGGTGGGCTGGGCAGGGCGTGGAGGGGGGTGTTCGAACTCCGTGGAACCTCAGATTATGCCTCCCCTTGCTCTCCTGGACCAGAACTTCCCCCAGGTTGTCACCTAGATTGCGGCAGAGAGGGGGCTGCTTCCAGGCTCTGCCCCGACCCAGGCCCCTTTGTGGGGTATTCTGGGACCACCAAAGTGGAGTTAGGCCCCCAGGCTCTAATAGTTCCTGTCCCACCCACCGTGTCCATGGTTCAAGCCCCCCCATTGAATCAGGCTCTTCCTCTCCTGGTTTGGGTTTTTTGTCAGACCCACAGACACCCCTGGTCCCTCTGTCCCCCCAGGCTTCCCTCTGTCCCTATTCACAGTCACCCTTCCAGTCTCTGCAGCTGGGGAGAGGGACTGGGGACCTGCCCACTGCTGCCACCCTTGAGCCACAGAGAGGATGTGGAACTTGGGCAGGTTACACACCCCTGGGAGTCTCTATGTAAGTCCCTGAAGTGTGGTCCCAGTGCCTCCCTCCCCTTTCACTTTCTCTGGGCCCTAGGTTCTCCTTGGTCAATGACTCAGAGGGCTGGCTCTGCATCAAGGAGGGCTCTGGGGAGGTGCACACAGCCCGGCCCCTGCAGGGCATCCAGCCCGGGGATACATACACAGTGCTTGTGGAGGCCCAGGATGCAGGTATAGTCAGATAGTGGTGGGGACCTCTGGGAGTGAGAGCAAGCCTCAGACAGGCAGCGCCCACCCAACCTGCCCTTCCCTGCAGGCATCCACTCACCCCAGACAGGAGGGAGGGGCAAAGACAAGGTCAAGGTAGACCTTGAGAATGGGTCTACATCAAGGTGGGCAGGCTTGGCCTCTTCCTCCCCCACCCAGTCTAACCTCTCAGACCAGACTCCTAGCTTGGCACTTGAAATCTCCCCCAACCCTGCCCCTTAGCTCCTGGATGGCCTCTCAGGGTATCTGTCTTCAGAGGCAGGTTGGGAACAGAGGGTATGGGGCTGGAGACAGAGAGGACAGGGCTGGGGAGGTGCGAGTCAGGCTGGGTTGCGTGCCAGGAGGTAAGCCTGGATGGGTCACTGAGGCCAGGTGTGAACACTG
The DNA here is from genome assembly GCF_024166365.1 of Elephas maximus indicus. Classification (NCBI taxonomy): domain Eukaryota; kingdom Metazoa; phylum Chordata; class Mammalia; order Proboscidea; family Elephantidae; genus Elephas; species Elephas maximus. Next base: position 33,365,256 of record NC_064839.1, on the reverse strand, counting down.
GTTGTTGATAGGATGCCAAGCTGGAGTGCTGGCCTCAGGTGGGCGTGTCAGAGGGGCAGTGCTGACTCTGCGCTGGGCTGTCCTGTGGTGCAGGGCATTCCCACCTAGTAGGCCCTGGTGTCAGTGGTGGTGGTGGCGGGTGGTGGTGAGAACAGGTTTGGCAGCAGTAAGGCACAGTGGACCTGGCAGCTGTTTGGACAGTAAAGGGGGAAGCGCATTGTGAGGAAGAGACTGGTGTGGGGGTGATGACAGGAGTGGGGAAAAGGGGCAGAGTGTAGGGGGATGTTGCGGGAAGAGGATCAGCAGCGAGAGGCTGAGGGGCTGTGGCAGTGGCAGCAGGAGGGGGGAGACCGGGTGGGGTGGGGAGGAGAAGATTAGCCCAGGAATTCTAGAGTTCACCCTTACCCCCACCACGACCTGGGCCAGCACAGAGCTGTTGCTTCCTGTGCAGATGAGCCGGGACCGAGCACCTCTGCCACCCTCATGCTCCACTTCCTGAAGGCCCAGCCAGCCCTGGCCCTGCCTCCTGCTCCTGTGCCTGCCCGACACCTCTGCACACCCCGCCAGAGCCAAGGAGTGGTCATCAATGGAGCCAGCGGAAACTCCAACCTGGCCAGCGAGCAGAGGCCCTACAGCTTTGCCCTCGGCCCCAACCCTACAGTGCAGCGGGACTGGCGCCTCCAGGCACTCAATGGTGTGTGGAGGGAGGGAGAGAGGCTGCAGCCAAGTAGGGAGGGGGTGGCACTTGGAAGGAAGATGCCCTTCCACTGTGTGGGTGGGCCTGGGCCTGGGAGAAGCACTCCCTTACCCACAGGGCCCATCTAGGGCAGTGGCCCTGCTCACCCACTTGCCCACCCAACAGATTCCCATGCCTACCTTACCCTGGCCCTGCACTGGGTGGAACCACAGGAACACGTAGTCCCTGTAGTTGTCAGCCACAATGACCGGATGTGGCAGCTCCTGGTCCGAGGTGAGGCAGGGGCCCAGGTGCAGCCACAGTTGGCAGCCTGGGGTTCCTGAGGTGGGCTAAGCTGTACCATGCAGGGGGAGGGGGCTGGGGTCACACTGACAGCATATGCTTGTGCACATCTGCACCTTAGTGGCTGGGCACACACATTGAGGAACATGTACCCCCCCACACACATGAATACATACATGTGCACACATACCAGCCAGCTGGACCTGGCTGGGGAATTTGAGCAGCTGGAGGGCCCTCCCTACCTTTCGGTACCTTCCTCCCCTGCTCCCAGTGGTCGTGTGTCGGTGCAACGTGGAGGGGCAGTGCCTGCGCAAGGTGGGCCGTATGAAGGGCATGCCCACGAAGCTGTCGGCTGTGGGCATTCTTGTGGGCACCCTGGCAGCGATAGGTAATAGAGGCTAAGCTCCTATGGGGGGAGGGCAGTGGGTGGTTAGAACCATGGCATCTGGGTAATCAGTGCCCCCCAACTCTCCTAGTCCCCAGGTTGTAGGCCCGTTACCACAGTCATCATCATTATTGATAACAGCACTTTTACTGTGTGTCAGGCCCTGTGCCAAGCATTTCACATGGATAATTTCATTGACTCCTCTTCATAACCCTGTGAGGTAGATCCTGGCATCTTCCCATTTTCCAGATGATCTCAGTGAGGCTCAGAGAGGTTAAGCGATTGTCCAAGGTCACACAGCCAGAGTGTGGCAGAGCCCAGGTCCTTCTAGCCTCATTGCTCAGTCCAAGCCCACTCCCCTTCCCCTTTATTTCTTTAGCTCCCCCTAATTTTGAGGGGAGGGTTAAATGGGTGGGTGGTTTTCCTTGCCAGTTCTAGCACATTGCTATAATGTGCCTTTCTCTCAGAGGTCCAGGGGACAACTCACTGGCTCCCAGACAATCTTCACCCAACCTATCCCTCAGAGAAGAGGAGGCTGGGTGTGCTAAGGCAGTCTCCAAGGGGCAGAGGCCTAGTGAGGGCTGGGCAGGCCAAGCAGTCAGGCTTCTCCAAACATGGGGAGCACAGAGTCACCCAGGCCAGCCTTGGGGACTCTGTCTAGGAAACTTCACCACATTATGAAACCAATACCAGTAGCAGGAAGTCGCTGCTGACAGACTAGTCCCACAGCCTCTTCTGAGGACTGATCCATCTCTCTTGGGCCCCTCAGGCTTCTTCCTCATCCTCATCTTCACCCACTTGGCCCTGTCAAGGAAGAAGGACCTGGACCAGCCAGTGGACAGCGTGCCCCTGAAGGTGGCAGTCTGAATGGTCCAGGCACCCAGCCTGGAAGCTTGGTCTGGCTCCGTCCAATTCCGTTGGGAGGGGGCCCGGCACCCTAGATGCAGCCAGAGCCAGGACAAAGTAGACACCCCTCCAACTGCCCTGAGGTGGAGTCATTGATGCTCACCAGGCATGTCTGCAGAGCCTGGACGTGGGCTTTATGGGCTGCCCATGGGAGCATTCCAAGTGGTGGCATGTTTGCCAGATAATAAAGCCTCAGGGAGCTGGGCAAGAGCCCTATGGGACTGCTATGCCCATGTCTGAGTGTCCATGTATGCGTGTTCATGCATGTGTGAGAGTGCACACACCTACCCATTCGTCCCTTCCCCTTCTCCTGCTGTACAGAAAGGGCTAGGGGCTTGGGGGATACAGGGGCATCATATGGGCTCCTGGTGAGACCTTAGGGCCAGAACAGGGAGTCATTTCCATTGGCATCGGTAGCCCTCTGGCCACCCTGTCCAGGAGATGGTTGGGGACGGGTATCCTTGTGAGGGTCATTTCTGTGTTTTCTGGACGTCATATTCTATGGGAAGGTACAACCTTGTGTGTCCCTGTGCCTGAATCATCTGCACACGAAGATGGACTGAGGTCCCCAAGTCTCAGGGGGGGTCTAGGCAGGAACTTCGAGGGGCCCATGGGACTGGAACAGGAGAGGTGAGGCTGAGGATGGGTTCCCTGCCTCAGCAGGTGCCAAGGTACCTTTGGGTTTCACACACAGGCTGGAAAATGCATACTGGGGGGCTTCAGAAAGCCAGAAAAGGAGGAGTCATTCAAATGGATACCATTAGGGTGGGACAGAAACTCCCACGGGCCATCTTGGAACTTCCCCTGCCTCAGGATCGAGATTAAGCCACAGCTCTGGTGCCTTGCTGAACCCTGACTGCACGTCCAGATCGACCTCCAATCCCTGACCCTTGACTGATCCCAACCATGTGCTGACCCCTTCACCTCCATCCCCACGGTCTCTGGGGAGATAGGGTGGGACTTACCGTCCCAGGCACCCTGAGCTGATGATGGTAAATCACGGGGAAGGGAGAAAAACAACTTCTATGGGGCCTAGGCCCTATTTTTAGGAGATAAGCTCTCCACTCCTGGCAGATTCTGTGGGACAGGGGCCAAGCTCAGCCAAGAGTGATGGGTCAGGCAAGAGGGCTGGCCTGGAGGAGTCTGGGAGCCTCAACCACTGTCTCCAGCCCAGGTACAACTCTGAGGCCTGACCCAGCCATCCAGTGCCCACACACCCCCACTGGAGGCTCTACTCAACTCTGCCCCTCCCAGGATCCTCTTCTCGGCATGTACCCACTCAGAACTCCTCAGGGTACAAAGCTCTTTGAAGGCAGCAGCCCATCTCATCCTCCATTGACTTGTGAGGGCAGGTTATTGGCCCTGTTTCCCAAGAGGGATTTTGAAGGCCAGGGAGGTCAAGGGTTGCAGCTCAGAGTCCTGCAATCAGGGTGCAGGGGAGGACTGTCTAACTGAGGTCCATGTTGCCTGTTTAGAAATGTCCACAGCCTCCAGCTGGCCCTGCTGCCACAAGATCCCCCAAAAGGGCCTTAGAGACCACTCAGGGCAGCTTCTTCTTGGAAAGCTGAGAAAGTTAATCTCAAAGAGGAGGGGGATCTTCCCAAGTTCATACAGCCAGGGAGATGCAGCACCTGAGCTAGAACCCTGGAATCACCCTGCTTTCTGAATCCCTGTTCTTGGATAGATGGATAGGTGGGTGGGTGGATGGGTGGGTGTGTGGATGGATAGGTGGGTGGGTGGGTGAGTGGATGGACAGGTGAGTGGGTGGGTGGGTGGGTAGATGAATGGATGGATGGATGGGTGGATGGGTGGGTTGGTGAACAGAGGAACCAACAAAAGAAAGGGTAGATGACAGGATACCAGGGAAAATCAAGGCTTCTGTCCCAGTTTGAGGGCTTCTAACTTGGGCCTGCAGGCCCCGGGCCACTTCCTGATTGTGATTGTGTCACTGCTGGGACTGACACTAGTCTACAATCCCTTTCCCTGGGGACAAGGGCTCAGTTTCCCTGAGTATCTTTGATATAAACCTCTCCTTCCATTCTTAGCCCTGTTTTATAGAGGGAGGTGAGGGTCAGAGATGGTGCATGGCTTGTCCTGGGTCACAGAGGGCATGAAATCTGAGTTTGACACTGGCCTCTGGGCTTGGCGGTGGATCAGTGCATGCTTGTGGGGATTCGCGCTAGTGAGGTGGGCCTTACTCTGCAGGCAGGGCCAGGCCCTGCTAGGGCAAGGTAGGGGATTGCTAGGGGTAACTGGGTGGCTCAGTGTGAGCAGAAGAGTATGCAATCCGTGCCTTGCCTTCTTCTTGCTGTGTGGTCCCAGGCAAGTCACTTCACCTCTCTGAGCCTCAGTTTACTTGTTGATAAAATGGATTTCACTTCATGGGGCTCTTGGGAGGACTACATGAGATAATCCCTGCAGTACGTGTTTGGCACAGCAGGAGCTCAATAAACACGGCTGTCCCCGGTGCATGGACTACAAGGGAAGGCACAGTACAGATGCCCACAGTTGCACACTCGTACACACTCCCCAGAGGCCACATGAGGCCCAGAGGATGTGAGAGGGGCCCTGGCCCAGCCCCAGCCCTTCTGGGTGACCCTGGGCAAGACACCCCCCTCCAACTTTGGCTCCTTTCTGGCTCCAAGCTCTCTCTCATTCCGTGATTCCCAGAGTCTCACAGGTCTGGACCTAGAGGAGGTCATGGGGTACGCCCAGCTGGGGGCTTCTGCTCCCCCTCTCCCAGGCCCTGTCCAGAGGCACAGGGCCAGATCAAAGGGACCCAGCACTGATGTTCAGGAGGCAGGCTTGGAAAGAATGTAAACATGAAGATATTTTTAAACTTTTTCCAGCCCCAGTGATTAGGGTTCTTGAAGCAAGAGGCCCAGAGGTCAGTCCAGCACTCACCCTCAAAGAAAGAAACAGCTTTGGGACCTCAGAGACCCCCACCCCACCCACACCCACCTACACCCACCCCCGGACTCTAGCTTGGGCCTCAGGGTGGAGGTTCTTCCTATGACCTAACCTACAAGCATCCTGCTGCTGCAGGGTAACATGTTTCTAATGAGAGGGCCTCAGACATGTGAGAGGACCCAAAGGGTTGCAGAGGTTCTGGGGGGCCTACCTGGCAAGATCAGTGTTCCTGAGCTTGGGAGACCGCTTAGCAGTCCTGTCACTCCATCAGGCATGTGTGTGTATGCACACATGTATGTGTGCATGCATGCACATGTGTGTATGTATGCGTGTGTATGTGTTCAGGTCTGGTTTGTGTGATGTGCATGTTGAATGTGTGTGAGTGTGTGAGGCGCTCACTAAGCCTCCCCGCAGCTTACCCCTTCTTCCCCACCCGTAGTGTCCCTTGGGTCAGCAGGAGTAGTGGGGGACAGGAGGCAGGTGCTAAATGTCCCTGCCTGCCCTGCTGACTGAGTTCCAAGGGTCAAGGGGAAGAGTTGCCTGAGAATAGCGGGGTGATGAGTAAAGTAAGGGGGCTAGGAACAGAGGGGCGAGGACCTGGAGCAGAGCCCGTGACTGAGCCAGGCAGTGAGTCAGGCTGTGAGAACTGCAGGGGCCACTGATGTGGGACTGGGGACTTGGCTGCCTTGATTACCTGCCAGGTGTCACAGTGACTTGGGAACGTGGAGACAAGACACCCAAGATCCTACCCCCCTTCTGGTGTCACGGTGATGCTCTCTGTGGGTTCCATGACAACAAGCTTCTTCCCTCAGTGATGCAGCCGCCCTCACACACTTAAACACAATGACGCATACCAACAGGAGCATCACAGGGAGACTCATGCAGGGGATTCAGCCACAACATGCCCCCCACCCTGTGATGCCATGCAGGGACTCCCACACATAGGAACCTTCAGCCCGTCTATCTCCCCGCTAACCAGAAAATCAAGGGTCAGAGTTCAAGAGCCAGGCCAGGCTGCAAGTACCAGGACCACGAGGTGCCCTCGCCCTAGCTCTTTGGCTGGCTGTCTCCCACCCAACAGGGGGCCTCTGTTCCACCTTGTCCTGCTTATGGGCCCAGAGAGGGAGAGTTGCTAGCTCCACCCTCCTCACAGGGGGCAGGGCTCAGGCCTCAGGCCAGGATCAACAGGGCATTGTGGTCCCTTCCAGGTCCCCTCCACCGAGTCAGTGGGGGCAGGAGACAAGCTCAAGCTGTACAACAAGATGTTGTAAAACTTTGGGCCCAGGAAGATGGGTAAGGGGTGCCTGGAAACTTGTCCTCAATCTGGAGGCCTGGGCTGCCTGGTGTAGACGTTTCTGTGTTGTCCCAATTTGTGGTACCCCTGTGTGTGAACCCACTCACCAGTACTGTTGCTATTCTTACTGCTTCATGGTGGCAGTAGGGTCAGAGATAGTGGCTGGGTGGGAGGGAGTCATGAGCACTGGCCCCTTATCTGACACGTTCCCTGGAAACTTGGCAGGGGCTGTCAGCCTCTGGGGGCCCGGGCAAGGCGGGGCATGAGGTGGTCACTGGGACAAAGTGAGAGGTTGTAACTTCTGCAGCTGGGCAAGGTCTCATCAGAACTGGCCTGGGGGTTTCCAGTAGGATTTCTCCCTCTGTGGTCATCAAGACCCTTGAGTCATCCTCAGCTTGCTGCCCAGTCCAACCTAGAATGTTCCATCTCTGTGCTTTTGACACGCCAAAGGACAAGGTGTTGGCTTCCCCAGTGAAGTCATAGGCAGGGGCTACCTCTATGGGGAGAGCACTGGACTGTGAACCATGGGAGCCTAGTCAGATGACTGCCCTGCCCTAGCCATGTGACTCTGGGCAAGTCACTTTTCGTCTCTGAGTTTCAGGTTTCTCATCCTTTTCCTAGGCTGTCATAGGGATGACAAAGTCCAACAGTGAGGAAGGTGGGCCAAGGCTGTGTGTGTGTGTGTGTGTGTGTGTGTGTGTGTGCATGTGTGCTCAATGGTGGGGGTCTAGATGAGGAGAGAGAGGCACATGGGCCCCCCCACCTTGGAGGCTCCCACCCCATAGATTTTCCATTGGCACGTCGGCACCCTCTCCCTCAAAATAGGCGCTACGAGCCGTGTGCGACAGAGCCCAGACTGAGGGGCCTTTTTTTAGCTGCCCTTTGATTGTCAACTTTCAAGCAGCTGCTATTTCGAGCTCCAGTGCTTGGAGGAGTAGGGCCAAGTGGGGGCCGGGGTCAGATCATTGGGCCTGGCTGGCTCCCCAAAGGCATCCCTAAGGGGGACCAGCCATGCCCTCTCATGCCAAGTATGCTGGCAGGGAACGTACAGCATCCCCTGTGGATTGAGCCCAAGAGCTCACCTATTCACCTGCAGGGAAGCTGCAGACTAGTAAGAGCCAACCAGATTTGCAGAGCCCACCCCATGGGCCATTGGCCACAGCATGCCAGAGAAAAGTCCATTGTGGGAATTAACTGAGATAATACAAACACAGGGCTGGTGCCTAACAGGCCCTCAAAAAGTGGAAAGAGCCACTGTATTATTATTGCCATTTCAACTGCAGCCATTTTTGTTTGTTTTGTTACCACAGTTAACATTTTTTCCAGATTTCCTTCCAGTCTTTTTTCTACGCATGTATCTTATGCTGCTGAGTTCAGATCATGACAGTTCTACCACCACCCCCCTGGTTTCTGCAAAGAGGAACTCCTCAAGTCTCTGCATTTATGGGTCTCACCCCCAGGGATCACCCCCTCTATAAATGACCTTTGGGGTCATAACTCCTGAGATTGTACTTGACCTCTTAGGGTGTGTGTGGTTGTGCCCACAGCTTCTGCCATCTCCTCAAAGGGGTCCATTACCCGTAAATATCACCAGCCACTGCCCTATAGGATTTCAAGGCCCCGGATTCTGAAAGTCAAGTTCTAAATGCTAGAGTCCCATCTGCCCCCTCCTCTGGATCCTAGAACCCTCTAGCTAGACTGGACCCTGAGGAAATGGGCTTGTTCCAGAGGCAGATATGAGAATTTTCTGGTTGTTCAGGTGATAAGACTTGGCAATGGATCTCAAGGACAAATGAAGATGCTCTCGGTTTCCTGGTCATGGCGTGCATGTGTGTGTGTTGGTGGCGGGGCGGGGGTGGGGGGTTGGACTGCCAAGAAGAGGGGACAGGAGGTAGGAAGCCAGATTCTGGGAAGTGGCTGGGACATGGAGAACGAGGGAGTGTGGCTGAGCCAGGCCTCCCCCTTCCCTGCCGGGGTCATTTCCCAGCAGGGCAGCAAGGTCAGCTGGGATTGGGCATCACATGATTCATTCCCATCCAAGTGGTTCCTGCACAAGGTGAGACTTCCTTGTCACCCAAAGGGACAAAAATAGGCCCCAGGTGATGGCCTGAGATTCACGCCCAGGACTGCCAGGGTTATTCTGGGAGTGGCAGGCACCAGGCCAGGCCAGGCCTCGGTCAGGTGGGGCTCAGCTGGAAGTGGCATCCTTGGCCTGTGGCCTCACTCTGCCCTTTTGGGGACCCTGATGGCAGGTGGGGAGGGACTGTATCCATGTACAGGCTGACACTTGATAGGTGGGGGCTTGATTCCTAGCTCACCTACATGACCTGGGACCAGTCACTTGACATCTTTGAATGTCAGCCTCCTTCTCAAATGATGAGGACCCTGATCTCTGCCTCTCAGGATGGCTGAGAGAGCTCGGTGAAGCTGGCAGCTGGTGCTCAATAGCTGTGTGAATCCTCACTTCAGCCAGCCTGGAGTCTAGGACCAGGGGTCCAGAGAGGGCAAAGACCTTGCCTGAGTCACCCGGCAGCAGAAAGGCCCCTTCCCCTCCAGCTCTGAAGGAGCCAGAGTCAGGCGCATAAGCACATTTCTGGAAGCGCTTGTGGGGATTTTCCAGGAGCAACTCTAGCCAGCTGGAGAATTCCATTCCTGGCCCTGCTTTACAGGGCCCAGGCTAAGGAGGGACGCTCCAGTTCATTCTGGTTCTGCCCAGTTCCTGCTCCTTGCTTACAAGGCTTAGACCCAGGGTGCCCCAGCCATATTCTCTTGCTATTTGCTGTGTGGTCTGAGGGGCCTGAGACTCCTTGGTCCCCCTCAAGGCCCTGGCACAAGTGTGCTGGGCACACAGATGGTCCTCCTCTGAACCCTTCCCCTCCATTCCTTCCAGGGGTCTTCTCTTTCCTTCATCCAACATGTTCTAGAATTTCCCCTGGACCCAACCCCTGCCCTCAGGGTCACCCCAAATGAACATGGACAAGCCAGCATGATGGACCCTGGCCTGGGGAGAGAAGACACCTGACCCAGCTCAGACAGAGGGTGTGGTCAACAAATGCAACTGGAGAGGGGAAGGCTAGGACAATCGCCTGGCCAAAGGCTCAGAGGTGTGGCAGAGCATAGGGGGTTGGAACTCGCTGCAAAATTTCCACATGTCTGGAGCAAAGACCTGAGGGGATTTCATGGGCGTTAAAAGAGCCCTGGCGGTGCAATGGTGAAGTGCTCTGCTGATAGCTGAAAGGTTGATGGTTTGAACCCATCCCATGGCTCCGCAGGAGAAAAGACCTGGCGATCTGCTTCTGCAAAGCTTAGTCCTGGAAATCCTATGAGGTAATTCTGCTCTGTCACACAGGGTTGCGGAACCGGAACTGATTCTATGGTACACAACACGGGCATTGAGGCCGGGGGTGGGAGCTGAACTGAAGTCAGTTATCTGCTGAGCAGGAGTGGACCCCGGTTTCCTTCCTAGGCCAGGCCTCTTCTCTCCACAGCTACCCCCGGGTTTGGCTGGAAACAGGCAGAGTCCCCTCTGGAGAGGGCCAGGCTGGCAGATAGGAACCCTAAGACATACCATTCCAGAGCATCAAAGGCACTGCCCAGGGTCCCAGCTCAGCTCCCCACAAGCTGGCTGCCCTCTGGGATATTCCTGTGCCCACAAAATCCACTTTCTGCCACACAGGTTCCTGGGAAGTGACAGGGCACCCAGCTTTACTAGGAGCAAGTTCTAGTAGGGTCCTGGCTGGGCCCTGGGGAACCCCAGACCCACTTTGTCATTCAATTTCAACTTCAGCCTTGCACGTGAGCCCTGTCCAGCTTCAGCCACCATCTCCACTCTGCCGGGGAGGGGACATGGCCCCCCTTCACCCTGCAGGCTGGCGCCAAGGTTTATGAGCCAGTACAGAAGCCTCTGAGAGTGCATGGGTGGAAAAAGTTACCCAGTTCTAAATCAGCCGGCCTTTTGGTGATCTCATCCCCTTCCCAATATAGTCGCAGTTCCCTCCCCCACCCGGCCACTGGCCAATGGGGTAAATCACAAGGGAGCTGAGGGGCAGTATGAGGGCTGGGGGATGGATTCCAACTTAGTGGTCTCCTGGTACATGCTGCTTTGTAATCTGCCCCCTCCCTCATTTAGAGTATCACGAACAGTTTTCTGTCAAATAAGAGAGATCCCTCATCATTGTTTTTTTTTTTTTAAATAATTTTTATTGAGCTTTAAGTGAACGTTTACAAATCAAGTCAGTCTGTCACATATAAGCTTATATACAACTTACTCCATACTCCCACTTACTCTCCCCCTAATGAGTCAGCCCTTCCAGTCTCTCCTTTCGTGACAATTTTGCCAGTTTCTAACCCTCTCTACCCTCCCATCTCCCCTCCAGACAGGAGACGCCAACACAGTCTCAAGTGTCCACCTGTACAAGTAGCTCACTCTTCATCAGCATCTCTCTCCTACCCATTGTCCAGTCCCTTCCATGTCTGATGAGTTGTCTTCGGGAATGGTTCCTGTCCTGGGCCAACAGAAGGTTTGGAGACCATGACTGCCGGGATTCCTCTAGTCTCAGTCAGACCATTAAGTCTGGTTTTTTTTATGAGAATTTGGGGTCTGCATCCCACTGATCTCCTGCTGCCTCAGGGGTTCTCTGTTGTGCTCCCTGTCAGGGCAGTCATCGGTTGTGGCCGGGCACCATCTAGTTCTTCTGGTCTCAGGACGATGTAAGTCTCCGGTTCATGTGGCGCTTTCTGTCTCTTGGGCTCATAGTTATCATGTGACCTTGGTGGTCTTCATTCTCCTTTGATCCAGGTGGGTTGAGACCAATTTCTCACCATCATTCTTAAAGGCCTTGAGGATGGATGCTCCGAAACCTCTTTGTTCAGTACCCTGGAAAAGGACATGCCGGTGGTGTCCAGTTTCTCTTACAGACTTCGGCGCCATGACCATTTTTGTGCAAACCCCCTTGTGCAGTTGCATGATTCTCTCTCTCTTTCTCTTAGAAATAAACTCTGACAGGTGCTGGGCTGGAGGGCAGGCCTCACTGTGTGACTGAGGAGTTCTGGGCCCTTCCCAGGCCCAAGGCAGGGAGGAGAATCAGAGACCAGTTCGGGGCCACAGGATCAGGGGAGTAGGGCAGGCTTCAGTTTGTTGCCCCCCCTTCCCACCCTTCAATGGGGCACACCCCTCCTTAGCTCCATCTGTTCTCGCCTTCCCAGCCCCGTGGGTCAGACGGATTGGGTACCTGTGGGACAGCCATACATAAGGTTTGCTCTCATCTGGGCTGAAGGTTGTGTCCACATGGCCTCTGCCCCAGGCACAGGCAGAGAGGCCAGCCTCAGGTTGAAAACACTTACAGTCCATCCAATTCACTACTTGTCAAGTGCTTCCCCAGCTTCTGCTAGAATGCTTCCGCAGGCCAATAGCTCACTCCTGTCTAAAGTTGCTGCCTGGTCAGGGGGCATGTGAGGTATGTGTTTTGGAAGGAGTGACTCTAGCTTGTGGGGTGGAGAGGAAGACCTCTTTCTTTTTCCTCACTCCTTCTTCCCTAAAATTTCAAATGCATGTGTGGAATGCCTATAGTGTGCCTTGGGGACCCAGAGGAGAATCAGTCAGGTCCCTAGTGCTGCCGAAGGTGCAGGCAGACAGACAGACAGGAGCTATCTGAAGAGGTCCCAGTGCTACGGAAATCAGGAGTAGCCGACTGTCCCAGGGAGTCAGGGAAGACTTCTCAGGGAGGTGATGTGTTAGTAAAGTCACACTGAGTAAGGAGGAGTAAGCCAGGTGGAGGACGGGTGGTGGGTGTTCCAGCTGGAGAGCACAGCAAAGCCAAAGGCCTGGTACGTTCCAAGAACATGGAGCTCCGTGTGACTATGGTGCCCACATACCTGGGGAGGAGGCCAGGAGACCAGCCTGGGAAGGAGGAGTCTTGGCTTTCTCCCAAGGGTGATTGGGAGCCATGGGAGAAAGAGGAGTGACAAAGTCAGATTTGAGTCTGACCAAGATCATTCTGCCATGTGGTGAGCAGAGTTGGCTGGAGGAGCCACCTGTTTTGGGGGTAAGAGGGAAAAAGGTTGTCTGGATCATTCTTGGGGCTGCGGGGTGGGCAGGAGGGGATGGACCCTAAGGCTGCTGGACTGGGATGGTGACCGTGGGGACTGGCTACAGGGAGCAGGGAGTGGGGTGGGGGTGGGAAACAGAGATGTAGGGCAGTCCACGGATGGGAACACGCACATTGGGGGAAGCTGAAAGGCTGGACAAGGTGGCAGCCATTCTCCCGCCGCTTATAGCCCCCTGCTTGGCTCTGGCTCAGCCAGGAACCCCAGCTGCCCCTTCCCTGCTAGGTAGGGATGGATGGATGGCCACTGGACAGGGTCCTTCTTCCACCCCAGCCTCATCCTCAGCCCTGAGGACATCCAAGGTCCAGTGAGGCTTCCTGAAGTGGACACTCTCCAGGGGCCCTGCTAAGGCCTGCATTTTCCTAGGAACAGACTTTCCTACCTACTCCAGCTGCAGCTGATACCAGCCATGGCAAGATGGCGACATCTAGAGGCAGCCTCTGGCCTCACACCACCACCATTCAAGTTCAAAACCAAACCCACTGCCATGGAGTTGATTCTGACTCATGGTGACCCTATAGGACAGAGTCAACTGCCCCATGAGGTTTCCAAGGAGCGCCTGGTGGATTCGAACTGCTGAACTTTTGGTTAGCAGCCAGACTCTTAACCACTACACCACCAGGGTTTCCATTCAAGTTCAAGGGAGCCCTTTTTCTCAAGACCTCTCCATATCCACAAAACTCCAAAGCAAAGGGCCTGGGAACTCCCCACTGGTGCCCCATCATGCCATCTCCAGGATTTAGTAATCAAGTCACCAGGCAGAGCTTGGGAGAGACTCAGCTCCTCCATCCCTCTGAATCCAAGTCCAGTGTGGGATTAGCTGGACCCCTAGGGATCCAAGTGAACCCATATTCTCCCTTCCCATGAGCCAAGGAACAGGCTCTGATGATGTTCACCTGCTGCCCGCCCATCACTTTGTTTTAAAGAAAGGGCCATTCCATTGGCTCAGCGAATCCCACCTCTTGTAGAGCTGTGTCCTTAACTCCACTCCCTGCCCCCATCCAGGCCCGGCTTGTGTCCTGATCCCAAATGAGAACACAGAGCAGCCCTCATCTTTCCTGTAACTATCCTTTTTTTAGCTAATTGTCCATTTCCTTCTACCCAGACACATGGTGTTTTCTGGCACCGGGCAGTCCCCACCCCCTCTCCTAGCTTCTCTCCCCTTCCACACCACCACTCACTGTTTTCCTCTGAGTTCTCTTTTGCTGCTTCCTCTTCATCTGCTTCTCCCTAAAACCATCCATCCACCCATCCATCTGTCCTCCCATCCTTCCTCATTCAATCCACAATCAACCTGTGCACCCAGGGGCCAGGCCTGGGATACAGGGATGGGTGAGGTATGACCCGCCCTCCAGGAGATCACTATCACAAAAGCCCAACATGGCCTGGCAGCAATCCTGCAGGGAGGATAGAGGGATTGAGACTTTGTGCACCGCGTCCCACCCCACCCCACCCTATCTCCAGCCGATGAAGAGCAAACTATGCCCACAGCCCTTTCAGAGGTCACTGCTCACTCATGCCTTGCTTACTTCCTGTAGGTGACATAGAAAGCCATCCCCAGGGGCTCCTATTTGACCCCAGCCACATTGGGCCAGCTCCCCCTAAGCTGCCTTCACTGCAACTTGCACCCCGCCTTCCATAACCCCCCAGGGGTGCTGTCGCCAGGCCACTGGACTGAACCCACTTCTGTGCTTCCTTCCACTTGCTTCTTTCCCTGGACTGTCCCCATTGTGCCCAGTGTCATAGGCCTCCCCGCCTTCAGCTGGATGCCTTCCCCCCCTATACACACAGCTCTGCATGCCTGTCCCTGGGGCCTACAAGGCTTTTGCAGGGTGGCCTGGACAGAACAGCAGATTGTGGTGGACATTCCTCTGCTTATCTGCTATAGGGAGAACACGGCTGGGCAAGTGGGGCTTTCCAGAATCTCAGGAAAGGCAGGAAAAGTTAACATCTTAGATAGTCTGGGCTTTGGAGAAATCCTTCCACAGACTTTTCTGGGGGTGAGGGTAAGTCCTGTGCCCCAGCCTACTTACTCCCTAGCCAGCAACAGTCAGAACTGGAACCCTGGCCCTCTCACTCCTGCCTCCCTCCTTGCTCCTCCCAGCCAGGGGATTCCCAGACCAAGACATGTTTGCTAGTAAATAGGTAAGGCCAGGGGCCAAAGGAGCAAAGACACTCTCACCCACACAAGTCCAGTAAAGGTTTACCCATCCCTGAGGGAGTCGCTTAGAGAGATGGCCACCCAAGAGTCTGAGGGTGACCAAGTAAAGTGGAAACAAAAAATCTAGAGGTGAAAGAACAGCGTATACTTAATTTTCCCCCTCTTGTTAAAGAACCCGGAAACTCTGGTGGCGTAGTGGTTAAGTGCTACGGCTGCTAACCAAAAGGTCGCAGTTTGAATCCACCAGGCGCTCCTTGGAAACTCTACAGGGCAGTTCTACTCTGTCCTATAGGGTCGCTGTGAGTCGGAATCAACTCGACCGCAGTGGAGTGAGTAGTATTGAGTTAAAGAACCCAAAGAGCTCAACATTTTTGGATTTAGTTCTCCCTGTCCCCCCACTCCACCACCCACCGCTATTTTTACCATGTTCCAAGATGATGGGACACTGAAATGAATAACTTAGTTCATGTAGTTTGATTTATAGAAGCCAAAGTGGAACCAAGAATTAGAAGTCTTTATCTTTTTCTCAGCAACAACCAAAACACACAGCTTTCTATCCTCCTTCCAACACCACCTCCCTCTCCACCCCACTCCCCCAACCCCAGGGCAAAATTGTGTAATAAGAGATTTTTCAAGCATTATCTCCTGAAAGCTCAGTATTGGTACAAGCACATGGGCGCTGGGCTTAGTTTAAAATATGGCCCTACTAGTGTCTGGCACAAGTTCCTCAACCTCTGAGTCTGTTTTATCATATTAAAAAGGCACTACAGACTCCAAACACTCCTCTCTCCACCCTTCCCTACCCGAAATCTGCTCCTCCTTAAAGCCCAGTTTAACCATCCAGCCCAGTGAAAGCTGACCTAACATCTCTAATTTATGCTGAAGTATTAATGACTTATTTACATTTTAACAAGTACCCACTGGAGCAGTCCTCAGAACTGAGCGAAATCACTCCCGATGGAATGCAATACAGCACCAGCTAATGGCGGGGGGAAGGGACGAGTGAAGTAGTAGGCTTCCTTCCCTACTCTCCTACTCTACCTAGGTAGCTATTTAGTCCTTTCCTCAAAGCTGGCTCTGCATTTAATATTAACACAGAGCCTGGTGTTTACAAGTCGGTATTAAAAGCTCAGTTAAATAACATCAAAATTCAGCAGGCTTTGGCACAGAGTGTGTGGAGACCCTCACAACAAGTCTTCACCTTCTCTTTCTTCTTTTCAGGTCCACACACATGATTAACACTAAATGAGGATTTCCTGTGTGGTCAGCAGCCACCGAAGATCTGCACAGCACAAAACTTCTCTTTTGGGTGGACTCCTGAACAGCCTAAGACCTTCCAGTGCCAGATAAACGTAGTGAAACAAAGCCTGGCCTAATCTTGTACCCTAAGGCCTAAAAAAATTAGTATTCAGACCAAAAGAAACCAAACTTCATTTTGCTTCTTTTATTTACAAGTCTTATTTAAATATCTCTGATGGTTAGAAAATCAGTGTCAAATACAAACATTGGTATACAGCTTAAAATAAAAATGTCAGTAATTATTAAAGAACATGGTTAATGATTTTTCCAAGGAGATGCTTGGTAAGAAATATTTTCCAGGAGACAAGTTAAACAGCAGGGGCCTGAGGTGCAAGGGACTCAGCCCCTGCCCCTTTAAAGCACGTTTTTCACTCAAGTGATGCACGTGGCAGCTTACATCATGAGTGGTACCACCAGCCTTTACACCCCAGATCCAAGGCTACGTCAGGGCTTTCTCTGCCACGGAAGAGAGTCACATTTAGAGACAAATGAACCACTTCAAGATGAAAGTAGGGTGGCTCAGTTCCAGGCCTCTCTGGTTTAACCTGGGAAGTTCAGGCTTCCCAAAAGCTGTGAGAGGAAGACAAGTCATCAGGGGCTAACAGACAGAAGAGTCAAGCCAGGTGCATTCTGAACACATTTTTTTGTTCCCTATAATTAATTATCCTAATCTTTAACTCAAGCTTGAGCTATTTAAACTTCATTTACACATAAAAGGTACCGTGTCTAAACAGAACTTTACCCAATGTGTCCCAAAGAAGATCTTTTAGGCCAATTGTACTTCTGGGAAAAACATGTTTATATATTAAAGTACCTCAAAGTTTACATTCTCATTATAATAAATTAGCTTTAATGTTACAAATAACATCTCAGAAAGGTGAATCAACATAACTTGATCTAGCATATTAATTTGGATTTAGAACTAATACCATCTTTTCTATCCATCATGATCAATTCCCAGGGTAAGCAGAGCTGTATTTATATATAAAACATAAATTATGCCAATATTACCGAAGTTTCTTACTTAACATGATAAATTTGAAACACCAAAGGTTATTTTCTTCAAAAGTTACATCTAAAATATAAAACTTTTAATCTCATTTTAGTTTATTTTAAAAGTCTCAATATTGATACCTCTCCATAAAAGGAATGATAAATGCTTTGGAAGATCTGACAAGTGCTACTAACCCCCTCTCAAATCCCAGTGTCCTCAAGCAGTGGCCCATGTGCCTCGGGAAGACCAGTAACAGCAGAATCGTGGTTAAACCAGCAGGCACTCCCCGGACCACCGTTCCTGGGAAGAGCTGACAGAGTTCACAGTGGGAAAAGGCAGACAATAAACTATCCTTTCTTCTTTCTCAACGTAGCAACTAGAATACAGCGAAATCTATTAGGCGGAGAAAAAACAGACACACTTAGAGAAACAGGTGGAACTTCTGGATTCTCTCAGCTGTCCCACAGACTACTGAATCAGATATATTTATGACCCATGTTAGGCTCCAAAATAGGATTCAGACACTGTAATCCCAAGATACTCCAGGGTTTAGCCGGCATAAAGAACAAAGAATGTCAGACAAGTGGAGTCCTCAATTCTAGCAATAAACCTTCATGCTAGCAGAATGGTAATGATTCACATTTTATTTTTGAATTAAGATCAAAGAGATCAGAAGGAATACTAATGACTTCTGAATACAAGAACCAAGGCTTAAGCGCCTAAAAAGAGAATTCTTAGATGAAGCCACAACACTGAATAAGTTGCACTGGAAAATGCACAGGGAAATGTCCCCAAACTACAAGTATCCCAAGGCTTAGGCTAATGTCAGCTGGGACAGAAACAAAACGAGGAAGCCAAACCTAGTTATTTGCTTTTCTTTTCAGTAGATGGTGTGAGGGGGTGAACTGAGGAGAGGGACTGACTAACACAGTTCAACTACATTGGAGAATTCTGCCCAATTTTGTGCAGGAAAATAAAATTGTCAGTTTTGTAGGATTGTTTGTGCTTCCAATTAGGGATATACTTCCTGTTCATTAAAATGTCACAGGCTAGCACGAGAAGATGAAATTTATCTCCCCCACAAGTATCCCAATGGCTTAATTTTTGAGTAAATACAATGACTGTACAGCCCACGGAAACCACTGCAGGTTATGTTTTATTTTTTGCCCCAAATACTATACTAAATCTGGTCTAGTTCCAGAGGGAGTAGCAATGGTGATTTATCCCACAGTCTAGGGGCAAGTGTTCCCTCTGGTTAAGTCTCCCTCCTCCCCGAATGCAGACAGACAGCCTCAGTTAGTGACTCTTCTCATCCTTCAAGTTTTCCCCTCTATAATTTCAGGCTGAAGCCCAAGTCCGTAATCTACAGGATAAGCTTGTCCTGTCTGCATGTCTGTCATAGCTACCGGTGAGATCACATTTTTCTCATTCCCAATAACCACTTGAAAAGGAAACCTGCAAAAGATTCTTTTGAGACAGGATTGTGCCGTCAGCAGGAGCAGGGTGAGGGGATCAGCATAACCAGAGGTAGAAGGATTATGTTAGGTGGAATTAACAGAACTTTCAGAGGCATAATCAGAAGGGTTAAGTGCTAAGAATAACCCCCCAGAGGCTAAGCCCAGGAAGACATTTTACCAGTGCAGGAAAGGCCAGGTGTTAAGGCTCAGACATGCGTTACCTCCTTGTATGGGTCAAAGGCTCAGGGGGTGCGACTCAGCCAAGGTGATGAAAGCTGTACAAGTAAATTCAGCTGGTCCAGAGCCCTAGCCCCTCTCACCCTCAGCTGAGAGCCAGGACAAGTTGTTCCAAGCACGCTTGGAAAATAAACTAAGACAGAAATAGCATTACAAAAAGGTTTTCACAAGTGTAATAACAAAAAAAGGTTAGGATACTCCATAGAAAAGTGTCCTGTAGTTTGGTTTGTAAACCTAGGCCTTAGTAATTAAAAAACAAACAATAAAACCTCCCTTTAAAGTCTAGTTGTCCATGATTGTGAGTTCAGAATTATCAAGTATGCAGGTTTTGCAGCAAGACCTCAGAAGGTCCTGATGCTCTTTATTCTTAGCATCATGACTAAATTTACTCAGGCAAACACATTTTGACTAAGTGTCTTCATAAAAGGACTTGGGCTTTGTGACCCCAGGCCAATGCTATGGTCTCTATGCTCTGCCCTCGCTGCACAGAGGATTGACCAAAACATGCAGAGACGTGAAATCTGTTATTGTTTTAAACCTATGTTCAGCTGTTTTCCTCAGGTTAACGTATTATTTTGCAAGCTCCATCTGCCTGCCATTTTAATGGTAAGGTGTGAATAGCCAGTTTAAGAGTAAGTGAAAATGTTTTAGAAAAGCATTTAAGTTAACCTTGCCAGTAGGATGGGAGACTCTTAGCCCCCCTTGTAGTATGTGTCAATTGAGTCTGAGTTAAAATATACCACAGTGACAGTGATATCATCCCTGTACATCCTTGCCAAGTCATCCGGCAATGTCAGCATCGCCGTCAGCCGCTCCTGCTCCAGTTCCCCATACTCGTTGCTCCCAATGGCATGTCTGATCAGGTGTGTGGCTGCATTCTGGTCGGCAGCGTGGAGCCCTTTGGCTTTCCTCTGTAGCAGCAGGCTCTGCATGAGGCCCAGGTTGGTGGGTCTCTGGGCCAAGTCGGGCTTGTGCCGACCTGCCTCGTCCAGGTGCTCCACCACCAGCCTCACCACGACTTCATTGTCCAGCACATCCCACAGGCCATCGGAGGCCAGCACGAGGAACTTATCCTGGGGCCTCAGCCTGTGGTATGTGACCTCGGGCTCAGCAGTCAGGTAGGGTGGAGTGTAGTAGTGTGGGGGGGTGAACTGGTAAATGTTGAGTGCCTCGGTATTGAAGCCCCGCTCCAGGACGCTGTGCTGCAGCTCTTTACTCCACTTTAGCTGGACGTCCCCAAAGGCCCTGCAGGGCATGAGGACACCCAGTAGCCTGTCATCCATGATGATCGTCCTGTCCTCCGACTTGGGGTGCTCCCTCTTTAGCCGTGACAGCTCAGCCTGGTTCCAGGCATTGTGGTCGCGGGTGAGGGGCAGACAAGACCACATCCCACTGTCCTCCTGAACACCAAGGATGGCCCGGCAGTCACCAGCATTTGCCACATGCAAGTGAACTCCATCGACATGGGCCATGCAAGCTGTTGCCCCAGAGAAAGCAACCTGGAGCGAAAGGTTCCTTGTCAGCTCATCTTCCAGGGGAGCCTGGATTTCCAGTGAGATGTCAGAATCCAGTCTCTGGAAGGAGTACGTTAACGCTTCCTCGATGCTCAGTCCCATTTCCATGTGCAGGTCAAGCAGCTCCTGCCAGTAGACGCGGAGGTGGTCAAGATGCACTGACGTGACATCCTTGTAGATACTGTCCCCTGGGTGCTTGTGCCACTGCAGGATGGGAAGTAGGGGCTTCATGCTTTCCATTGCTCCCTCCATCTGCTCCAGGGTCTGATGGGACATCAGTGACACTGCCACATAGTAGAAGAGCCTCTCGCTTACTGCCTGTGCACATGCGTGGCCACCATGGCCATCGAAGATGCCAAACATCAACCCGCTGGTCTGCAGGCAGGAGGCTACACCTCGCCGGTCCTCCACTGGGGAATTAGCGGCCAGCTGGTTGCTCTCAAATCGCAACACTGAATTTGGGACTCTGCTGTCAAGGTCAAGAATCTTGTAGGCTGACTCACCGGCTCGAAGCACTTCATTCACCTGCGCGGGACTTAGCTGCAAGTGGAAATCATCTTCTTCTGTAGATGTGTGTCTGTAAGCTTTCTGCAGAGCAAAGCTGCCACAAGGGGAATTGTCTTTCAGGGTGGCCGGCACCCGGGAAAAGAGCCTCCATTTTGATTTATTCCCGTTTGAGACACATCTTGAGTATAAACGTCTGCCCGCTTGTAATGTGGTGATGCTGTTCCTTGCAGAATTTAAGACCCAGTAAGACACAGTACTTGACATTCTGAAACTATCCCAGCAAATAAGTTCCTTCAGCAGAAGGGATTTTTTAAACACCTAAAAATTAAAGAGTTTAAAGTTTTAAATTTAATTTCTAAAAAAATACTGATTTGTGAAAACATTTAATTTACTAACATCTTGAACAAAAGTGGTTTAAGGTAAACTAAAAGAGTTGACCGAACTCAAAATAAGTAAGTCTTCTTATCTGTCCACCCCCCATTATAACACATAAAAACATTTTAGAAAATTTGGAAAACAGGAGTTTTTTTTTTTTAATATACTCTGCTGTTACAGAGCAACTGAGGGCTCCCCCACAGAGCTCACTCCTTCCTCTCAGCTGGCCCACTGGCCTTCTTTTTCTCCCCTTCCCAAATCCTTCCCTGCCCGGAGCCTAATGTCTAGCTCCCATGCTTGCACTCTCCCCAGCAGAATTTAAGTGTTTATTTAAGCACTTCTCCCCCACTAGTCTATAAACTTCCAGGAATCAAAAATTGTGGCTGCCTTACTCACCAGCAGCTCTCCGGTGCCCAGCCCTGTGCCTGGCTCCAAAACAAAACACAAAAAACCCCGTTGTGATCGAGTCAATCAGATTCATAGCGACTCTACCAGGCAGAGTAGAATTGCCCCGTAGAGTTTCCAAGGAGCGCATGGTGGATTCGAACTGCTGACCTTTGGGTTAGCAGCTGTATCTCTCAACCACTACACCACCAGGGTTTCCTGCTGGCACATAGTAGGCCCTAAAATACTGGCTAAATGTGGCATTTTCAGAGGTCCAACAGCACACAATGTACAGCACTAGCTGTTTAGCATCAGACACCCTACTTCACATGTCCAAGCTCCAGTTGCCCATCAGTAGGGTGGGAATCACATTAGTCTCCTAAGGTTTTTTGAGGATTTAATAAAATACGATCCTCCTGCTTAAAAAAAAAGTAATTATTTTTATCATTAGATGTATACACCTCTAGTCATTCTGTGCCAACTTTTACGTAGTTGTAACCACAGCTTTGAGTCTACTTTTTCGTATTACATTTAATGGATGTGTAATAGCCCATTTCAGCAGAAACACAATTTACCTAACTATCCTCAATGGTGGGGGATTGGGAGGGCATTTCCGACGGCCAGCTATTCGTAAAACAACAAACTGCATTGCCTCATGCAGCAACCCTTTCCCTGCTTAGATTTATCCTACTTATTTCTCAAAGGAGGAATCACTAGGTCAAAGGATACAGGCTCATATTGCCAAACTGATTTCCATATGGTTCACACCGCCTTCACAGGGCACGAAGGAACCAGATTCCAAGCACCTTCACCAGCCTCGAGTGGTAATTTTCCTTAGACAAAAAAAGCTGCCCTATTATAATTAGCTTTTCTCGGGTGACCGGGGAAGAGACGCGTTGCCCACGCGTTTTCGGATTTCGTTAATGAATTCTGCCCACCCCCAGTCTATCTGCTGGAGCTCCCACATCGCGGAAGTGCCCCCTCCTTACCTCACCCCGCTGAACTCGGGGGCAGGAGCGGTCAGGCAGGAGGCGGAGAAAGCGCCTGGCCGACCCGGGCCCTGCAGAGAAGGCGGGCACCGGTGCTTGATCCAAAGTCGTCCGCCGCAGCCCGGAGCCAAACAATTTCGCGCCCTTAAAAAAATAAAATGGGCCCAAGTTCAAGCCTCTGACCACAGCCGAACAGTTAAGAGGGAGGGCTCGGAAGTCCACCAAGCCAGGTCTCCCTCCAAACCGGCGCGGCCGCGTCCCAGCTGGGTGCCCTGTGGCGACTGAGTCGGTGTCTCTGAGCCTCAGCTCTCCGGCCTGTAAGAGGGGGAAACCCAGTCGAGACGCCGAGCTTACAGGGGTGCTCGAAGGGCTGAAGCAGCTAGTGCGGATGCGGGGTACGCAGACAAGGGTCTCTGGCTAGTCTTCGGGACCACGTGGTGCATGAGCGCGAGTGGGGCGACTGTGGCCCCAGCCCATCCCTCCCGGCCGTCGGCCCGCCCCCTCACCTTACCTCCGCTCACCGCCCCATCACCTGAGCCGGTGCAGCGGGCCAGGGAGGGCCAGGTGCGGGCAAGGCCGAGCGTGGGAGGAAGCGTCCAAACCCCGTTTCGTCCCCTTACCTACTTCAGAGCCCAGCACTCCTTTCACCAGCTTGCGCCGCCACCAGCAGATACGTCCGGTCAGCTCTGCGCCTGCGTACAGCCGCCGCAGTCGCTGCAGCCGCTCCGGCCTCGACTTCCCGAAGCGGCCCCTCCTCTGGACACGGCTCGAGAAGGAAGCGTCCTCCAGCCATCTCTGATTGGTCTATCTTCGGGGGCGGGCCCTTGACGGACAGCAAGCCTATCCAATCACGGAGAAGGACAGAGCTGGCCGAGAGGCTGGCCTAGGAGGGGTCAAGTCCGCCCTCCGGTTTTGAAGGGGAATAGGGTGAGAGCTAGGGTGAGAGCTAGGCTACCGGACCCTGCAGTCAGTCACGTGGTTGAGCGCCCTCCACGTGACCGATCCCACTTTGCAAACCCCAAACTGAGCGGCCTCTGCAATTCTTTATTGTTATTAGCATCCATCTCACTTGGTCCTTTCCTCCATGGCTTCCTCTCCACTTCTATTCTGACCACCGAAGCTTCCTTTCATTAGACCCCTCTCCACACCATTATTTTCAACCACCTAGATTCTCTGCAGCATTGGTGGTGAAGTAGTTAAGAGCTGGGCTGATAACCAAAAAGTCAGCAGTTCTAATCCACCATCTGCTCCTTGGAAACCCTATGGGGCAGTTCTACTCTGTCCTGTAAGGTCGCTACGAGTCGGAATCAACTGGAGGCAATGGGTAATAGTAATAGACTCTGTGGAGGCCCCATGGGTGCCTCACCAGTGGTGTCACTAGGGTTGGTGTCACCCAGTGCAGTAACTCATAGTGTCCTCCTTCCCCCCCTCACCCCGGGGGCAGGCCGGCCCTACCTCCAGCGATTCCCCCGCAGCTCCTCCCATCTCCCATTGGCCAAGGCAGAGACTTTCTTCTCCAAGCTCCTGTCCGCCAGAATCCTGACTGGCGGGTGAGGGTGGGTGGGTGGTGGTGGTGGTGAGCGAATTACTGCTCTGGGTGACGTGTGACACCAACCCTAGCGACGCCACCGCCTTGGCAGCCCCTCCCACTTCGGCCCCTGGTTGCCTGCCACTGCCAGGGACTCTGGGGTCATTTTGGTGTCACCCCCTCTGACAGTGTCAGGGGCTGTGGTCCGCACTCCCCCCACACACCTCCTTAGCGATGCCACTGCCTCTAATACGACTTGCCCCTGAACTTATCTTCCTGCCAGACCTGCTCTTTCTCACCTCCATACCCCAGTGATGGCCCCACCATCTGCCCACAGACCCACACCAGAAGCCTGGAGGTCATCTTGACACTACCTTCTCTTTCACCCCCCCTCCTATCAGTCATCTAATTCTGTCAGTTGGACATCCTAAATATCTCTCCAACCATCCATTTGCCTCTAGCTCCTCTGCCACTCTATCCCAAGCCCTTAACCTTATCTCCCTACCTCCAACTTTGACTTGGTCCCAGCCTTCTTCCTCTTACAGAGCAGCCAGAATGATGCTCTGAAGCCCTCCATGCTCTGAAGTCTTCATGGGCTCCCCACGGACCATTTGACCTTGAGCTGACAATTACATTGTCCTGGTCACTGACAGTTATGTTAGAATGGTTAGTGGTGGGTAGGTTGAGAATCAGAACACCAGATATTCTCTCAGTTCCTACTGGCCCTAAGATTTGCGGGATTCCAGTTGTCTCTCGTTTCCTTATAAATTATTTTAATAGAACTCTTCTAAGTGGTAAGTCAAGTAGAGTCCTTCCCTGGGGGCAAAGAAAGATAGGAGATAACCAAAAAAAGACCATTCACACTCCTGAGAATGTGGTCTTCTAGAAGGCAGATACACTGGGTTACCTAGGCAGCCTGGCCAGCTCTGGACCCAAGGACATGCCTGCCATAAAACTGCTCCTGTTGGACCTACCCGCGGTATATTTATACTGCCACTTACTCTTGGCCCTTTCTGGAATTTCTACCAGCCAGTCAGGATTTGTAATATCTGTTTTCCAGAACACTGAGGGGACTATTTCAGACCCAAACTAAAAACAACTCCAAGGGATTCTAAATAAGTATGTGCAAGAGAACTGGGAAGCATAATTTTTTTTGCACAGATAATTCATTTAGAGTCAGAAGGATTATCTATCAGGTCAAAGACCAAAACAAAATCAAAAACAAAAACAACAACAAAAAAACCCCAAAAAACAAACACATTGCCATTGAGTCAATTCTGACTCTGAAACCCAACTCATAGGAACTCTATAGGACAGAGTTGAACTGCCTCATAGGGTTCCCAAGGAGTGGCTGGTGGATTTGAACTGCCAATCTTTTGGTTAGCAGCCTGCGCTCTTAACCATTGTACCACCAGGGCTTCAGGTGAAAGCAGGATTTAATTACTCGATCTATAGGCCTACAGTATGTCAGGCCCTGGGCCCTGGGTATACAAAGATGGCTGCCCCAACCATTTTGCTAAGAAGAATTACATCTCTTGGCTGAGTCTGAAACTATAGGGTTTCTCTAAGTTATCACGCACGCTCCACTCCCAAAGTGAAAATACACATTTAAGGATTTTATGTTTCCTGGAACTTTTGTTCAAGGACTCAGACACCACATATATGAGCATATGATGGCCAGACCAAGTCCTCCATCCTATCCCCTGGGGCTGCCTTATCCCCAGACCTCATAAGAAAAGAAAAGAAAAACAGGTAAAGAACTGCCTCTTTTGAGAAAGGGAAAGCAGAAGCTCAGCTGGGATTTTCTGAGAATACATGCAAAAATATTCAGCCTCACTCAAAACCAAGAAAATGCAAATTAAAATGAGGTATTTCTTAGTCAATAATCCTGGAAAATATTAAAACATGATTAAATCCTGATGTTGGTGAGTGGGCACTGTCATCTTGGCAGGAGGGAGCATAAATTGAGGCTACCCAATGGGCATACCTTTGATCCACTAATTTCACTTCTCTCAGTTTATCCTGAACAGACAATCAAAGGTGGACATTCCAAATTTTGTACAATAAACATACAATACTCCATTTTGGCATAACTCTTGTAGTCAGAAGAAAAACAGAAAAAGAAGAAAGAAGAACTATTTTAAAAACAGCCAGAAGAATGACCAGGGTCCCTGTTAGGGCAGGGAGATGGATCTTGTAGATGATTTCTTAGCTGTATTGGTAAGACCTTCTATGGAATGTTAGGAAAGTTGGATTTGAGGATGCTCTTGGGTCAGGCCCCTACGTGTCTGTCAGTTTGTCGTACTGTGGGGGCTTTCGAGTTGCTGTGATGCTGGAAGCTATGCCACCAGTATTCAGATACCAGCAGGGTCACCCATGGAGGACAGGTTTCAGCTGAGCTTCCAGACTAAAACAGACTAGGAAGAAGGACCCGGCAGTCTACTTCTGAAAAGCATTAGCCAGTGAAAACCTTATGAATAGCAGCGGAACATTGTCTGATATAGTGCTGGAAGATGAGCCCTCCGGGTTGGAAGGCACTCAAAAGATGACTGGGGAAGAGCTGCCTCCGCAAAGTAGAGTCGACCTCAATGACGTGGATGGAGTAAAGCTTTCGGGACATTCATTTGCTGTCGTGGCACGACTCAAAATGAGAAGAAACAGCTGCAAACATCCACTAATAATCAGAACGTGGAATGTACAAAGTATGAAACTAGGAAAATTGGAAGTCATCAAAAATGAGATGGAACACATAAACATCGATATCCTAGGCATTAGTGAGCTGAAATGGACTGGTATTGGCCATTTTGAATCGGACAATCACATAGTCTACTATGCTGGGAATGGCAACTTGAGGAGGAATGGTGTTGCATTCATCGTCAAAAAGAGCATTTCAAGATCTGCTCTGAAGTACAACACTGTCAGTGATAGGATAATATCCATACGCCTACAAGGAAGACCAGTTAATATGACTATTATTCAAATTTAAGCACCAGCCACTAGGGCCAAAGATGAAGAAATAGAAGATTTTTATTAGCTGCTGCAGTCTGAAATTGATCAAACATGCAATCAAGATGCATTGATAATTACTGGTGATTGGAATGCAAAAGTTGGAAACAAAGAAGGATCAGTAGTTGGAAAATATTGCCTTGGTGATAGAAACAATGCTGGAGATCGAGTGATAGAATTTTGCAAGACCAATGACTTCTTCATTGCAAATACCTTTTTTCACCAACATAAAAGGCGACTATACACATGGACCTTGCCAGATGGAACACACAGAAATCAAATTGACTACATCTGTAGAAAAAGACGATGGAAAAGCTTGATATCAGTCAGAACAAGGCTAGGGGCTGACTGTGGAACAGACCATCAATTGCTCATATGCAAGTTCAAGCTGAAACTGCAGAAAATCAGAGCAAGTCCACGAGAGCAAAAATATGACCTTGAGTACATCCCACTGGAATTTAGAGACCATCTGAAGGATAGATTTGATGCATTGGACACTAGCAACTGAAGACCAGATGAGTTGTGGAATGACATCAAGGACATCATCCACGAAGAAAGCAAGAGATCGCTGAAAAGACAGGAAAGGAAGAAAAGACCAAGATGGATGTCAGAGGAGACTCTGAAACTTGTTCTCGAACGTCTAGCAGCTAAAGCAAAAGGAAGAATTGATGAAGTAAAAGAACAGAACAGAAGATTTCAAAGGATCTGTCTAGAAGACAAAGTATTATAATGACATGGGCAAAGAGCCGGAGATGGAAAACCAAATGCGAAGAACACGCTCAGCGTTTCTCAAGATGAAAGAACTGAAGAAAAAATTCAAGCCTCAAGTTGCAATAGTGAAGGATTCCATGGGGAAAATATTAAACAATGCAGGAAGCATCAAAAGAAGATGGAAGGAATACACAGAGTCATTATACCAAAAAGAATTAGTCGATGTTCAACCATTTCAAGAGGTGGTATATGATCAGGAACCGAGGGTACTGAAGGAAGAAGTCCAAGCTTCTCTGAAGGCATTGGTGAAAAACAAGGCTCCAGGAACTGACAGAATATCAATTGAGATGTTTCAACAAACAGATGCAGCGCTGGAGGTGCTCACTCGTCTATGCCAAGAAATATGGAAGACAGCTTCCTGGCCAACTGACTGGAAGAGATCCATATTTATGCCTATTCCCAAGGAAGGCGATCCAACTGAATGTGGAAATTATAGAACAATATCATTAATATCACATGCAAGCAAAATTCTGCTGAAGATCATTAAAAAATGGCTGCAGCAGTATATTGATAAAGAATTGCCAGAAATTCAGGCCGGTTTCAGAAGAGCATGTGGAACCAGGGATATCATTGCTGATGTCAGACGGATCCTAGCTGAAAGCAGAGAATAGCAGAAGGATGTTTACCTGTGTTTTATTGACTATGCAAAGGCATTCGACTGTGTGGATCCTAATAAATTATGGATAACATTGTGAAGAACAGGAATTCCAGAACACTTAATTGTGCTCATGAGGAACCTTTACATAGATCAAGAGGCAGTTGTTTGGACAGAACAAGGGGATACTGATTGGTTTAGAGTCAGGAAAGGTGTGCGTCAGGGTTGTATTCTTTCACCATACCTATTCAATCTGTATGCTGAGCAAATAATCCGAGAAGCTGGACTATACAAAGAAAGATGGGGCATCAGGATTGGAGGAAGACTTTTTAACAACCTGCGTTATGCAGATGACACAACCTTGCTTGCTGAAAGCGAAGAGGACTTGAAGCACTTACTAATGAAAATCAAAGACCACAGCCTTCAGTATGGATTGCACCTCAACATAAAGAAAACAAAAATCCTCACAACTGGACCAATGAGCAACATCATGATAAACAGAAAAGATTGAAGTTGTCAAGGATTTCATTTTACTTGGATCCACAATCAACAGCCATGGAAGCAGCAGTCAAGAAATCAAAAGACTCATTGCATTGGGTAAATCTGCTGCAAAGGGCCTCTCTGAAGTGTTGAAGAGCAAAGATGTCACCTTGAAGACTAAGGTGCACCTGACCCAAGCCATGGTATTTTCAATTCCATCATATGCATGTGAAAGCTGGACAATGAATAAGGAAGACCAAAGAAGAATTGATGCCTTTTAATTGTGGTGTTGGCGAAGAATATCGAATATATCATGGACTGCCAAGAGAACGAAAAAATCTGTCTTAGAAAAAGTACAACCAGAATGCTCCGTAGAGGCAAGGATGGCGAGACTGCATCTTACATACTTTGGACATGTTGTCAGGAGGGATGAGTCCCTGGAGAAGGACATCATGCCTGGCAGGGTACAGGGTCAGCAGAAAAGAGGAAGACCCTCAACGAGGTGGATTGACACAGTGGCTGCAACAGTGGGCTCAAGCATAACAACGATTGTAAGGATGGCTCTGGACTGGGCGGTGTTTCGTTCTGTTGTGCATAGGGCCACTATGAGTAGGAACTGACTCTACGGCCCCTAACAACAACAGCTTGGGTCAGGAGGATATGATGTGCCAGCAGCTGGTTTCTATCTGTCAAATCCATAACATCTGGCCTGATATCTAGGAGAGTTTGTAAATAAGAAACATACAGATGTCTTTGTTCTTTGCCAATGAGCAGAAGAGTTTGCTCTCGTAGTAGTTCTGAGGGTCTTTACTCCCCTGTTGTTGCAAGTTTTTCTCAAGTCCTTTCAGACTCATGGTGAGTCCAAGTGTGCAGAGTAGAACTGCTCCATAGGGTTTTCAGGGCTGTGACCTTGCAGAAGCAGGTCGTCAAGGTCTGTCTCTCAAGGCTCCTCTGGGTGGTTTCAAGCCACTAACTTTTAGGTGAGTAGTCCAGCACTTAACCTTTTATGCCACCCAGGACACTTCTGTCCCCTAGAATGTTGGAATAAACCCAGAAGAGCCTCCTTGCTGATCTGAGCACATCTATGCCCTAAGACAATTGTCCCAGGAACCTGCCCCATTCTAAACCAGGTGACTTAAGTTTACTACTTTCTAGTCAATTCCAGGCCTCTGCCACTCTAAAAAATTGGTATCTCTCTTGGAAACTGTGGGAGCTAGGGAGTCCCTCCAGGCCACTCCAGGAGAGGACTGGGTCCAAGTACCTGGGCACTTGGACGACTCTTTGTGGAGCGAGGTGGAATCAGGTGCCATGGGTTGCAGGAGCTGTGGGCGGGGCGGGGAACAATGCCCCATACCCAGGGCCACAATGACTTCGCTGGACCTGAGCAGGGGTCCCCAGCACCTATCCGGATGCCAAGTATGGGATTGGAAAGGCCCAGACAGAGCTGTTGGTCAGGACAGACTGTCACGTGGAAAAGCCAGACTACCACAAAGAAGAGAGGGTGTTCTTATAGTAATAATAATGACGATGATTTATTTATGCACTTCTCCTCCTCTGCCTCCCCTTTTCTCTTATTTCCCCTTGTGCAAGCCAGTTTGCATGCAGAGAAAACTTTAGTAGGACACACTGCCAGCAGTTAACAATGCTTATCACTGGGTCATGAAGCTTTGTAGGAACTTTCACATTCTTCGCCTTTCCATTTATATACTTATTTATTTATTTAACATGCTGCAAAAGACCTCTTTAAAGAGTTAAAAAGCAAAGATGTCATCTTGAAGACTAATGTGCGCCAGACCCAAGCCATGGCGTTTTCAATCATACAAAAGCTGGACAATGAATAAGAAAGACTGAGGAAGAATTGACACCTTTGAATTGTGTTGATGAAAAATATTGAGTATACCATGGACTGCCGAAAGAATGAACAAATCTCTTAGAAGAAGTACAATCAGAATGCTCCTTAGAAGCCAGGATGGTGAGACCATGTCTCACTTACTTTGGACATGTTATCAGGAGGGATCAGTCCCTGGAGAAGGACATAATGCTTGCTAAAGTACAAGGTCAGCGAAAATGAGGAAGACCCTCAATGAGATGGATTGACACAGTGGCTACAACAACGGGTTCGAGCATAACAATGATTGTGAAGATGGTGCTGGACTGGGCAGAGTTTTGTTCTGTTACACAGAGGGTTGCTATGAGCCGGAACTGACTCTACAGCACCTAACAACAACAGAGATAAACAAAGAGCCCTGGTGGTGCAATGGTTAAGTGCTCTGGTGCTAACCGAAAGGTTGGCAGTTCGAACCCACCCAGCCACTCCATGGGAGAAAAACCTGGTGATCTGCTCCTGTAAACATTACAGCCTAAAAAACCCTATGGTGTAGTTCTACTCTCACATGGGTTGCTATGAATTGGAGTCGACTCCACAGCACCCAACAACAGCAACAATATACACATACACATAGGAGTGCGAGGGAAGAAAGCACAACCCAGCCCAATGTTCTGGGACAAGGGAGGTAGCTGGGAAGAGGGCAGGTCTCACTCCCAGGCACTGGGGGTGGGGACTAGAGAGGGAGTGCTTTTTTGGATCTGAAATCAGGGAAGCATCCTCTAACAAGATATAAAATACCCTTTGGAGAAAGATCTGAAGGAAGTGAGGGAGTGAGCCCAGGTAGTATTTGGGAAAGAGCATTCCAGGGAGAGAAAACAGCAGGGGCAAAGGTCCTGGCCTTGTGGGTAAGGGAAGGGTTTGAATTTTATGTCCAGGGCTGCTTGTCCCTTCTCCAACTCTTAGGCCAGGGATAGGAAGGACTTGAGAGCGTATCTCACCCGTGCTTTCTAAAGTGCATTCATAGGACACAAGTCCACAAGATGTTCAGAGAAACAGAGACCACATTTCTACTACCCACCTCTGGAAAAGATCTACAAATGGCCGAGACTCTGAAAAATCTTGCAGTTAAATGAATTCATTCAACTTTATTGCAGCAATTCCAAACATCTCATCATGAACCTCTTTTTTGCGTAAAATCTAGTCCCAACTGGCAGAGCCCACATACTCTGTGAGACACCGATATACCCATTCTTTGCAGAGGAAAATAAAGTCTGGAAACCTGAGCTGACTTCCTTCAGCTTCCCCAAGGTCACACTTCAAGCTTGTGGCTGAAACGGGCCCTGATCCTGTCCTCTGGACCCTCAAGCAGACCAGTCTTCTGGAAGCTTATTACATTAATAGCCTGAGGGGCCAGTCTGGGTATCTCCAAGGCCAGAGGGAGCTCACGTGCACTCCTCCTGGGAAAACAGTTACCTCTCTCCCCTCTGTGTGCTGTGAATTTGTTTAGCTATCTCTAGGTAAAGGCTATAATTTAAGGAGGGCCTTCAGATCGACTCGATGGCACTGGGTTTGGTTTTTTTTTTTTTCCAGCCTCCGTTGGTGCTAACAACAGTGTATGCTTGTTTCCTGAGGCTGGCCCCTGGATGAAAAATCAGGGCTAGTGTGTTTCAAAAACACTCATGAAAACCAAACCTACTTTAACTAGTCCATAGCAACTGTCAAGGCCCATAAGCCTCCACCTGAACAACCCACTTCTTGCAGAAGGCTGAACAGAAACAGAATTTGTGGACTGGGTATTTTTTTCTTTCTTGCTGAGGATCAGGAAAGGAGCCCTGGTGGTACAGTGGTTAAAGCGTTCGGCTGCTAACTGAAAGATAGGTGGTGAAAACCCACCAGCTGCTCCATGGGAAAAAGATGTGGCAGTTTCTTCCGTAAGGATTACAGTCTTGGAAACTCTATGGGGCAGTTCTACTCTGTCCTATAGGGTCACTATGGTTTAGAATGGGTTTTGGAGGACCAGGAAGGCATTGTGGCCTTGGGCTCATTTATGAAGTTCTAGGCCCCTGAGCATATTTTACACCTGCTTTTTCAAAAGACAAGAGCTTCTTCTGGCATTGGGCCCCCAGTAAAGGGGTTTAAGAGGCTGGACCACAGATCAGGCACACCTGAGAGCCCTACCACAGTCATTGCCTGAGTATGTGACTTGGGCAAGGGACCTCAGCCAAATTTAGAGCCTCTGTTTCTCCGTCCGTTAAATGGGGGCAGTCATTTCCACATATGTGATGGGGCAGACTGCTTCCAGCTGTGTGGTGACTGAAGAATGGGAACAGGGGGGAGTAAATGAGGGGTGTTGGGGCAGAACTGTCCTCCTTTCCTCAGCTCCAGAGCTATTTCTGTCTGAAGAACTAGGACCCATCACTGTAATCAGGGCACCCCCATCCCCAGGCTGTGCTGGAGACTGGGTCAAATTTAATTCAGCTTTTTCTCACACCAGCTTTTAATTCCATGGAACTACCTCCAGGCCTTTGCCCTTGCTGTTCCCCTGCCTGGAATGCCTCCTTTTATCTTCCCTACCTTCGGGGAACAGTGGGCCACTGCCTCAGTCCTCTTTGTACACCCTTTCCCCCAGAACCTTAGTGCAGCTCAGTGGCACCAACCAGATGCCCGCTCTGCCCAGTGCAGGAGCACCTGAATGCCAGAGGAAGCAAGAGCTTACTTAGGATGCAATAGAAGCAGGAGTACATACAACAGCAAAAAATATTTAAAAGATTCTGACATTTGATATTGCACAAAAAGCAATGAAATAGTAACCTGCTGGGCAAGAGTTAGTGACCTCCCCAGCTCAGCCAGGTTCGGCTCCAACCCCTAGTGGCCAGTGTATAGCATGGACCAGAGCTCAAGCTACAGTTCTACACATGGCCACTAGGGCGCGCGAGCAAACTGCGTGAAGCACCTGAGCCGCGTTCTCCAGAGTGATGGCGGGAGTGGGGTGTACTTATGGGTATGTGTGGTGGTAGGTCCAACCCTGCCCTTCCACAGCCTGGCTTAGCACCAGGGACTGGCAGTGTCCTGGCACAGTATGGCAAGTGGTGGGAAGAACAACGAACCCCTTTTTGGGGGCCTGGAGTGTGGTGACTGAGGCTTAGCTCTGAGGTAGGCTAATTCTGGCCCCAGCAGCTCCCACCTGTAAGACCTAGAGCAAGTGTCTTAACCAATCTGATCCTCAACATCCTCATCTACAAAATAAGAGCACAGGTAGTCCCTCACTTACGACGTATTCGAGTTACCACGAACTGCACTTACGACCATCTCTTTCTTTCTGTACACCCTATCATTAGTGATATGTACTGCATACAATGTTGTAGTGTGGAATTTGCTGATGTTATTCTCAGATGTTCACTGGCAGATGTTCAAAGGGATTTACAAAAATACTGATAATAACAGGTAATAATAATGAAAACAAAACACAAAATAAAGAGGTTTTTGACTTATGTCAGAACCAGCTACGACAGGGTCATCAGAATGAAACCCTGTCAGGGACTACCTGTAGTAAAGTACCTACCTAAAAAGGTTTCAGGTTTGATTAAATGAGTCAATTATGGATAATGTTCACCCCATAGGCACAGGGAGCATGTCTCAGGGGGACTAAAGGAAGGTGCTCTAAAATAATTTGTTATTAAATATTTTATTTAAAAAAAATAAAAAGCAACATGAGAGAAATCAAAATTATGTTTACCTTCCTTGTAGTTACCTGTTGGCTTAGTACAGTAAAACCTGCAAAAGCCACAACCCGTGTAAGGTGGAAACCTATCAGAAAAGGAAAACTCAAATATTTTTCACTAGTAGGGAGTGATAGAAAAGTGGTAAGACTACATCCTGTCAAAGGCAGAAAACTTGAGAGACCTGGAAAAACAAGGCAGTTCTGTCAGTTCTGGTTCTCACAGGCTTCACTTCATAATTCCGTGTTATTTTTACATTTAATTACACACGTGAGAGCCCCTGAATCCTTCGATGTGTGGCTTAGGTGGGTTTTCAGCCCACAGAGCTGCCCACAGGGACTGTGGTTGGTAGGTTCCCACTGTTTGCTGGGGTGGGGGGTGTGGTTCCTGGGTGATAGGTAGCAAGGTCCACGTAGGATCTCCCAATGCCTCACCCCTGGGGACAAGACTGTTGCCCGAGGAGCTGGCGATCAGGAGGCCCTGCCTCGGAGTCCCCCAACAGTGCTTGCCCCATCTCCCTGGAGAACACTGGGGGAATCTGGAAGGTGGTTGGTCATCACATGATTAGAGAGACCTCTGGCATTTGGGGTGGTCAGTCAGTGCCAGCAGGGCCAAAAAATGAAGGAACTCGATGTGGCCAGGTCTCAGGTGCCGCAGGCTCTTATGTTTAGCTCTTGCCTGCTGCCAGTTGCTTGACTTTTTTTCCTCCTCATCCCAGGACTTCTGTGGTTTAGTTTTGCCTACTGGAGCTGCCCTGCAGCCCCCACAACATGATCTCTGACCTCCAGGGGTGCCAGGACCAAGACGGGTGCCCCAAAGACCAGAGAGCTGGACACTGCTGCCCTGACTCAAGCCCCCAGGAGTTGCTGGAGTCATCGCTGGCTCAGGCTGAAGCAGCCATATTAGGCTCAGCTCCTCACCCCATGCCTGGGGCCAAAGGGCACCCAGCAGGCCAGAACTGTGCAGGGGCCAGGAGCTCCCTCCAGGTCCTCTTCCCTGTCCCCAGAAACCATAGGCTTCTAATTTATTGCTGGGGCCAGCGCTCCAAAGACCCGGCTGCCTCCAGATGTCTTTGCAGTTCACTTGCCCCTGCCTGAAATTACACCATTAGAGCTTTGCTGTCCTTGAAGAGAAGTCGTTTCCAAGCACAGACTTCTCCTAAAGTATAGGTCTCATTGTTGCATGAGTCATGGTTCATGGACTTAGATGTGTGGAAAAACATGGAATGTCTTTAAATCAATTAAATCTAGTTCTGACCCCCCATTACATTGGGCTGATAAGAAATTCAACCCAGGTATTCACTTGTTACATTGACGGGCAAAGGTCCAGGGGTCTTGGGAGGCTCCTCCAGCCATCAGTCCCTGCCTGTTTGGGCCCAGCACCATGGCCCTTTTAAGTTTAGGGGACCCACAGAACTGACACATGTTGAGATCTAGAGCTGTCTGTCCCCTAGCTTGTACCTCTGGGAAACCTGCTTTCTCCCCTCCCTCAAGTCCCACCTCAGGCCCCTCAGCCCTCCCACTGACACATTTTACAGATGGGGAAATGGAGGCCTAAAGAAAAGGTCACACAGCAGGTTAAAAGGAGGTGATAAAACCATTCCCCTGAGGGGCACTTGCATTTTGGCAGAGGACCATGGGACCATGTCTTAACTGTCAGCAGTGAATCTCAAGTGGCAGGATCTCAGGCGCCCTGACAGGCAAGCGGGTAGCTATTCGGGATAGGGGTTTGTTATGCTGTTATAGATTGAATTGTGTCCCTCAAAAAGATATGTTCAAGTGCTAACTCCCACATCTGTGAATATGAACTTGTTTGGAAATAGGGTCCTTAAAGATGTTATCAGTTAGGTTAACATGAGGTCATGCCAGAATAGGGTGGGTCCTAATCCCATCTAAGTGCTGTCTTTATAAAAGAGAACAGAGGCAGAGAGAGATACTCAGAGGAAGAATGGCCATGTGAAGATGCATTTGCCAGCTAGGGAAGCATGGGGTTGCTGGGGGCCATCAGAACCTAGGAGAGAGACAGGGAACAGTTTCTCTCTTAGAGCCCTCAGAAGGCATCAACATGGCTGATATCCTGAATTAGACTCCTAGATTCCATAACTGCAATCTAACACATTTTTATTCTTATAAGCCCCCCAGCTTGCGATACTTTCTTACAGCAGCGCTAGGCAGGTAACACAGCGTCTTTCTGATACATAAGTCTCTTCTAATGGAGTGAGGAGCACTGGACCGGGAGTCATATATCCTTACTCTCCACCAAGTTACTTGGACAGAACCTGTTCCTTCTTTTAGCCTCAGTTGTTGTATGGATTGAATTGTGTACCCCCAAAATACCTGTCAACTTGGCTAGGTCATGATTCCCAGTATTGTGTGATTGTCCAACATTTTGTCTTCTAGTGTGATTTTCCTATGTGTTGTAAATCCTATCTCTATGATGTTGATGAGATGAGATTATCAGAAGTTATATTAATGAGGCAGGACTCAGTCTACAAGATTGGATTGTGTCTTGAGCCAATTTCTTTTGAAATATAGAAGAGAGAAGCAAGTAGAGAGACATGGGGACCTTATACCACCAAGAAACAAGAGCCAGAAGAATTGTGTGTCCTTTGGACCTGGGGTCTCTGTGCTGAGAAGCTCCTCGACAGGGAAGATTGATGACAAGAACCTTCCTCCAGAGCCAACAGAGAGAAAAATTCTTCCTGTGGAGCTGATGCCCTGAATTTGGACTTCTAGCCTACTAGACTGTGAGAGAATAAATTTCTCTTTGTTAAAGCCATCCACTTGTGGTATTTCTGCTATAACAGCACCAGATAACGAAGACAGTTGTTCTACCTGTATAGTGGGGTCAGACCAGGAACTCTTTTAGTTTAGACCCCCTGGGACTCCTTGGGTGGCTCATTGGCCCTCACACAGCTTCCTCTGGCTGAAGGGGTTGTACTCCCCAAATTGTACTACTGAACACTCAGCAGCAGAAGCAAGGTTCCCGTTCCTCAGTTCCCTGGGAGGCAGGAGTAACTGGAGAAACAGGGCAGTGTGCCCTCTGGAGATGCCAGTGCCTGGAGCAAGGCAGGGGCTTGTCCCTTAGAGCAGATGCTGAGAGAGGAAGAAGAAAAAGAACCTCAACTTCTCCTTCCTGAAAATCCGAGGGATCCTTGGGAACCCAGCTGACCCTGGGGCCCCTGTGCCCCCATGCCCTTCCCCCAATGCCTGTCTCAGGAGGACACTCAGTGGGAATAAAAGAGCCACCTGCTCACCCTCCCATGCCCCTGAAGACAAAAACACTTGGGTTGCAGCTGGAAGAAGTTAGATTGGACTCATAAACTGCCAAGCTGTGGAATGCCAGGGCCCAGGCATGAGTCTATCCCTCAGGCGGCAAGGAGGGGCATCAGGAGAAGCTGGTGAATTGTACGCACCAGAATTTGCACCTGATCTCCTGCCTTAGAAGATGAGTGAGGCCAAGTGATGCCCAGTGCTCCGAGCCTTAGGGAGAGTCCTCTTCCTCCAAGCCAGGAGCCCTTGAGCTAGACCTCCAGTGGCCCCCCATAGCCCCTGGGTGTAGTGCTGTCTTAGTTATCTGGTGCTGCTATAACAGAAATATCACAACTGGTTGGCTTTAACAAACAGAAGTTTATTTTCTCACAGTTCAGCACGGTAGAAGTCTGGATTCAGGGCACCAGCGCTAGGGGAAGGCTTTCTTCCTCTGTAGGTTCTAGGGGAAGGCCCTTGTTATCAGTCTTCCCTGGTCTAGGAGCTTCTCAGCACAGGGAACCCAGGTCCAAAGGACACACTCTGCTCCTGGTGCTATTTTCTTGGTGGAATGAGGTCTCTCTCCTCTCTTCTCCCTTCTTTCTTTTATATCTCAAAAGAGATTGACTCAAGATACAACCTAATGTTGTAGATTTGAGTCCTGCCCCATTAACATAACTGCTTCTAATCCTGCCTCATTACCCATAGGGTTTCCAAGGAGCAGCTGGTGGATTTGAACTGCTTTTGGTTAGCAGCCCAACACTTAACCACTACACCACCAGGGCTCCATTAACATCATAGAGGTTAGGATTTACAACACATAGGATAATCACATCAGATCACAAAAAGGTGGACAACCACACAATACTGGGAACAATGGCCTACCCAAGTTGATACAAATTTTAGGGCGATACAATTCAATCCATAACATTCTACCCTTTGGCCCCCCAAAATTCATGCCCTTGCCACATGTAAAACACATCACCCCATTATATCATCCAAAAGTCTTAAATCAACTCTGAGCCAAAATCTCATCTTCTGCAAAATTCCTCTTCATCTTTGAAATCTAGAATATAAGTTATCTACTTCCAAAGTACAATGGTGGAACAAGCACAAGCCAGCCATTTCAATTACAAATAGGAGAAACTGAGGGAAAGAAGGGTAATAGGCACCAAGCAAGTCAGCAGAACGCATTACATTAGCTCTCAAGGCTTGAAAATAATCTTCTGTTCTCTAAAACCGTTGAGGCAACGACCTTGCCCTCCAGACTCTGGGTGTTGGCCACATTCTCTGGATTATGGCTCCTTGGCCCTGGGCTTCAGCTTCACCTTCCAGCCTACCTGAATGGCAACTCTTCTCCCTTGTATTTTGGTGGCCCCATTCTCCTAGTCCATCTGAGTGACAACTGTACCCCCTTGGCCCTGGGAGGCCCCATTCTTCTGCCCCTTGGTCATGGTAGCCCCCCCACTCCCACCCCAGCTTTGGGCAACAGATCTGGCCCCATCCTGTTGGCATTTGTGAAAGGCAGCCCCGCACTCTGGAACCGAGTTGGTGAAGATCTGACTCTTTAAAACCTAAGAGGCTTTGGCCTCACCCTTTGAGACCCTAGAGGTAGTGGCCCTACCCTTTGAGAATGAGGCTGCTCTGCTTCCTGTGCTCCTTGTTTCTTCAGCTTCTGCTTCCTGGTTCCTTGGTCTCTCAGCCCCTCAGGCCCTTAGGCTAGCCCAGTGCCTGCCCTGCTTGGGCAAGTGTTTCAAAGCTCTTTAGCTCTGCCAATAAGTGCCTGGAAACACTCCACTCTTCCAGTAAACCTCGGCTGGAAGACACCCGGCTCTTTTGCTCCATGAGTTGGCAAACCTAGTTCCACTGATAAGTGCCTGGAGGCATCCCACTCCACTAGGAAGCCTCCTGTGCAAAGGTACTCAGCTCTTGCTCCATGTGTTGGCTACCTCGCCATCTCACGCCACACTCCTGGTTCTGCTGCTGCCGTTTCTCTGCTGCTACTTCTTTCCATCTGCATGGTCTCCAGCATTACAGCTCTCCTCACTTTCTTCTGAGTCCTCACCAGAATTGTCTTTGATGTCAATAATTCCACCAACAGTCTCTTCAAGGCAATCTAGGCTTTTGCTATTACATGCTTTAAAATTCTTCCAGCTGTTAGAGCAGCACCCCACTCCTGGTACCAAATTCTGTCTTTGTTATTCAGCACTGTTGTAACAAAAATATCACAAGTGGATGGCTTTTAAAAAAAATTGTGCTTTAAGTGAAAATTTACAAATCAAGTCAGTCTCTCATAAAAAATTTATGTACACCTTGCTATGTACTCCTGGTTGCTCTCCCCCTAATGAGACAGCACACTCCTTCTCTCCACCCTGTATTCCCTGTGTCCATTCAGCCAGGCTCTGTCCCCCTCTGCCTTCTCATCTCCCCTAAAGACAGGAGCTGCCCACATAGTCTCATGTGTCTACTTGAGCCAAGAAGCTCACTCCTCACCAGTATCATTTTCTATCTTAAATCTGGTCCAATCTCTGTCTGAAGAGTTGGCTTTGGGAATGGTTCTAGTCTTGGCCTAGCAGAAGGTCTGGGGACTGTGACCTCTGGGGTCCCTCTAGTCTCAGTCAGACCATTAAGCCTGGTCTTTCTACGAGAATTTGAGATGTGCATCCCACTGCTCTCCTGCTCCCTTAGGGATTCTCTGTTATGTTCTCTGTCAGGGCAGTCACCAGTTGTAGCTGGGCATCGTCTAGTTCTACTGGTCTCAGGTTGATGTAGCCTCTGGTTTATGTGTCCTTTTCTGTCTCTTGGACTCATATTTTCCTTATGTCTTTGGTGTTCTTCATTCTCCTTTGCTCCAGGTGGGTTGAGACCAATTGATGCATCTTAGATGGCCACTTGCTAGCGTTTAAGACCGCAGATGCCACTCACCAAAGTGGGATGCAGAATGTTTTCTTAATAAATTTTGTTATGCCAATTGACCTAGATGTCCCCTGAAACTATGGTCCCCAGACCCCAGCCCCTGCTATGCTGGCCTTCGAAGCGTTTGGTTTATTCAGGAAACTTATTTGCTTTTGGTTTAGTCCAGTTGTGCTGACCTCTCCTGTATTGTGTGTCGTCTTTCCCTTTACTTAAAATAGTTGTTATCTACCATCTAATTAGTGAATACCCCTCTCCCTTCCCATCCTCGTAACCATCAAAAAATATTTTCTTCTGTGTTTAAGCTATTTCTTGAGTTCTTATAATAGTGGTCTCATACAATATTTGTCCTTTTGCAACGGACTAATTTCACTCGGCAAAATGCTTTCCAGATTCCTCTATGTTATGAAATGTTTCATGGATTCATCATTGTTCTTTATCAAAGTATAGTATTCCATTGTGTGAATATACCATAATTTATTTATTCATTTGTCCATCGATGGACACCTTGGTTGTGTCTATCTTTTTGCTATTGTGAACAATGCTGCAATGAACATGGGTATGCATATATCTGTTTGTGTAAAGGCTCTTATTTCTCTAGGATATATTCCAAGGAGTGGGATTGCTGGATCATATGGTAGTTCTATTTCTAGCTTTTTAAGGAAGCACCAAATTGATTTCCAAAGTGGTTGTACCATTTTACATTCCCACCAGCAGTGTATAAATGTTCCAGTCTCTCCACAACCTCTCCAACACTTACAATTTTGTGTTTTTTGGACTAATGCCAGCCTTGTTGGAGTGAGATGGTATCTCACTGTAGTTTTGATTTGCATTTCTCTAATGGCTAAAGGTCGTGAGCATTTCCTCATGTATCTGTTAGCTGCCTGAATGTCTTCTTTGGTGAAATGCCTATTCATATCCTTTGCCCATTTTTTAATTAGGTTATTTGTCTTTTTGTTGTTAAGTTTTTGCAGTATCATATAGATTTTAGAGATTAGACACTGATTGGAAATGTTGTAGCTAAAAACTTTTTCCCTGTCTGTAGGTAATCTTATTACTCTTTTGGTGAAGTCTTTGGATGAGCAGAGGTGTTTGATTTTTAGGAGCTCCCTGTTATCTAGTATCTCTTCTGGTGTTTGTATATTGTTAGTAATATTTTGTATACTGTTTATGCCATGTATTAAGGCTCCTAGCATTGTCCTTATTTTTTTCTTTCATGATCTTTAATGCTTTAGATTTTACATTTAGGTCTTTGATCCATTTTTTTAAAAATTTTTTTATTGTGCTTTAAGTGAAAGTTTACAAATCAAGTCAGTCTGTCACATATAAACTTATATACACCTTACTACACACTCCCAGTTACTCTCCCCCTAATGAGACAGCCCACTCCCTCCTTCCAGTCTCTCTTTTCGTGACCATTTTGCCAGCTTCTAACCCACTCTACCTTCCCATCTCC
Organism: Elephas maximus indicus; assembly: GCF_024166365.1. Taxonomy (NCBI): domain Eukaryota; kingdom Metazoa; phylum Chordata; class Mammalia; order Proboscidea; family Elephantidae; genus Elephas; species Elephas maximus. The sequence continues at coordinate 33,323,216 of NC_064839.1, read as the reverse complement.
CCTCCAGACCAGAGATGCCAACATAGTCTCAAGTGTCCACTTGATGCAAGTAGTTCACGCCTCATCAGCATCTCTCTCCAACCCGTTGTCCAGTCCAATCCATGTCTGATGAGTTGGCTTTGGGAATGGTTCCTGTCCTGGGCCAACAGAAGGTTTGGGGACCATAATCGCTGGGGTCTTTCTAGTCTCAGTCAGACCATTAAGTCTGGTCTTTTTATGAGAATTTGGGGTCTGCGTCCCACCGTTCTCCTGCTCCTTCAGGGGTTCTCTGTCATGTTCCCTGTCAGTGCAATCATCAGTTGTGGCCAGGCACATCTAGTTCTTCTGGTCTCAGGATGATGTAGTCTCTAGTTCATGTAGCCCTTTCTGTCTCTTGGGCTCATAGTTATCGTGAGACCTTGGTGTTCTTCCTTCTCCTTTGATCCAGGTGGGTTGAGACTCATTGATGCACCTTAGATGGCTGCTTGCTAGCTTTTAATACCCCAGACACCACACTTCAAAGTGGGATGCAGAATATTTTCTCAATAGATTTTATTTTGCCAATTGACTTAGATGTCCCCTGAAACCATGGTCCCCAAACCCCTGCCTCTGCTTTTCTGACCTTTGAAGCATTCAGTTTATTCAGGAAACTTCTTTGCTTTTGGTTTAGTCCAGTTGTGCTGACCTCTCCTGTATTGAGTGTTGACCTTCCCTTCACCTAAAGTAGTTCTTATTTGATCCATTTTGAGTTAGTTTTGTGCATGGTGTGAGGTATGGGTCTTGTTTAATTTTTTTGCAGATGGATATTCAGTTATGCAAGCACCATTTGTTAAAGAGACTGTTTTTTCCCCCATTTAACTGACTTTGGGCCTTTGTCAAATATCAGCTGCTCATATGTGGATGGATTTATGTCTAGATTCTCAATTCTGTTCCGCTGGTCTATTATCTGTTGTTGTACAAGTATCGGGCTGTTTTGACTATTGTGGCAGTATAATATGTTCTAAAATCAGGTAGTGTGAGGCCTCCCACTTTGTTCTTCTTTTTCAGTAATGCTTTACTTATCCGGGGCCTCTTTCCCTTCCATATGAAGTTGGTGATTTGTTTCTCCATCTCATTAAAAAATGTCGTAGGAATTTGTATGGGAATTGCATTGTATCTATAGATCACTTTCAGTAGAATAGACATTTGCAGAATGTTGAGTCTTCCTATCCATGAGCAAAGTATGTTTTTTCACTTACGTAGGTCTCTTTAGGTTTCTTGCAGTAGTGTTTTGTAGTTTTCTTTGTATAGATCTTTTACATCTCTGGGTACAAGTGGATGGCTTTAACAAACAGAAATTCATTCTCTCACAGTTTAGCAGGCTAGAAGTCGAATTCAGGGTGACAGCTCCTGGGGAAGACTTTCTGTCTCTGTGGGTTCTGGGGGAAGGTCCCTGTCATCAATCTTCCCCTGTTCTAAGACTTCTCAGCACAGAGGCCCCAGGTCCAAAGGATGCACTCTGCTCCAGGCACTTTTTTCTTGGTGGTATGAGGTCCCTTTCCTCTCTGCTCCCTTCTCTTTTTTATCTCAAAAGAGATTGACTCAAGATACAACCTAACCCTGTAGATTGAGTACTGCCTCATTATCATAACTGCCTCTAGTCCTACCTCATTTACATCATAGAGGTTAGGATTTACAACACATAGGATAATCACATCAGATCACAAAATGGTGGACAACCACACAATACTGGGAATCATGGCCTAGCCAAGTTGACATGAACTTTGGGGAGACACAGTTCAATCCACAACAAATGGTGAACCTCTGCCTGGCGTTTGTGGCTTGCAGAGCCTGGGGCTCCCTGGGAACCCACTCATACCTTTCCTTTTTGTCCATGCATGCTGAGCAAGAATCTTTCTCCTCCCTGTCTGGCAAATGTTCACTGTTGTTGAGGCTTCTGTGCCTCCACTTGGATGACAGCTACCCTGCTCTTGGCCCCTCCTCAAGGAAGCCCTCCCAGATTAATCAAGTCTCTTTAACCAAACCATTTTCTGAGGTCAGTCCCTTACTGAGGGTCTTGGCCTTTCTCCTCATGGAACAGCAAAAGGTCTAGCAGCGTGGCCTGTGCCAGGGCCAGTAGACTGTGAGGTGGGGTTAGAGAAGTTTCCTGATGGAGGAAGGCCCTGACAGAGAGAGCCAGTTTGACATCAAATGTCCTGAGCCTGTCCTTGTAGAGGCCACAGGCTCAGGCCAGCTCTGACTCATTCCTGTCACACCTGGCCTGGCTATAGGTCGGCCAGAGGGTCTGCTCAGACACCTTGCCAACAGATGGCCCTGCAAAGGGTGACATCTGTTTAGGGCTGTGCTGTCCCAAACAGTAGCTACTGGCCACATTTGGCTTTTGAGAGCTTGAAATGTGGCTAGTCTGAGTTGAGGTGTGCTGTATGTGTAAAATACACACTGGGTTTAGAAACCTTGGTATGAAAAAAGAATGTAAGATATCTCATTAACAATTTTTTGTATTGATGACATGCTGAAATTATACTCTTTTGGATATAATTGGATAAAAACCTTAAAAAAGAAAAAAATTAATTTTACTGGTTTATTTTTACTTTTTTAATGTGGCCGTTCAAAAATTTGAAATGACATACGTGGCTCACATGATGTCATTTCCATTTTAAGAGGGGAAGACGAGCTTCAGGGGGCTTTAGGACGTGTAGTTCAAAGCCCAGGCCTCTCTCCCCAGGCTCAGAGGGGAACCGTAGGGTGGTCATAGAGGTGAGCCAGGGCCAGATACGCAAATGGGGAAGATCCTTGAGGAGTATGGATGGGTGGGCAGGCGTGGCAGCAGGGAAGAGGTGGTTGCTGGTGGCCAGAAGAGAGGGAACAGAGCTTGCAGTCGGAGATAGGGAGCAGGGGATTGGAAGAGGGAGATTTAGGAGGTAGAGTCCCAAAGACAATGTGTGGCTGTCCATAAGGGAGAGTGGAATCTGGGCGTGGCCCTGGGCACACAGTGGGACCTCCCTTGAGGACTGGGAACCCTGGGGGCAGACTGACTAGTCTGGATACACAGAGGCTTTGTGGGTTGGGAGGGGAGTCTTAGCAAGCAGTGAGATGTTGGGGTCTGAGCCCGGGACAGACGCGGAGAGTGGAGAGTCTGTTTTGGGGCATTTTGACTCAAACTACGGGTTGAGACCCAGGGGTTGGAGGGGAGTGGGGTGCAGAGGGAGAGAGGAGGGCCCATTCCTCCCTGTCTTGGGCCCACACCAGAGCAAGCGAGCCCAAGGGAAGGACGAATGGCATAGTGAGTGCCATCTGGAGGTGGTACAATGGCCGTACAATGTTCCCAACCCTGCCAGAGACCTTGGCTAACCGCTACCGGGGATGGTGGCACAGAGGGTCAGCCACCGCAGAGGACCTGGGAAATGGGAGCTGGTTTTATAATTGTCTCCAGGCAGCCAAGAATCCTCACTCCCTAAGTCCTTCCCCTTAATTCATTTTTTAATTTAAAGCTATTTTAAAACTGAAAATGGCCTCTTTATGTTATAATCAAGGCCTCAGATCTGACCCCAAATGGGATGTCTCAGCTGGATCCCGAATACCTCCAGCAACCCCGGCCTCATGGGACCTAGGACTGGGTCCAAATCCTTGCCCAGGGCAAGATTCCCTTCTGGAGGTGATGCTGGACATATTTGGGGCACCCCAGACGAAGCCAACTCTACTTTCTCCCACAGACCCCAGTGAGCAACCCTCCACAGCAGTCAGGGATGGCCCTCGAAGAGACCCAGGCAGGGTGGAGAGCCCAGGCCAGTGACCACAGCATGCCGAGTCTAGGCCCAGGTGGGGAGCACAAGTTCCCCTCAAAGCACCTCCTGGAGAAGATAGGCCCTGGGCCCCAGAATGTTTCCCTTCTCTGGGGTGGGACTCAGGAGGTGGGGTGGCTGTGAGGGGCTCCTTCTGTGGAGAACTTGGCACCAATCCCATGGTTACTGCCACAGCTACTGCTGCAGAGGCCTGGCGGTTGGCCATGGACACCCACCCACTAAAGCCTCAAAAGTAGAACTGCTCCATAGGGTTTTCTTGGCTGTAATATCTACAGAAGCAGATCACCAGGCCCTTCTCTTATGGAGCCTCTAGCCTGGTTCAAACCACCAGTGGTACTCAGGGACCCAGCTGTTCTGGAATATTGAAATTTAATTTCTTCCTCAAACAAGGTAAACAAAACAAAAGCCCAAACTAGTTGCCGTCTAGTTGATTCCAACTCATGGCAACCCCAAACAAGGTAGGCTTCCCCTTTCTTCTGCTTTCACATCCCATTTTATAACCCCCACCTTCACCGTAATGGACTGCTTGGTGCCTATGTCCCTCCCAACATTCTGTCTTGACACATCACTTTGGTTTCCCAATTCTAAGAACAGTGGGAACATACTCGCTCCACCAGTATTTGTCGCATGAAGGAATGAAATTTATTAATTCATACATGGGATGGATTGACATGTGAGTGGCTTTGGTTGCTGGGTAGGGGACGAGGGGAGATACTACATAAGCTGTAGCCAGGCCTGCCCACCGCAGCAGGTGGCTGGAGGGAGAAGGCCATGTCACCTCCAGCAGGTTGGGTGCTGATTTTAATGGCCTGACAGTGAGGTGTGTGCACGGCAGGGGACCTGCAGAAGAGGTAACACTGAGAGGGCAGCTCTGCCCACCTCTAATTATTGCTTGAGTCTTTCTGGCAGTGCCAGCTGCCTGTCCCAGGGAGCACAGGCTTGTCCATCACAGTGTGGGCTTAGGCGGGCTGCTGCTACTGCCAGTGGGGAAAACAAGAGAATGCTCTCAGGGGCCTTTGGGTCTGGGAGAGTGGAGGCAGCCCTGGGTCTGGACCCTGCTCAGCTCCTGTCCTTCTTGTCCCCAGAGCAGCTGAAGGGAGCCCCTGACTTGAAGGTCCCATCAAGAAGACTCCATGGTAGGCAAGGAGCAAGCTGGCTTGAGGGGGTCCACAGCACCCCCCAGACAGGGAGCCTCAGATGGTTTGGTGTCTGCTGACATGGAAGCCCTTGGGAAGATGGTGCCCTAATGGCTGGTTGGTCAGGTGGGTAGCTCAGGCCCGGAAGGAGGCCTTGACCACACGGCCCTTTAGTGGCTGTGGTGGCCGGAAGTTGTTCACCATGTGGATCCTCTCATCATCCTCTGAGGTGAAAAGCAGGCTCCGGAACTTCTCCATCTTGAGGAGGCAGAGGAGGATGCTCAGGGCAGAATGGGGCATGCTGGGGTCCTCTCTGACCCCAGATGCATCATCTAGTATACCCTGCCCAAGCCAGCTCTGTCCCTCCCTCCTCTTTCCCCTAAGATTTGTCCCTACTCCTCGCTAGTCATGCTCCTCTTTGGGCCCCCAACCTCAGTTACTTACTAAGAGGCCTCTGAATTGGGAGTCTGTTCCACCCAGTTCCAGTTCCAATTGCTTCTAAGACTTATTAGATCCTTCCCAGGACCTAGGGGTCTCCCTTCCTGGCCTGTGCTTAGGTCCTAATGACTAAGAATTAAGTTGCCTGCCAGCCAAGAATCCAAACATTTGTTAGCCATAGTTGTGCGGCCTTGACGGTGGGACCTCGGGCTGTGGTGGGAGAGTTGCACCACTCAGGGTGGCCTGAGTGCAGCTCCTTTCTGCCTGGGGGCCTGGGAGGACCCACCTGCCTCTCAGAGACACTGATGGGCTCCCGGAGCACAATCCAGGTGACGCTCTCACTCAGCGGGGGTGTCGTCAGGGAGCCGGGGTAGGTCCAGTATTGCCGGTTGGTAGGCAGGAGGCACTTGGGGTTGAAGCAGCTGAACTGGGCCTTGGTGCCCTGGGGCAGGGTGGGGGGACCCCCAAATCAGCACAGACCTCCCATCAGGACAGACCAGCAGCTTCCCCACCCATTTCTGTTGGCTGGATTTTGGCCTCTCCTTGGTCCACTGATGCAAATCCTGGGCAAATGTTTGTTATCCCAGATACCATCTTCCAGCCTGAGCCAGGCTCCCTCCACTTGCTGGCTTGTATTGTAAAAGTTTCGACTCCTAGAGCTTGCTGGCCTCCATGTCCTCTCCCTTGTCCTCAGCTGCCTGCTCCCTAAGCTCTGGGCTCTGCCTGCCAGCCCGCCATTAATGTGACGAACCAAAAAAAAAAAAAAAAACCAAACCCAGTGCCGTCGAGTTGATTCCGACTCATAGGACAGAGTAGAACCACTCCATAGAGTTTCCAAGGAGCACCTGGCGGATTTGAACTGCCAACCCTTTGGTTAGCAGCCGTAGCACTTAACCGTTATGCCACCAGGGTTTCCACTAATGTGACAAGGTACAATTAATCCTACACCCAGCCAGGCTGCAGGCTGGGCACCTAAGAAGCCACTGACCTAGATGAAGAGGAGTCAGCCGTAGGAGCACTGCAGGTGCTGACCTGCACCCTTCCTCTCAGCAAGGGTTTGCTGCTAGAATGGAGGAGTGGATAGGCCTATTCTGTGATGCTGCTTCTTCCACCCTCCCCACCAGGCTGTTCTCACCTCTCCTGGTCTCACCTTAAACCGGACCATGTAGAGCGCATCTGTTAGGCGGTTCATACTGGGGTGCTCGTCCCCTGTCTGCGAAGGAGAGGGCAATGTGAGCCCAACACTAACTGTGATCTGGAACTGGGGGCAGTGCCAGCCCTCTCACGCCCCTCTTGGTTCCAGGTAGTGACCACTCACCTCCAAGAAGACACCAATCACAGCCAGGCCGTCGGGTGCTGAGGCTGCCTCCCCAAAGGTGCCGTACTTCTTGGCATTCCAATGAACGAGGTGCAGCTACAGGAGCAGCAATGGGCCAAGCCAGTGATCAGCACCTCCAAGGGCAGTGGGGGCTCTGAGTCAGGCTTTCCTCACTCCCACCAGACATCTGGCACCTTTGCACTGGGGTCCTGGGGAGCCCAGGGGAGGCCAGGGGAGCCCAGGGGAGGCCAGGGGAGCCCAGGGGAGGCCAGGGGAGGCCAGGGGAGGCCAGGGGAACCCAGGGGAACCCAGGGGAGCCCAGGAGATCCACAGTAGGATCCACCCTGCTCTGGGCCCAACCCTTTCCTGAGCCTCAGGGGATTCAGAGGAATCTGGTTCAGGCCCTGACTAGCTGTGAAATAGATAATGGTCATGCTTGGTGGCTCCCCTCTGAGGAAGTGGTGCCTGCAGCTGAATCCAAAGAATAAGTAGGGGTTATCAGATGGAGCCCTTGTGGAAAGGCACTCCAGGGAGAAAAGCAAAGGCGAAAGCCTAGAGGTATGAAGGAGCCAGGTGTGGGGAGGGGATTCATCACACGTGAGTCTCTATGGGGAAAGGTCAGAGGGAAGATGAGGCTGGGAAAGGCCAGTTCAAATAGGGCCTTGAATGTCTGGCTGAGAAATTACTAATGGTGGAGAGTCCTTGAGGGATTGTCAGCAAGGGTGCTGTGGGACTGGATTTCCCTTCAGGAAACTCCTTCCGGCATAAAGACCAGGAGAGCAGTAGGTAGAGTGGGATGAAGGGCCCTCTCTCCCAGGTCCCTGGGTGGTCTCCTCACCCTCCCCAGAACCCCACACCAGGTACCCCTCATGCCCCTGATGGCCCAGTGCCCCACTCCTTCCCCAAGTAGCAGAGGATTCAGGAGGGTGAGGGCCCTTACCTCACTAGGGAATGACTTGCCGTCCACTGTGTGCTCAGAGCCCACGCCGTGCTTCTTGCCCCAGTGGAAGTGGAACTGCTTGAGCCGGTAGGGCCCATCCAGGGGGCCCCCAGTCACCACTGAGGGCAGAAGCGGGGCAGGGTGGCATTGATGTGAGAGGATCCACACGCCCAGCTGGCAGCAGTGCCAGGACCAGGGCGGCAGTTCAGGAGGGGGATAAATTCTTCATTTGGAAAATGTGTTGGGCTGACTTGACTTGGGTCAGTCTCCACTCAGCTGCCTACATTCTTAGTTGGGCCAGGGAAGAAATCTGGGACCCACAGAGAACACCTCTCCATCTGGCTGTCCTTACTCCTGCCCAATTTCCCATGGAGGCTAGGCCTTCACCTTCCAGGTTTCTATCACCACTAACAATAGGCCTTCCGTACTGGGAGCCCTGACCCAGTTCTGGGTACAAAGAATTATCTTGTTTAGTCGTCATAGTAGCCCAAAAGGACAGAACCTCTTTAACCTCAGGTAGCATAGTAGTTAAGAGCAGCTTGGCTGCCAACCAAAAGGTCATCAGTTCGAATCCATCAGCCTCTCCTTGGAAATTTTATGTGGCAATTCTACTCTGTCCTACAGGGTTGCTATAAGTTGGAATCGACTCAACGGCAATGGGTTTTTTTTTTTTTTTTTTTTTAAATAAAGGAGAAAACTGAGGCACAGAGAGGGCAAGGTATCTGCCCAAGGTCGCATAGCAAGGCATTGAGCTAGGATATAAGCCTGTGTCCGCTGAGTGCAAAGCCCAAGTCCCTAATCACTAGGAAGCACTGCCTCTACCAGAATGTTGGAACAAATGGAATGGAGAGGAATAAATGGGGCCCCCAGGACAGTGTTACCCCAGAGGAAGAGGCTGTAGGGGTCCCACTCTCCTGGCCAGGCCCAGGTCCCTCCAGTGTCCTCCCACCTACCAATGACCTCTTCAGGGGGACTCCTGCTTATACTGGTTTTGTGGCTTTCCCACCCCAATTTCCAGTGAGCTGGGGCCATGCACACGGCCTCCTGGGACTGATTTTATCTCCAGTTGAAAGGGATCTGGCAGTAAGGGCACCCCAGTTGGGCCTGAATGTGAGCCTCTGGATCAGGTGACAGCCCCAGGCTCAGAGTTCCACTGGGCCCCTCTACCATGGGTGACCAGGGCAGGGCCTCATTCCTTGTGAGCCCCTTGAGGAGGAGGACAGGGCAGCCCAGAGGCCCTCTTTGCTGCCCTGCCTTATCTGAGAAGCAGTGCCTGTCTAGGTAACAAAGGAAGTCTGGGGGTTGTGGCCCTGGGCAGGGCCCCAATCAGGCCACCCCATCCTGGGGAGGCAGGACCACCTGGGCCTGGAGGGGAAGCTCCCTGATATAGCATGAGGGAGCTTGCCCCTCTGAGCATACCCTACCGGGACCCCATAGTGAGGTCTGCCTGAGAGGGAACTCCCTCTTGGACCCTTGAGCCCAGCTCCCTCAGCCTCTGCCCTCTGTCCTGACCACAGGACTTGCTGTCATTCACTGTGCACTCACCGTGTCTCCAGCACTCTGCTTGCGTTAACCCATTTAACCCCCACAGCAACCCTGAGGGGGGCCACATTGTTATCCCTACTGGACAGATGTGGGACTGAGGCCGGAGTAGGTGGGTATCCTGCCTGAGTCCACACAGCCAGTGAATGGCGGAGCCCTAATTTTCTCACCTCTGAGCCTCTTTCCACTGGCTCCTTGCCCCATCAGGCCTGGGCATTCTGGATTGTTCCAGGCTGGATAATTAGTGGTGTAGAGGCACGTCCCTTGGCCCTGCCCCCAACACAGTTGCCCTCACTGAGCTAATGATACCTGAGTTGAGCACTCAGCGCCCATTCAGTGTTAGAAGGGACAGCCATCTGAAAACCGATCCTTCATAAGCCATCATGTAGGGTTATCTAGGATGCCAGGTCCTATCCTCAAAGCTCTGGATGAGAGGCTTTTCTTAGAATTCAGTACCAGGAAATGTTTTGTCTCTCTCCTGAGGACCTGTTGGACTTCCTCCCTCTTGCAGCAGAACTAGAACTGATCCTCTTTCCTTTTTTTCCTAGCCTACTAGGGAACTCAGGGCTAAGTGATTAAGATTACCTTCATCATTAAAGTTCTGGCTTCCCCTTTTCTCTGCCTTTGGATTTCCTATTTGAAACTTAATTTCTTTCAGTGTGTATTTGGTATTTACACAAGAAGTTGTAGCATGTTCCCTCCTCTCCCCGTTCCACCCCCGAAAGATTCGGTCATAAGGACAAAATCCCTTCATAAGGATCACTCCTGAGGCCTCTGCTCAAGAATTTATCATGTAAGAACCTGGACTCTAATCCCAGCACAAAGAGGCCTCCGAAAAAGCTATTGTGAGTTCCCCCTGGCCTCTCTCTGAACCAACCTAGTTGGGACCTTGAGGTTGTGTGTGGGTTGGGCAGAGAGAATTTTGGAGCCGGACCAGGCTGGTCCTGACACTTCCCAGCTCCTTAAGCCTTCACTTGCCCATCTGAGAAGTGGATTTTTCAGAGGAAAAAATGAGCTGCCTGAGACCTTAGCCAGAGACCTGGCACTCAGGCCATTTCTTTCACTCCCTGCTGGGCCTGGCCATATTGCACAGAGAGGAGGGTTTAGCCTTTGGCTGCATGGGTCAGTGATGGGGCAGTGAGCAAAAACAAACCCAACCTAAAGCACTAAATGGAAGAAAAGGTAGGCAATCAGTATTTCTTGAGCATCTGCTGTATGCCAAACATCATTTCACTTTTTCATTTTTCCTCTCCATGACCCTAGAGACTGGGTCTTATTGCTCCCATTCTATGGATACGGAGACTGAGGCTCAGCCCAAGACTTCACAGCTGGTAAGAGGGAAGCCCCCCCTTTCCCACCACAGCATGCTGTGCCTCCTGAGCTGTTCAACCAAGGTTAGGATGGGGGGGTGGTATGCCAGGTCCTGGCAGGGGACACTCACCAGTGCGGTCATCGCTGTCATTGAAGTCCACTTGGACAGAGTGGCCATTGTTGGTGATACTGAGGGACGTGCAGGCCTCGTAGGAAAGCTCCAGTGGCTGCAGGCTGGGTGAGTACACAGCCTGGCTTGACACGATGTTGATGGGTGACTGGCGGTCGCCCTGGGCAATGGGATACAGCTTGTGCCACTGTGAGGGGCCTGCAGGTGGGGGGTTGGAGGGCTCAGGCCAGCTCAGATCTCCGAACTGCAGGCTGAGGGCACACACAGGGGCTGGTCTCCCTGGCATCGTTTCAGAGGGGAGCCCTGCTTTGGGGCTGTGCAGCCTGGAGCTCCAATCCCAGCGCTGCCACCTCCCCTCTCAGCCTCCATTTTCTTTTTCTTATTTTATTGTGCTTTAGGTGGAAGTTTACAGCTCAAGTTAATTTCTCATACTGCTTTGTGACATTGATTGCAGTCCCTACTATGTGACAGCACACTTCCCCTTTTCACTCCAGGTTCCCTGTGTCCATTTATCCAGTTCTTGTCCCTTCTTGCCTTCTTGTCTTGCTTTTCGGCAGGAGTTGCTCACCGGCATTTCCTTGTCTGTGAAATGGTCTCATTAAAACTCACCTCCCAGGGCTCTTAGTGAGCCCAGACAGGCAATGCATGGAAGGGAGCATAACACAGCTACAAGCTCAGGAGTGGTGATGGGTAGTGAGTCCCCCCAACGTCCAACACACACTCAGGGAGGCGCCCAGTCCTCTGAGGTACCTGGCCTCTTCCTGCACCCGGAGAGCTTTAGTGTTGGTGTTTGGGATAATAATAACAAAAGCTCACGTCAGCCTAGCTTTCACTCTGTCACACGCATTTGTTCACTGACTTCTCACAACCACCCTGTGAAGCAGAAACTACCATGATAACCATTTCACAGATGAGGGAACTGAGGGCCCTGTATGCACACATGTGGGTGCGCAAATGCACACTTAAGCATTGGTGTAAACACACAGCATGTGCATGTACTGCCCCCAGGTGCCCTCCCCAGGCACATGCTTACAGGTCCAGAGAGATCCCTGTATGGGAGCACATGGGTGCACAGTGACCTGGGCTCGCCAGGCCCAGCAACACGCATGTGCACAAACACACACAGCCCTGCCGACCGCATTTGGCACATGCATATGCACCCTCACACGCAAACACCCCTGTTGCAAACCCAGGTCTGCATGAAGGGCCCATAGCAAAATACATGCCCGTGCACACCCACACCTGCACACCCACGCCCACGGGCACCCACCACCTGCCTCCCAGAGGCTCCATCTGCAGCTGAGAGGCTCCGCATCTCCCTGGGGAACATCCTGAGATGCAGCCTATTTTTAGAGTCACTGCCGGCTGGTGCTTCTCCCCCTTTTTGGCTTCTTAAGTTTTCCTGGGAAAACAGCAGCAGGTGCCGACAGAGCAGTGTCCCCAATGGATGACTCAGAATCGCGGCCCAGCCCCACTGGGTTATTTTTGAAGCCCTGTGAGCACGACCACATGCCAGCACCTCTGTCCTCTGTCCTTCCTTTCCTCATTGCCCCTAGACTGAGCCACTCAGGTTGGCTGGGGCAGGGCCATGCAGGACACTGGATGTTCAGAGCTTGTGGGCAGGACTAGCAAGGACAGCTGGAGTTGAGGACTCCAGGGATAGCACCTGGAAGCTGGCTCAGAGCTGTGCATGCAAGTGCAGGGGGAGGCGGGATGATCTTCTATGGGCTCTGTCAACCTGCTTTTTCTTTGCCTCTCTCCATCTCTGTGCCTCTCTGTTGCCATTCTCTGAATGCCTTTTTCCTCTTTCCAGCTCCTGCATGCCCTGAAGATCTGGAGTTTCCTCCCTCAAATATGCTCCTGTGTTCCTGGGGCCCCAGAAGGGGCCAGAGTCTCCATAGCACCTCACTGATTCCCTATGGCCCATTGCAAACTACTAACCCCCCAGACTTCAGCCCAACCATCCCCCCTCAGAGTAACTGCCTTTTTTTCAGAGAAAGAGGGCTGGGGATGCTTCTCCCCCTAGCACTTTCTCTTCTTCCCACCCCCACCTGTACTGCCTGGGTTTCCAGGATCCTCCTGTAAGCCTGGATCTTGGGTCCTTCGGGGAATGAGGGAAAATGCCCCAGGACTGGGCCCTCCCCAACTCTCCCTGCCCTACTTGGTGAGAAATAGCCCCCAAATGGAGTTGACCTGCCCTAGACCCACACTCAAGTCATCTGGCTCTCACCTTCTGCCTCTTCTGTCTTCCACTGCACCCTAAGGAAACTGAGGTAGGATCAAGACTAGGAGGCCCGTGTGGCCCACAGGTTCTCACGGCTCCCACCCGGACGTACTCAGACACCCTGCTCTGAGTGATCACTCACACACATGCATGCGCCCCCAACTGCCCCATGCCCTCACGACACAACAAGGTGCTCGGACACTTCCGCGGGGCAACTCTCTCCCGGGGACAACGAGCCCTTGACCACGCGGAGACCAGCTTCCCCGAGGTCCCCGCTACATGCGGTGCGCGCTCCCCGCACAGACACCGGCGCACAGCGTTCCGCCCTAGCCGCCGGGGAACACCTCCACCTCGGGTGAGTGAGCGCGAGGGTCGGAGCGAGCTCGGCAGTCAGGGGCTGCGCGTAGGAGGCGGCAGGACGCGCTCAGCCTCCTGGTCGCTCGCTCGCGGCAGTCCAACCGGGGCGCCGAGCGGACTTTGCGCCAAGCACAGGGGAGCCAGTGCTTGAGCCGGCTGGGTGGGCCGCGCTCCCAAGGCTGGACTGGGGGGGGGGGGGGTCCCAGTCCGGCCGGAGGTGGGGTCCTGCGGGTCCAGTATCCTCAGCTGGAAGTGAGGATCTGGGGCGAGATCTAGAGGGTTGGGGTGGGCTAGGGTCTGCGCCTACCGTCGTCCTGGCCGTAGCCCCAGCCGTGGTGGCCGGTCATGCCGTTCCCGTCCCCGCAGCAGTGCACCTGTCCGCTCGGCTCTCGGTTCCGCTCGCTTGGACTGCGACTCCGGCCCGGCTTGCAGCGCAGAGCAGCCTCTTAAAGCGGCGGCGGGCGGGAGGAGCAGTTTCCAGGGGACCCGCCCCCCCACCCCACCAACGGGGCGAGAGAAGCCTGCCTTGCCCCACCCCCGCCGCCGTCCGGGCGTTGAGTCGGGAGCCTTCGAGATGGGGGGTCAGGGGGAGATAAGCCTCTCCCCCCACACCACCCACCTGGCGATGACTCTCCCTTCTTTGCCCAGCAAGTGGATGGGCGCTGAGACATGAGTCTCTGCCTCGTGCTGTGGTCTGGCACCGTTCCTCCATGCCCCCTCCCCTTCCCAGGGTTGTCCCAGAGCCTTGAATTCCGCCACCTGGGACCTGGGCTCTAAACCCTAATGGCACTGACCACCAATGACCAGAGCTGGAGCTTTCCCTGTGTGCCAGGCAGGTGCTGGGCCTTCCTCTCGTTTAACCCTCTCAGCTACCCTACAACGTTAGGTACTCCAGACCTTCCTGGGGCCCAGAGAGATGAAGTTCTCTGTCCAAGGTCATCCAGCAAGGCAGTGAAGGATTCACACCCAGTCTGTCTCATCCAAACACTGCACTCTTTACCATTTCCCCTTGAGTCTCAGGGCAAGGGGGTCCAATGAGTGTGGGGGGTCTGGGAGCCCTGGCATAGAGGCATTCCGTCAGGACTAGTGGGGGAGAGTGAGAGCAATCCAAACCTCTTACCCAGGTGGAAGCAGGGCCCCCAAAGGGGAAGTGGGGGCAGGTGACATCAACCAGTGGGTATGGGAACAGACACCAACTGACTTGCCCACAGAACCAGGTTTGAGGCCTGCCGCCCACTCCCCTCTCATTCTCTCCAGTGTTATCATCAGGGACTCTGCCTATTCCTTTACAGACCACCATTTGTCCTTCTTCTCCTTGATGCTGTATGACCTTCAGCACATCTGCAGGCAGCTCAAGCCCTCCACCCTGCACTCCATATCGGTGCCTGCCTTGGCCCAGCATTTTCCCACCAGCGAGTCCTGGTCCTTGTTGCGCCCTCTACCTGGGACTTCCTCTGCTTTCCACCCACTGGCTCCAGCCAGCCCAATCTGATTCATCTTAGGATGTCGCCCTGTGCCAAGGGCAGGGCTTGTCTTTGGCTAGGCTTTAGCAGGCTGTTTTTTGAAGACAGGTGGGTGGATGGGTGGACAGACAAAGGATCCCACCTGGGACCCTGTACCCAGCAAGAGTAGAAGGGATGGTCAGTCAGGCCCTGCATGTGATTGACTTTGTCAAGGAGTCTGGCATCCCATCTGCCTGGCTGCCCCACATCTCTGTGCCTGTCTCTATCTCCCTCTCCCAGGCCCTGAACTCCAGAGCCCCAGATAGAGTTGTGCAGATTGATGACTGGTTGGCTGGGCTGATGTCAGTGACTTCTTAGCCCTGCTGAGGTGCCTGTCTCTGGCTCAGAAGTGGTAAGGGACCCTTAATATAAATCTGATCCTGGGTTGGGCGCAAGGGACTCAGAACAGAGATGCATGGGGTGATCCCCAGGACCAGCATGTGATAGATTACAACAGTATCAAGGCCCAGGCCTCCAAGCCAGGAATGTCATCTTCAGACCACCAGCTACCATTCTTCTGGGGGCATCCTGACACTCTTAGGAACCTGGGAATGGGCTCAGATGTGTCTACTCCTTTGGCCCACTTCCTCCTCACAACGACCCAGGCCTTTTCCATATTTATTTATAGTATTTAACAGAAATAAAATCGAGATTATTCATATAGTTTTGTGACCAGCTTCATCGACGTAGTAACCCTGGGAGGGATTTTCATCCCATTTTATAGATGAGGACAGCAAGGCTCAGAGGGGTTGAGTATTGGGGTAGAAGATGCGCAATGAATGACAGTCTGCTGATTCCCTTGTTCAACATTGTTGTCTAAAATTACAGGGAGGGGAGGAAGTGGATTTTAATTTGATTCTTATTTGCATATATATATGCAAGGACTCTTTCTGGAAGGAAGAACATAAGAGAAGGTAGTGTTTGCCTCCTGGGAGGAGATCTGACCGAGGAGTGGGGGAGGGAGGGTGCGGAATGGGGGTGGGAAAGACACTTTTTACTGCCTACTCCTTTGTACCCTTCAAAAGAATTAAAGTGTGTGTTGCCGTTTAACAACCAAATAAAAGTTGATCCAGTTCTTTCCTTCCTGCATCCTGTCTTCAGCTCTCCTGCTCTGGCTGCTGGGAACTCAGGCAGGTGGGAGGAGCACAATGGAGTCTGCCCTTCTCAGGTGAAACTGATTGTCCTGGCAGACCTTCCACTCTGGTCAACCTGGAAGAGTAGATGCCCCCGTTCAGGTGATCCCAGCCTCAGTTACGGTCTGCTTTAAAGATAAATTTGGTTTCTCTGCTTAGGCGTTTACTCTTTGGTCTCTCTGGCATAGGTGGCTCCTGGTTTTTGCTGTTTATGGGAGACAGTGCAGGGAGTGTGGGGGGGAGGGGACAGTGAAGGGCCCAGGGAGGAGGGCATGAACAGCTTGCACAGCCACACCTCACTTGTCAAGTGACCTTGGGCGGATATCACTTCCCCTTTCCGAAGTACAGTGAATGCTCTACAATGAAGTGACTATTCCTGCCCTGCCTACCTCATAGGAATCCCTGTGAACATTGCTTGAGACAAAAGATATCCAATGCTGCACCAACAGGCAGAATCATGCTTCCGACTTAGCTTATATTATGCACAAGGCCAGTGGGCCAGGCTGAAGCCCTGTAGCCTGGAGACTCTAACATCAAAACTACAGTTCCTTGTATTTTTTAAACATTTCCATTCCAAGTATACGCATGTCTTCATGCAGAGGGATGGAATGGGCCTGAGCTGTGGACTCAGACAGACCTGGGCTTGGCACCCAGCATCACGGGCTGTGTGACCTGAAGCTAGCTGCTTAACCTCTCTGGGCTTGAGTTTTCACATCTATAAGATGGTGTCTCATTAGTACCACAAGTGGGTGGCTTTAACAAACAGAAATTTATTTTCTCACAGTTTAGGAGGCTAGACGTCCAAATTTAGGGTGCCAGCTCTAGGGGAAGGCTTTCTCTCTCTGTTGGCTCTGGAGGAAAGCCCTTGTCTCTTCTGAGCTTCTGCTCCTGGGCAGTCATCATGTGGCTTGGCCTGTGTCTTCCCCCATCTCTGATTTTTCTGTTTACTTAATTTCCTTTATATCTCAAAAGAGATTGACTCAAGATACACCCTACACTACTTCTATCTCATTACCATAACAAACACAAGCTATCCCCAAATGGGATTATAACCACAGGCATACCAAAAAACCAATCCCATAGCCATGGAGTTGATTCTGACTCGTAGCAACCCTATAGGACAGAGTAGAACTGCCCCATAGGGTTTCTAAGGAGCTGCTGGTAGATTCGAATTGCTTACCTCTTGGTTAGCAGCCGTAGCTCTTAACCACTGCACCGCCTGAGCTCCAACCACAGGCAAAGAGGCTAGGATTAACAACACGTATTTTGAAGGGACACAAGTCAATCCATAACAGATGGGAATACAGAGTCTAGGGCGCTGTTTGTTAGGAGAGTCAGATAAGGTGATGTCTGTGAGGCTCCTGCTACCTAGGACCTTTGCTCTTTTTTTTCTCTTAGCTCTTTGGTCACATTTAAACCCCAAAACATTCCTTTTCCAATTATAATGGTGACACCTATTCGTTGTCAAACATTTGAAAGACTCAGAAAAGAACAAAGAAGAAAATTAAAACCACTGGCCATGTCACTACACAAGGATCCCTGCCAGGCTTTTTTGACATGTTTTAGTAGTACTTAAACAAACAAATGAAACAAAATCAAGATCATATGTATAGCTCTATGACCAATTTATTTCACTTAATACCCTGTGGTAAGAATTGCCCCCGCCCTAGATCAGCCTTGGAGAACTTCACCCTTAATAATAACACGCTGTTCTGGTCTATGGGTTGTTTCTGGTTTTTTCACTACTGCAAATAGCACTGCAGTGAACATTCTTATTTACATATCTTTCTATGTGTTTCCAGTGATTTCCTTAGAATAAAGTGAAATTAGCAAATCAGTTGATACACACATGGCCAGTAATACATTTTCAAATGTAGAAGGTACATGTCAGAGTCACAGAAGAATGCCAGGCCTTTCCTCTGAGGTGCCTCAGGGTGGACTCAAGCCTCCAACCTTTTGGTTAGCAGTTGAGGGTATTAACCATCTGCACTACCTAGATAGACTAAAAAAAAAAAAAAAAAATCAAACCTGTTTCGTCGATTCTGGCTTGTGGCAGCCGTGTGGGACAGAGTGAAACTACCCCATGGGGCTTCCCGGGAGCAGCTGGTGGATTCAAACTGCGGACTTTTTGGTTGGCAGCTGAGCTCTTGACCACTGAGCCACCAGGGCTCCACCTAGATAGAAGGACAGCCTAAAATAAAAGCAGCCCAGGAGGGCCTTTAGGGGTCCCAGTTGGAGCATATGTCTAGGCCCTTCCTGCCTGCATTTATTTCATCTGCTTCTCCCAAGCCCAGTTTGAGAGCAGAGTTGGCCAGGAGGGGAAGCAAAGGGCTACCGCCCCTAAACCAGCACTTGGGGCAGAGAATGCAAGATGAGATGGGACTAGTTCAGGGACCATGATCTTCCTACCAGATGACTTCTGTAAAGCAGATTTGGGGACCAGGGACACTTAGGACTTAATAAGATCTCAGCCAGGTGAGAGGCACCGCAGGCTTCCGAGGGCCTTCTTCCCTGTCCAAGCTGCCAAGTGTAAAAGAAAAAAAAAAGGTAGAAAGTACAGCAAAAAGACAGCCAATCTGTAAAAATGGCATGGTGGGGGCCTCTGACCTCCTCTAACTTCACAAGGGGGAAGAAGAATCAAGATCAACAGCCCAAGGGTGATTCCAATGAGGCGGAGGTCAGTCATGTCTCTACCCTCCAACCTTTTTACCAATTCTGATACCAACCATCCCTCCCACGGCATTCTACTTCTCTGCTGGGTTCCATAATTTGTTTCAATGGCCACCCAGAACTCACAGACAATACTCATGATTATGGGGCTTACTAGGGAAGTAACAGTTTACAATTCAGGTTTAGGAATGCTCAGAATACAATTCTTCTATCAGGACAGCCTCTTCCTAGCTGCGCCCACAAACATGCCTCTCTCTGGCCCTCCACCTCTGCCCTGCTAGGGCAAGTGTTACAAAGCTCTTTTAGTTCTGCTTATAAGTGCACGCAGGCACTGCTCTCTGCCAGAAGCCTTGGCCCAGAAGGTGCTCAGCTCTCTCACTCTGTGGGTTGCGTGAGCCTAGCTCTATCACCAAATGCGTGGAGGCACCCCATTCCACCAGGAAACCTCCTGCCCAAAGGAGCTCAGCTCTCTCAATCGATGGGTCAGCATACCCACTGTAACTAACTTGCTCTGTGGGCCAGGGGCCCACTGCTTTGTCTCCCGCTGGTCTCTTGGTTCTGCTGCCTCTGCTGCTGTTGTTTCTCTTCTGCTGCTTCTTGCCATCTTGCACTATCTCAGGTGTTATAGCGCTCTCTCTCTGTCTCCTGGGTCTAGGAGGATCCCAGTGCAGGGACCCTGGGTCCGAAGGATGTGCTCCGCTCCTGTCTCTTCTTCTTGGTGGTAGTCAGGTCCCATCTCTGCTCTGGAATTGGCTCTCTTTTAAGCTTAGCAGGTTGGCAAAGCTGACCAATCCCCTCGTTAGGGTTTCATACACCTTATTTGCGTGGTCCCATCCCCACAAGCGTGTCTTGCACCTTATCTGCATTATTAGTAAGCTATCTAATCTCCTTGGTGGACCACAAGCCCTCATTTGCATAGCCCCACTCAGTCTTTTGGTGGGAGTTACAAGACCATAGCAAGAAAGCCAAATAAAAGCAATCCTTTGTACTGCACAACCCAATTAAAAAATGGGGAAAGGACTTGAACAGACACTTCTTCATAGAAGATATACAAATTGCTAATAAGCACATGAAAAGGTGCTCAACATCATTAATCATTAGGGAAATACATATCAAACCACAACAAGATGCCACTTCACATCCACCAGAATGGCTGTTACCAGAAAAAAATGAAAACTAGCAAGTGTTGTTGAGGATATAGAGAAATTGGAGCCCTTGGGCACTGCTGGTAGGATTGTAAAATGGTGCAGCCAAGATGGAAAATAGTTTGGAAGTTCCTTAAAAAGTTAATCATAGAATCATAGAATTACCATATGACCCAGCAATTCCATTCCTAGGTATATACTCACAAGATTTGAAAGCAGGGACTCAAACAGATACTTGTATACCAGGATTCATTGCAGCATTATTTGCAATAGCCAAAAGGTGTAATCGATGCCAAAGGTTCATCAACAGATGAATATCCATAAACAAGATGTGCTATATACATATAATGGAATATTATTTAGCCACAAAGAGAAATGAAATTCTGATATGTGCTATGACATGGATGAAACTTGAAAATTTCATGCTGAATGAAATACATCAGACACAAAGGACAAATACTGTATGATCTCATTTATATGGAATATCTGGAGTAGGCAAATCCATAGGGACTGAAATTTATTAGTGCTCACCAGGGACTTCAGGGAGGGGGAAATGGGAGTTATCACTAAGGGGAACTGAATTGCTTCTGTTTGGGGTGATGAAAAACTTCTGGAAATGGGTAGCGATGATGGTAACATAAAATGGTGAATGCAATTAACGTCACTGAATTGTACACTTAAAGTGGTTAAAAGAGCGAACTTTTCGTTATATATATAACCACAATAAAATAAAAAAATATTTTTAATGTAGAAAGTATGGTGGAAGTAGTTTCAGAAATTTGTTCCTTTATTCAACAAACATTTATAGAAGGCTTATTAGGCACTGGTGATACAGCTGTGACCAGTACAGACCCACGGCTGCCTCAGGGAGTTCATGGGGTAGGAAGGACAGGCAAGAGAAAGGCCAATAAGTGCAAGGTGATAGGGCTAGGATGGGCAAGGGCAGGCAGGGAGGGCTGGTGGCTGAGTCCTGGGGAGGCATCCTGGGATGTGATTCATCCTTCCTGGCTGGTTTCCCAGAGACTATAAGCTCTTCCAGGGCAGAGGTAGCCCCAAACTTCCTGGAAGCTAAAGTTCCAGTCTCTCCTGGCTGATACCAACCAGGATGGGTGAAATAACAGACCTGAGCTTAGGTCGGTTCATATCTCTTGGTGTGTTTGTTTGTAATCCTCATACCTCAACGTACTAGCTATGCCTTAGGGACTTCACTCACCTCTCTAAGCCTCTGCTGTCTCATCTATAAAACAGGGTTAGCAAGGGTATCTATTGCATTGGATGGTTTAGAGCACAAAACGAGGCAGGTCAAGGACCTGCGTGGCATATAGTAAGTGCTCAGTAAATGGGCTAGTGTTGTGGTTATGAGGATTCCCTGGTAGTACAAATAGTTAAGTAGCTTAGCTACTAGCTGAAAGGGCGGTGGTTCAAACCCACTCTGAGTTACCTCAAAAGAAAGGCCTGGCAATCTACTTCTGAAACATCACAGCCATGAAAAACCTTATGGAGTGCAGTTCTACTTGGCAACACATGGAGTTGCCATGAGCCAGAAGCGACTTGATGGCAACAGGTATTATGGTTTTGGGGCTCAGTTTTCTACGTGTTCAGTGGGAGGTTGGCCCAGGACAGTGGTTCTCAAACTTCAGTAGGCATTAGAATCACCTGGAGAGCTTGTTAAAACAGTTTCCTGGGCCCCACCTCAGAGTTTCTGATTCCGCAAGTCTGAAGTGGGGCATGAGAATTTGCATTTCTAACAAGTTCCCAGGTGATATTGATGCTATTGGTCCAGAACCATACTTGGAAAGCCAGCGGCCCAAATGAATGGGGCTGTGGCTTCTTGGTCTGATACTGATTCTTGGCCCTGCACAACAGGAAAAAAATCACCTGTGGGCTCTGAGTTACCAGATGGCAGGAACTGTGTCTGATTAGCCTCCATGGCTCCAACACAGTCACCCTTACTGGCATAGGACTACCTTTATGCAGCCGGAATAGGCATGGAGACAAAGTGCCAGGGAAACTAAACAGTAGCACTTTGTGTCCCAGGTTGACACCGCTTGGTGTGGGGCTTGTGTCCCTCGCTGGAAGGCCGTATTTCATGGTGGTGCTGGGTCTGTCATGTTCATCTTTCTCAGTGGTAAATCTCCCTGGTGAGTTTGCACAGAAGAAGGGGAGCATGGGGAAGCATGAGAGTTGCAATAAACCAGGTGACGATCTGCTACCTGCCTTTCCTGGCAGCCTTAGAATTTCTCTCACTTAAGCCACAAGGTGTAAATAATGCCTGGTCAGGCTGCAGTGTGGGTAGCATGGCAGCCTTAGCATTCACCAGGGAACCCCCCAGGCCCAGAATCCTTTCATGTTATCCGTCAGGAAAGGTCCAAGCAGATACTGGCTCAGCTAACATGTACCGAAGGCCCACCATATGCCAGGTTTGTTATATATATGTATTTTGTTGTCATTGTTGATAGGTGGCATGGAGTAGGTTCTGACTCATGGTGACCCTATGTACAACAGAACGAAACACTTCCCAGTCCTGCGTAACAGATATTTTACCACAATAAAATAAAGAGCAGGCATCTCACACCACAGCATCCTTTATTCCTCCAGCAGCCCCACCAAAAGGATCAGAATAACAATAATAATATGATCACATGTATTGCGTTCTTACTATGTTTCACACATTTTTTTCCCAGCAAATCCTCATAAAAACACCATTAAAAACCAAACCTGTTGCCATCGAGTCAATTTCAACTCCTAGTGACCCTGAAGGACAGATTAGAACTGCCCCAGAGAGTTTCCAAAGCTGAAATCTTTACAGAAGCAGACTGCTCTATCTTTTTCCCACAGAGTGGCTGGTGGGTTCACACCTTTGATCTCATGGTTTGTAGCGGAGCGCTTTAACCACTGTGCCACTAGGACTCCTGAGAACTCCATTAACCAAAAACTCACTTCTGTTGAGTTGATTCTGACTCATAAAAATCCCATAGGATTTCCAAGGCTGTAAATCTTTTTTTTAAACATTTTATTTTTGTCTATGTGTAAGTTTACAGAGCAAATTAGTTTCCATGCAGCAATTTATACACAGCTTGTTTCATGACGTTGGTTGCAAACCCCTGAATGTGTCAGCACTCTCCCTACTTCCTCTCTTGGTTCCCAGTGTCCATTTGCCAAACTTCCCTGCCTCTACCGTCCTTCTGAACTTTGCTTTTGGGCAGATACTGCCCTGTAGGTCTCATCTAGTTGATTGTTCTGAGGTGCACATTCCTCAATGGTGTTACCGTTCATTTTATAGGCCTGTCTATCGAAAAAGAAAAAAAAAAAAAATTTTTTTTTTCTTTTTCTATTGTATGGCTATAATATGATCTCCGGGAGTGTTTTTGGTTCTAAGTTTGAAGGGTGTCTAAGGGCCATAGTTTCGAGGGTTTCACCAGTCTCTATCAGACCAGAAAGTCTGGTCTTATTTATGAGTTTGAATCTACAAAAACAGATTTGGTTTTTTTTTTATTTTTAGTCTATCTAGGTAGTGCAAATGGTTAGTGCAAAAGGTTAATGGTTAATACCCTCAACTGCTAACCAAAAGGTTAGAGGCTCGAGTCCACCCTGAGGCACCTCAGAAGAAAGGCCTGGCATTCTTCTGTGACTCTGACATGTACCTTCTACATTTGAAAATGTATTACTGACCATGTGTGTATCAACTGATTTGGTAATTCCACTTTATTCTAAGGAAATCATTGGAAACACATAGAAAGATATGTAAATAAGAATGTTCACTGCAGTGCTATTGGCAGTAGTAAAAAACCAGAAACAATCCATACACCAGAACAGTGTGTTATTATTAAGGGTGAAGTTCTCCAAGGCTGATCTAGGAAAAAAAAAAAAAGCAGGGGGTAATTCTTACCGTAGGGTATTAAGTGAAATAAATTGGTCATAGAGCTATACATATGACCTTGATTTTGTTTCATTTGTTTGTTCAAGCACTACTAAAACATGTCAAAAAAGCCTGGCAGGATATTCATGAATATGCTGACAGTGGTGATCCTTGTGTAGTGACATGGCCAGTGATTTTAATTTTCTTCTTTATTCTTTTCTGAGTCTTTCAAATGTTTGACAATGAATAGGTGTCACCAGTATAAGTGGAAAAGGAATGTTTTGGGGTTTAAATGTGACCAAGGGGTTAAGAGAAACAAAGAGCAAAGGTCCTACGTAGCAGGTTTCTCTCCCACTCTGTCCATGACCTACTTTACTGTGGTCCCTGTCAGAGTCGTAGGTAGTGCTAGTGGGGCACCATCTAGTTCTTCTGGTCTGAGGCTAAAGGAGGTCATGGTTCATGTGGTCCATTAATCCTTCAGTCTAATTGTTTCCTGGAGTCCTTGGTTTTCTTTCCTCTTCTTTGCTCTGGACAGGAAGAGATCAACTATATCTTAGATGGCCGCTCGAAAGCTTTTAAGACCCCAATTGCTACTCACCCAGGTAGGTTGTAGAACATTGTCTATATGGATTGTGATATGCCAGTTGACCTAGACGTCCCCCCACACTATGGTCCCTAGCCCTCAAGTCCAGTATCCTGGTCCTGGGAGGTATATGGTTAAGGTCAAGAAGATTTTATGACTGTGTCCCCTCTGTGCAGTATTGCACACATGGAGGTATTTGCAGGGTGTACACATATGTATGTATATAGGTGTAGTTCCCCATGCTCTCCCTCCCTGTTCACCTTACATATCTACCTATCTATCCACTCACACATTATTATTTGTAATCACTGTTGTTGCAGTATAAGGCTGTAAATCTTTACTGAAGCAGACTGCCACATCATTCTCCTGAAGATTGGCTGGTGGGCTTAAACCACTGACCTTTTGGTTAGCAGCCAAGCACCTTAACCACTGCGTCACTAGGGGTCCTCAGCCTTTGGTTAGCAGCTGTAGCTCTTAACCACTATGCCACAAGGGCTCCATTAAACCAAAAAAAATCAAACCCAGTGCTGTCGAGTCGATTCCGACTCATAGCAACCCTGTAGGACAGAGTAGAACTGCCCTGTAGAGTTTCCAGGGAGTGCCTGGCGGATTTAAACTGCCAACCCTTATGGTTAGCTGCTGTAGCACTTAGCCACTACACCACCAGGGTTTCCAGAACTCCATTAGGTGGGTATTATTATTATCCTCGCCACCCATCTGTCAGTTTGTTGTACTGTGGTGGCTAGTGTGTTGCTATGATGCTGGAAGCTATGCTACTGATATTTCATATACCAGCAGGGTCATCTATGATGGATAGGTTTCAGTAGAATTTCCAGACTAAGACGAGGAAGAGCGGCCTGGAGATGTACTTCCAAAAATTTGTCAATGAAAACTTTATGGATCAGAACATTGTCCGACTGATTTGCTTTGGACATGTCATCTGTAGGGATCAATCATTGGAGAAGGACATCATGTTTGGCAAAGTAGAGGGCCAACGAGGATGAGGGCGACCCTTGGTGCCATGCATTGGCACAGTGGCTGCAATGATGGACTAAAACATGTGGCAGTTGTGGGGACGACACAGGACTGGGCATCGTTTTGTTCTGTCGTACCCAAATCATAGCTGACTTGACATTTTTTTTTTTGCGCTTTAAGTGAAAGCTTACAAATCAAGTCAGTCTCTCATCCAAAAACTCATATTCACCTTGCTATGTACTCCTAGTTACTGTCCCTCTAATGAGACAGCACCCTCCTCCTCTCCACTCTGTATTCCCCGTGTCCATTCAGTCAGCTCCTGTCCTCCTTTGCCTTCTCATCTCGCCTCCAGACAGGAGCTGCCTACATATAGTCCAGTCCAATCCGTGTCTGAAGAGTTGGCTTTGGGAATGGTTCCTGTCTTGGGCTAACAGAAGGTCTGGGGACCGTGACCTCCAGGGTCCCTCTAGTCTCAGTCAGACCATTAAGTCTGTTCTTTTTATGAGAATTTGAGGTCTGCATCCCACTGTTCTGCTCCCTCAGGTGTTCTCTGTTGTGTTCCCTGTCAGGGCAGTCATCAGTTATAACTGGGCACCATCTAGTTCTTCTGGTCTCAGGCTGATGTAGTCTGGTTTACATGGCCCTTTCTGTCTCTTGGGCTTGTAATTACCTTGTGTCTTTGGTGTTCTTCATTCTCCTTTGCTCCAGGTGGGTTGAGACCAATTGATGCATCTTAGATGGCCACTTGCTAGCGTTTAAGACCGCAGATGCCACTCACCAAGGTGGGATGCAGAATGTTTTCTTAATAGATTTTATTACGCAAATTGTCCTAGATGTCCCCTGAAACCATGGTCCCCAGGTCCCTGTCCCTGCTACTCTGGCCTTGGTAGTGTTTGGCTTTGTTCAGGAAACTGCTTTGCTTTGGTTTAGTCCAGTTATGCTGAACTTTCCTGTACTGTGTGTTGTCTTTCCCTTCACCTAAAATAGTTCTTGTCTACTATCTAATTAGTGAATACCTTTCTCCCTCCCTCCCCACCCTGTAACCATCAAATAATATTCTTCTGTGTTTAAACTATTTCTTGAATTTTGCTACTGACTAATTTCACTCAGCATAATGCCTTCCAGATTCCTCCATGTTATGAAATGTTTCACGGATTCATCATTGAACAACAACGTTTTACAGATGAGGACAATGAGGTTCAGAAGAACAAAGTGAGTTGCCCAATGTCACACAGCTAAGAAGAACAGGTGGTGGGATTAGTCATTAGCCAGCAGCCTTCTTGCCCCATTATGGATTGAATTGTGTCTCCCAAAAATGTGTGTTAACTTGGCTAGGGCATGATTCCCAGTATTGTGTAATTGTCCACAATTTTGTGATGTGATGTGATTATCCTATGTGTTGTAAACACTAACATCTATGATATAAATGAGGCAGGATTAGAGGCAGTTATGTTAGAGGCAGGATTAGAGGCAGGACTCAATCTACAGGATTAGATTGTATCTTGGGTAAAGCTCTTTTGAGATATAAAAGAGAGAAGTGAGCAGAGAGGAGAGGGACCTCATACCACCAAGAAAGACGTGCTGGGAGTGGAGTTTGTCCTTTAGACCTGGGGTCCCTGCATTGAGAAACTCCTAGACCAGGGGAAGATTGATGACAAGGATCTGCTCCCAGAACTGACAGAGAGAAAGTCTTGCCTGGGAGCTGGCACCATGAGTTTGCACTTCTAGCCTCCTAGACTATGAGAGAATAAATTTCTCTTTATTAAAGCCATCCAGTTATGTTATCTCTGTTATAGCAGCACTAGATAACTATGTCCCATTATGTAGGAAAAATTATACTGAGCTATCTTTTTTTTACAGATACCACCAACAGAAACCTTCTCAAAATCATGTATTTCTTCGGTAGCAACATGACTCCCCCCTGATTTTGGGGGGTGGTTCCTTTTATTTAGTCAATGACTGCACTGAACGTGAGAGGTTGTGCGGTGAACTTTCACTTGCCACTTTTTGACCTTGCCACGTTACCTGGGCGTATTTTATTATCCCTTATATTTCACCTGTCCAACTGGAGAAGGAAATGTGACAGCATAAGCATATGAGGAGCTGGGAAAGCCTCATGCTTCTGTTTCCCAACAGCCATGTCCCATAGGTGCTGGGTAAGGGCCAGGGAAGGTGTGGCGGGGAGTGTGCACCCACCCTGATCCTGGAGACAACACCCAGGGACAATTGCATCTATCATCACTGCATTATTACTGTCAAACTGTGACACCTCCCCTGTTCCCAACCAAGGGTAAGGTAGGGGTGGGCATTGGGACCTGTGCTCATTTTCACCTTATTTCAGGCCATTATTATTAACCTGAAGGTGCCTATAGGGTCTGGGAAGTAGAGGGGGAGGAATCCTTGTCTCCCTCCCTGCTGGTCTCCTGACTTTCAGCTCTTTCCCTTTCCCTCAGCCTTATGGCAGTGGCCCCTTCCTTCCCACCCATCCCCACAGGGCAGCGATCCTCTTCCTGAAGAGTGGCTCTTCAGGAAGTAGCGGACATTAACTTCCTCCTTGCAAGTTCACAGTCCTCACAGCCTGGCTCCTGCTGTCTCTCAAACCTCCCCTGACCACTTCCTACCCCTCGTCTGACTCCCCAGGACACCAAACTCACTCTAGAAGCTACGGCTCAGCCTGCAGTGCTTTCGCCGCCTCTCAAAGATGACGCTTGCTGTTCCTCCTGCTTAAAACACCCTTCCATCCCAACACCACTTGAAACATTCCTGGAAAAGGAAGAGGGTGGGGTCCCTCTGGGCACCCCTCAACATACCAGCTACCCTCTCTCTCTTCGTACATTCTCTGACAAGCACTTATTTACTGTCCCTTTTCCCTCACGGGTCTGTGAGCAACCAAAAACAGGGCCTCCTTTTTGGTAAGAGCTGGGAGCAGCTTACTTTGTGGTACAAAACATACCCTCAGGGTGTGGGCTTGTTGCAGGGAAGACTGGATGAAATGGACGGACAATAATGATCATAATAATGAAAGTTATTATTCATCCAGGATTTTTTTGTGAGTCTGGCTCTGTATATTCAAAATCTTCTTTAAGGCTAAAAGAACACTCTAACGGAGACCCACGTATCCCCATTGCTCAGACGGGGAAACTAAGGATTTGGGAGGTAAAGAGGGGATCTCACACAAGTAAATGATTAAAACCCAAGTCGGCGTGATTCCAAAGACCGAGTCCCTCACTATTACAGCATGGACAGAGGGAGAGACTGGTAGACCTGCGGGGCTGTTGCACTCGGACTGACTGGACCAGCCACCCGAGACCAGGTCCGGGTAGCGGCTGCCTACGCCTAGCGTACCGTCGACGCGTGCGCAGTGCAGTGGCGGCGCCCCCTAGGGGCGGCGCGTAGACGGCTGCGGCGGCTGCGAAGGGGCGCTCAGTGCGCCTGTGCGCGGGCGGAGGTGGTGGTGGTGGCCCTCTGCAGGGGCTCGGCTTTTCTCCGCGCGGCGAGCGCTGCCATGGCTCAGCCGGGGAAGCTGCGCAAGGAGCAGAAGTACGACCGGCAGCTGAGGTGAGCCGGGGCTTCCCGAGCGTGGCGGTCGTGCCGGCGGGTTCCCCTGCGTCCGGGGCGGGCCTGAGCGCGCGGACGGCGCGGTGGGGCCTCTCTCAGGCCTCCCGCCAGGCCAGGCCGTGTGGGGCGCGGAGAGCCGGCGCTCAGGGCTCCGACCAGGGACCCGGGGGTTCCGCGAGGGCCGGGACTCCCCCACCTCCGCCACGCGCTCTTTGGTCTGAAGGGCTCGGTCCCAGCGCCAGCCGGGTCACCAGGGCGGCCACCGGCCCCGCCACGCCGCGCTCAGCCTCTCGCCTGTAGAATGGGGGAATTGGGGATACCCCACCCCGGCGACTGAGAGCGATACCAAGTGTTAGGTATTGTTTAAAATCGGCTCTGTCCAATAAAAATATAATGCTAGCCCCAAATACGATCCACATACGTAGTTGTAAATTTTCTAGTAGCCACGTTAAAAGTGAAAAGAGACAGGTGTGATCAATTTTACCAGTATGTTTATTTAACGCAGTATATCCAAAATACTACCATTTCAACGTAATCAGTGTAAAAGCTTACTTACTGGAGATATTTTACATTCTTTTTTCCATACTGTCTTCGAGATCCTGTGTGTATTTTGCGCTTCCCAAAACCAGACCCGTTGCCATCGAGTGGATTCTGACAGTACATCTCTGAGCCACATTTCTAGTGCTCAGTAGCAACACGTGGCTAAGCCCAAACCAAACCCTGCTGCAGTCAATTTGGACTCATCCTGACCCCATGTGTTACAGAGTAGAACTGCTCCATAGGGTTTTCTTGGCTGTAATCTTTATGGAAGCAAATCGTCAGGCCTTTCCTCTGCGGTGCAGCTGGGTAGGTTCAAACTGCCAACCTTCAGGTTAGTAGTTAAGTGCAAATAGTTTGAGCCACTCAGGGACCTGCCTTGTTGGGCAGTGGAGGTCTAAGCCTTGTCCTTTGCTGCTTTCCCGCTTGCCTTTTCTCCTCACACTCCGCCTTCCTTATTTATTGAGCATTTTCTATGTGCTGAAGCGATAGAGGTAACAAAGATGCTTCCCCTCACCTCCAAGTTTCTGAAGCCCCCAACCCTAGAGAAGTTACTTTATGTACCTAAGAACAGAAACTCCCATTTGCACTACTGTCTAGGGCTGTATTACGGACTTTAGGCGCTAAAGTCTAATAGCAGCCTTGAAGGCAGACATTCTGCTTTACAGAAAGGGAAACAGCCTTGGTGAGTTTAGGTAACTTGTTTGTCCTGTGCCCTGTGTGTGTAAGCCAGGATTTAAACTCAGGCTCTTCTGGCTTTTTCAGAGAGGTGGTACTGTGTCACATCACTTTGCTTCCAGCTTCTGGCCAAAGAGGCAAGGTGGTAGAATTCCTGTAAGCAGCTTATGTTCTCTTGTAAATTCTTGGAGTTCCTTGTGTTTTGAATGCAGATATAACCATATGTGACAGAGCTGAGAAGATATTTAAGGTCACTAAGGAACTGTAATAGAAACCCTGGTGGCGTAGTGGTTAACAGCTGTGGCTGCTAACCAAAAGATCAGCAGTTTGAATCCGCCAGGTGCTCCTTGGAAACCCTATGGGGCAGTACTCCTTTGTCCTATAGGGTTAATATGAGTTGCAATCAACTCTACAGAAACGGATTTTTTAAGCAACTGTAAAAGAGCCCTGATGGTGCAAAAGGTTGGCAGATCGAATCCACCCAGCAATTCTGCAGGAGAAAGACCTGGCAGTCTGCTTCTGTAAAGATTATAACCTAGAAAACCCTTGAGGCAGCTCTCTTCTGTCACATGGAGTTGCTACGAATCAGAGGCGACTTGACAGTACCCAACAAGCAACTTTAACAAAAGAGGGGTTTTGCTGAGTTCTTGACATTTAAGAAACACACTTTACCTTTCATTGGGAGAACTGGTTATTGACTTTGAAGTGTCAGAGGGAAGCAGTCTAAAGTGAAGTTGTCAGAAAGGTTCTGGCTCCCCTTAGTTAGCCAAGCAAGAGAGTAGAGAGGATTGATTTCTTGTTTCGCCCCTTCTTGAAATATGTTTAGGGATACACTATTATTCTGTTAGGCTCACTCTCCAACTACCCAAAAACCAGTTACCGACGAGTCTATTTGGACTCATAGTGACCCTATAGGACAGAGTAGAACTGCCCCGTAGGGTTTCTGAGGAGCGGCTAGTGGACTTGAACTGCCCACCTGGGCTGTGCCACCTGGGCTCCCCAACTACCCAAGGATCCATTAACCAAATATATTGGAGTCTTCTGTGTGCCCTACTCTCATGGGGAAAAAAAAAAAAAAAACACAAACAGATGTTGCTATTCATCTGGTTCTTCAGGCTATCCCCCCATTCATTTGACAACTGTTCAGTGATCACTCTGGGCAAGGCATTGTGCCAGGTATTGGGGCTCCAGTGGTGAACAGAAACAGAGTGCTCAGGGCCCTTATGGAGCTTAGAGCAGAGAGGGGAGATGGATAGTCAGCAAATAAAAAACCAATTACAGCAGTTACAGGTTGTGATATGCTCTGGAGGACACAGTGGCTGCACATAAGGGGAAAGCTGCTTTAGGTCCGGTGATGAAGAAGGAACATTAAAGTCCTATTGGTTCTCTAGGCTGCTAATACCTACCTGGCTGTGGCAATTTTCTAATGATTTGGGATCCATGTATACTTCCTAGGAGCCCTGGTGGTGCAGTGGTTAAGAAATGGGCTACTAACCAAAAGAATGGCAATTCGAATCCACCAGGCACTGCTTGGAAACCCTATGGGGCAGTTCTACTCTGTCCTGTAGGGTTGCTGTGAATCAGAATTGACAGCAACAGGTTTGGTTTTTTATTTTTATACTTCCTATGTTGTTAGGTGCCGTGGAGTTGATTTTGACCCATAGCAATCCTGTGTGACAGAGTAGAACTGCCCCACAGGGTTTTCTAGGCTGTGATCTTTACAGGAGCAGGCAGCCAGGTCTTTCTCTACCCGGGAGCCACTGGGTGGGTTTGAATTGCCAACCTTTCAGTTAGCAGCCAAGCACTTAACCATTGCACCACCAGGGCTTCCTATATTACTGAGAAGGAAAGATAAATTAGTTAATAGGTTTTCCTGGGTGAAGATAACGAGGTTGGCCCAGGTACAGTGATTTGTGTGTGATTATGTACCTTGCCCCTGTAACAATGTGCCATTGTGAATCAAGTTACAACGTTCATTTCTAGTTCTTATTACATCTTTGTGTTAATTAATTTTGCATTTATTAATCATGTGATTAGAATGTTCATTGTGTATTATATTTTAAAGTTCTTCCCTAGAAATTGATGTGAAGCTGATGACATTTTCTTGCTAAAATTTTTACTCACTTTTGCAGATGTCACAGCAGTAAGCCCTGTGTCAAGATCCTAAATGCACTGGATCCATGTAACTTAAGGAGAAATGAAATAGAGAACAAGTTTCAAATCTAAGACACTTTAATGTTAATGAGCTGTGAGTTAAAGACTTCTGTAAGTTCTCTGGTTTGAAAAGAGTAATGGAGGAGGAGCCAGAAGTGAAGAGCAAGTTCCTGGTTCTGATTTGACCCTCTTCTTACTATGCAAGGCATCAACTTGTCTTAGTCTTAGGTTACTCAACTATGTAATTCTGGTAATAGCATCTGCTATTCCTGTCTCACATGGTTGCCATGGTTATATCAGTTCCCCTATGGAAGAACGCATTAAAAATGAAAGATCATTCAAGTATGAAAGTTATATTTTTGTGAAAGTTTTAGAAATGTTGAATTTGTGTCTTGTTTTGTAGACTGTGGGGTGATCATGGGCAAGAGGCTTTAGAATCTGCTCATGTTTGCCTAATAAATGCAACAGCCACAGGAACTGAAATTCTTAAAAACTTGGTACTACCAGGTAATGTAGTTTTATGGTTGTGTTCTAAATTTACTTCTTTAAGGTTTTGAACTAAAAATGTATTTTCTTGACTGACTCTGTTTTGTCTCCCAGGTGTTGGTTCATTTACAATTATTGATGGAAATCAGGTCAGCGGAGAAGATGCTGGAAACAAGTATGTTCTGTTATTTTCAAATATGAACATGTTAGAGAAGGCAGTGTACTGTCATAGGAGAGTGAGGCCTGAATCCTAGCTTCATCTCTTCCAGCAGAGTGACTTGACTCTCAGGTGGAAATAATCCCTTTGTTTAGACTTAAAGTGAGGATGAAGTAAATTAATGTTATTTTATAGGTAAAGTGCTAGCATGGGTGTCTGGCAAATAGGCCATTAATAAAAAGTACCCATGATTACTATCTTTATTGTTGTTATTAATGCAAAGGAGTAGTAATTATTCCTTTATTTGTGAAATCTGGACACTTCCTCAGTCCTTGCATTGATTCTGAGGCGTTACTATGTGAGTGACAGTAATTATATTTCAGGATTATGAGAATGAGAAAAGCAATACCTTTTCTTTGTTAGCTTGGTCTAGCTATCTCTGTCTACACTACACAGTCTCTATGAAAGTACAGTTTTAAAGATGGCCTGGATATCATTCTTTAAAGATTATATTAAGACTCTCAGAACACCCCCAAATTGGAATTTCAGGCTCACCTTTTCAGGGACTTGGGGTCTGGGATCTCTCATTGGATTTGTCAGTAAATAACAATAGCAAATAAATACAAGGAAAAACAGGATCTGGTTCATATAGAGCTTTGATGTCTTCTCTGGGTGTGTGCATAAGTTTCCTTTATCCACAATACAGCCCTTTTATTGGTATCTAAGAAAAAGTCCTGTTGTCTTTGCTTGCTTAATCTCAGTACGCAGGTAGTGTGCTTGATTGATTAAAGTAGGATGTAAGGTTAAGGTTTCTCTTTCTTATGGAGCCAGTGAGCTTGTGTTGTAAGTGGCACCTTGACTCTGATCAGCAGTGTCAGATCTGGGGCTGGGAACCTGACAAGCATATGTGTGGGAGGAAACCTGAATAAATTTGTTATAAACCCAGTGCCGTCGATATAGAATTGTTATAGTTACATGCAAAAGCAAACGGTTCAGTGTTCAGTATGATATTTCCTGAAGTGTGGTCTGGGGAACTCTGGTTCTAGGTAATATTAATCACTGTTAAATGGGCAAATGGATTCCACGGTTGGATGAGTTTGGAAAATGGGTAAAATGAAGTTAAATATTTCTTTACCAAAAGACTTTCAAACCCAAAACCCAGACTTACAAAGTATGTGTAATATATATATATATTTTTTTTTTTTTAATTTTTATTAAGCTTCAAGTGAACATTTACCATTCCAATCAGTCTGTCACATGTAGGTTTACATACATCTTACTCCCTTCTCCCACTTGCTCTCCCCCTATTAAGTCAGCCCTTACAGTCTCTCGTTTCGTGCCAATTTTACCTTCTTCCCTCTCTCTCTATCTTCCCATCCCCCCTCCAGTCAAGAGTTGCCAACACACTCTCCTGTGTCCACCTGATTTAATTAGCTCACTCTTCATCAGTATCTCTCTCCCCCCCACTGACCAGTCCTTTTCATGCCTGATGATTTGTCTTCGGGGATGGTTCCTGTCCTGTGTAATATATATATTTTGCATTTCCAAGCAGGACATACAGCATATAGTGTTTCTTAAACTCTTTTTTTTAGCCAAGGAACTCTTTTCTTTCAGAGCTTCTTGTGAAATTTCTCATTCTGTGTATACACGTTGGGAAGTATTGATTTATTAGCCCATCTTTGTTTACAAGTCTCATCTAATTTTCTTCCTTTAAGAAGGCTTTTACAATCTGAGATCAAAATATAATTTGTTTTATACTATGAATGAAATATACCTGGCATTATGAGTAACCTTTCCTTTATAGTCAAATAAGGCTTTTAATTGAATTAATTTATTTTTTCCCCATTGTAGTTTTTTCCTCCAAAGAAGCAGTATCGGAAAGGTAAAACATTGTTTGTTATAGGATATAGTTGTGTGTGAGCATCTAATGATGCCACTATGTTTTGATTGCTTGAAAAGCTTAGACTTTAAAAGAGCTTATTTCTCTGAGACAAAAAGTTGAATCAGCTCGTTTTTCTGATCTTGTGAATCTTTATATGAATATTTGTTAGTCTGAAAACTTAGAAGTACTGTCTATATTTTTATACTGTATCGTGTATCTTTTATTAAAGGTAAATCTTGAATAATGGTATGTTCAGAGCATGGAGTATTGTGCTCAACACAATTTTTAAGAGATAACTGGAATACCCTTTAGTTTTATAGTTTGTGTTAAGAATTTTACAGTATTAGCTTAGTACAGTGTTCTGAATGGGAATGACTGTTTCTTTAATGATTGGCCTCTGTTGTACAGGATTATAGATGTTGGCGGTTAGTTTGAGTCTGAACTTGATTCAGGACATCCTCACCTGCTACCCAGGGTTTTCTGTCTATTTGCCTAATCAGAAAAGTAGAGTGCAAATAGTATAGTCATTTAAGGACTCTGGATAATAAAATTTTAGCTGTTTTAAGTAATATTCTGGTTGAATCCTAGTTTAAGCACTGCAGAAAGAATTGTCATACGTATGCATGAAATTCGATAGTTTTACAATGTGTTTTGACTGCCCTGTAAGTTGAGGGGTTACATTGTAATCGATTTTTCTCTAATTCAAGTCAAATGCTTTGTTTTTAAAAAGAACCGAGCTCAAGCTGCCATGGAATTCTTACAAGAATTAAATACTGATGTCTCTGGAGGTTTTGTGGAAGAGGTACATACATATAAACATTATTATTTCTGTATGGAGATATAATTATTTTAATAATTCTAAATCCTAGGAATTTTGAATCTTTGTATCGTCTATGTTTATTTGAGAGTTGAATTACTTTAACTTTGGAGTCTAGTATATTGCCTCATTTGTTCCAAAATAGTTTAACTGTTTCTGCCATGTTTAATATGAATGTGAAAATTTTGAATTTTTTTCCCCTGTCCTATTTAGAGTCCAGAAAACCTTCTAGACAATGATCCTTCATTTTTCTGTAGGTTTACCATTGTGGTTGCAACTCAACTCCCTGAAAGGTAAATTTTTATGTTAATATGTTTTTATTTTAATCTCTTATTAGAGTTGCATGATTTTCTTTTCTCTTCATAATCTAAGATTTAGTTTAAAAAAATTTTAAACTATGCCCATATAC
Organism: Elephas maximus indicus; assembly: GCF_024166365.1. Classification (NCBI taxonomy): domain Eukaryota; kingdom Metazoa; phylum Chordata; class Mammalia; order Proboscidea; family Elephantidae; genus Elephas; species Elephas maximus. The sequence continues at coordinate 33,287,493 of NC_064839.1, read as the reverse complement.
CTGTTGCCATCGAGTTAATTCTGACTCAGCGACCCTATAGGACAGAGTAGAACTGCCCCAAAGGGTTTCCAAGGAGTGGCTGGTGGATTCGAACTGCCAACTTTTTGGTTAGCAGCTGTTGGTCTTAACCACTGCACTGCCAGGTCCCATAGAAGCCTTTAATTGGAAGCACTTATAAATCTTCCTCTATTATGCGATCTCTGACATTGTTTCTATTACCAAGGCCATATTTTCCAACTACTCATCCTTCTTTGTTTCCAACTTACGCATTGCAATCACTAGTAATTATCAGTGCATCTTGATTGCATGTTTGATCAATTTCAGACTGCAGAACTTGGTAAAAATCTTTAATTTCTCCATCTTTGGCATTAGTAGTTGGCGTGTAAATTTGAATAATAGTCGTGTTAACTGGTCTTCCTTGTAGGCGTGTGGATATTATCCTATCACTGACAGCATTTTACTTCAGGATAGACCTTGAAATGTTCTTTTTGATGATGAACGTGGTGCCATTCCTCTTCAGTTTGTCATTACTGGCAAAGTAGACCACACGATTGCCCAATTCAGAATGGCCAATACCAGTCCATTTCGGCTCACTAATGCCTAGGATATTGATCTTTATGTGTTTCATTTCATTTTTGATGATTTCCAATTTTCCTAGATTCATATTTCGTATATATCATGTCCTGATTATTAATGGATGTTTGCAGCTGTTTCTTCTCTTTTTGAGTTATGCCACCTCAGCAAATGAAGGTCCCGAAAGCTTTATTCCATCCACATCATTAAGGCTGACTCTACTTTGAGGAGGCCGCTCTTCCCTAGTTGTATTTTGAGTGCCTTCCAACCTGAGGAGCTCATCTTCCAGCACTGTATCAGACAAATGTTCCACTGCTATTCATAAAGTTTTCACTGGCTAATTCTTTTTTGGCAGTAGAAGCCAGGTCTTTCTTCCTAGTTTGTCTTAGTCTGGAAGCTCTGCTGAAACCTGTCCACAGTGGGTGACCCTGCTGGTATTTGAAATACCAGTGGCATAGCTTCCAGCATTACCATAACATGTAAGCCACCATAGTATGACAAACTGACAGACCAGTGGTGGTATAATTTTGCAAGACCAACAACGTATTCATTGCAGATACCTTTTTTCAACAACATAAATGGCAACTATACATGTGGACCTTGCCGGATGGAATGCACGGGAATCAAATTGACTACATCTGTGGAAAAAGACAATGGAGAAGGTCAGTATCATCAGGATGAGGCCAGGGGCCGACTGCGGAACAGACCATCAATTGCTTATATGTAAGTTCCGTTTGAAGCTGAAGAAGATTAAAGCAAATCCATGAGAGCCAAAGTACGACCTTGGGTATATCCCACCTGAATTTAGAGACTGCCTCAAGAATAGATTTGACGCACTGAACACTAATGACTGAAGACCAGGCAAATTATGGGATGACATCAAGGACATCATCCATGAAGAAAGCAAAAGGTCATTAAAAAGACAGGAAAGAAAGGAAAGAACATCCTTGGCATTTCTCAAACTGAAAGAATTAAAGAAAAAATTCAAGCCTCGAGTTGCAATATCAAAGGATTCTATGGGCAAAATATTGAGTGATGCAGGAAGAAGCATCAAAGGAAGATGGAAGGAATATGTAGAGTCATTGTATCAAAAAGAATTGGTTGACATTCAGCCATTTTAAGAGGTAGCATATGATCAAGAACCGCTGGTATTGAAGGAAGAAATCCAAGCTACACCGAAGGCATTGGTGAAAAACAAGGGTCCAGGAATTGACTGAGTACCAAATAAGATGTTTCAACAAACTGATACAATGCTGGAAGTGCTCACTTGCCTGTGCCAAAAAATTTGAAGGATAGCTACCTGGCCAACTGACTGGAAGAGATCCATATTTGTGCCCATTCCAAAGAAAGGTGATCCAACGGAATGTGGAAATTCTCAAACAACATCATTAGTATCACAGGTAAGTAAAATTCTGCTGAAAACCGTTCAAAAATGGTTGAAGCAGTACATTGACAGGGAAGTGCCAGAAATTCAGGCTGGATTCAGAAGAGGACATGTAGGTGGAGAGGGAAAAACACTAAATAGACAATAGATGAGTGGTAACTTTGGTGAAGGGTAAGACAGTCACAGTGTTGGGGAAGCCAGCACAACTTGTCCAAGGCAAGGTCATGGAAGCTCCAAAGTCATATACAAACTCCCTGAGTGACCAAATTGCTAGGCTGAGGGCTAGGGACCATAGTCTCGGGGAACATGTAGCCCAGTTGGTGTAACATAGTTTATAAAGAAAATGTTCTACTTTGGTAAGTAGCGTCTGGGGTCTTAAAAGCTTGTGAGCAGCCGTCTAGGATACTCTACTGGTCTCACCCTGTCTGGAGCAAGGGAGAATGAAGAAAACCAAATACAAAAGGGGAAGATTAGTCCAAATGACTAATGGATCACAAGTACCGCAGCCTCCACCAGACCGAGTCTACCACAACTAGATGGTGCCTGGCCACCACTGCCCCCTGATCTGACAGGGATTACAATAGAGGGTTCCAGACAGAGCCAGAGAAAAATAGAGAGCAAAATTCTAACTCACAAAAAAAAAGAAAAAGGACCAGGCTTACTGGTATGACAGAGACTGGAGAAACCCCAAGAATATGGCCTGCAGTCACCGTTTTAGCTCAGTAACGATGTCACTCCTGAGGTTCACCCTTCAACTAAAGACTGAACAGGCCCGTAAAACAAAACAAGACTAAAGGGCATGCCAGCCTGGGGGTAAGGATGCAAAGGCAGGAAAGGGACAGGAAAGCTGGTAATGGGAAACCTAAAGTCAAGAAGAGGAGAGTGTTGACATGTGGGGTTGGCAACCAGTGTCACAAAACAATATGTGTATTGTTTAATGAGAAATTAGTTTTCTTTGTAAACCTATATCTAAAAAAGTACGATAAAAAAAAGTTAACACATGTAGATTTTAGCACATGTAAATTTTCTGCAAATACTCACCTTTATGAACTCGATTAAGGAGCCCTGGTGGTGCGGTGGTTAAAGTGATTGACTGCTAACTGAAAGGTCAGTGGTTCAAAACCACCAGTGGCTCTGTGGAAGAGAGATGTGGGTGTCTGCTTCCGTGGAGATTTACAGCCGTGCAACCCCTGTGGGGTCGCTATGAGTCGGAATGGACTCTATGGCATTGGGTTTAACTTTTTGGGTTATGAACTCCATCTATGCATAGGAATGTTAAAAACACTGTTATTATTGTAACAAAATCTTAATACTAACAATTACATAAAAGAAAAAAAAAGATGAAAAGGTAAAGAGATAGGGAAACTAGATTCCTGAAAATGGAACAACCGGAACGGAAACAATGAGAAAGTTCACGCGTGGTGATGAATGTAACCAATGTTACTGAACAGTTTGTGTACAAATTGTTGAATGGGAACCTAGTCTACTGTGCAGACTTTCACTGAAAACACAGTAAAACTATTTTAAAAAAAGAAGAGGAGGATGTGAAACGAGTGATATCGTTGCTGATGTCAGATGGATCTTGGCTGAAAGCGGAGAATTCCAGAAAGATGTTCACCTGTGTTTTATTGACTATGCAAAGACATTCGACTGTGTGGATCATAACAAATTATGGATAACCTTACGAAGAATGGGAATTCCAGAACACTTAATTGTGCTCATGAAGAACCTGTACATAGATCAAGAGGCAGTCGTTTAAACAGCTCAAGGGGCTACTGCATGATTTAAAACCAGGAAAGGTGTGCATCAGGATTGTATCCTTTTACCATACTTACTGAGTCTGTATGCTGTGCAGATAATATTGAAAATATTGAAGTTGCCAAGGATTTTATTTTACTTGGATCCACAATCAACACCAACGGAAGCAGCAGTCAGGAAACCACAGGATGTATCGCATTGGGCAAATCTGCTGTAAAACACCTCATTAAAGTGTTATAAAGCAAAGATGTCACTCTAAGGACCATAGCTTGCCTTATATGCATGTGAAAGCTAGACAGTGAATAAGGAAGATTGAAGAAGACTTGATGCCTTTGAATTATTGTGTTGGCGAAGAATGTTGAATATACCGTGGACTGCCAGAAGAGCAAACAAATCTGTCTTGGAAGAAGTACAGCCAGAATGCTGCTTAGAAGTGAGGATGGTGAGACTTTGTCTCACGTACTTTGGACATGTTATCCAGAGGGACCAGTCCCTGGAGGAGGACATCACACTTGGTAAAGTATAAGGTCAGGGAAAAAGAGGAAGACCCTCAACAAGATTGATTGATACAGTGGCTGCAACAGTGGGCTGAAGCATAGCAGGGATTTTGAGGATGGTGCAGGATCGGGCAGTGTTTTGTTCTGTTGTACATAGGGTTGCTGTGAGTCGAAACAGACTCGATGGCGCCTAACAGCGTAAATCTTCCAGCACTGACGAAACTGGAAAGAGGAAAATTCTTTTTTAATATATTTTATATATAAATTTTTAAAAATGTATTTAGAGTAGTTAAACTGAACACTGGTTATTTTTTAGTGATGAAAACTAGTAAGACTTGATTATAGGAATCATTTTGGGGTCTGTACAAGGGTTTTTATAGGAATTCCTGAGTGGTGCAAACAGTTAATCCACTTGACTGCTAAGTAAAAAGTTGGAGACTCAAGTCTACCCAGTGGCACCTTGGAAGAAACCTGGTGATCTACTTCTGAAAAGTCAGCCATTGAAAACCCTGTGGAGCACAGTTCTACTCAAACATACGTGGGGTCCCCTTGAGTCAGAATTGATTTGATAGCGACTGGTCTTTTTTTACAAGAGTTTTATAAATGTTTTTATCTTCATTATAGAAATGTTTAGAAAGTGCCTTTCAATATAAAAAAGCTGGGGCTTTTAGAATACTTGAGTCCAAAATACATACTTTCCTTAAGACTGTACCCTTGTGGAATTGCTTGCTTTTCAGTACATCCTTGACTTGCTTATGTAAGTGTAGTAGATGTCTCTTTACCTTTATTATTTGAGTAAGAAAGTTGCTTTATTTTAAGGCATTTTCACGTTTGGCATATATCTATTTGCTCATCGTCTTATTTTGGTTTTCTTCGCAGTACATTACTACGTTTAGCAGATGTCCTCTGGAATTCTCAAATCCCTCTTTTGGTCTGTAGGACATATGGACTAGTTGGTTATATGAGGATCATAATAAAAGAACATCCAGGTAAAATTGTTGAGCATATGGGTTTGCTATTAGTTGCTCTGGCTATAATTTTAGAAAATTGACAATTTAGACAGTTAAGTTTATGAAGTAAATTTGTAGTAGCACAACTTTGGTTACGGTGTTCAAAGTGGCAGTGAAACTCAGAAGCACACATAGGTTTTAATCTAGTATTTCTTTTACTTAGCATTATAAAAGGATACAAAGCAGGTGATACAACAGGTATGGCTTCTTTATTTTATTAGGAGACCCTGCAGCTACACAAGTCCCTAGCTGCTTTCTCCTATCACTCACACAAGGCATGTGTCGCTGCTGTAAGCGAGAGCCAAGATATGTGGGTCACTTAGACATGTAGAATTCATACCATCTTTTCCCCATCAATCTTTTATTCTATTTTTATGCAGGCTCCAGACCTTCATGCTGTGTCACAGCTCCCTCAGTTCAGATGCAGTTCCACACTATAGCCAAGGAAACAGTCTCCTGGGAGACCAAAGTCACTTATGGGCAGGCCTGCATCAATTCAGGGCTGGTAATAGTCCTTATAAGATTTGACTCTTAAGTCATCACAAAATTTTCTTTCAATACTCACGGAGTACTCTTATTTAGTCTAGAACATGTTTTCATTGTGTACCAAGTACGGGCCAGGCAGTTTACTAGTACAGTGATAGCCATTGGCATTGGTAGCATCACTGAGGAGGAGTATCTGTGTGGGCAGTTAGGGAGTGGTTAGAGGATAAGCTTCTGGTAGGAGGTGGTGGGCCACTGAAGAGTTATAAGTGGGAGAGTAACAGGGTGAAAGTTTTATTTTAAATGAGTCACCCTGGAAGCTGAATATGGATGGGTTTAAAGAGGTAAAGTTCGGAGGCAGGGGTTGCTGTTAGAAGATTTCTGGTGGTCTAGGTGAGAGAGGGAGCCCTGGTGGCACAGCAGTTAAGAGCTCCGCTGCTAACCAAGAGGTCGGCAGTTTGAATCCACCAGCTGCTCCTTGGAAACCCTATGGGGGCAGTTTTACCCTTTTTTTTTTTTTATTGGGTAGCTATGAGTTGGAATTGACTCAACAGCAGTGGATTTGGTTTGGTTTGGTTAGGTGAGGGAGAGAGTGAGAGCTCCTGATTTAGGATAGATTTCAGGGATAGGGATGAAGGGGTAGATAATAATGAAGGTTAACATTGCTAGCTGTGTGTCTGCCTTTATGTAGTTTATTTCATTTAATCTTTATAAAAACCCTTATAAGGGAGGTGCTATGATATCTGCTGAGGATACTGAGGCATAGAGAGATTGAGTTACTTACCTAAGGTTACACATCTAGCAAGTGACAGAACTGGTTGTATCTCTAATCAGTGCAATTATATATTTTCTTGTACTCCACTTTGTGGAGAGATCAGGACATGGTGAGTGATTGATGTTGAGGCCAAGGAAGCGAGAAGTGAAGGATGACCATTAGGTTTCTAGGCAGGTGTCTAGGTAGATGGTGATACTGTCTACTGAGGACCACAGGAGGAAGGGTAAGTTGTTAGGTGCTATCCATACTTATATTTTATTGATGTTTTATCTTTTCTAATTATAATTACAAGGAGATTCTGCTCTAAATGAATCTTGGCTTTACTTATATTAAAACTATAGTCCGCTTAAAATTTTTGCAATTTACTGTATAGTAAGATTTGGTATGGATTACCCAAAAGCAAGGTAAGCACGTGCTTAGGGCATCAACAGAACAGGGGCACCAGCTGTCCAAAGCAGAGGCCCATAGATGCCAAGCAGACAGGACACAAGAAAAAGCAAGCTCACAGCATTGATTCATTGATTATTATATCTGGAAGTAGATACTGTTTGGTAGCTTGTGACAAAATCATTGAAGAACTTCTAAAAGCAAAGAGTAGAAATATTTTTAATTATAACACGTTAGAGATGAAAGATTTATCTAAAAATAAAATTGTAGTTTTTCTGATCATTAAATTTTCTTCTATGACATCTTTTCGTTTGCTCATTTATAATTATAGCATTTATTATAAAAAACAAGCATCAAAATTGAAGCAAGAGCCGTTTAGAGCAAAATTGGTGAAAGTCAGTTTTTTGTTGTGGAAGATCAAGAGAATTTTACATTGATTGTTGAAACAGCTAGGTTCACTGACTTGTTTTCTTTGTTGTAGAATATGGGGAATATTCTTTTTGTAGAAAATCTGATTTATAAGTGGCATAGTGGTTAAGTGCTACAGCTGCTAACCAAAGGGTTGGCGGTTCGAATCCACCAGGCGCTCCTTGGAAACTCTATGGGGCAGTCCTACTCCGTCCTATAGGGTTGCTATGAGTTGGAATCGACTCGAGGGCACTGGGACTGGTAAAAGATCTTAGTATCCCGTGTCCACTAAAAATTTTATAATCCAGTTCATCACATTCTACTAAGATGGCATAGGGAACTTTTGTACTCAGTCGCTAATATTACAGTTGCATTTAAAAAGAAGTTACATCGTGAATAGCTAAGACACACAATCACACATGTATACATGCATATGTCTAACTCTCATGCCTCTTTTGAATGTGCGAGTAAGCAGAGGCAGGGACCCCACAGATGATCAGTGTTTAGGGCCCTCATGTGCCTTAATCCAGCCCTGAATAAAATTATACCTCAGTAACACACTGAAAAAAATCTGTAGGTCCTATGTCCACTTAAAACTTATAGAAGGAAATTTCCTAAGTTCCTATAATGAAGTGTATTGCCAGTAGTATCGCTGAAGAGTAAGTTTACCTTTTGAAATTTTCTGTTTCTCAGTAATAGAATCTCACCCGGATAATGCACTAGAGGATCTTCGACTGGATAAACCATTTCCTGAGTTGAGAGAACACTTTCAGTCTTATGATTTGGATAATATGGACAAAAAGGTTGGTAGTCTCCATCTTACAGACTTAAAACGTTCTTTTTAGCCTAACGTTTTTGAATTACACAAGAGTGAGAAAATACTATAAACCTCCATGTACCTGTCATCCAGATTACACTATAATGGCATTTTAGCTTATTTGTGTCAAATAAATCTGTTTTCCCCAAAAATTTGAAAACTTTTTTATTGAAGAAAAATACATTAAATGAACATACCTGTGTTTAGGTCAAGAAACTAACACAAACGTTAACAGGTCTCAGAAGCCCTGTTCATGCCCTTGCCTAAACAAATAGATGTCCTTTCAAAAATAGTTTGAATTTGGGATGGATCTTTGTTGGAATTGATTTCTCTTGAAATTTATTTTCAGTGCTTTAGAACTTCCAAGGCAACTTTGCATATTTCATTATAGAAATGATATTTATAATAATCAAACTATATGATTGGAGGAGTATGTATATATTTTTCATGTACATATTAATTAAGACACAGATGTTTGTTTGGTTCATCAGAAGACACAGAAGATTCTCTTTCTTAGTCTGGTATTGGTATCTGAAATCAACACATTTGAGCTAAATTTTTGGGTGACATCCTGAGACTGTTTTCTTGTTGGTAGAATGGGGACAATCATAGTACAAACCTGACATATCAGGATTACATTGGATACTACGTGTAAAATAATTTATAAAGCAGTTTGTATTAATCTCATTCATTTTCTTCCATTCATTATTCTGTATATAGCAGGAGATGGTTAGTAAATAATGTTGAATTTGTTGAAAATGAGATGTTGTAGTAAAGAATTAATGTTAACTAATACTGACATTTTCTTTGATTTGTCTCTTATTTTTAGGATCACAGCCACACTCCATGGATTGTGATCATCGCTAAATATTTAGCACGGTGGTATAGTGAGGTATGTCTTTTTAATTTTTTTTAGAGACATTCCATAGGTGACTGTATTTTTAATTTATTATAAAGGATTTCATTGGATGGGGGCAGGAGATTAATTTTTTTCTTTATGGAGTTATAGGGCAGAAAAAACCCGTTGCTGTCAAGTGGACTCCAACTCATAGTGACCCTACAGAACAGGGTAGAAGTGCCTCATAGGACTTCCAGGGAGTGGCTGGCGGATTCAAACTGCCGACCTTTTGGTTAACAGCCAAACGATTAACGACTGTGCTACCAGGGCTCCTATAGGGCAAAAGGGTGCTTTTAAATTAAAATGTAATAGTTCCTCTTTTGACACTGATTTTTTTTTTTAATTAACAAAATAAAATTTGAATAAATATTATTCTAAAACCGGCAGTGGGTAACAAATGAGAAATGGCCTACAGTTTGTGTTTTCTATCAAATCTGAATTTCCATATTTTGAATTTTTGTAACTAGATTTTTAAATTTTTCAAATGATTTAGACAAATGGACGAATACCTAAAACATACAAAGAAAAAGAGGACTTCAGGGATTTGATTAGACAAGGTAAGAGTGTGGATGTGATTAAATGTTGTATAAAGTTTGAAAAGCAAACTTGGATTTTTTGGTTAATACCTGTGTCAGATGATGCAGTCATGAGTTTTTCTTTGCCTTGGGGAGGTTAAGGAGCCATTTATTGTATAGTTTTGAGAATGGCTAACGAGAAGCCATATTTCTTCATAAGATTCGGTATTCTGATTGTTCCTTCAGAATCTGACTAGGTTATTTCCGTAATACTTGGGGAAGAGGAAGAGTGAGAAGGGCTTTTGTTTGCTAACTAATTTCTTTTTCAATAGGAATTCTAAAGAATGAAAATGGGGCCCCAGAAGATGAAGAGAATTTTGAGGAAGCTATTAAAAATGTGAACACAGCACTAAATACAACTCAGGTATTAGTTGCTGAGGTCTTTCATATAAGATGTTTTCTTACATGTGAAATAGTTGATTATAAAGATATAACAGTATTTTTTAATTGTATAGCTGGTTAGAAGTAAATTTTTATAATACATATTGAATCTTGTTTTAGTACAATTCTGTGTTGTTAAAATGGATGCCAGTGCTTCAGTGATTCAATGATTTATATAAATTTTTTATTTGAAGTACATGATTTGAGACTTGTAACAGTTTGGAGGTAGGAGTTACATAAAGTGGTATTTTTGCTGGCCCAAAATAGTGTTGCTTGAACAGTTAAATCTTCTTACCCTGCATTCGCTTTTGATAGTAACTACTTGAATATAATGGAACATGAGGATAACTCAGCTTATATACCCTTTGTTTTGTTTTGTTGGTGTAATCTGGCCAGTGAGGTTTTTGAGGAGCTTTGCAATAACAATACCTGGTAGTTTAAGTTAGAATTTTCTTATAATTAAAAAAAAGCAAAAATACTGCCTTTCAAGATAAGAAAGCACTTTAAGCTATTCTTAGAAAAAATTTGGAGACAATGAGATGGTGTTGCTTATTGAGGCATTGATTGGAGTAGTGATTTAAAGTATGTGTATAGTTAACCAAAACTCATCGAATTATACATTTCAGTTCTTTGCAGTTCACTGAATATAAAATTTACCCCAATTAAAACAAACAATTAAGGTTTTAGTGGTTGGAGACAGTAAACTGTGTAAACAGATACATGCACTAGGGAGAGATTAGTGCTCTGACCAAACTTAGAACAGACTAAAGGGGGTCTGGGATTGGGAGGCACTTTTAGATGGGAGGCCAGGAAAAGACTCTAAAGAGATGGGTTTAAGCAGAAACCTGCGTGAAGCGACGTGCAAAGGGCTGGGAGAAGAACTTTGCAAGCTAAGGAAGCATATATGCAAAGAAGTGCTGAAGTAGAATCAAGTTTGGCATTTGTTCAAGGAGCAGTAGGAAAGCCAGTGTGATTGGAATGAAGGGAACAAAGGGGACAGTCGTGGGAAGGATTTGAGTCTGGAGGGACACACCAGGGCTAGATCATAATAGGCCTTGTAGGCTATTGGAGCATTTTGAGCAGGGCCGTAGAGTGACCTGACTTATGTTTCTAAAAGATCATTCTGGCTGTTTTGAGAATCGACTGACTGTAGGGGATTAGGGGTGGCATCAGAGAGACCAGTAAGGAGGTTCCCAATGAGAAATTTCTTTTCTCCACAAATCAGCAGAATTGAAACCTATGATTTCTAGAGTTTTTATTAATTTATCATGCTCTTGCTAACAGTAAAAGCACTTAATTTAGCTATCCAGCTTTGTCAGAGTGGCAGTTTCAGGATATAAGGATTTCAGGTTTTTGACAAGATAGAAAAACATGAAAGACTAGAAATCTAGCCTGGTACTAATGTCTGTAGTCTTGTTATATCGTCGAGTGTAACCACATAAAAAAAGATTTTCTTTGGACCCTTGCTGACTCTAAGATGTAATACGTCAACCTTTAATGATAACAACATGGGCAGGAGAGGATTTTCATCCTCTCATTCCCAGTCAGATCTCCATGTGACTCTAAGTAAAAGTCTAAATAAATCTGAAGTTTGTATTTGATTATAATTTGAGAATTCAAATAACTTGTTGGAAGAAATAGCTTTGAAAACAAAGTGGGAAATTTCTTAGTAGATGTCTTATGTTTTAGATTCCAAGCAGTATTGAAGATATATTTAATGATGATCGCTGCGTAAATATCACCAAACAGGTAACCAAAGAAAACAAAAAGATAAAAATAATGCTGCCAAAACCTTTGGGTCAAATTAAAATGCTACTTACTTCCATTTTTTTCCTTATTCTTTTAGACACCATCTTTTTGGATTTTAGCTCGGGCTTTAAAGGAATTTGTGGCCAAGGAGGGCCAAGGAGATTTACCTGTTCGAGGCACAATTCCTGATATGATTGCAGATTCAGGCAAATATATAAAACTGCAAAATGTGTAAGTCACTATTTTCAAACCATGTAACAGACAAATTAGTCTGTTTATATTAGAGATAAGCATTTTATCAGTGGGGAAAATTACATCTATCAGAAATCAAATGAAAGCCTACTCTAACCTTGTTGTTTTAAAAATAAGCTAAAGGACTTAGGGGCCAGATTTTCTCTCTTATATCTCATGATAAAACCTAACATTTCAGCATTTACTGTGTGTTAAGGATTATTCTTTGTATTAACTGATGTCTGTAACAGCTTTGTAAGAGAGAGACTGTTGTTCCACCATTTTAGGGATGGGGAAACTAAGGCATAGAAAGGTGACTTACTTTGGTTTAGACAGTGGTAAATGGCAGAACCAGGCTATAAACTCCAGCAAATCCACCTCCAGAGCCCATGCACTTAGCCACATGCTATACTGTCTCTTATCTGTGACTTAAAACTTTGAACTCTTTAGTTTTGATGAATTTTTTTATCACGAATGTTTCATAACTTGAAGAATCCCTGACTGCTGGAGACACCTATCCAGGCATCACTAGCCTGAACCCAGATAGGGATAGGGATGGATCTCCATGGATATGATTTTGCGTGTAGTTTTTAGGCATGGTGCTGATGAATCCAGGGCCACTGGCTTGGTTTCCTCAAGGGCCAGATAATGTCACAGAGGAGACCTCTGTTCCCCAGACAGGTTGCATTACTCATCTTAGTCAGTGTCTACCAAATTTTTGTTTGTTGTCTTAGCCTAAGGGCTCAATTACTTAACACTTGGGAAAGGTTAATTGTGAAGAGAAAGAAGCATAACCTTCCGTAGGAGACTGTCAGCTTAAACACTGATCATCTTTAGAGGGTGACAATGTGAACAGACTTAAAAGTTTCAAATGAATTTGTAGGTGACAGTTGTGTCTTTGACTTAAAGGAGACAAACCATGCTCTGAGTGAGCACAGTTCTCAGGTCCTCTGTTTTATAGGATGCCAGCTTTTAAGTTGGGTGCTGTTGATTACCATGTTTTTACACAAATAACGTGCATGTTCTACATTTGTCTGCCAACTGTGCCCTGTCCCCGTGAGGTATTTTTGTAAGTGCGCTTTGCTGATTTTTTTTTTTTTTACAGCAACATGTTAAAAAAAAATTGGCATGGGGGCACTTATGAAAATACTTTGTGGAGCAAGGGCGTGGTTGGCAAACAGACATAGAAGGCGCAAGTTATTGTATAAAAACATGGTACAGCAAGTGCCTAGGGTGTTAGTGAGCTCTAAGAGTCCATCACCAGCTCTGGAAAGACCCCCAAACACTAATGGATTCTGGTGGCAGCATCTCATTGGCATCTTTCCATTTCATATGTTCCCAGACCAGTACTTTTTCATGAAAAGGAAGGTAATCTTTTGTTTGCTTCATGGTGATAATTTAAATTTTGTCAATTTGAAAATTTATTAATAATAGCTTTTTTGTTGTTCTTCTCCAGTTACCGTGAAAAAGCAAAGAGAGATGCTGCTGCTGTGGGTAATCACGTTGCCAAACTGCTGCAGTCCATAGGCCAGGTAAGCTGCTGGGCACTGTACCTTTGTGGTGCAGCTCCATAAAGGGCTGTACTACAGCCAGGAAGTAGAGAGAGAGTTGTGGCACTGGCTCAGTGCTTCTTTCGAGGGAACACTCCCTGACCTCCCTAGTGAGAAAAGCCCGTTATTAGGAAACAAGATCTTTTTAAAGTGCTCTTCCAGCGTTTTGAGAGAGCACCCCATCTTGCAGCGAGTTGACTTTGTGCTGCACCCTCTGTTAATCTCTTTTATACTGGAGCAAAACCTGTATTTATCTCTTTACAGGCACCAGAGTCCATTTCAGAGAAAGAATTAAAGTTACTCTGTAAGTCCCCTTGAATTAATTTTCATACTTTATTTGATAAAAATGTGCCATAGGGAATGTTCCCAGCAACTTTAAGTGGTTGAAATTTAAAATTTTCCATGATCTCAGTGGTATACCATACTGTACTGTACCCGTTGCTGTTGAGTTGACTCTGTAGATATATTTAATTACTGCATAAGCTTTTTTAATAAATGGAGAGGGTATTTTATGACTAGATCAGAGGTAGAGAATATCTATTTATGGCAGTACTAAAAGGACATTAGGGTCAGTTCATTGAACATTGAATTGTCATTAATACAGAATTACTTTCAGCTTATTAATTTTAGGTAATTTGGGAAAGTTTTATCCGAAGATTTTGGGTGTAATCTTGAATCACATGTACATAGATTGTACTGGCTTAAATATTCCTTTTAATCTGTGTCACATGACTTTAATGGAATTAAGAATTTTGCCATCTAGTTTCAGGGTTGCTAGGTTCCTGGGGTCTTCCTTTTTATTTAATTCCCATAAATGTGTATGTAACAAAACATTTGCCTTTTCACCATTCTTCACTTGTATGATTTAGTGACATTGGTTCATTGTGTTGTGCAACTGTCTTCATTGTTAGTTTCCATATTTTTCCATCACCCTTAGTAGAAGCTTTCCTGGAGGTTTTCTTGATACGTCCTCGGTAGGCCAAAAACATTTTCTTTAAGGGTCAGTTTTAGAATGATATAACATTTATTTTACATGACTTCTGAAGGTTTTTCTCTGTAGCTACTGTCCCTAGTTTCTACAGAAGTCCATATTTACCCTGGTCCCTATCCTTAAAGTAGATTTATCCAGCTTTTCCATTTCATGACTCTTCCAGAATGCTTGTTGAGGCTTAGCTTTAATATTTTGTTCCGTGACTAATCTTGCACCTTGTTTCTGCGTTAATGTTTGTTCTACTAGATTACACAATCCCAGATTAAAGGCTGGATATTGAATAAATGAGGGTTTATTATTCTGTTCTCTCTACTTCAGGGTATGTTTGAAAATTTCCGTAGTAGAAGTTAAAAAAAAAAAAAAAGGACAACCAAAATCCTTATGTATACCAACAGCACAATATATACCACTAACTCCTTTAGGACTAATTATCCATAATAATAATAATAATGAAAGCTATTATTTATTGAGTCATGTCAGGCATTGTGCTAGGCACAGTCATCACATTTGATCCATGGAACAACTTTCAAAGGCAAATGGTATTATCCCCAATTTATAAATGAGAAAACTGAGGCTCAGAGAGGTGCCATCACCTGCTTACTCAGTCTCGAACTGATTGTAGTGTTAAGGGTATGAATTTAAGATGATTTGTGTTTTAGTGCTTTCTCTGCTAACCATTAGAGCCAGATAGAAGACATATCATCACATACCCATGTCTGAAGAGTATGTACAGGATTTCCTGTTCTTAAAGTGACCTGTGATTCAGAATATTCATGTGTTATAGTCATTTACTTCCGTTATGTTTTTCTTATGTTTAAGGCAGTAATTCTGCATTTCTTCGAGTGGTAAGATGTCGCTCCTTAGCTGAAGAATATGGTTTGGATACACTTAACAAGGATGAAATTAGTAAGTGTAGTAACCTTCTGCTGCCAGGTTATTAATTTTAATTAGTTTTAAAGATATCGCTATTTTATGTACAGTAATATTGAGTGTATAAAGGATAATGTAAATACCTTGGAAACTATCGGGCAGTTCTGCTCTGTCCTTTAGGGTCACTATGAGTCGGAATCGACTCGGCGGCAGTGGGTTTAAACCTATCCAAGTAATTATTTCAAAATATAAAGCTTAATACATACATAAAATCCTATCCTATAGGAAGACTTAACATAGTAAAAATGTCTATTCTACCAAAAGCCATCTATACATACAATGCACTTCTGATCCAAATTCCAATGTCATTTTTTAATGTGATGGAGAAACAAATCACCAACTTCATATGGAAGGGAAAGAAGCCTCAGATAAGTAAAGCATTACTGAAAAAGAAGAAGAAAGTGGGAGGCCTCACTCTACCTGATTTCAGAACCTATTATACAGCCACAGTAGTCAAAACAGCCTGGTACTGGTAAAACAACAGGCACATAGACCAATGGAACAGAATTGAGAACCCAGATATAAATCCATCCATATATGAGCAGCTGATATTTGACAAAGGCCCAGTGTCAGTTAATTGGGGAAAAGATAAGTCTTTTTAACAAATGGTGCTGGCATAACTGGATATCCATTTGCAAAAAAATGAAACAGGACCCATACCTCACGCCATGCACAAAAACTAACTCCAAGTGGATCAAAGACCTAAACACAAAGACTAAAACGATAAAGATCATGGAAGAAAAAATAGGGACAACGTTAGGAGCCCTAATACAAGGCATAAACAGAATATAAAACATTACCAAAAATGACGAAGAGAAACCAGATAACTGGGAGCTCCTAAAAATCAAACACCTATGCTCATCTAAAGACTTCACCAGAAGAGTAAAAAGACGACCTACAGACTGGGAAAGAATTTTCAACTATGACATCTCCGACCAGCGCCTGATCTCTAAAATCTATATGATGCTGTCAAAACTCAACCACAAAAAGACAAACAACCCAATCAAGAAGTGGGCAAAGGATATGAACACACACTTCACTAAAGAAGATACTCAGGCAGCTAACAGATACATGAGAAAATGCTCTCGATCATTAGCCATTAAAAAAAAAAAATAGAGAAATGCAAATTAAAACTACGATGAGGTTCCATCTCACTCCAACAAGGCTGGTATTAATCCAAAAAACACAAAATAATAAATGTTGGAGAGGCTGCGGAGAGATTGGAACTATCATACACTGCTGGTGGGAATGTAAAATGGTACAACCACTTTGGAAATCTATCTGGCATTATCTTAAACAGTTAGAAATAGAACTACCATACAACCCGGAAATCCCACTCCTCGGAATATACCCTAGAGAAATAAGAGCCTTCACACGAACAGATATATGCACACCCATGTTTATTGCAGCTCTGTTTACAATAGCAAAAAGCTGGAAGCAACCAGGGTGTCCATCAATGGATGAATGGTTAAATAAATTGTGGTATATTCACACAATGGAATACTACGCATCGATAAAGAACAGTGACGAATCTGTGAAACATTTCGTAACATGGAGGAACCTGGAAGGCATTATGCTGAGTGAAATTAGTCAGGCAAAAGGACAAATATTGTATAAGACCACTATTATAAGATCTTGAGAAATAGTATAAACTGAGAAGAACACATACTTTTGTGGCTATGAGGGGGGAGGGAGGGAGGGTGGGAGAGGGTTTTTTACTGATTAGTTAGTAGCTAAGAACTGCTTTAGGTGAAGGGAAGGACGATACTCAATACATGCAAGGTCAGCTCAACTGGACTGGACCAAAAGCAAAGAAGTTTCCGGGATAAACTGAATGCTTCCAAGGTCAGCGGAGCAAGGGTGGGGGTTTGGGGACCATGGTTTAAGGGGACTTCTAAGTCAATTGGCAAAATAATTCTATTATGAAAACATTCTGCATCCCACTTTGAAATGAGGCATCTGGGGTCTTAAATGCTAACAAGCGGCCATCTAAGATGCATCAATTGGTCTCAACCCACCTGGATCAAAGGAGAATGAAGAATACCAAGGTCACACGATAACTATGAGCCCAAGAGACAGAAAGGGCCACATGAACCAGAGACTTACATCATCCTGAGACCAGAAGAACTAGTTGCCCGGCCACAACCGATGACTGCCCTGACAGGGAGCACAACAGAGAACCCCTGAGGGAGCAGGAGATCAGTGGGATGCAGACCCCAAATTCTCATAAAAAGACCAGACTTAATGGTCTGACTGAGACTAGAGGAATCCCGGTGGTCACGGTCCCCAAACCTTCTTTTGGCCCAGGACAGGAACCATTCCCGAAGACAACTCATCAGACATGGAAGGGAATGGACAGTGGGTAGGAGAGAGATGCTGATGAAGAGTGAGCTATTTGTATCAGGTGGACACTTGAGACTGTGTTGGCATCTCCTGTCTGGAGGGGGGATGGGAGGGTAGAGAGCGTTAGAAGCTGGCAAAATTGTCACGAAAGGAGAGACTGGAAGGGCTGACTCATTAGGAGGAGAGCAAGTGGGAGTATGGAGTAAGGTGTATATAAACTTATATGTGACAGACTGACTTGATTTGTAAAAGTTCACTTGAAGCTCAATAAAAATTAAAAAAAAAAATCCTATAAAATCACAGAGTTGGTTGTATGATATGTAGAAGACTTAAAGTCAGCATGTCACTACTTTAGCAGATATTATGTGAATATGGCTTAATAATACACGGTTTCATTTTAATGTATCTCTCCTTTATTTTACTGTTATTTACTGGTACAAAATTTTAAATTTTGTGGTAAAATGGTTTTGTATTCTTAAACTAGAATATATAGTAAATTGAAACCTTCATTGTTCATATGTTGTAAATTGCCCAAATTATACTGGATTTTTTTTTTCTTTCAGTTTCCAGCATGGACAATCCAGATAGCGAGATAGTATTGTACTTAATGTTACGGGCTGTTGATAGATTTCATAAGCAACATGGTAGATATCCAGGTAAGAGTAGCAGTTGAATTACCAAGTATAATAAAACCGTGAATGGTCACTTGAATTGAATTGAATCTTAAAATAGTTTCAGGGTGTTTATAATGGTGGCATTTGAATCGCATAAACTTTACACCTAGTTCATCCCAAAGAGGCACTGCCATTTGTTTTTATTTTGTTGTTTCCTTTGAAAAACATTTATTCTGCCATTTGTTTTTGTTCTTTTTTAAAATTTTATTAATTTTGTTGTTGAGAATATACACAGCAAAACACACACCAATGCAACAGTTTGTACATGTACAGTTCAGTGACATTGATTACATTCTTCAAGTTGTGCAACCATTCGCACCGTCCTTTTCTAGCCATTTGTTTTTTACGTGTAAATATTTGTAAATAGAATTTGATTCTGAACTGTTATAGGGGAGCGTTGGTTAAATGTTTATACAAGAAATCTTTTTTTCCTGTTAGTTTCTATAGTTTACTTTTAAGACTCACACTGAGTTTAATTTAGTGGATTAGGAAAGCCACAAGAAGTATGCCATTGACTTCTGAACTCAGAACCCTGAAGGTGTAGGGATTTCATTGCTCAGTATCTATTTTTTGTTACCTGCAAATGTAGGAATTGGGGAACTGGCATAATCTCAGAAATCTGTAGTTGCCTAGAATATTTTTATTCTTGACAGTATTTTTAATTGTGCAGAATTATTACTGTGCTGAAGGCCTTGGTGAAAAACAAGGCTCTGGGAATTGACAGAATACCAATTGAGATGTTTTAGCAGTTGGATATAGCACTGGAAGTACTTGTCTATGCCAAGAAATTTGGAAGACAGCTACCTGGCCAACTGACTGGAAGAGATCCATATTTATGCCTATTCCCAAGAAAGGTGGTCCAACCAAATGTGGAAGTTATCAAACAATACCATTAATATCACATGTAAGCAAAATTTAGCTGAAGATCATTCAAAAGCAGCTGCAGCAGTGTATTGACAGGGAACTGCCAGAACTTCAAGCTGGGTTTAGAAGAGGATATGGAACCAGGGATATCATTGCTAATGTCAGATGGATCCTGCTGAAAGCAGAGAATACCAGAGAGATGTTTACCTGTGTTTTATTGACTATGCAGAGGCATTCGACTGTGTGTATCATAACAAATTATGGATAACATTGGAGAGAATGGAAATTCCAGAACACTTAATTGTGCTCATGAGAAATCTGTACGTGGATGAAGAGGTAATCGTTCGAACCAAACAAGGGGATATTGTGTGGTTTAAAATCAGGAAAGGTATGCATCAGGGTTGTATCCTTTCACCATACCTATTCAATCTGTGGAAACCCTTGTGGCATAGTGGTTAAGTGTTATGGCTGCTAACCAAAGGGTCGGCAGTTCGAATCCTCCAGGTGCTCCTTGGAAACTATGGGGCAGTTCCACTCTGTCCTATAGGGTCGCTATGAGTCGGAATTGACTTGACGGCACTGGGTTTGGTTTTTTAGTTTTATTCAATCTGTATGCCGAGTAAATAATCTGAGAAGCTGGACTATATGAAGAAGAATGGGGCATCAGGATTGGAGGAAGACTCATTAACAACCTGCATTATGCAGATAACACAGCCTTGCTTGCTGAAAGTGACGAGGACTTGAAGCATTTACTGATGAAGATCAGAGACCACAGCCTTCGGTATGGATTGCATCTCAACATAAAGAAAACAAAAATCCTCACAACTGGACCAATAAGCAACATCATGATGAACGGAGAAAAGATTGAGGTTGTCAAGGATTTCATTTTACTTGGATCCAGAATCAACACCCATGGAAACGGTAGTCAGGAAATAAAAGACACATTGCATTGGTCAAATCGGCTGCAAAATACCTCTTTAAAGTGTTGAAAAGCAAAGATGTCACCTTGAGGACTAAGGTGTGTCTGACCCAAGCCATGGTGTTTTCCATCGCCTCATATGCATGTGAAAGCTGGACAACGAATAAGGAAGATCAAAGAAGAATTGATGCTTTTGAATTGTGGTGTTGGCAAAGAATATCGAATATACAAAGGGCTGCCAAAAGAACAAAGAAATCTGTCTTGGAAGAAGTACAACCAGAATGCTCCTTAGAAGCAAGGATGGCGAGACTATGTCTTAAAAACTTTGGACACGTTATTAGAAGGGATCAGTCCATGGAGAAGGACATCATGCTTGGTAGAGGGTCAGTGACAAAGAGGAAGACCCTCAACAAGATAGATTGACAGTGGTTTTAACAATGGCCTCAAGCATAACAACAATTGTGAGGATGGCGCAGCCCTGGGCAGTGTTTCATTCTGTAGTGCATAGGTCACTATGAGTCAGAATCGAAGGCACCTAACAATAGCAACAACACAATCTATGCATATCATAAAACCTGTTGCCCCAACTAATGTAGTATATGCCCCCAGAGCTTAATAAGCAAGCTTACCAGAAGAAGAAAAGGAATACACTCACTCCTCACTTATCAACATGGTTAGGTTCCAAACACCAACTCATGTGCAAAAATTGGCATTATGTAAAAATGGAGGATGACCACATCACATCGCAAACTGGAAGATGACTACATCATTACATAAATGCCACATTACCTCATTACAATAATTGCCAAACCATTGAGAGTGATGGTCCAACCAAGTTGACACATAGCCTTAACCATCACAGTGTTACTCTTGTCTAACACCTTGCGTTCCTTACTGCCAGATGTACATCGTTAATGCAAAAAGCAGTTGGATAGTAGGTTTTTTTTTACTATTGTAAATGCAAAATGTCAGATAACAAGATAGTTGAAAAGTAAGGAGTAGGTGTAAATGCCAAGTTTGTACTGCTATATTTGTGTTGATCAGAATTTTTTATTCCTGTTATTATTTAACATTCCACCCCAGAACTTACTGGTTTAAAACAACAGTGTATTATTTCACATAGTTTTGTGGATTGGCTGGATTCAGCTAGGCAATTCTTCACTCTGTATGTATGTGTGTGGAAAAATGGTGATAGGTCTGATGTGGTTGCATGGTACCTGGGGCTGGAGTCATTCTGAAGGTTTGATTAAGTTAGGCATCTAAAAAGACATTTTCACTCATGTCTGGCACCTTAGTCAGGATAGCTGGAACAGCTGGGGCCTGGTCAGGTATCTCTCTCCATATGGCTAACTTGGGCTTCTTTTTAGTATGATAGTCTCAGGGCAGGCTTCTTATATGATGGCTGGCTTCCCCCAAAGTTAATTTTCCAAAAGATCCAGGTAGCAGGTAGACTTCTTTTGACCTAGCCTTAGAGGTCGCACAGCATCACTTCTGCTGTGTTTTATTTTGGTTTCATAGGACCAGCTCAGACTAAGAGTGGGAATGGACCCCATGAGGGCATGAGTACTGGGATGGAGGGTTCACTCGGGAGCTATCTTGGCGGACTAGCTACCATATAGAGCACAGGCTTTGGAGATAGACCTGGGTTCAGATCTAAGCTCTATCACTTTACTATCTCTGGGACCTTGAATAAGTCATTATTTCCCTCCAAGTCGTAGTTCCCTCTTTATGGAATGGTGATAATAGTATCTACTCCACTGGATTGTAGGGGGTAAATGTGTGATGTATGAAAATCACTTAGTATACTGCCTAACACCTTTTAAGTACTCAATAAAGGGTAAGTGTTACTGTGATGAAGAAGAGTAGTAATCATAGTGTTTAAACAAGAGGAATTTAAAAATATTAATGTTTGTAAAATATCTGAATGTTATATTTTTTTTCTTCAGTAGTAATAATAATAGCCTACCTTTGGAGACATTATAGTTCAATCATTAAAACCATTTGTTCTGGAGCAAACTGCCTAGGCTTATATTCCAGTTATGCTATTTAATAACCAAGTAACTGAGGCAAGTAACTTAATCTGTCTGTGCTTCAGTTTTCTCATCTGTAAAATGAGATTAATCATGGTACCTACTTCACACACACACACACACGGCGCTTCAAACAGTATCCAGCACCTATTAGTGCTCAGTAAATGTCCTCAGTATCATTTAATCTCCTGGGAATGGATAGTAAATGTGGCTAATTGCCTCCATGAACAACTGCCTCCTTCACCATGAGATCAGAAGAACTGGACGGTACCCTGCTACCGTTACTGAATATTTGATCAAAGATTCCCTAGAAGAAGCCTGATCAAAAGGGGGAAAATGCAGAACAGAATTTAAAATTCTCATGGACTCCAGACTTCTTGGAGCCATGGAGGGTGGCTAGATGAACCCCTGAAACTATCGTCCTGAGATAATCTTTAAACCTTAAACCGAAAATATCCCTTGACGTCTTTTTAAACCAAAACCAAAAAAAAAAAACCAAACCCAGTGCCATCAAGTCAACTGCGACTCATAGCGACCCTATAGGACAGAGTAGGACTGCCCCATAGACTTTCCAAGGATCTCCTGGTGGATTAGAACTGCTGACCCTTTGGTTAGCAGCCGTAGCACTTAACCACTATGCCACCAGCGTTTCCTCTTAAAACCAAGCAGTAGTTTAATGTATTAAAAAAAAAAAAAAGTCTTCACTGTTTACAATAGCAAAAAGATGCAAACAACGAAAGTGCCCATCAATGGATGAATGGATAAACAAATTACTGTTTATTTTCACACTGGAATACTATACAATGATAAAGAACAATGATGAATCCATGAAACATCTCATAACATGGATGAATCTGGAAGGGATTATGCTGAGTGAAATTAGTCACAAAAGGACAAATATTGTATGAAACCACTATCATAAGAACTCAAGAAAGGTTTAAACTCAGAAGAAAACATTCTTTAATGGTTACCAGAGTGGAGAGGGAGGGAAAGGGTGTTCACTAGATAGATAGTAGACAAGAATTATTTTAGGTGAAGGGAAGGTCGACATACAATACAGGGGAAGTCAGCACAACTGGACCAAACCAAAAGCTAAGAAGTTTCCTGAATACAACCAAACACTTCGAGGGACAGAGTAGCAGGCGTAGGGGTCTGGGGACCATGGTTTCAGGGGACAGCTAGGTCAATTGGCCTAACAAAGTTTATTAAGAAAACGTTTTGCATCCCACTTTGATGAGTGATGTCTGGGGTTTTAAAAGCTAGCAAGCAGCCATCTAAAATGCATCAATTAGTCTCAACCTACCTGGAGCAAAGGAGAATGAACACCAAAGACAAAAGGAAAATATGAACCCAAGAGACAGAAGGGGCCACATAAACCAGAGACTCCATCAGCCTGAGACCAGAATAACTAGATGGTGCCCAGCTACCACCAGTGACTGCCCTGACAGGGAGCACAACAGAGAATACCTGATCGAGCCAGGAGAATAGTGGGGTGCAGAACTCAAATTCTAGTAGAAAGGCCAGACTTAATGGTCTGACTGAGACTGGAGGGACCCCAGAGGACATGGCTCCCGGACTCTCCGTTAGCCCAGAACTAAAACCATTCCCAAAGCCAACTCTTCAAAGATTAAACTAGACCACACAATATAAAATGATACTGGTGAGGAGTGCGCTTCTTAGCTCAAATAGACACAAGGCTATGTGGGCCGCTCTTGTCTGGAGGTGAGATGAGATGGCGGAGGGGGACAGGAGCTGGTTGAATGGACATGGGAAATACAGGGTGGAGAGGAGGAGTGTGCTGTCACATTATAGGGAGAGCAACTAGGGTCAAATAATAATGTGTGTGCAAGTTTCTGTATGAGAAACTGACTTGAAGTGTAAACTTCCACTTGAAACGCAATAAAAAAAAAGTTTTGAGCATTATGCTCTTTTAAGAGCTATCTATAAGGGATCAAATTGACAACAGCAACTTGAAAGATTAGATTGCAACTTCAGGGGCAGTGAGTTTATGTTAATGGGGGGAACAACTCAAAAGGAGGGTGAGAATGGTTGTACAACTTGAAGGATGTAATTACTGTTACTAAATTGTACATGTCGAATCTGTTGGTATGTTTTGCTATATATATTCTCAGCAAGAACAACAACAAAAAGAAATGGATAGTAAAGACAGTTTTTATAAAAGGTATGAAAAAGGACATTGCTTTCTCATGTATTCAGTTCTTCTATCAAATAATTATTGAGCACCAACTATGTGCCAGGTACTGTTTCAGACACTGGTATGGAGCTATGAACAAAACAAATTTATTGAACTAGAATTTTTAGTGTTTCATTTGTTCTCTTTGATTGTTACAGTTTTCCAGTGTAACTGTTGGTCTTACTTTCCATTATGTTTACCCTTACTTCATTTTCACAACTTACTGTTTTGACTAGAATACCTGAAAGTGGATTAAAGGAGGTAGCCATTAATTTTGAATTACATATATATTTTAATGAAGATTTATTATATATATACTTTTTGTTTGTTTTAGGGGTATCTAACTATCAAGTTGAAGAAGATATAGGAAAGTTGAAGTCTTGTCTCACTGGGTTCCTTCAGGAATATGGATTATCTGTAATAGTGAAAGATGACTATGTTCATGAATTGTGAGTACTTACTAGGGCATGTAAGAGAGAATTCCCTTCCTGTTGTAAGACTAATCTAAATTCACGTCTCAATTTTTTCCTATAGTTGCCGATACGGAGCTGCTGAGCCACATACCATTGCTGCATTCTTGGGGGGTGAGTTCAATAGAAGAAAAGACTATGTCATCTGTTTCTATATAGCACAGTTACTAATTTAACATAAATTTTTGTTTTATTAGCTATTTTAGTTAGGGATGTTAGTGAAACATGATGTAAAGCTTAGATTATTTGAGTAGCTTCCGTACTGGTCTCCCTGCCTTCCATCTCTCCCATCTTAAGGTCCATCTTAAAGTCATGAAGAGTCATTGATCTTTTTAAAGCAGAACTCTGATTATATCCCTCACTTAACTAACCCCCTACTCTGCCAATACACACACACAGACACAGACACAGGGACCTTAGCTTGACATTAAAGAATCTCTGTGTTCTGGTTCCACCCAGTTTTTCTGGCCTCAGTTTTATCACATTACTTACTTTCCCCCCAGACATGTCCTTTGATTTCCTGCTTCTGTATCTTTGCTCCTCTGGACCCATTTGTCCTAAATCTTCCTATTTTCTCCACATCTGAAACCTATTTGTTCTTCAAGACCCAATTACAAAAGTTACTTATCTCTTTTATAAACTCCCTTTATTTCCTTCCTTCACCCGACTTCCCTCAAGAAAGAAAAAAAAATACTCTTCCACCTATGACCTCCTGTAGTCTGAGTTATATGCTGATAATATTTTCCTCTGAGATTATTAATATTTTGAAGGCAGGCCAGGTTTGATTAATATTCAGTGTTTAAAATATAAATGAATGATACAAACTTAACAAAACTATAGTCTAAGCAAACTCAAAACCTGATTCTGGATAATTTAAACTAAAACCGAGTTTCTTATGCCAAAATAGCAAAATAACCTTCCAAGTCACAGAAAAAGAAAATTGGTATTTATTCAGATTCAGTTCAGATGCTAAGAATAAACACAACTAGAGAGGTTGAACGGCCGATTAACCTGCCTGTCCAAACCAAAACCCATTGCTGTCGAGTTGATTCCGACCCACAGCAACCCTATAGGACAGAGTAGAACTGCTCCATAGGGTTTCCAAGGCTGTAATCTTTATGGGGGAACTCTGGTGGTGTAGTGGTTGAGATCTATGGCTGATAATGAAAATGTCGGCAGTTCAGATCCACCAGGTGCTCCATGGAAACCCTATGGGGCAGTTCTACTCTGTCGTATAGAGTCACTATGAATCAGAATTGACTCCACCAGCCACTCTGTGGGAGAAAGATGGGCAGCCTGCTTCTGTAAAGATTTACAGCCTTGGAAACCCTATGGGGTAGTTCTGCTCTGTCCTATACGGTCACTATGAGTCAGAATCGACTTCACCACAGTGGGTTTGGGAATCTTTGCTGAAGCACTCTGCCACATCTTTCTCCCATGGAGTAGCTGGTGAGTTTGAACCGCTGACCTTTTGGTTAGCAGCCGAATGCTTAACCACTGTGCCAGCAGGGCTCCTTTTAACTTACCTGTAGCAGAGAAAAAAAAAAATTGAAATGTTTTGGTTTTGTATGTTCTATAATCATTATGCATATGCCATTATATCTCCTTACTTCATCCAGGTCTTTGCTCAAATGTTATCTTTCCTATAAGGTCATCCCCGAGTCCCCTATTTAAAATTGAGTCCCTCCTCTTGTACTTTTGTTCTCCCTCTTCCCTGCTTTTTCTCCCTAGCACTTACTGTCATTTGACATGTTACGTATTTCATATGCTTTTAAATTATGTCTCTCACTACTAAAAAGTAAGGTCCATGAGGGCTGGGATTTTGTTCCCTATTGTAGGGAACTAAAACTAGTGCCTAGAATCTACTATTTTAGGGAACTAGAACAGTATCTGGTACATAGTAGAGGCTCAAAGCTTCCGGTTATAAAAGATGAGCCTTTTTTTATTGATAGTTTTTTTTCTTTTGAGTAGTTACAGCAGCCTGTCAGTATTTAGATACAAATCTTTTCATAATTGCAAATGTTTTTAGAATACCTTTGTTGTTTGGTGCCTTTGAGACAGAGTGGAACAGCCCCGCCCATAGGGTTTTCTAGGCTGTAATCTTTACAGGAGCAGATCACCAGGTCTTTCTGGTTAGCAGCTGAGTGCTTAGCCACTGCACCAGCTGGGCTCCTTAGAATACTATTACCCCCTTTCTATTATAAAAGTAAAATAGGCACAAGGCAAAATTCAAATGCTACGGAAGGGTGTCCTTTGAGAAAAAAGTGTTACCAAACCATATCACAGTTTTGCACTTTGTTCACTTAATATAGCTTGCCAATCTTTCTCTATCACCATAATTAAGAACTCCATTCTTTTTAACTGTGGTGTAATTTTCCATTGTGTGAATATATAGAACAAAGTTTTGTTTCTTTTTAAAAAATAGTTATAAAAAGTTGTAGTTTTTCATTTTTATTTTAAATTATGGTTATATATATATAACAAAACATTTGCCATTTTTAGGTGTACAATTCAGTGACATTACATTCACCATATTGTCTAACCATGATTACTATTCATTTCCATATTTGTTTTCATCACCCTTAATAGAAACTCAGTACTCCTTAAGTGATAATCCTTATTTCCCCCTAGTCCTTCATTTTGATATGTCTCAATAAGTCATGTCTGCTTTGGATTACCTTTCATTTGGAAAGGAAAAGGTTTTCTTTTTAAGATTGAGTCTTTATACAACACTTGAAATTTACTATTTTCAAAGATTTGCTTTTTTCCTTTTTCCTTGCAGGAGCTGCTGCTCAAGAGGTTATCAAAATAATCACCAAACAATTTGTAATTTTTAATAACACTTACATTTATAGTGGTATGTCACAAACGTCAGCAACTTTCCAGTTGTAGAATAAGCACCCTATGTAGCGTGTTAACAATTGAAATTGTAATTGCTTTTAGGCTGTCTTCTAGTCTGTAAAATTCTAAGGGAGAGCTGTTAAATTGTTTTGTTAATAAACATTTTTCTCATTTGTAATGTAGTCTTGCTCTTTGAGGGCGTAGAGGGAGACAGGGGAAGAGAAGCCATCACTTTCCCAGAAAATAAAAACTACCCATGTCTAATTGAATTCATTAATACTGACTTGCTCTTTCAAAGTGACTTATCACAGAAATCTTTTGAGTTTCATTAGAAATAGCTTACAGTATTTTTTTCTTACAATATTAAATAATGAACTTCAGCCATGTGTAAATTTTAGCTATGGGCGTTATTTGTTAAAACAAATAGCAGAATTAAACAAGATGAATATTCAGGATATGCAGCTTTATCAGAATACAAGATAGTCCCCCTTTATGTGCCATTATTTTTACTTAGGTTTTACCACCTACCTCTTTGAAATTTTATGGGGTCTTTCCATCCATAGTACATAAAACCTTAAATTTCATTTAAAAGAGCAATCACATTGGACTGATAGCATTCATCAACATATCAGAAGGCAAAAACCCAAAACCAGATGGAATTAGAAACAAACTGCATGAAAATCTCGGAGGGGTTGGGGGTTGTTTTTGATTCATCTATGGCTGAGGATTGTGTCACGTGGCTCTCAGCACCTTAACGCCCGTAAACTGGCTGCGTCGGTCTGTGAAGCTTGTGTCTCCCAAGTTAGGACCTCTGTTAGACATGCCAAGAGGGTGCTTCACAGGGATTTGGTGTTCTTGGACCTTAACAGGCTGAACCGTTCCTTGGCTATTCTTTCAGCAGGCACTGCCCCCTAACAGTATCTCACTTCCATCTCCCGAGTGTCCAGTGGGATGGATTTTATTGAACTATGTGGTGGAAGGGGCAGGACCATAAAGAGTGGCTGGGCTTTGGCTCTACTTGAGACCTTTGGTCTAGGAGTGAAGTACGTCTGGGCTGAATTCCTGAGGCTGCCAGATGAGGTGGGGGCCTGGATGCGTGTTGGGGTTGAGGTGCCCTTCAATGACATGTCCAACGCAAGGAGAGCTAGCGCCAGCAACACGATCCAACGAAGAAGGAAAGTTGAGAAAGAAAAACGCACGCGCGACCTTTGACCCGGATGCTGTTCTCCCAACCCCTTTGAATTCTGGAATGGAAGCCCTAAAATCCGGGGGCGGTGGGATTAGGGGATTTTACCCTTCAGATTTTTAGTTTTTTCCACATAAAAACTCTGTATCCACACACTTTCTACCTCCGTGTTCTTTGGAATGTTAGAGGAGCAACCCCCTGACAGGTTCCGCGTAGGGGGCGGGTGGAGCGAGCCACCGGAAGTTCCGCCCAGCGGAGGTAGCCCGGCTGGCTTTGCGGGAAACGAAGTCAGGCGTCGAGGTGGGTGAGCAGCAAGGGAGAAAGGAAAGGAGTCCTGTGCGCTTCGATTTGAGGGTAAAGACTGCGGTCTCAGCTTCCTGCAAGTTTGGTTCCTGACCCAGCCCGGCACTGGCCCGGGTTCACCTTGTCAGTTGCTTCCTGTGGAAGGTGGTCTGTCGTTGGCCATCTGGCCCAGCTCTGTCCTCACAGGGGCAAAGATGCAGGGCCGCCCAGCTGTTCCCTTCATAAGTGACCCCCGTGAAGTGATCTGTTGAGCTTTGATGAATAGGCCTTCCTGAGAGGCAGCAGACCCAGACCCCAGTGTCCAAAAGAGCTGGCGGGAAAAAGTAATTGTCACTTGCCATTTAGTCAGACGTCTGGAGCCAGGCATTTCTTGACCGTAACTGAATCTTAGATTCCCCGGGTACCTGCATGTTTTGAAAGCTCCTAGGCGATTCTGATGTGTGAAAGGATTGGGATCCACTGATAAGGTCCTTTCACAAATCATGGGGGACCACGTGTTCAAAAATCACCTGAGGGGGCAGGGCATGTTAAATGGGGAGTTGCTGGGTCCCACCTGCTGCTGGTGAATCGCCTGTGGGGGCCGAATCCATGCATTTAAGTAGCGCCTGGTCCTTCAGGAAACCGTGGTGGTGTAGTGGTTAAGAGCTAAGGTAGTTCGAATCCACCAGGCGCTCCTTGGAAACCCTATGTGTTGAAATCGACGGCAACGAGTTTCGTTTGTTTGGTTTGTGGTCCCTCAGGAGTTTGAGTACCTTGGTCTGGAAGATCCTGAGGGACCACCTATATACTCTTTCAAAGGAGTTCTTCCAGCCCTTTGGTGAACCAGGCCATAGCGGGTATTACTGAGCAGAAATTGAGGAAACAGTGGAGTTAGGCTTCCCTCTTTGGGGAGATTATTGGTTACCTGTGTATACTAGAATGAGGCACTGAGGATTTATGGGAAAGGGCTGCTCTGATCTACTGAGTTTGGGAGAATTAGTATTCTAAAATGAACTAACTCCTTGTACTCACAGCATGTTTTCTCAGACTTAATACGTTTAAACTACTATAACAAAATTTATCGAACATATACTTGCATATTTACCCTTTCTCCAGAGGGGGTCACTATGAGTCGAGAACGACTCCACTGCACCCAACAACAATCCTTGTTTCTCCTAGTTAAGAGGAAAATTTCTGCTATAATTCCAAGCTGTGTATCTACTGTCAACAGTTTATGGTGAGATTTTTCAGCTCTAACAAGGTTTACACAGGAAAACATCATTCCTGATATTTGGGGTGATATTTAGATTGCAAAAAGCTTTGGATATTAACATGTTCTAGCCCAAGTAAAAGTAATATTCAGCTAGTTTTCTTGCTGAAATAGTTTCCAGTACTGTTTTGAGGAGTAGATTGAATGAAACCTATAAGTGGGATAGATTGTTCCTGTTACCTGGAACAACCTTTTTTCTTTTTTTTGTGTGAGAATATGAAGGTATTTGAAACCTTGTTCATGACAGTTTGCATCTATTCACCAAGTTTCTGAAAACATTTAATAACTGCTTTATTTGGCAGGTACTTTTGTTCTTGGGGATGGACTATAATTATTTTTATAATTTGAAATATAATTTTACAATTATCAATACCTTGAAAGTTTTAACTTGTCCCTTGCTGTGATGTTTTTAAGTGCTTAGCTAGTAAATAGATGACTTGTATTAATGCTACTAGGTACTTGGCAAATTCTATCTTATTTTACTGTGCACAGTAACCATTTATTAGAAAGCAGTGTAAGAAAAGAAAACAGAAATAGAGAACACAAAGGGGACCACAAGTAGAGTATGTTGTCAGTTTTGATATCAAGGTACTTATATTTAAAAATTATATATTATCCTTCTTTAAAAATAAAATTATTTTTGAAAACAGACTATATTGGCTAATTAAACTTAGGGAAACGGTCCTTAATCACCCTTCCACACAGACATACACAAAGCAAAAGCATCCACATAGAATACAACAGTCTCTTTTTTTTTTTTTTTAATTGAGCTTCAAGTGAACGTTTACAAATCAAGTCAGTCTGTCACCTATAAGTTTATATACACCTTACTCCATACTCCCACTTGCTCTCCCCCTAATGAGTCAGCCCTTCCAGTCTCTCCTTTCGTGACAATTTTGCCAGCTTCCAACCCTCTCTACCCTCCCATCCCCCCTCCAGACAGGAGATGCCAACACAGTCTCAAGTGTCCACCTGATACAAATAGCTCACTCTTCATCAGCATCTCTCTCCTACCCACTGTCCATTCCCTTCCATGTCTGATGAGTTGTCTTCGGGAATGGTTCCTGTCCTGGGCCAACAGAAGGTTTGGGGACCGTGACCACCGGGATTCCTCTAGTCTCAGTCAGACCATTAAGTCTGGTCTTTTTATGAGAATTTGGGGTCTGCATCCCACTGATCTCCTGCTCCCTCAGGGGTTCTCTGTTGTGCTCCCTGTCAGGGCAGTCATCGGTTGTAGCCGGCACCAACTAGTTCTTCTGGTCTCAGGATGATGCAAGTCTCTGGTTCATGTGGCCCTTTCTGCCTCTTGGGCTCATAGTTATCGTGTGACCTTGGTGTTCTTCATTCTCCTTTGATCCAGGTGGGTTGAGACCAATTGATGCATCTTAGATGGCCGCTTGTTAGCATTTAAGACCCCAGATGCCTCATTTCAAAGTGGGATGCAGAATGTTTTCATAATAGAATTATTTTGCCAATTGACTTAGAAGTCCCCTTAAACCATGGTCCCCAAACCCCCACCCTTGCTCCGCTGACCTTGGAAGCATTCAGTTTATCCCGGAAACTTCTTTGCTTTTGGTCCAGTCCAGTTGAGCTGACCTTGCATGTATTGAGTATCGTCCTTCCCTTCACCTAAAGCAGTTCTTAGCTACTAACTAATCAGTAAAAAACCCTCTCCCACCCTCCCTCCCTCCCCCCTCATAGCCACAAAAGTATGTGTTCTTCTCAGTTTATACTATTTCTCAAGATCTTATAATAGTGGTCTTATACAATATTTGTCCTTTTGCCTCTGACTAATTTCACTCAGCATAATGCCTTCCAGGTTCCTCCATGTTACGAAATGTTTCACAGATTCGTCACTGTTCTTTATCGATGCGTAGTATTCCATTGTGTGAATATACCACAATTTATTTAACCATTCATCCATTGATGGACACCCTGGTTGCTTCCAGCTTTTTGCTGTTGTAAACAGAGCTGCAATAAACATGGGTGTGCATATATCTGTTCGTGTGAAGGCTCTTATTTCTCTAGGGTATATTCCGAGGAGTGGGATTTCCGGGTTGTATGGTAGTTCTATTTCTAACTGTTTAAGATAATGCCAGATAGATTTCCAAAGTGGTTGTACCATTTTACATTCCCACCAGCAGTGTATGATAGTTCCAATCTCTCCACAGCCTCTCCAACATTTATTATTTTGTGTTTTTTGGATTAATACCAGCCTTGTTGGAGTGAGATGGAACCTCATCGTAGTTTTAATTTGCATTTCTCTATTTTTTTTTTTTAATGGCTAATGATCGAGAGCATTTTCTCATGTATCTGTTAGCTGCCTGAGTATCTTCTTTAGTGAAGTGTGTGTTCATATCCTTTGCCCACTTCTTGATTGGGTTGTTTGTCTTTTTGTGGTTGAGTTTTGACAGCATCATATAGATTTTAGAGATCAGGCGCTGGTCGGAGATGTCATAGTTGAAAATTCTTTCCCAGTCTGTAGGTCGTCTTTTTACTCTTCTGGTGAAGTCTTTAGATGAGCATAGGTGTTTGATTTTTAGGAGCTCCCAGTTATCTGGTTTCTCTTCGTCATTTTTGGTAATGTTTTGTATTCTGTTTATGCCTTGTATTAGGGCTCCTAACGTTGTCCCTATTTTTTCTTCCATGATCTTTATCGTTTTAGTCTTTGTGTTTAGGTCTTTGATCCACTTGGAGTTAGTTTTTGTGCATGGCGTGAGGTATGGGTCCTGTTTCATTTTTTTGCAAATGGATATCCAGTTATGCCAGCACCATTTGTTAAAAAGACTTATCTTTTCCCCAATTAACTGACACTGGGCCTTTGTCAAATATCAGCTGCTCATATATGGATGGATTTATATCTGGGTTCTCAATTCTGTTCCATTGGTCTATGTGCCTGTTGTTTTACCAGTACCAGGCTGTTTTGACTACTGTGGCTGTATAATAGGTTCTGAAATCAGGTAGAGTGAGGCCTCCCACTTTCTTCTTCTTTTTCAGTAATGCTTTACTTATCTGAGGCTTCTTTCCCTTCCATATGAAGTTGGTGATTTGCTTCTCCATCACATTAAAAAATGACATTGGAATTTGGATCAGAAGTGCATTGTATGTATAGATGGCTTTTGGTAGAATAGACATTTTTACTATGTTGAGTCTTCCTATCCATGAGCAAGGTATGTTTTTCCACTTAAGTAGGTCCTTTTTAGTTTCTTGTAGTAGTACTTTGTAGTTTTCTTTGTATAGGTCTTTTACATCTTTGGTAAGATTTATTCCTAAGTATTTTATCTTCTTGGGGGCTACTGTGAATGGTATTGATTTGGTTATTTCCTCTTCAATGTTCTTTTTGTTGATGTAGAGGAATCCAAGTGATTTTTGTATGTTTATCTTATAACCTGAGACTCTGCCAAACTCTTCTATTAGTTTCAGTAGTTTTCTGGAGGATTCCTTAGGGTTTTCTATGTATAAGATCATGTCATCTGCAAATAGAGATAATTTTATTTCCTCCTTGCCAATCTGGATGCCCTTTATTTCTTTGTCTAGCCTAATTGCTCTGGCTAGGACCTCTAGCACAATGTTGAACAAGAGTGGTGATAAAGGGCATCCTTGTCTGGTTCCCGTTCTCAAGGGAAATGCTTTCAGGCTCTCTCCATTTACAGTGATGTTGGCTGTTGGCTTTGTATACATGCCCTTTATTATGTTGAGGAATTTTCCTTCAATTCCTATTTTGGTGAGAGTTTTTATCATAAATGGGTGTTGGACTTTGTCAAATGCCTTTTCTGCATCAATTGAAAAGATCATGTGGTTTTTGTCTTTTATTTACATGGTTGATTACATTAATGGTTTTTCTAATATTAAACCAGCCTTGCATACCTGGTATAAATCCTACTTGGCCGTGGTGGATTATTTTTTTGATAATGTTGTTGAATTCTCTTGGCTAGAATTTTGTTGAGGATTTTTGCATCTATGTTCATGAGGGATATAGGTCTATAATTTTCTTTTTTGTGATGTCTTTACCTGGTTTTGGTATCAGGGATATGGTGGCTTCATAGAATGAGTTAGGTAGTATTCCGTCGTTTTCTATGCTTTGAAATACCTTTAGTAGTAGTGGTGTTAACTCTTCTCTGAAAGTTTGGTAGAACTCTGCAGTAAAGCCGTCCGGGCCAGGGCTTTTTTTTTGTTGGGAGTTTTTTGATTGCCATTTCAATCTCTTTTTTTGTTATGGGTCTATTTAGTTGTTCTACTTCTGATTGTGTTAGTTTAGGTAGGTAGTGTTTTTCTAGGAATTCATCCATTTCTTCTAGGTTTGCAAATTTGTTAGAGTACAATTTTTCGTAATAATCTGATATGATTCTTTTAATTTCAGTTGGGTTTGTCGTGATGTGGCCCATCTCCCTTTCTTATTCGGTTTATTTGTTTTCTTTCCTGTATTTCTTTAGTCAGTCTGGCCAACGGTTTATCAATTTTGTTAATTTTTTCAAAGAACCAGCTTTTGGCTTTGTTAATTCTTTCAATTGTTTTTCAGTTCTCAAATTCATTTAGTTCAGCTCTAATTTTTATTATTTGTTTTCTTCTGGTGCCTGGATTCTTCTGTTGCTCACTTTCTATTTGTTCAAGTTGTAGGGACAGTTCTCTGATTTTGGCTCTTTCTTCTTTTTGTATGTGTGCATTTATCGATATAAATTGGCCTCTGAGCACTGCTTTTGCTGTGTCCCAGAGGTTTTGATAGGAAGTATTTTCATTCTCATTGCATTCTATGAATTTCTTTATTCCCTCCTTAATGACTTCTATAACCCAGTCTTTTTTCAGCAGGGTATTGTTCATTTTCCAAGTATTTGATTTCTTTTCCCTAGTTTTTCTGTTATTGATTTCCACTTTTATGGCCTTGTGGTCTGAGAAGATGCTTTGTAATATTGCGATGTTTTGGATTCTGCAAACGTTTGTTTTATGACCTAATACGTGGTCTACTCTAGAGAATGTTCCATGTGCGCTAGAAAAAAAAGTGTACTTTGCAGCAGTTGGGTGGAGAGTTCTGTATAAGTCAATGAGGTCAAGTTGGTTGATTGTAGTAATTTGGTCTTCCGTGTCTCTATTGAGCTTCTTACTGGATGTCCTGTCCTTCTCCGAAAGTGGTGTGTTGAAGTCTCCTACTATAATTGTGGAGGTGCCTATCTCACTTTTCAGTTCTGTTAAAATTTGTTTTCTGTATCTTGCAGCCCTGTCATTGGGTGCATAAATATTTAATATGGTTATATCTTCCTGATCAATTGTCCCTTTTATCATTATGTAGTGTCCTTCTTTACCCTTTGTGGTGGATTTAACTTTAAAGTCTATTTTGTCAGAAATTAATATTGCTACTCCTTTTTTGCTTATTGTTTGCTTGATATATTTTTTTCCATCCTTTGAGTTTTAGTTTGTTTGTGTCTCTAAGTCTAAGGTGTGTCTCTTGTAGGCAGCATATAGATGGATCGTGTTTCTTTATCCAGCCTGAGACTCTCTGTTTCTTTATTGGTGCGTTTAGTCCATTTACATTCAGCGTAATTATAGATAGGTATGTGTTTAGTGTTGTCATTTTGATGCCTTTTTATGTGTGTTGTTGACAATTTCATTTTTCTACTTACGTTTTTGTGCTGAGACGTTTTTCTTTGTAAATTGTGTGATCCTCATTTTCATAGTATTTGACTTTATGTTTGCTGAGTCGTTACTTTTTTTTGGTTTTTATTTTGAGTTATGGAGTTGTTATACCTCTTTATGGTTACCTTAATATTTACCCCTATTTTTCTAAGTAAAAACCTAACTTGTATTGTCCTATATCACTTGGTATCCCTCTCCATATGGCAGTTCTATGCCACCTGTATTTAGTCCCTCTTTTTGATTATTGTGATCTTTTACATATTGACTTCAATGATTCCCTGTTTTGAGCTTTTTTTTTTTATATATATATAATTAATATTAATTTGTTTTTGTGATTTCCCTATTTGAGTTGATATCAGGATGCTCTGTTCTGTGACCTTGTGTTGTGCTGGTATCTGATATTATTGGTTTTCTGACCAAACAATTTCCTTTAGTATTTCTTGTAGCTTTGGTTTGGTTTTTGCAAATTCTCTAAGCTTGTGTTTATCTGTAAATATCTTAATTTCGCCTCCATATTTCAGAGAGAGTTTTGCTGGCTATATGATCCTTGGCTGGCAGTTTTTCTCCTTCGGTGCTCTGTACATGTCATCCCATTGCCTTCTTGCCTGCATGGTTTCTGCTGAGTAGTCTGAACTTATTCTTATTGATTCTCCCTTGTAGGAGACCTTCCTTTTATCCCTGGCTGCTTTTAAAATTTTCTCTTTATCTTTGGTTTTGGCAAGTTTAATGATTTTCTTTTTGGATCAATCTTAAATGGAGTTCGATGAACATCTTGGATAGATATCCTTTCGTCTTTCATGATGTCAGGGAAGTTTTCTGCCAGCAGATCTTCAACTATTCTCTCTGTGTTTTCTGTTATCCCGCCCTGTTCTGGGACTCCAATCACACGCAAGTTATCCTTCTTGATAGAGTCCCACATGATTCTTAGGGTTTCTTCATTTTTTTAAATTCTTTTATCTGATTTTTTTTCAGCTATATTGGTGTTAATTCCCTGGTCCTCCAGATTTCCCACTCTGCATTCTAATTGCTCGAGTCTGCTCCTCTGACTTCCTATTGCGTTGTCTAATTCTGTGATTTTATTGTTGATCTTTTGGATTTCTGAAAGCTGTCTCTCTATGGATTCTTGCAACTTATTAATTTTTCCACTATGTTCTTGAATAATCTTTTTTAAGTCTTCAACTGCTTTATCAGTGTGTTCCTTGGCTTTTTCTGTAGCTTGCCTTATTTCATTTCTGAGGTCATCCCTGATGTCTTGAAGCATTCTGTAAATTAGTTTTTTATATGCTGTATCTGGCAATTCCAGGATTGTATCTTCATTTGGGAAAGATTTTGATTCTTTAGTTTGGGGGGTTGTAGAAGCAGTCATGGTCTGCTCCTTTATGTGGTTTGATATCGACTGCTGTCTGCGAGCCATCACTAAGAAGATACTGTAGTGATTTATTCTATATTTGCTCACTGAGTCTTATCTTATTTTGTTTTCTTTCAATATACGTAGATGGGCTACTAGCTTGCGCTGTCTTGATTGTTGTAGCCCTTGACTCACTTATGACCTATTACCAGCTGGTTTGGGCTGTTACCAGATATATATGCCTGAGTCCATTCACTAATCTTGAGTAGAATCTGATTTTGGGTCATCAAGTGTGTGATGCAGACTGTCACCTATCCACCTAGAGAAGTAGTGGTGATAGTTGTGTGCACCAGATTCTAGTAGCAGCTGGGGTTCACACTCCAGGGGGGGCAGGATGCTGACAGGCTTCCCCCAAGTGTCAATAAGGTAGGTGTGTCTCTATTCCTAAAGCACCTTGGTGGGTGGGCTCTGCAGCTGTACCTTAGGCCCCCAATGCAAGTACCTCTACCGATTGTTAGG
This sequence comes from Elephas maximus indicus, assembly GCF_024166365.1. NCBI lineage: Eukaryota > Metazoa > Chordata > Mammalia > Proboscidea > Elephantidae > Elephas > Elephas maximus. The sequence continues at coordinate 33,249,528 of NC_064839.1, read as the reverse complement.
TGTCACCCTCCTTAGACCCCTAAGGCAGGAGGCTAGGTGGTCTGGGGGTAGCTTCAGCCCTCAGTTCCCTGTTGTGGGTCAGTGAGGGCTCTGTTGAATACACAGAGATATAAGACCTGGGAAACTTGTCTTTCCAGTAAATCCGCTAAAACAATTGCAGTCAGATCCCTATCAGAAATGCCTTTGCATTATAATAGCCACCTTGTTCCCTGTAGGGATGAAAGCCCAAGACTGTGGACCACATATGCTTGGCTGGAGCTGGTTCTGTGTTTTTAGTCCAATTAGGGAAGGATTTTTGGTCCCTCGGTTTTTTGTAGTTGCTTCTCTCAGGCCAGGAGAATGGGTTAGGAAAAGACAGAAAAGAAAAAAAGAAAAACTGCAGAGCAGTTCACTCTCTGGCTCAGGAAATTCCAATGTTAATGAAGCTGCCTGGGAAGGGGAGGGGAGGGTTCAGATAAATAGTAGAGAGTAGCACCCCGAAATATAGACAAAGTTACTTATCTTGCTTGGGATGGCTGTTTTATCTGAGATTCCTGAGGGGCGCATTGACTGTGTGCGCTGGCTGGGTAGAGATTGCCCCCGAGGGTCAGGCCCGTGCTTGCGCTGTCTCAGAAGCCGCGGTCAGTTCCTCCGCTCCCAGTCCAAAGCCCAGCGTCAAGGTTCCCCGGCTGGGATGCTTGCACTCCTGGTTCCAAAACCAGTCGCTGCCTCCCAGTGAGTTCTCCTGTCAGCCGCGTCGCTGCACTGCCTATGTGCACTGGCTGGGCTTCCCCCGAGGTTAGTTCAGGGGGCTGGGCCTGCGCCCCGTGTTTGCACCGTCACAGGATGCCGTGCTCAGCTCCCCTGCGCCCAGTCCAAAGCCCCGCGCCAAGGTTCCCCAGCTGGGACGCTGCACTACCGGCTCCAAAACCAGTCGCTGCCTCCTGGCGACTTCTCCTCCCGCCAGCCACATTGCCACGCCACCCTCACGGACCAGCTGGGCCCCCTCCCAAGGTCAGTTCAGGGGGGTAGGGCTGCACCCCGTGTTTGTGCCGACACAGGATGCCATGCTCAGCTCCGCTGCACCCAGTCCAAAGGCTGGCACCAAGGTTTCCTGACTGGGACGCTGGCTCCAGGCTCTGAAAACAGTCGCTGCTTCCCCGTGGTTGTTCGTTGTCAGTCTCTGTCACTCAGGTCAAGTCTTTAAATCTGTGTTTGTTGGTCAGGATTCGTAGATTGTCATGTATGTGATCAATTCATTTGTTTTTCCGAGTCTTTGTTGCAAGAGGGATCTGAGGTAGCGTCTACCTAGTCAGCCATCTCGGCCCAGCCCTCCAGTCTGTCTTTTTTAACAGTCCGTTTTTTATCTAGTCTTCTTTTTCCAAATGTTAATTTCCTCAAAAAGAATACACATCTATATATGGTCCCATTGCTGTCGAGTCTATTCCAGCTCAGTGACCCTGTAGGGTTTTCAAGGCTGTAAATCTCTACTGAAGTAGAGTGTCACATCTTTCTCCCATGGAGCCACTGGTGGTTTTGAACCTCTCACCTTTTGGTTAGCAGTCTGTTGCATTAACCACTGCGCCACCAGGACTCCTGTATATATGTTAGGCAGTATAATATAAGAGTGTAGGCCCTCTCCTCAGATTTTCTTGGTCGCTATTCCAACTGTGGCACTTACTAGCTGTATGAACTTGGGAAGCCATCGCTCCTAGGGAAGATACAGGTTTAGGTTCCTGCAAACCTCTGGTCACATTTTAGTCAACTGATAAGTACTTAACCTTGTTTTATTATGACTTCTGTTTAAAGACACCTTATTTAATATATATTGTTGATTCATTAACGTTAAACTCATGACCAGCAGCACTTTAAACTTGAACAAAGCTTATCTAACACACATGTTTTCTCTGTAAGGCACATCACAGTCTTCTGCTTAGGAACACTAGACAGTGCTTCTGCCCTATGCTTAGGTACCATTTTAAATAGTGAAATCACCAACAAAAAGCACAAAAATGTGAAAAATGTGGCAGTAAATAGACTGGCACTTGTTTACTGTATAAGAGTTAAAACAAGGCAGAGCATTGACTTGTTTGACTTCAGCTGGGAATGCGCTTAGCAGGTGACTCAAATTTTTTGTTGCTCTGTGCATGTCCCCGAAAGTACCATGGGTATTGATTTTGGAGTTACAAATAAATTTTAGTGAGGGGGCAAATTTGAAATTAGGGACTGTATAAATAAGGAGAATTGAGTGTATTTATAAAGTGTATACCTAGCCCACTATAGGCACTTATTGAAAGTTAGAAGCCATTATTATTATTATAAAAATTGTGAAAAATAGACAACAGCGGAATAAAGCATTCATAGAACCACCACCTACAGACAGTGTTAATATGTTGTTGTCGTTCCATCCACTCTTACTTTATTATTATTATTGTGCTTTAAGTGAAAGTTTACAGCTCAGGTTAATTTCTCATACAAAAATTTATACACATATTGTTATGTGACACTAGTTACAATCCCTATAATGTAACAACACATGCCCCTTTCCACCCCACGTTTCCTGTGTTCATCTAACCAGCTCCTGTCCTTTTCTGCCTTCTCATCTTGCCTCTGGACAGGAGCTGCCCATTTAGTCTCACGTATCTTTTTTTTTTTTATCTGCTTGAACTAAGAATCACACCCTTCACAAGTATTACGTTTTATAGTCTAGTCTAATCTTTGTCTGAAGAGCTGGCTTCGGGAATGGTTTCAGTTTTGGACCAACACAGAGTCCAGGGTTAACAGAGAGTCTAGGGTCCATGTTCTCTGGGATCCTTCCAGTCTCAGTCAGACCATTAAATCTGGTCTTTTTACTAGAATTTGAGTTCTGTACCACACTTTTCTCCTGCTCTGTCAGGGACTCTCTGTTGTGTTCCCTGTCAGGGTGGTCATTGGTGGTAGCTGGGCACCATCTAGTTCTTCTGATCTCAGGCTGACAGAGCCACTGGTTTATGTGGCCCTTTTGACTCTTGGGCTGATGTTTTCCTTGTGTTTTTGGTGTTCTTCATTCTTTGCTCCAGGTGGGTTGGGACCAATTGATGCATCTTAGATGGCCGCTCGCAAACTTTCAAGACCCCAGACACCACTCACCAAAGTGGGATGCAGAACGTTTTCTTAATAAACTTTCTTATGCCAGTTGACCTAGTTATCCCCTAAAACCATGGACCCCAGATTTCAGTCCCTGCTATGCTGTCCCTTGAAGTGTTTGGTTGTATTCAGGAAACTTCTTAGTTTTTAGTTTAGTCTGGTTGTGCTGAATTCCCCAGCATTGTGTGTTGTCTTTCCCTTCCCACCTAAGATAATTCTAGTCTACTATCTAGTTAGTGAATTCTCCTCTCCCTCCCTCCCCACCTCACATCCATTAAAGAATGTTTTCTTCTGTGTCTAAACTTTTTCTTGAGTTCTTGTAATAGTGGTCTCATACAATATTTGTCCTTTTGTGACTGACTAATTTCACTCAGCATAATGGCTGCCAGATTCATCCATGTTGTGAGATATTTCCCGGATTCATCATTGTTCTTTACCATTGCATAGTATTCCATTGTGTTTATGTACTATAATTTGCTTATCCATTCATCTGTTGATGGGAACATAGGTTGTTTCCATCTTTTTGCTGTTGTAAACAGTGCTGCAGTGAACATGGGTGTGCATATATCTATTCATGCGATGGCTCTTATTTCTCTAGGATATAGTCCAAGGAGTGGGATTGCTGGATTGTATGGTACTTCTAGGTTTTTAAGGAAGAGCCAAATTGATTTCCAAAGAGGTTATACCATTTTACATTCCCACCAGCAGTGTACAAGTGTTCCAGTCTCTCTACAACCTCTCCAACATGTATTATTTTGTGTTTTTATATTAATGTAAGCCTTGGTAGGGTGAGATGGTATCTCATTGTAGTTTTGATTTGCATTTCCCTAATGGCTAATGATCATGAGCATTTCTTCATGTATCTGTTAGCTACCTGAATGTCTTCTTTGGTGAAGTGTCTGTTCATATCCTTTGCCCACTTTTTAATTGGGTTGTTTGTCTTTTTGTTGTTGAGGTTTTGCAGTATCCTGTAGATTTCAGAGATTAGGCCCTGATCGGATATGATATAGTCGAAAATTTTTTCCCAGTATGTAGGTTGTCTTTTTACTCTTGGTGAAGTCATTTGATGAGCATAAGTGTTTGATTTTTAGGAGCTCCCAGCTATCTAGTTTCTCTTCTGGTGTTTGTGCATTATTAGTTCTGAGGTGTGTTTTGTTTATGCCATGTATTAGGGCTCCTAGCATTGACCCTATTTTTTCTTTCATGATCTTTATCATTTTAGATTTTATATTTAGGTCTTTGATGCATTTTGAGTTAGTTTTTGTACGTGGTGTGAGGAATGGTTCTTGTTTTGTTTTTTTGCCAATGGCTAACCAGTTAAAAAAAAAATTTTTTTTTTTTTTTTTTTAGACCAGCACTATTTATTAGAGACAGCCTTTTCCCCATTTAACAGACTTTGAGCTTTTGTCAGATATCAGCTGCTCATAGGTGGATGAGTTTACATCTGGATTCTCAATTCTGTTCCATTGGTCCATGTATCTGTTGTACCAGCACCAGGTTGTTTTGACTACCACAGTAGTATAATATATTCTAAAATCAGGTAGTGTGAGGCTTCTGGGGCCTCTTCCATGTCCATGTCAAGTTGGTGATTTGTTTCTCCATCTCATTAAAAAATGTCATTGGACCAATGGGATACAGACCCCAAATTCTCATGAAAAGACCATACCTAATGGTATGACTGCGACTAGAGGAATCCCAGAGACAATGCTCCCCAGAACTTCTGATGGCACAGGACAGGAAACATCCCTGAAGACAAATCATCAGGCATGAAAAGGACTGGTCAGTGGTGGGGAGAGAGATGCTGATGAAGCGTGAGCTAATTAAATCAGGTGGACACGGGAGAGTGTGTTGGCAACTCTTGACTGGAGGGGGGATGGGAAGATAGAGAGAGAGGGAAGATGGCAAAATTGGCACGAAACGAGAGACTGAAAGGGCTGACTCAATAGGGGGAGAGCAAGTGGGAGAAGGGAGTAAGATGTATGTAAACCTACATGTGACAGACTGATTGGAATGGTAAATGTTCACTTGAAGCTTAATAAAAATTAATTAAAAAAAAAAAGTCATTGGAATTTGGATCAGGATTGCATTGTATCTGTAAATGGCTTTGGTAGAATTGACATTTCCACAATGTTGAGTCTTCTTATCCATGAGCACGGTATGTTTTTCCACTTATGTAGGTCTCTCTTGTTTTTTTACAGTAGTGTCTTGTAGTTTTCTTTGTATAGGTCTTCTACGTCTCTGGTTAGATTTATTCCTAGGTATTTTATCTTCTTGGGGATTATTGTAAATGGTATTGATTTGGTGATTTCCTCTTCAAAGTTCTCTTTGTTGATGTAGAGGAATCGAACTGGTTTTTGTATGTTTATCTTGTATCCTGAAACTTTGCTGAAATCTATTAGTTCCAGTAGTTTTCTAGTGGATTCTCTGGGGTTTTCCGTGTGTAAGATCATATTATCTGCAGACAGAGATGTTTTTACTTCTTCCTTGCCAATTTTGATGCCTTTTATTCTTGCCTTATTACTCAGGCTAGGACCTTCAGCACAATGTTGAATAAGAGTGGTGATAAAGGGTGTCCTTGTCTGGTTCCCATTCTCAAGGGAATGCTTTCAGACTCTCTCCATTTAGGATGATGTTGGCTGTTGGCTTTTTATAAATGCCCTTTATTATGTTGAGTAATTTCTATTCCTATTTTGCTGATAATTTTTTATCATGAATGGGTGTTGAACTTTGTCAAATGCCTTTTCTGTATCAATGGATAAGATCATATGGTTCTTTTGTTTTATTTATGGGATGAATTACATTGTGTTTTTCTAATGTTGAACTATCTCTGGATACCTGGTATGAATCCCACTTGGTTATGGTAAATTATTTTTTTGATATGTTGTTGAATTCTGTTGGCTAGAATTTCATTGAGGATTTTTGTGTCTGTGCTCATGAGGGATATTGGTTTGTAATTTTCTTTTTTTGTGTGTTGGTTTTACCTGGTTTTGGTATCAAGGTTATGCTGGCTTCATAGAATGAATTTGGGAGTATTGCATCCTTTTCTATGCTCTGAAATGCCTTTAGTAATAGTGGTGTTAACTCTTCTCTGAAAGTTTGGTAGAATTCTCCAGTGAAACCATCAGGGCCAGGGTTTTTTTCTGTTGGGAGTTTTTTAACTACCTCTTCAATCTCTTCCTTTGTTACAGGTTTATTTAGCTTTTCTACTTCTGTTTGTATTAGTTTAGATACGTAGTGTATTTCTAGAGATTTGTCCATTTCCTTTAGGTTTTCAAATTTCTTAGAGTACAATTTTTCATAGTATTGTTCTGATTCTTTTAATTTCAGTTGGGTCTGTTGTGATATCACCCATCTCATTTCTTATTCGGGTTACTTGCTTCCTCTCCTGTTTTTCTTTTGTCAGTTTGGCCAATGGTTTATCGATTTTGTTGATTGTCTTAGTCATCTAGTGCTGCCATAACAGAAATACCACAAGTGGATGGCTTTAACAAAGAGAAATTTGTTTTCTCACAGTCTAGTAGGTTACAAGTCCAAATTCAGGGCATCGGCTCCAGGGGAAGGCTTTCTCTCTCTGTCGGCTCTGGAAGAAAGTTCTTGTCCTCAATCTTCCCATGGTCGAGGAGCTTTTCAGGTGCAGGGACCCTCGGTTCAAAGGACGTGCTTTGCTCTTGGTGCTGCTTTCTTTGTCGTATGAGGTCCCCAACTCTCTACTTCTTTTTCCTTTTATCTCTCAAGACATAAAAGGTGGGGTAGGCCACACCCCAGGGAAACTCCCTTTGCATTGGATCAGGGAGGTGACCTGAGTAAGGGTGGTGTTACAATCCCACCCTAATCATCTTAAAGTAAAATTACAATCACAAAGTGGAGGACAACCACACAATACTGGGAATCATGGCCTAACCAATTTGATACACACATTTTTGGGGGACATAATTCAATCTATATGTCATTGATCTTTTAAAAAAAACAGCTTTTGGTCTTGCTAACTCTTTCTGTTGTTTTTCTAGTCTCTATTTCATTTATTCCTGCTCTAATTTTTATTGTTTTCTTCTGGTGCCCAAGGGCTTCTCCTGTTGCTCTCTTTTTGTTTGAGCTGTAGGGTTAATGTTTTGATGTTGGCCCTTTCTTCTTTTTGGATATGTGCATTTATTGCTATAAATTGACCTCTGAGAACTGCTTTTACTGTGTCCCAAATGTTCTGGTAGGATGTGTTTTCATTCTCATTTGATTCTGTGAATTTCTTTATTCTGGCCCTGATTTCTTCATTAACCCAGTAATTTTTGAGCAAAAGGTATTCAGTTTCCATGTATGTGATTTTTCTTCCTTTTCTGTTATTGATTTCTACTTTTATGTCTTTATGGTCAGAAAAGATGCTTTGTAATATCTTGATGTTTTGAGTTCTTTTAAGGCTTGCTTTAAGGCCTAATATGTGGTCTGTTCTGGAGAATGCTCCATGTGCATCAGAAAAGAAAGCACACTTGGCTGCTCTTGGGTGGAGTGTTCTGAATATGTCTGTGAGGTCAAGCTGGTTGATAGTGACATTTAGATCTTCTGTGTCTTTATTGAGCTTCTTTCTGGATGTTCTGTTGTTCACTGAAAGTGGTGTGTTGACGTCTTCTACTATTATCGTGGAACTATTTCTCTTTTCAGTGCTGTTAGGGTTTGTTTCATGTATTTTGGAGCCCTGTCGTTGGGTGCATAAATATTTATTGTGGTTAAATCCTCCTGGTGTACCGACCCTTTAATCATTATATAGTGGGCTTCTTTATCCTTTGTGGTGGATTTTGCATTGAATTCTATTTTACCAGAGATTATTAATATTGCCACTCCTGTTCTTTTTGATTGTTGTTTGCTTGATATATATTTTTTATCCTTGGAGTTTTAGTTTGTTTGTATCTTTGAGCCTCAGGTGTGTCTCTTGTAGGCAGCATATAGAAGGATTGTGTTTTTTTTTTTTTATCCATTCTGCCACTCTCTGTCTCTTTATTGGTGCATTTAGTCCATTGACATTGTGTAATTATTGATAGGTATGAGTTTAGTGCTGTCATTTTGAAGTATTTTTGTGTGTGTGTTTGTTGTTGACAGTTTCTTTGTTAAACTTAATTTCCTTTGCTGAGTCATTTTTCTTTATGTACTTCCTTTTCATCTTTATTATTGTTGTTGATTTTGTATTTGTTGAGTCTTTATGTTTTTCTTCTTTTTTATTTTGATATGTAGGATTGTTGGTTTCCTTTGTGGTTACCTTAAAATTTACCTCTGTTTTTCTGAGTTGAAACCAATCTTTTATTTCTTGATATCGCCTTAACTTCTGCTCCATTCAGAGTTCTATGACTACATTATTTAGTCCTTCTTTTTTGTTTTAATGTTGTCTTATACATGTTGATGTCTCTGTTTCCCTATTTTCAGTGCTTTAATTTTGATTTATTTTTTGACTTCCCTATCTGGGTTGATATCTGATTGTCCTGTCCTGTGTTCTTGTCTTGGGTTGTTATCTGATATTATTAATTCTGTAACCAGAAGACTCCCTTTAGTATTTCTTGTAATTTTGGTTTGGTTTTTACAAATTCTCTTAACTTCTGTTTATCTGGAAATGCCCTAATTTTGCCATCATATTTGAGAGACAGTTTTGCTGAATATATAACTCTTGGCTGGCAATTTTTTTCCTTCAAGGCTTTATATGTCATCCCATTGCCTTCTTGCCTACCTGGTTACTGCCAAATAGTCAGAGTTTAGTCTTACTGACTTTGCTTTGTAGATGACTTTTCCTTTATCCCAAGCTGTTCTTAAAATTCACTCTTATCTTTGGTTTTGGCAAGTTTGATTATGTCTTAGTGACTTGCTTTTGGGATCTACCCTGTGTGCAGCCACTCTTATTTTATATTTGCCTTTACTTAATTGGGATCATATTGTAGATAAAATTTTGAGTCTTGCCCTTTTGGGTTAACATTGTAACATGGGCATTTTTTCTTGCTATTAAACATTCCTAGTAAATGTCATTATTCTTGTAACAATATTCTGTCCTTTGGATGTACCATAATGTACTTAGCCATTTGTCTTTTAACAGAATATTTAGGTTAAAAAATAGCAAAACCTATATATATTTGTATATTATTTTATAAAAGAGTTTCATATTTATTGTTTTTTAAGTTTATTTTTTGTTTAGTAATTTTATTTCCATTTTGAGAGTGAGAATGAAAAATAGAAACGAGTTAGATATCTCCCTATAATTAGTTGTTTTTCTTTAACTTCCTTAATTGAGGGAGTTTAGTTAGCTAACTCCCTTTGGAGTTGGTGTAAGTGAGAATTTTAGAGTTCTATAGTCCTGATTTGTTGCTCTAAGAAGTTAACTTGGACTCTCTAAATAATCAGTTTAGCATTTTAAAGTAGAGCATGTGAGAGGTCATATCAGGGTTGCTAGTTACCTTCTAACAAATGAGATATAAACAAAAATTTAAACTTAATGGTGGAATATGTCAAAAATAACCATGGGTTGGAAAAAAGCCTTTTGTATTAGGCTTATCTTGTGAAGAGAAATGCAGATCCGAAGTAAGAGAGAGAGAGTGTGTGTGTGTGTGTGTGTGAGTTTAAACTTCTGATTCATGGAGGGGTGCCCAATCTGAAGCAATGGGATGAAAATTTACAGAAAAGGAATTAAGGAAGTGGCACCAGAAGAAAGCCAATTAAATTCTATCAATCAGTCATTTGTTCAGTAAAATTTGTTGAATGCCTATAGTGCTGAAGAATGCTGTTGCATTTCTGTATGTTTTCAAATAATTCTTTTAACAATCCTATGAAGTAGAAATATACCTATTTTACAGGTGAGAGGACTGAACCGCAGAGAACTTAAGCAACCTGTCCAATATCACACATGTAATAAATTGCAGATTCAGTTTCGGGCCTTCTAGCTTCAGGAATACTGTTCTTTCCCAACTGCTTTGTATTTATATTTCTAGCAGTCTCAAATATTTATTTAAGTTGAGAAAATACTTTTATCTTATAGATGAAATATAAGGAAAAAGAATACAGACAAGCATGGAATGTGAAGACACAAAGAAAATGCAAGGTGAGAAATTTGTGGCTAGTACCTTATTTACGCAGATAACACGCACCTTCTATATTTGTTTGCCAGCTGTGCCCTCCCCCCAAAAGGTGTTTTTGTAAGCATGCTATGCTGATTTTTGTTTTTTTTTTTTTAACAGCAACATGTAAAAAGAAATTGGCATACTGATGATTATGTTAATACCTTGCAGGGGGAGGGCACGGTTGGCAGACAAAGTAGAAGGCATGTGTTATTTGCATAAAACATGTAAATATGGAATAGTTAGTTTTATAATATATTTGTGGATTATACTGCATGTTATCTGACAGGATCCAGGAAACAGAAGAGTCATTCCAAAATTTACATGAATATTTATTGAGCACCTACTCTGTGCCCATCACATAATTCCTGGCTTCAGGAAACTATTACTTTATTCGGGAAATGATATGCTGATAATTAAACTATTTTATGATAGGTGATTTAGTGGAGGTATATACAAGATTTCAGAGTTACACAGTATATACAGATTTCAGGCATGAAGGAGTATCTTAATCATCTAGTGCTGCTATAACAAATACCACAAGCGGATGGCTTTAACAAAGAGAAATTTATTTTCTCACAGTCTGGTAGGCTAGAAGTCCAATGGTGTTGCATCCTGCCCTAATCTTCTTTAACCATAGGCAGAGATTATGATTTATAACACATAGGAAAATCACAAAACGGAGGACAACCACAAAATACTGGGAATCATGGCCTAACCAAGTAGACACGTATTTTGGGGGGACTCAATTCAATCCATGACAAGGAGATTACCCAGAGAGGAAATATTGAATTAAAAGAAAAAAGGATGGGAAATGGTGTTCCCTAAGGCACATCATTACTTAAGGGTTTGACTGAGGAAGAAGGCCCTCAAAAAAGACTAAGGAAACTTCTTAAAAGGTGAAGGGAGAGGCAGGAGAGTGTATCTTGGAAATCAGAGTCTTAAGAGAATGCTTCACAAGAGATTGCATAAGAGCATCAGTGTCAGATGTCACAGATAAAGACTGAACTATTCTCTGAATTTTGCATTTAAGAGGTCACATTTGTTTTATTAGCAGTAAATTTAATAAATTTCAGTCAGGTTGCAGAATATTGGGATCAAAATGGGAGATGAGGATCTGGAGACAGTATGAAAGCTTACTCTTCTTAAAAGCTCTAGTAAAGATATATGGTAGTATATAGGCATTGCGTTGGGCAAATCGGCTGCAAAAGACCTCTTTAAAAGTATTAAGAAGCAAAGATGTCACCTTGAAGACTAAGGTGCGTCTGACCCAAGCCATAATGTTTTCAGTCGCTTCATATGCATGCGAAAGCTGGACAATGAATAAGGAAGTCTGAAGAAGAATTGACACCTTTGAATTGTGGTGTTGGCAAAGAATATTGAATATACCATGGACTGCCAAAAGAATGAACAAATCTATCTTGGAAGAGGTACAACCAGAACGCTCCCTAGAAGCAAGGATGGTGAGACTACGTCTCACACATTTCGGACATGTTATCAGGAGGGATCAGTCCCTGGAGAAGGACATCATGCTTGGTAAAGTAGAGGGTCAGTGAAAAAGAGGAAGACCCTCAATGAGATGGATTGACACAGTGGTTGCAACAATGGGCTCAAGCATACCAACGATGGTGAGGATGGTGCAGGACCAGGTAGTGTTACCTTCTGTTGTAGATGGGGTCTCAGTGAATCAGAATCGACCCAATGGCACCTAACAACAACCACAGGCACTCACGGTTATAAATTTCCTCCTAAATACTGCTTTAGTAAACCAAACCAAGCCTCTTGCTATCGAATCAATTCCGACTCATAGTGGCCCTGTAGGGTTTCCAAGGCTGTAATCTTTATAGAAACAGTTTGCAACTTTCTCCTAGATCACAACTGGTGGGTTTCAACTGCCAGGTTTTTGGTTAGCAGCCGAGCACTTAACTACTGTACCACCAGGGCACCCTACAAATTCTAATATGTTGTAGTTTCATTTTCATTCAGTTCAAAATACTTTCTAATTTCTGTTTAAACAAGTGTAGTTTTACTTAAAAAGAGAATATGTGGATTTTCTATTCCAGTATTTAATGAAAGTTTAAGAAGTTCGTTTTAAGTTCTTTTATTTAAACACTTACCTTTCTTACATTCCTTATTGTTTGTAGATTATAAAAGTCATAATGCTAATTTTAAAAGTGAAACATTTCACAGATATACAATTATAAATTAAAATGTAAGTGGTTAGTTTTTGAAAGAAAACTTTTTAAAATAATGAAATTTTTGTTCTTTAGAAATGAAGACTGATCTGAACTTACTATTGGAGTGTCTAAAACACCAAATGGACAACCCTTTTTCACAAAAGGATGCTTTGGTCACTATTCTTTCAATTTGTCAACAAAACAGTAAGATATAATAGTGAATTTTTATCAGTGATTCTAATTCATTAGTACTGTGGTATCTCAAATATGCATAGTTCTTTCTCTTCCACTAAGTTACTGTACCTATTATGTTGCTATCTTCATGTGATATACTTTATCCTTAAAAGAATAATCAAAGATAATTTCTATTTTGTTTTGTCTGTACACCCTACAGGTGAAGCAAGTGTTTATTTTCGGGAAGTTGGTGGTTTGATGTTTGTAAAAAATCTTGCGAAGTCAAGTGAATATAGCATGGTAAAAGAAGCAGCCTTATATACATTAGGAGCTGTCGCAGAACAAAATGGTAAAATATTAAAGTTTTATTTCATTGTGTTTCAAGCATACATATTAACAAACTACTCAAAAACAACTTTACAATTAAATTGCTTTTTAAATTCCTGGATAGCATTGTCCAAGTGCTTTACTTGAAAGATGAAGATATTCCACAGCCATCTTACATATTTGCATAGATCTGCTTTGGATACAGAAATTCATGTTGACAAGAATGTTTTCTCTGCAATATACCTGAAATGTAGTTGAATCTAAACCATCAGCTTGTCAAACCAGCTTTATATTCTTGTATTTTCATTCACTAAACATTTATTAATTACTTACTAAGAACTGGGCATTGGGAATATAGGAATAAATAAGATGTAGTCCTTGCCTTTGAGAGAGGCTCTAATGACTGGTCCTAGACATTGGATAAAATGCTGATTAGCATCACTCTGTTTAAATTATTATTTTAAAATTTTTGCTTATTGCACTATTACCACAAAAAATTAACCACTGTCAAGTAGATATCTTTTTTTTTCATTTTTGAAGAGATATTTCTAGAAAAGTCTCAAGAAAAATAGCGGTAGTATAATTTTCCCCCTTTTCTAAAGCAAGTTTCTGCATTTTCCTAAATTGTTTCTCTTGCTGTATTTTGTCACCTAACCTCTTAAATTTTTTTGGTTGGACTTTTACTAGAAATTACTAGGCAAATGAGGTATGTGTTCTGGAGCCTAGATCAAGTACTTCTGATTAAGATATGGCTTCCTTGGTCTGTTGATTGAGAAGGCATATATCAGTTTGTCAAAAATTATGTTGTATGATTAATAAATGTCAATTAAATGAAACCTGGTTAAGAGCCACCCCTAGTTTGAAAACTTTATAATTTGTTCACTGTCTTTTAAAAATTGTGCTGATAAATAATAATTAAAATTATATTTTTATATTTTAGTTTATTGTCAGCAGACTTTGTGCACTTCAGAGTTGTTTGAAGACTTAATTTGGTTCCTATCTAATAATGATTCTAACATAAATTTGAAAAGAATGTCTGTCTATGTTATTTTGGTTCTGGTTTCAAATAATAGTAAGTATATTTTTTTGTATGTTGTAAAAACATTTTTAAAGATAATAAATTGGCACAGTCATTATTAGTCCTTTTATTGTAGTCTGTATATCAGTGTCTTTTTGTATATCAGTGTCTTTTTATCTTACTATCTTCTGAGAACTGACATTAAAGAGAACTAATAGCATACATTTAATCATTCAATATTTATTGTTAATTGTAAGAAACAGTGATTTGTACTACCTAACATTGAAAAGTAACAGCTTTAAAAGCAAAAGAGACATTTAATGAATTAATGTGGTTGATTTTCCACCTTAATTGACCATGTAGTTATAGCATTTACTGTCTGTCAGCCAGCAATAGTCATACATTTCACATAGCCTTTGTCCAAACTTTTTTTTTTTAACTTTTTATTTTGGAATAATTTCAGATTTACAGAAAAATTGCAAAGATAGTGTGGAGTGTTCTTGTATACCTACCGCCCAGGCTAAGGTTTTTTTTTAATTGCCATATATAATTCTTTCAAATTGTTAACAATTCTATAAGCATTTGAAATAATTACAGATTTTATTTTTTAGACTTCGGAAAGATAGAACTTAAATTTTTCTATTTTGGAGCTTATTTTGGTATTTTAACACAGAACCCTGATGCAAAATAAAGTGTTTGCCATTTTTAGAGGAAATTTGAATACTGTTGATCTCTAATCATATATATTGTATTTTCCATAATCTTTTTTATTTTATTTTATTTCATTGTGTTTTCAGTAAAACTTTACACAGCAAATTAGGTTCTCATTTAAGAATTACTACACATATTGTTCAGTGATATTGGGTACATGTTTAACAATGTGTCAACACTCTCATTAATTCCATTCTGGATATTTCGTTCCCATAATAATCTTGATTACAGATTTTTATCTACTATAATTCTGTGTTAAGAATAAGTGATAAAAAGTTAATTATTTATTAAAGTAATTATTTTTTTAAAAGTCATATTCATATAATACAGGCTTTTTTTTTTTTAAGGGACTGGACAAACACTTGTGAGAGAAACAGGTTGTATTAAAGTTCTGTCACAATTGTTCAGGTAAGCAAATATAAATTTCTTGTTATTAATTATTCATTACTTAAGACCTTAACACATTTATATTAATTTACTTCCTTTTCTTTTTGACTAAAAAGGACAGTTCTTTCAAAATATGAATTGAATTTGTCAGATGAAAATGTTTTCCAGAGTTATCAGTTGTGGTCTTCAGTGTGCAGTACTCTGTGTGTCTGTGTCAACAATCCTCAAAATGGTAATTATCTCAAATATTAAAATGTAAAAATAAAAATTAAGCAGAAATGAGATTCTAATTTCCTACAACTGTTATTTTCCAAATGTCATATTACAGCATGATCGACTTTTTCTCCTTTCAGATGACAATCAAACAATTTGCTCTTCACTTTTTTTACATGCTAATGAGTGGTTAATAAATTGCATGAAACCTGAGATAATTCGCCCTATTTGCTCATTTATCGGACTCACTCTTTCAAATAATAGTAAGTATTCATTACTCTCTAGGTTACACTTGAGGAAACTTCAAAGCGTAGTAAATTGTGTCATTTTGGACGCATTTAGACTATTGGAGGTAGGAAAATCTTAAAAGTAGATATTGTTAGGAGGATATTGGAGAGATGGTGTGGTAGCATAGTTTTGAATCCCCTGAATGACCTCATAAAACAGAGCAACTAGATAGCAAAGCTGAAACTCCACAGAGTGTGTTCTCTTGATCACAATAGAATTGAATTAGAAATAAGTAAAAATAAAACCTCTAGAAAAGCCCCAAATATCTGGAAATTAAGCTACTCAGAACTTAAAAAAAAAAAAAAAGTACAAACCCGTAAAACAATTTCATGAAAGAAATTAAAAAATATTTTTAGCTGAATGACAGTGAAAACGCAACATAGAAACATCCTCAAAAGTCAAATGTAAAGGGAAATTTATAGTATTAAGGCTTACATAAAAAGAAAAGTTTCAAATCAGTTATACTGGCTTCCGCCTAAGAAACTAGAAAATAAAGAGCAGATTGAACTCAAAAATAAGTATAAGGAAAGGAAATAATAAAAGGAAAATCAGAAATCATTGGGATAGAAAAAGAATAGCAGTAGAGAAAAATCAACAAGACCAAAAGCTGGTTCTTTGAAAAGATCAATAAAATTGATCCTGTAGCCAGACTGATCAAAAAATCAAGAGAGACAGCCAAAATTACCAGTATCAGTAATGGGAGGTGACATCACTATAAATCTTAACAGACATGAAAAGGATAATAAGGGAATGTTGTTGTTGGTTGTTTTTATGTGCCATTGAGTTGATTCTGACTCATAGCCTATAGAACAGAGTAAAACTGACCTATAGGGTTCCCAAGGAGTGGCTGGTGGATTGGAACTGCTGACCTTTGATTAGGAGCTGAAGCTCTTAACTACTGTGCTACCAGGGCTCCAATAAGGGTATAGTAGAAAGAAAAAGACAAAACAAAAAAGTATTCATGTATAACATGATTGTCTATGTAGAAAAATCCTAAGAATCTACAAAAAAGCTGCTACAACTAATAAGTGATTTTAACAAGGTTTCAGGATGCATGGTCAGTACATACAAAAATCGATTGTATTTCTGTATACTAGCAACAAACAATTGGAAATTTAAAGAAACATCATTTGCAATAATATCAAAAAATTAAATGTTTAGGGACACATTTAATGAAATAGGTGCAAATTTTTTTTAAAACATGAAAGCAGAAAATTTTAGTATAGAATATAATGATTGGCAAATCAAGATACACTTTAACATCCAAGCAGGATGCCACAGTGTTCCAAATTTCAGGGAGATCAGTGAGGTTTTTATCAAATGCAGCAAAGACATGTTAGCAGGCACTAAAGGGGCTATGCGGCAAAAAGTTACCAAGGGGTCGTTAAACTACAGCCTTTCTTAACATTATCAATTCTGTTTCCTAGCCTCTGGGAACGTGTGAACAAGGCATTCTTTCTTAGACCAAGCTGTGTAAACATTCTCTTTTTTAAGAAATTTTTTGTTGAGTTTTAGGTGAAAGTTTACAGAGCAAATTAGTTTCTCATTCAACAATTTCTACCTAAATTGTGCAATTTTCAGTATGCTGAAAACTAAAAATCATTGCTGAGATAAATTAAAGAAGGTGTAAATTAATGGGGAGATATACCATGCTCATGGCCTGTAAGATTCAGTATTGTTAGAATGTCACTTCTCAGGGCTTCTTGATTCATCTCTAGATTCATGGCTTTCCCAATTAAAATCTCATCAGGCTCTTCTGTAGAAATTGACAAGCTGATTCTAAAATTTACATGGGAATGTAAAGGACCTAGGATAGTAAAAACTGTTTTGAAAAGAAGGACAAAATTGTAGGAATTATATTACCTGATTTTATTTCTTACTATACAATAATCAAGAAAGTGTGGTATTGGTTTCAGTGTAGAAATATAGACCAATGGAGCAAAGTAGAGAGCCCAGAAATAGACCCACACATATATGGTTAATTGATTTCTCCATAAAGACACCAAAGTAATTTTGTGGGAGAAAAGATAATATCAACAAGTGATGCTGGAAAAGTAGATAGGCGCATCTAAAACATGAATCTCAGTCCTTATTTCACACAGTATACAAAAAAAAAAGTAACCTGAAATGCTCCAAGACCTAAATGTAAAAGCTAGAACTATAAATCTTCTAGACAAAAAAAAAGTAAGAGAAAATCTTCACAAGGCTGGGTAGACAAAAGATTTCTTAGGACACAAAAAGGATAAACCACTAAAGAAAAAAATGGTAACTTAAACATCATTGAAACTAAACTCTTTTACTCTTCAAAAGATCCTGTTAAGAAGATGAAAAGGCAAGTTACAGACTCAGAGAAAATGTTTGGGAAACATATAGCTGATAAAGAACTTGTATGCAAAATAAAAAAAAACTCTTATAAATCAAAATAAGACAACCACCTGATTAAAAAGTGGGCAAAATATTTGAACAGATACTTTACCAAAGAAAATGGTAATATTAAATGAGCACTTGAAAATAAACTCAGCATTATTATTGTTGTTAGCTGCCATCAGGTTGGCCCCGACTCATGGTAACCCCATGCATAACAGAATTGGACCGTTGTAATCCATGATTTTTGGAAATAGACTGCCAGGACTTTCTTCCTAGTCTTTCTTAGTCTGGGAACTCCACTGAATCCTGTTCCATGTCATAGCAACACGCAAGCCTCCAGTGACAGATGGTTGGTGGCTGTACTGAGGTGTATTGGCTGGGAATTGAACTCTTCTCCCTCATGGAAGGCAAGAATTTTACCACTGAACCACCACTGCCCCCTCAACATCATTAGTCATCAGGAAAATCCAAACTAAAATCCCAAAGAGATACCACTACACACCCACTAGCATGGCTAGAAGTAAAAAGGCTGACAATATTGAATATTGGCAAGGATGTGGAGCAACTAGAACCTTTCATACATTGTTGGTGTACTTCTATGTTCAGATGTTTAAAACAACTAGTAATGGTTCACATGCAAAGGAATGTTATCTGTAGAATTCCAGAAATTGGAATCTTATTTCCATGATGCCTTGACATTTCTTCTTTCTCTAAAAGCCATCTTGAATGAGGGATTGTTACCCTCAGCACGCTGGTACAAAATATAGATTAGAAAAAATCTGAAGTCTTCATTTCATAATCAGTAATTACCGACTAGGATCTTCTTCTGCTTATGGCTCAGGATATACTTGAAAAATTTTGTGGTAACATAGTGTTCTTTTCATCTAAGCATTTAAAAATACTTTTTTCTGAAGTTTAAAAAAATCTTCAAATGGTAAAGAAACCTGGGATCTCTATAATTTTGAAAATGCTTGCCCTTAAATAATGTTTACTAATAGTTCATTTCCCAGATTTAGAAAATTCTGAAAATATTTTTTAGATTAAGATCTCTGTGTTTTATTGAGTAATATAAAAGTAGTTTTTGTCTTTAAATCATCTTGGGTCTCATTTATAGAACTAGGGCAGACGGGGAAGAAGGTGTGTGGCAGCAGTACAGTCACCAGCTCATATACCAATTTATTATATGCCTGTTACTGTGATAAGGGCTGTGGGCACTTCAGTCGCCGGACTCTCATTAGAATCATTTTCAATAGGAGAACAAAAGACTACAGGCTTTACAAAAAATACCTGTTATTGAATTTCTTGGAATAGTTATGACTCTCAATGGTATGTTATAATTTTATGCTTCAAGAAGTAAAAAAAAAAAAAAGCTTAAATAAGATGGATGAAATACACGTTCTTTTGGAAGAGTTTCATTACTTACTTTGTCCTTTGTAGATTCAAGCGATCTGACAAACGAATTACATTGGAATTCAGAAAACAGGCAGTTTACTAATTATAATACCAAGCAAAATGAACGACTCTACTCATTGTAGTGCTATTGAATTAGTGAGTTTAATAATGCTATTCTTGCAAAATGCACCAGTTCTCACTAAATAAAATGAGATTTATAGCACCCAAGAAAGAAACAATAATAAAAAACCATGTATTTTTATATAATATAGTATACTATGCATATAGTTGTACTCTGTCAAAGTGAGGTTCTTACATAAGTAATCTATTATGATTATACACATACACAGGTAAAGATTAGATAGTCTCTAATTTTGGGATATTTAGTAAAGTATTTAAAAAAGTCAAGTTAATGTTACATTTAGTGCAGTGTCTTGTTAATATGAGATATTAATAGTTTTGCTGCTTTATTCCTTAAGCACATGTTCAGAAATACTTTATATCTGTGGGTGGACTGGATGTATTATCTCAAGTTCTTGTGAAACTGGAATCTGATTCACACAAGACTCTTGTCAGTGCAAAGCTTGCAGTGGTGGTGACAAAAACAGTGGATGCATGTATTGCTGATAATCGTGAGTGAAAACGCTTAGTAATTTTTCTACAGTTGTACTTTGTTTCAGTTCATCATGGTGGATGTTGAAATGGCAGATTGTACACTGACATGGACTGGACTTCCAGTTTTTCTCAAGTTAGGGGGGACCTTAGAAATTATCTAGTCCAACTCTTTATCTGCCCATGGAGGTTATAACTTCCCTAAGGATTCAGATCTAGGTCTTCTGAGTTCAAGTCTAATGATACACTCAAGAAAAGATTCTGTCATTCATAAACCTTTATTTTACTTTTAAAACCCAGCATTAACTTAAAAGCTTTAGACTGAGAAATCAAAAGACATTTTGGAGACTTAAGGAATGGAAAACCTGGTTTATAGATTTCTAAAAAATTAAATGAAGAATTAAGATAGGTATGCCTCTTTCTTATAAGCATGAGGTCTAACTTGCCCATTGCACCTTAATGAGTGGGTGGCAGAAGCAAACTGGAACCCATGGCTGCTTCTCATGTGTACAGACACTGAGGAATGATAGGCCTGTGAATCTTTGTCATAAGAAACTATTGATATTCACAAATAACAGAAAAACAGTATATGATTTTTTAAAACTCAGTATTGAGGGCATTCTATGTGCTAGGTTCTCTGTGATATCTAGAGGTACAAAAATGGTTAAGATATAATCCCTTGAGGAATCCACAACCTTATTGTTGATATCAGTATTGTTAGACCCTGGGTGGACTCTGTTAAAAGCCTCATGAGAAATATAGCTTGAAATTGTGGATTTTTTGAATTTTGTTACAGCTTGGCTTCAGTTAGGCTTCATTGCATCATGAACAGTAGCACCATGACCAGATAATAGTGTATTTCAGTGTCAGGCAGGAATTGGTTATGTAGGCAGTATTATTTCATAGTTATAATGTTATACAGAACAATTAAGAAGAAGCCATTTCTCAAATTTGTATTAGTAAAATACCTTTAGTATAAGAAGAGAGATTAATGAGGACTATGTAAGCCAACTATCTTATTACAATATATTTATTTATGTTCACACATATATAACCCAAAATATATATATTTATATGTATATTAGATACTATGTAGATTTTTTTTTTAAATAGTTGGGGGGGTGGAATATATAGTATATGTATAGTTGTAGGAAACCCTGGTGGCGTAGTGGTTAAGTGCTATGGCTGCTAACCAAAAGGTCAGCAGTTCAAATCCGCCAGATGCTCCTTGGAAACTCTATGGGGCAGTTCTACTCTGTCCTGTAGGGTCACTATGAGTCAGAATTGACTCAACGGCAGTGGGTTTGGGTTTTTTGGTTATAGCTGTAAGTTTTAAATTTGTACTTAAACTTTTTTTTTTTTGCTGTTTTATGCTAATAGCTACTTTTGGGGTAGTACTATCCAAGTACCATATTGTTTCAAAACTTCTGGCGTTACTGCTTCATGAAAGTCTGGATGCAGGAGAAAAATTTAGCATTATTCTCACTCTTGGTCATTGCACAGAGGCTTGTGGTAAGTATTGGATTTGTTTAGTGTGTTTATTAAAACAACAAAATAAAAATACACTTTTATTTTTCTCCCTCTAGTCATATGAAAGGCTTAAAAGTGCTGCCTTTCTCCCATTCAGGCTCAGTCGTTTTAACTCCCCATCCTCTCCACACACAACATGCAGTCAGTCACTAAAGTCCTACTTCTGTTTACCCCTCCTATCTTTTTCTGTCCAATTCCAGTGCAGCTCTCCCAGTTTAGGCTCTCAGCTCCTCAACATGTTTCACTGATATTATTGCAGTTGTTTCCTCCCTGTGCTCCTTTTTTTTTTTTTTTTTAACCTAGTTTTTTCAATCTACTCTTCACACTGCTGCACAGAGCTGATCCTTTTCTCTCCTGCTGAAAACTTTCAAAGATTATCTACCTATCACTCTCTCCCCTTGCTATTCTTTCTCTTCCCCTTTGCATTTTTCCCCCTCTTCACTCTCTGCCCTCTCTCTGTGTTTACTCTTTCTCACTCTCCTCCCGCCCTATGTCCACTCTTTTCCCACTCTCCTCCTTCTTTCCAACCCCCTCTACTTTCTTCTCCCCCCCTCTCCTTTCAATCTCCTCTATCTTTCTCTCTCCCCTCTATCCTACTTTTGTTCTCTTTTGCTTCTTCCACTCTTTTCCTTCCTTTCTTTTTCTACTCCCCCCACTGGTTTATTTCTGTATGCTTTTTCTTAACCTCTGTGTAACTTAGGGTTAAGAACTCAGGCTGCTAACCAAAAGATCAGCAGTTTGAATCCATTGGCTGCTGCTTGGAAACCCTATGGGCAGTTCTACTCTGTCCTATAGGGTCCCTATGAGTCGGGATTGACTGGACGGCAATGGATTGGGTTTTTTTTTTTAATAGCTTAAAAAAAAAAGAACCCTGGTGGCACAGTGTTTAAGCACTCAGCTTCTAACAGGGAGGTCATTGGTTAAAACCCACCAGGTGCACCTTGGGAGAAAAGATCTGGCGATCTGGTCCTGTAAAGATCCCAACCTAGGAAACCCTATGAGGCAGTTCCACTCTGTCTTACAGGGTTGCTGTGAGTCAGAATCGACTAGACAGCACACATCAACAACAATACTTGAAAAACAAACAAACGAGGGCAGTTTGTTTACTCTTACGAGGTATGACACTGCTCTTATTAGATACGACACTAGATGATCACTTAAGAGACTTAGGTATTTTGTGTAAGTGGATTAATTCCTAAGTTGAAAATGCTTTTTAAACTATGTTTTTCTCTGTTTTTTTTTTTAAATATGTTCAGAATTTCACAAGAAAGAATTATGACCTCTTGTAGATAGCTCATGATAAAATAATTGTCTTCTGCTTTAATTTTTTATACATTTCTCAGAGGAAAATCAGTATGACCTTTTTAAGAACAATGGGCTTCCACTTATGATACAAGCCTTAACTGAATCTCAAAATGAAGAACTTAACAGAGCTGCCACTTTTGTGCTTCACAACTGCAAAAAAACTAGTAAGTTTGCTGTTACTTTAAGAAAATACCAGCCAGAGCTTATAAAGGGGAATTTATTTCTACTTTAAGGAGCCAAGCCCGTTTAGCAGCCAGGATCTATTTACATTTGAAAAGCAAAGCGTATAATTTGGACAGGGCAACTAGGTATTTTCTGCATGCACAAACCTATCCGAAACAGAGCAGCAGTATAATTTACTTATTTTATGCAGTATGGACAAAGTTAGTTTGTAGGACTTAAATTTGGATGTTAAGGGTGATTTATTATAAAATCATAATATAAAGTGCATTCATTTGTTTATTTAAAAAATGTTTGCCTGTTATATGCCAGGCACTGTGCTAGGTACTGGGGATACAGTGATAAGCAAAAACACACTGTGCACTCATAAAGTGCAGTTTAACAGGAGAAGTAGGTTCGTAACTGAATAATCTAAAAAATGAATGTGTTACTGTATTATAAATTGACATAAGGGTTATGAAGGGATGAACACAGGTCTTTGAGAGCCTATAATAAAGAAATTTGACCTAGACTTGGGGCAGAGAAGGCTTCAGGAGGAAGTGATACTTGAGCTGAGATCTGTAGGTATAGAGTTAATTGGGTGAAAAGAAGGGAATTTGTTATGGGTTAGTGGGTTATCAGGCACAAGCAACAATAAGACACAAAGGCCCTGTGATAGGAGGAAACCTGATGCATTCAAGGAACTGATGGCAAGTGTGGCTGGAGCGCAGAGGGCAGTGACCATGGTAAGGACTTTAGTCATTGTAGAAGAAAAACTGCTGTGACTCAATGTGCGGAAAGATTTTAGGAATTTAAAGGATTATGAGAAGGAACCACTTTATGTAAACCGTTAAAAAAAAAAAAACTACTTTTAAACTAGTATCTAAACACCTGAAGGTATTTATGTGCCTGGCATAACTTATATTCATGCTGTTCTCCTTCCTGTTACTCTCAAGGATAGTCTAATTTATGACTATACCTAGTCCTCACGTATCAACTATCTTGTTATCTGATATTTCACATTTACAACAATAATAAAAAATCTACTGTCCTACTAATTTGCACATTAACAACATACGTCTGGCAGTAACGAACACCGAGGTGCAAAGCGAGAGTAATGCTGGCTATGATGGTTAAGGTTATGTATCAGCTTGGCTGGGCCATGATTCTCAGTAGTTTGTCAATTATATGATGATGTAATTTGACAGTTATGTAATGATGTAATTTGGCAGTGATGTAATGATGTAATTATCCTCCATTTTGGGATCTGATGTGGTCATCCCTCACTTTTACAGAATGCCGGTTTTCTTATAATGACTTGGTCTTTGGAACCTAACCATGTCAATAAGTCAGGAGTGAATGTATTTGGATCCTGGGCCTCTGCCAAGTACTTTTACCACTTATTTTTCAGTATTAGGTAGTTAAGGTAGTCTGAATGGGCACAATTTAGAGAAGGGGCGTGTGAGGATGTCCTTATTAAAAAACCATTAAAATAGCATTTCTAGTAATGGATAAACTCACTGTTTTTTCCCATATGACAAAGCTGAGAAATTGTCTCTAAGTTTAGGAGAATATTCTTTTGATGAAAATGAAGCAGAGCAATTAAAGGACATGAATGTGAAAGAGAAGAATCTTGAAGAGTACTGGAAGAAAGCAAAGGAAATTCTGCGCAGAATAAAACAGCTTGAGAGAGAAAAAGATGAGGTAGCCTTCTTTATTTCAAAGAATATAGAACTTTTTTCAAATATTTTTAAACTGTAGAGGTTGGAGGGTAAAAATATTTTTCTTGCTAAGTTATTTTTAAATTTTTAATAGTTTAAGATTCAGTAGTAATACTTGAAGAATCATCCTAGAACACAGAACAAAAAAATTTTTTTAAGTGAAAATATCGGAAACATGGAAAATAAAACCAAGAGATATAACATCTGAGTAATAGGAATTCAAGAAAGAGAAGGAATGGAGAATTATCTATTCATCTATCTATACATACATGTATTTTCACATTTTTTTCTGTGTGTATATATACAGTCTTTGTATGTATGTGTATTTTTTTTAAATAGAAACATAGTTTCCAAGTTAGTAATTTCATTGTTTTTAATTACTGAGTAATGTTCTATATTGTTGGTGTGCCATAATTGATTTAACTAGTCCTTTATTGTTGAAATTTATGTTTTATTCAAATCATCACCACTGTAAACAACTCTAGAGTAAAATCCTGATATATATGTATATTTTAAAATATATTTTTATGTTTATATTTACATATATTTTTGGTAATAGCTTTATTGAGATATAATTCATACTATACAGTTCACCCATTTAAAGTGTAAAATTCAGTGGTGTTTAGTACATTCAGAGTTATGTACGACCATCACCACAGTCAATTTCAGAATATTTTCCTCATCTCAAAACAAGGTGATGAAATGCTATCACTCCCCACTTTCCATCCCCTCCCACCCCCCACCCTAAACCAACTACTAATTTACTTTCTGTCTCTATAGATTTGCCTATTCTGGACATTTCATATAAATTGAATCATATATGGTCCTTTGTGACTGGCTTCTTTCACTTAGCATAATGTTTTCAAGGTTCATTCATGTTGTAGCATGTATCAATACTTCATTCCTTTTTATGGCAACATAATATTCCATCGTATGGCTATACTCATTTTGTTTATCTGTTCATCAGTTGGTGGACATATTCTTTTATTTTTTAACCTATCTATATATATATTTTTTTTTATATTTAGCATAGATTTCTTGTAAACAGCATATATTTAGTCTTTTAATTCTTGTCTGACAATCTCTGGCTTTTAATTGGTGTAATTACTTCATTTGCATTTATTGTAATTATTAATATGTTTAGATTTAAGTCTGCCATCTTGCTATTTTTTTCCTTTTTGTCCCATATGTTCTTTTTTCCTTTTTTTCTACTTCTTTTGTCTTCTTTTATATTAACTTTTAAACACTTTATACTTCATCTTGACCTATTAACTGAACTTTTTTTTTTCCATTTTTTCAGTGGTTTAGGATTTATAATACATTTGGTCTTAGCAGAACTTTAAAAAAATGTTATGCAGTCAATTATATAAGTTTTTTTCTTTTTATGATTTATTGGTTTTGTGTAACACTTGTAAAGGTCTTATTCCCTTTAAGAATATTAAAATATCGTGGTTTCTTTTAAGACATATATAATTCTATTTATATATTCAATTCATTTAAATATTTGGTTCATGTCAGCTTTATCTTTGTATAAATTGTGAGATACGTATCCAACTTATTTTTCCGCAGATGCCTACCAATTGTGTAACACCATTTTTTAATAAATTACCTTTTTATTACTAATGTGAACTGCCCCAGATCATATATATATTCTATTGGCAACCATAAACTGTTTTTGCATTATTTGAAGGGAATATAGTTTAATTATAAAGCAAACGAATTATCTTGAAATGATTTACTTGTTGTCTTTACATTATAGGGCCACATACAAACAGAAAGATATAAAGATAGTGTTTCATCTATGAAGATAAGCTTTCAGAAACACCTCCATGCACATAATATTGGTAGAGGTGCTGAAGCAGAAGATGAGGATAAAAGCCAGTCTAGTCAGCCTCAGAATTATAAATCCCATGGAGTTACGTCTAAAGCATGTTCAAATGATGACCAGATGAAGACCCTGTTAGAGAGTGCAAATCCAGTTAATGCTTGTTATAGGGAGAGTGGGAAAAATAAGACTTTATGTAGAGCCAATTCAAGCTGCAATCAAAACTTACGTGAAGAAACAACTTTTGAAAAAGATAATTTTGCTTCTCAGTCAAGGTATAGTTTGATCACTGTTTCTAATTTTACTTATTCGTGTATTACTATGTGCCATAGTACTAAGCACTAACTAAGCACTGGGGATATAGAAATGCTGAAAAATGATTTTGGGAGCAGCCTAAAGTAGGAAGTGGTGGAAAAGAATTATGCAGGGAGATACAGGACAGTTCATCTAGGGCCTTGCATGTTATTTTTATTTTAACTCACAGGGCATAGGGAGCCATTGAGGATTTTAAGTTGAGAGACATGATTAGATTTGATTTTTAGAACCAAACCAAAAAACCCATTGCTGTCAAGTCGATTCCGACTCATAGTGACTGTATAGGACAGAGTAGAATTGCCCCATAGAGTTTCCAAGGAGCACCTGGCAGATTCGAACTGCCGACCCTTTGGTTAGCAGCTGTAGCACCTAACCACTACACCACCAGGTTTTCCGATTTTTAGAAAGGATACTCAAAATAGAAAACCTAAAATGAAACCCCATACCTAAAGTAATAATACATGCATTGATAATCCATCAGCAATATAGCAAAAACCAGTATGTAACTATAATATGGAAAAGGGAATAGATTTATGATTAGTGTAGGGTGTGATGAAAGTCTAGCTTGGACTTGCCTTTTCATTTGTTCCCTACATTCCACCTCTAGTATGTATTATTTTCCCCTCACAGGTAGCCTTTGGAGTTGCACCCAGAGTTGTAGCTTTTCTTCTTAAATCCTTTCTTGGGCTTTTCTCCTCTGATGGTTAATGTGCGAAGTAAAACTAAAGAGGATGCCGCTGTGTTCTGGGCAAGCTGTTATAGGGAGAGTGGGCAAAATATCATTATCAGAAGATGGATTACACTACCACCCCTTTTTTCCTCATCAGCACCATGCTTGATAATTTTACCTTGATTTCTCAGAGATGTGGAATTGAAAAACAGTGAGATAATGCTCTTGGGCCAGTCTTCTTTCCCTCTGGCCTTCCACCCACACCCTTCTTCCTCCGTTAGCGTTAGCCTTATTTCTACCTCAACTAAGTTATTAATATTTTAATATTAGTGTCTGCTGAGTTATTAATATTTTCAGTTTCTTTTAAATTCTTTCTTTCCTCCTGTGTACTTCCTCCTACCAGTATATTTACAGTACATGGACAGATAGCTATAGCTGTAGCCATCACTGTATCTGTTTTCTGGTTACAGCTCTGGCCTTTTTCTGCATTCCCTGTTACCATTGTGGAAGTATAGTCATAACTTATTTACTCATCCAGGAGCACAGGGTTCAAACACACAAATGTTTTGGGAGTCAGGAAGGATTTTTAAATGCCTAATGTTTTTAATCCTTAAGTGATGATTGTCAGTACTTTTCTATCCTGCACCCGTGCCCTTTTTCTGCCCACTGATTTTGTTCTCTCCTTTTTTGCCGTGGTTCCTTTTTCCTTTCTGTTGTATAGTTTTTTCTTCCACGGTTGTTCTGGTATCAATACTATTGTTCTCTGGAGTTTTGTTCAACTCCAGTCTGGAAAGAAGGCTATAAGTGTTGTAGACCCTACTTTGGCAGAATTTGGTAGATTTTGGCAGATCCTGGCTCTAGCTCTTTCTGCTTGCCAAACCTCCAGACGTATACCACTGCTCACAGAAACATTTGTCTACACACCAAACAACATGTTTACGTTTAGTAACCTGGTGTCTATTTTCTTTTAGTGACCATGTTTTTAAACATCCAACTCCCATCGTCAAAAATAGAAAACAACAGTTAGCAGTAACAGGTATGATTACAAATGTTTTTCTCTGGTTTTTCAAGAAAACAGGTATTCAAATGACTTATATAGCTAAAAATATACATTGGTGTATCTGCCCTCTAATATATAAACCATTCCTTTGCCTCTGTTTCTGGTGTTAATCCCTCAGTAATCTTTTATTGATCTTCAGAACCTTTCCGTTTGTCCACCGAGATGACTGGATGTGGGCTAAAGTTTATGAAAATGTTGAACATTAATAAATCTTGCAAATGACAGGTCCTTTTCATTGATCAAAAAAATCTTGACTTTTGCAATTTTTTTTCAGATCCATTTACATTATGTTCAGACATAATAAATAAAGAAGTCATCAGTTTTCTAGCAAATGACAGTTGCTCCACAATGTTGAAGTATAGGTGCTCAGGTAACTTTTTTTTAAATTATGGTCACTTCATAATTAAAACTTTATATGATATTAATTAACTAGAATTTGTAATAGTTCTACCTGTGTGATTAAACTTCATTTCCTTTGGAGAAATAATGATTCAGATCATCATAAAACACAAATGTTGATACTGCCTACCTGCAGAAATATAAATCTGCATCAGGCTGAAATCTCAATATTTGTTTATATAAATCTATGCAATAACTACTTGTTTATTACTTTATTATTCTCTGTCACATTAATATAATCTGTAGGTTTAAGCTTACCGACGAAAATAAACATTTTTTTACATTTTCAGAGAGCCAGTAAGTAGATAGGTATTTTGGATTGTGTTGTAAACATTATAGGGATTAAGCATTAAACAATATCTTTTTACTTTTACAATAAATATATAAATATTTCTAATATTCTGCACACCATTATTTATTTTTTAGGCAGTGCCCTTGTAAAGGTTCCCCAGTTCTTAATCCATCTCTTCACCTCCTTTTTCATACTCCAGTATTTCCTCTTTGTTTACTCTTACTGTTGTACCCTGCTCTATGGAGAAAATTAAGGCTACTACACAATTAACTCACAACATCACTATCCTTCAGTCTTAGATGAAGAATTTATTCCTATTACCCTAAAGCTGATATCTAACCATATTCTGAATCTCATTTATTTATTACCCATCATAATAATTGCTAAGTGTTTTTCTTCTCTCTATCCATTAACTCCTTTTCTTAACACTTTAAACTATGCTCACTTCTTACCTTAAAAAATTCGAATACTTTATGTGATTTGCTATGCCTTTAAGTGTTTATCCACTCCTTCTTCCTTTTGTTGCCAGATTCCTGCTCTTGCTCCCTTCTTATTCAATGTATGTACTCTCTTCTTAATCTCCTGCAATCTGGTTTTTCTTTTATTTCCATTCTACTAAACTTCAACATTAAAAAAAGAGAAAGTTACCTGAAATCTTTTTTCCCCCCATAACCAATGACTTAAAAAAATTCTTACCCTCTTTAGTAGCTCTGTACTCTTGACTACCACTCCTTGAAATCCTCTCCTCTCTTCTCAGTAGTCTAAAGCTGCAGTTCCCAAACCGTCTACCCTGGTGCCATGAATTCACAGGGGCACTACAAAATATTTTAAATTTTATAAGGCAAACACAACGATAGTCAACATCTGTTGGACACTAAATGACTGCTAGCTCAAGGTAGCTCATATTGTCAATATTAGCTCACACTGCTTTCCTTTTGTTGATGTTATATCGTTGTGAAGCTGATTTCAGTGGTTGTTGGGATCAAAAGCAAGCACTGCATGAAAATCAATGTGGAATAGGAAATGAGGGTGGCAGTATCCAAGATGATTCCAGGGTTTCAGAAAAGTTGTGCTGTACCTATTAAGTACACACACCCCATTAGGAAGTAATTGTACTTAATAAAGATGAAATACAAATACTGTTTTTTCTTTGGACTTACATGTATAATTTTTTTCAAATGGCTACCAAATTGTTAGAATATAAATATTTATTAAATTGTTCTGGATCTTAACAGAACTGTGAGATATTCCTTTTGGGCCCGAGGTTCTGTAAAAAAATGTCTGAGACCCTAAAGGTGCCATGAATCCAGAAAATTTGGGAACCTCTGGTTTAAAGTGTTCATTTTGGCAGAGTGAATACTCCGTAACTGTTAACCCTCTTTCATCTCTTAGTTTCTTTGAGATGGCTCTTCCTAGGTTCTTTCTTCCCTCACTAACCATTAATTTCACAAATATTTATTAGAGCACTCATTCTATGGCAGAAACTGGGACACAGATAAATAGAACTCAGTCCTCATCTCAAGAAATTTGTAGCCTATTTATTCCTTTATCTTTCTCTTCCTGCCCATTTTTTATAGGCATTCCCCCGAAGACACAGTCTCCAGTGCTTATTCAATTCTGTCTCTACATTTAATTTCATGGCTTCAGCTGTCATTTTGCTGACGATTTTCAAATCTGTACCTGCTATAGCCTCATTCTTCCATTTCTAGCTGCACTCAGGACATACCCATTTAGATATCTTGTTGTTAACCACTTTTCTAAAACACAGCACCTTTTCTTGTAAATTGCCCTCCCCTGGCCAAGCCGCTCCATTTCTGTCAGTGTTGCCACTATTTTTCTGGTCTCTTTGACTTCAAACCTCAAATCATCTCTGACTATTCCCCTCCTTACATCCTGTTTTTTTTTTTTTTTTTACATCCTGTATATTAAGTCTCTCAAATTTGGTTCTTCTTTCTGTCATAGGCCCTTTTCGCTCCGTAGCTGCTACTCCAGCAACTTTCTAGCAGTTGTTCAGCCTCAAGGGCTGCCCATCCACCAACTCTAACGTGCATATTGCTGTTAGCTTCTCCTCCTAATATGTATTCCCTGGTGGCACAGTGGTTAAAGTGCTGGGTTACTAACAGAAGGTCTGTGGTTTGAACCCACCAGCCACTTCGTGGGAGAAAGATGTGGCAGCCTGCTTCCATAAAGACTTTCAACCTTGGAAACCCCGTGGGGCAGTTCTACTCTGTCCTTTAGGATTGCTGTGAGTTGGAATTGACTCGACGGTAGTGGGTTTGGTGGGTTTTATCATGCCACCAGGCTTAAAAACCCTTAATAATCTCTCTGTAACCCACTGAATCAAATTCTCTGCCTGGCTTTCAAAATTTTTTGGAATTTTGTCCTGTTACTACTTGTTAAATTTTACTACACATTTGTTCTTTCTGTCTGCTAGAAATGTGCCATGTTCATTCTAAACTTCACCATCTAATCAGATACTAAATTACTTGAGAATTATCCTAAACTTCTTCCTTACCTCAACAGTTATTTCATAAAATTCTGCTAATTTTACCTCATAAATGTCACCCTCCATTGACTCTTCTTGTCAATGCCTTGTTTCAGAATCCCCTCGTTTATTTTCCGAACCGTTAAACTAACCTCTCAGCTGATCCTCTTGTCTTCAGCTGAGCTTTCCACAAGCCAAATGAAGTCATATCACTTCCTTGCTTACCAAATATCCTTCAGTTCTTCTCTGTTGCCTGGAAGATAGTTAAAATTCCTTAGAATGGCTTTCAAGATCCTTCTTGATCTGGCTTCCTGCAACTTTCCCCAGCCTCAATTTTTCTCTCTCTCATTTTCTACATTCCTCTCATACCCTATACCCCTGCCACACCAGAGTACTTATGATTCTCTGAACACACCATGCTTTTTCATTGTTTTTGTGATTTTGTACATGTTAACGGCATCTGAAATGTCTTCACCCCAGCTATCTATCTGCATGGCTAACTTCTCCTAGTCCTTTAAGAATGGGTCACTGATACCATTAGGTGACAGGCTAATGGAGAACTTTATAATAAGTGGATGTAGGGAACATTACCTGAACATGGTCATCGGTATTAACAGTAAAAAGAGAGGCACTCGAACATTATGTTCCCCTTAATGTGATGCAGTTAGAAGGACACATTACTACCTATGAGGAATTCTTGTCCAGAAAATTGAACCTGAATCTGATCAATCATCTAGCTCTAATTACTATTTTATAGTGTTATAAGTGGGAATTGACTCGATGGCACACAACAGCAACAACAAGGGCATACAGGAACATTTTAAAAGACATAACTAGGATACTATCTGTAAAACCCTGACTTTAGGAAACTCTGTAGTACAAACAATTCAGTGTCTTCTACAGATAATTGACAGAGAAGGAAAGGGAGGAAAACATATAGATTAAAAGAAACCCAATTGGCATATCAACTAAGTGTAATGGTGGACCTGTTTGGATCATGATTCAAACAAACCAGATGTAAAAAGAAATGTTGAAATGATGGGGAAATTTGAACACTGACTGGGTATTAGATGATATTAAGCATATTTTTCTTTGATGTGGTAATGGTTTTGTTTGTTTATTAAAAAGAGTTCTTATCTGTTACGGATGCATGTGAGTTATTTACAGTTGAAATGATACTTAATGCAAATACTAGGTTTCACAATCCAATATATATGTGAGGGACACAGCAAAATGGGTAGTAGTGTAGGTTAAACATGACTGATCAATCGTAGGTTAATTATTGAACCTGTGTTATGGATACATGGGGGTTCATTATATTCTCTTTATATGTTTGAAAATTTCTATAATTAAAAACGTTAAAAAAAAAAAAAGGCCTTAAAGGTCAGTTTCTATTTATTTACTTATTTAAATAATATTTTATGGTGTTTTTGGTGAAAGTTTACACAGGATGGGGTCACTTTTTTTGGATGTCTTCCCTAACAATGGTTCCTGTTCTGAACCAGACCATGCTAGAATGCTTCTCTTCTGTGTCACCATAGCTCTATCCTATCTGTTCACACCTCCAGCCCAGCACCTACTTCACTGTGCTGTATTTGTTGTCTTTACTTTCTCACATGACTTTGAACTTCTTGAGGTATTTATAATTTAGTTTCTGATTTGACTTCAGTTACCAACATAAAGATATTTGCTTTCATAAATCTGTTACGAGATATTTTTGTAACATCTGTACATCACTATGTTTTCTTTTAGGTTGCATTGCAGTAGGAAAATCCCTGAATAGCCGAAATTTTAGCAAGCTCTTGCACTCTTGCCCATACCAGTGTGATCGTCACAAAGTCATTGTGGAAGCTGAAGACAGATACAAAAGTGAACTAAGGAAATCACTTATCTGTAACAAAAGTAATTAATTCAACAGCTTTAAAACTGTAATTATGACTATACCTTCTGAACTCTCATCTAAAGTATTAAGTATATTAAAAGCTAGAGGGTAAAATAATGTTGAAAAGAAAATCTGTCTCTGAGCAGCTAGTGATTTAAGATGTACCCAGGGAGTAGATTTAGTCTGTGGTGGTTTAAAAATTCTTCCTAACCCACCTAAGAATTCCTACTAGAAGGGAGAAACAAGGAAATACCATACTAATAGCATTGATGTGCTGTTACTCAGACTGATACTCTAAGTATGCTAAATGTTTTCTGTGTTTTTCAGAAATTCTGCTGACCCCACGTAGAAGACGACAGCCCAGTAACCAATCTACTACCCCTGGAGGAATAAGTGAATATATTTAATTTTTAAATAAACTTAAATTTCATATATTCCTGAGAAAGAACAACTGATTGGTTGTTCTCAGTTTCATCATTAATGGCTCTGATGTGAGTCAGAACTCCGAAAAAAAGATGCTTCTTTCTTTCTTCCTTCCTCGTGTTGTTTGCATACCTATTGCCTGCCAGCTGAGGAAGCAGCAGGAGGAAACTAACAGTTATTAAGCATTTGTTAGGTGTTTTATTAATATCATTACCTTTAATTCTTAGAATTTAACAACACTGTAAGGTAGGTATCATTTTATTCCTACTTTAAGGTACTATGAATTTAAGGCAGAGCTTAGATTCAGGCGGAAACCTTTCTCCAAAAACCCGTTCTATCCACTGAATCACATTTCTGTTTTAAGAACAAGATTACTCTCCTATGCACAAGTGCTTCAGAGAGTTTTTTGTTAATAACTATAGCACTTCAAACAATCAAAACTGAAGAAACAAACTATAAACCTTAAAGGCCTGCTTAAAAATTGAAATACTTCTTAAATGATTAATTAACTTGTGGGAATTTTTATTTAACTACAGGGTTAACATTTCAGGTTTATCACCATTCTAAATTTATTGCAGAAACTTAAAGAACATTATCATTTGGGCTTAGTACATCCAGGAAGCGTTTTGCCACAGACATTTGGCCATTCTCACTGCCAAAACCATGAAAGAAATTTCAAATGTACTTTTTATATCTGGATCTTCTTCTAGGTTAATTCTGCATGCAAATTAAAAATAAGCATAGTGCCATTACAGGGGAGCCTACTTTTGAAAGCAATATTTTCTCTAGAAACTGCTAGAAAATGGATATTTTTCTATATGAACATGTTACACTTGGAAATCATGTTCTTGACAAGGAACTTGGCATCCAATTATTAAATAGGTTTTTTTTCCCAATATGCCTCAAAAGCAGATATGAAAAGTCATCTGCAGAGCCTTATGACATGGGCATAATTATGGTTGTACATTTATTATAAAGAGGCACCCTAAATACTGTTAAATAGCAGTCAGCTAGTAAATACCATAAATCTTTTGTAGGTTAAAATTTGCTTTTGCTAAAACCAAACAGTTAATAATTTGACCTGCTTTTTTAGAATTTAGAAAGGCATCTTGAGAAAGTGGTGATTCACTAGGTTTTATATCTCTTTCTTAAAACCTGGCCAGGGATGTTCACTATATTGCCATTTTTCCCCTCTTGATAAAATTTCCCTTTTCTATTGGAGACTTTCTCTACCATTCCTTTGATATTGGTTATACCCAAATTTGATACCATTCTTTTGAGAAGGGACCATTGAGGCATCTACGTAATCATTTGAAGATTTCCCCAAGGTTCTCTTCTAGGGTGGATTGGTATCTTGAGAGGGTCTGAAAATAAGAGTCTCTAGACCTGAACCCTCTTGCTCATTTTCCTCTTTTCTTCCCTGACACTGATCAACATTAAGAGGAACACTAAAGGAGCCAAGGCTTCTCCCAGGCTGTCCAGTATTCTGCTGCAGAAACCTTTGAAAAATTAGGTGCACATGTTAAGTATAGGAGTTAGTGAGATGGCAGCTGCAGTGGAAAAGTGGAATTGGCTTTACATGAACAACCCAGACACCTCAATATAATGAAAATTATAATAACCTACCCAGTCCTGATTATAATGAGATCGAATCACATAGCAAGTAAAGTTGAAACCACCTATTTCTTGGATAAATAAGTATAGTTTTCCAGTGGATCCCAAAGTAAGGAGTAACTTCATTGATAAGTTTCGAAGCAGTTTTGGCAATGATAATGTTTTTTCATTCAACAAATATTTAGTGATCACCTACTGTGTGTCAGAGGACCCCTAGTAGTACAGTGGTTAAAGTGCTCAGCTGTTAACTGAAAGGTTGACTGTTCGAAACCACCAGTGGCTCCAACGTCTGCTTCTGTAAAGATGTACAGCCTCGGAAACCCTATGGAGCAGGTCTACTCTGTCCCATGGGATTGCTATGAGTCGGAATCTACTCCATGGCAGTGGGTTTTTTTTGGTCAGTATTTTTTTTTTTTAATGTGTCAGACACTGTTCTAGGCACTGGGGATACAATGGTGAGCAAAACAGACAAAAATCCCTGCCCTCATGGAGCATTCTAAGTGATACCATTAAGTAATATACATTATCTACATTGATTTCTCATCCTTCTGCTGTAAGGTTTTCTCTTCTGTTTTAAAAGGTCTGAGCTGTGGAGATCTCTGTTATCTTAGCTGAGGTGAACAGATGGCCAAGGGTAGGATTTTTTAAGTTTCCCAGCACTACTACTTCCAATCCCACGGGTGTGAAAAACAGCCTCAAATGGAAGTACAAAACTCTTCACATGCATCTACCAACAATGATAATATGAATTAACAATGAATGAAAAGCTTGAAGAAAACCATTTCCTAGTAATCATCACCAGAGAATACTTGTTTACAAGTACCAGCTATGCATATTTTCTGTTGTAGAAAGTATTCCGAAAAACCAGATAGATTAAAAACTTCATTTCCCATTATGCAGCCTGTTTTTTTTTTTATTTGTTTGTTTTGTTTTTAGTTTTGATCAAGCTGAGTACCCTATATAGGTAGTGAATGTGTTTTTTAAAGTGAACTTCAAAAGACCTTTATTCATTAAAAATATTAATCCAGCCTGATATTTAAAGTAACAAGTGTTGGTATTCTTTTCTATTCTATGAAGTTATGGAGCCCTTTGGGAAGACTGTATCTATAAGATAGGTAAGCTTTTGTTAACTGTCCTCACAGGACTGTTGAGAGAATTAACAATTGAATGTTTATAAACTTTCGTGTTTCTCGATTCAAAGATGTTGCAAGTATTACTGTAATAGGATTAAGTTACAATTATTGAAGAAATCACAGCATCTGGCTTAATAATGGCCACTCATTTTTTTTTTCTAATTGAAGTAGATATCTATATCATAAGTATCCCAGGCATAAAGTTTTCTTACTATACAGTTTATATCCTTAGAGTAGGTTAAGCAGTTATTTGGATCTCAAGAACTTTTTTTTTCTTCAAGAACTAATATAGTCTACAATTCTCATTAATTACAGAGAAAAGAAGAATTCGTAAAAACTTTACTGAAGAAGAAGTTAATTACCTTTTCAGTGGAGTTAAGAAAATGGGAAATCACTGGAATTCAATTTTGTGGTCTTTCCCCTTTCAGCAAGGAAGGAGAGCTGTGGACCTTGCTCACAAATACCGCAAGCTGACCAAACGCCAGAAGTGTGCAACTCCTTGATTGAATACTTTATCAGTTTTTCATTTGGACTCAAAATACAGTGCCTTGAAGATATAAAAATTTTAGATATTCATCTCAACTCACAGAGAATGTGGAATTGGGATACAATTTAATTAAAAATTTTTTGTTATTCTGGAAGTCATCAATTATTACAATTTAAAAAACATACATTTTCAGTGTGCAGATTAGTAAGACAAAATTCTTTCGTAAGGTCAAAATTTATTTAGGAATATCTTTTTTTTCTTTAAGCTCAAGGAACAGCTTAGAGGAAAAAAATAACTATTAGCCTTTGAACATTATTTGACATATTGTAATTAATACTATGTGAGACATTTGGATTTTTCTATTTTTAAACCCAGCGCCAAAGCTCATCCCCAGACTTTAGAAAGACAGTTTCTCAAGCTGTTCTAAGTGAGGTTCCCATAAACTAAGTCAATATATGACACTTTGTTAATTAAAATGTTTCTTTTCTGAATGCTAATTGTGCATTTGTTTTAAATACTCCTACATTCTATGGTCAGGTTAACTACTTTTCAAAGTTTAAAACAATTTTTTGTTGGTTTTTATGTTAGTTTTCTTCTAATGAAAAATCAAAGTATTAGATCTCAATATTCTGTTTGTCTTGCTCATTTTATATTACAGTGTGATCCCTGAAGGATGCTGTTGCAGCCTCTATTGTGCCTCTCAAGGCTGCAGCTGTGGCAGAGTGATCAAGTAACAGGGCCTGAAAGCTGTGCCCTGTAGGCACTGGTTCACTGCTTAGTCATTCTAGTAGATTCTCCAGTCCCAGGGGGCGTTTCCCTACAAGCATGTATTCTTTGACCTTTTCAGATCATAACCACTTCTACTTGGATAATGCAGAATTTTTGTTAAATTTCTTATTTTGTGACCCACAATGAAAATTTCATAAGATCAATAAGCAGAAAATTTTATTTAAATGTAAAATTTCTTTTAGGTAAGAGAATAATTTACAATTAGGAAAATTCCTTGTGGCATTTAAAGTGGGAATGAATACATTATTTGTCAGTATGTACTGAGCACTAGGGGCATGATTTAAATAGTCTACTAGGTTATTTTAATTTATACTTCATGAAATTTATGGAAGTTTTTTTAGGTCACAAGGGAAAACGTTTTTCCTGTTGCCTTAGCCTTATTGGTAAAGATAATCAGAAGTTGTCTCTTAACATTGTTTATATACAGTCTAAACATTTTTTCCGCTTAAAGTGGGTCTTTGGTAACAGTTCTTTGATTGATTGGACTTTATATATGAAAAGGAAAAACCAAACAATACTTACAGAAGCGCCCCCAAGAGTATGACATACTGTGGTTTAGACGCTGTTTTGTGTCAGTGACACCATGTTTAAAATAACCTGTATTGCCTCCTGAGACTTTGAAATTTCATTCTAACGTCCTGGCTAAATTTAGGTTAACATGAACTGCTTTTATTTCCTCAGATGGAGAGATTTGGTAATAAATGAAGACAAATCAAAAGGAAGGCAAAATAATAATGACTTATTAGAGGACTATTTGGCTTTAGGAATTCAAAACTGGCCAATTCAATACAAAATAAAAATAATTTTAATAATCACAGAACACTAGAGTTGGAACTGACTTCAGTTATAGTTCCCTGCCAGAGCATGGCTAATGTACAATAATCTAGACATTGGTGACTATATAGCCTCAGAAGTCTGTAAGTCAGTCCTTCACAGGGTGATAATGACCAGTTCTTCCTTATGCTGAATGAAATGTGCCTCTCGGGGGTACATTCTACAGAATCCCGAAAATCCCTTTTCAAGAGATCAGCCTTTGAGAAAAAGGTGCCTATCCTACCACTTTCTCCTTCCCTGTCTAAATCCTTCAGGCCTACAATCCCCAGCTACTTCATGCTTCTGCAGAACAGTGTGTCATGTCCTCTCGTGGACCTAGTCACTGACCACTAGACACCTCATTGTAAAACATGCACAGAGAGAAATGTGACCCTAAGTATACCCTGACAGCAGAGGGGAGAGTAGGAAATTGGCTGCTTTGCTAGAGACCCAACGGTTTATATGGACTATACTCAAGATACTTCTTGGCATCTTACATGACAAGCTCTCAGATTATTGTTAAGGTAGGCAACTCTTAGGCTCAAACTATTATTTAAAGGTTTTTATTTTTAACCCCACAATAAGAGGACCAGTACTAGTTGTCATGGAGTAGACTCTGACCCATGGCAATCTCTCATATGTCAGAGCAGAATTGTGCTCCATTGGGTTTTCGATGGCTGGTTTTTTGGAAGTAGTTTGCCAGGCCTTTCTTCCAAAGTGCCTCTGGGTGGACTCAAACTTCTAACCTTTCTTTTGGTCAGCAGCCCAGCAGACCTTAACCGTCAGCACCACCCAGTGACTCCTTTTATCTGGCATAATGTTTTTAAGTTTCATTTTGTAGCATGCATCGGTACTTCTTTTTATTGCCAAATAATACTCCATTGTATGTATAGACCACATTTTGTTAACCCATTTATCAGCTGATGGACATTTGGGTGGTTCCCACTTTTTGTTATTGTGGACTCCTGTATTTTTTTCCCTCCCCCTCGCCCTTTCACATCCCCTTCACTTGTCTTCTCCC
Source organism: Elephas maximus indicus (assembly GCF_024166365.1). Taxonomy (NCBI): domain Eukaryota; kingdom Metazoa; phylum Chordata; class Mammalia; order Proboscidea; family Elephantidae; genus Elephas; species Elephas maximus. Next base: position 33,209,755 of record NC_064839.1, on the reverse strand, counting down.
CGCCCCTTTTATTGGGGAAATTAAAGCCTCCCATTTCTCATATCAAATGCTGGATCCCTGAAAATATCAAAATAACCTGTTTATAAAGCAAAGCCAAATGTATCGTTTATTGCACTAAAGACACTATCTCGACAGTCTTACAGGATCTAGGAAGGAGGAGGGCAAAAGCGGAGTTATTTATGAAGATTTTGGGGTCTCGTTTAAGGGTTGTCTTTCAATGCAGGGTTTGATTAGGGTTAGGCACAATTCACGATAGGATAGTTTAATATTGGCGAATAAGATTCGGAGTACCAGGATGCTAGTTTCTGGCATTGGGACTTCGGGCAGTTTTCTTAAAATGTCTGAGTTCCAGTTTCCTCAACTGTAAGTGGGTGGAATAAGATTCAGAGAGACAAGGTACGACACCATGTACCATTTGGCACACGGTAAAGCGCTGGATAAATGCCAGTACCGCGTATTAGTCTGATTCCGAAGCCTGGACTTTCCCGGTCTGTCCATTTGGCTGCCTCAGCTGTCCAGCACAGCCGAGCCGCGAGCCCAGCGAGGACCCGCGGCGGGGCGGGGCGCCGCTGCGCCTCTCGGCCAGCAGAGGCCGCCAGCGCGCCCCCAACCCCGGCGGCTCTGCTCCTGCCGCCACCAGCTCCTCCCTGCGCACGGCTGCCCCGGCGGCCGCCTGACCGCCGCCCGCCACCGCAGAGGCCTCTCGACCCTCCGGGGATCTGCGGACGCCCAGAGCCCTGCGAGACGCGGCGGGCGGCGCGGACCCTGCGGGGCGGCCGCCGTGAGACGCAGCGCGGGAGCGGCGGGCGGCGGGCGGCCCCGCCAGGGTCCTCGCGGGTCCTCGGCGGGCCCGGGGGAGGGCCCTCTTTGTGGCTGCAGTTGGCAAGATGGCGCCGGTGGGGGTGGAGAAGAAGCTGCTGCTGGGCCCCAACGGGCCGGCAGTCGCGGCCGCCGGTGACCTGACCACTGAGGAGGAGGAGGGCCAGAGTTTGTGGTGAGGCCGCGGGGCGGCCAGACCGGGGAGGACGCGGCGGGGTGGGGAGCTCTCCGGCCAGGCTGGGTCGGATCGTCGGACAGAGTGGCCGGCCGGTTAGGTCCGGGGTCTCGGCTTCGGGCCGGCTCCGGGGCTGACCGCTGTTGTCATTGTCGCCTTAGGTCCTCGATCTTGAGTGAAGTGTCCACTCGCGCCAGGTCCAAGCTGCCGTCCGGCAAGAACATCCTGGTTTTCGGTGAGCGCCGGCGGCGGGCGTTGCCCGGGAGCTGGGTGGGCTAGGCGGGCGCCCCTCTCGCGCCTTGGCCGCCCGGCCCTCCGCAGGTTCAGCTTTCCTGTGCCCCGCAGCCTGCCTCGGCCGCTAGGGCACTGCAGAGCCTGGCCAGCCGGAGAGTGGCCAAGCCCACCACGCCCGAGGTTGGGATGTTGCTCCTTTTAGAGAGCCCCGTGGTACTGGCGTGGGGTTGTCAACACATCCGTTCGGTCACTTGGCCGCAGTATCAGCCTGGTTTTAAATGCCCTTACCCGGTGGAGAGCGGTGGAAGTAGATGATAAGGTTCGGTCGAGGAGTTGGGAGAACGAGGTGACTTGGGGTTGGAGCTGTAGGGAGATGTCACAGTAGCTCCTTGGTCTTCATGAGCAGCACTTGGACGTTTTTAGGGGCTGAACAGGACGCTTGGGAGTCAACACCCAGGGTTTTTCTGCATTACTCCACCCCACTGCTGAGTTACCCGAGTCAGGTCGCTTTACCTTTCTGCCTCGTTTTTTTTTTTTTTTTCGTACAGTTGAGGAAGTTTGACTGGGTTCCTTCACACAGCAAAGCTATTTGTCGAGTGGGTCCTGTGGATGGGGCAGGGGCACTGCACAGACATCTCTGACACTGCACGGGAATCCGTCCAGTGGAGACAGATGTGTTAGTGATTGCACTGCACCATGCCACTGGGGGGCAGATTAGTGTGGGAGCATCACACTGCTTGGTGGAGTTCAAAGAAGGTAATTTTTGGGTCTGCTGTTTTGAAGGATAAGTGTCAATGGGCAGGGTCAGGGAGGGGCAGTGTTTGCAGGCACACAGAGGTGACAAGAGGGTGTGAGATTTGGAAACAGCTAGATGCTTCTTGCAGAAGATTTTTGATGAGTTAAGTTGGGGGCATATTGCGAAAGGGTGAAGAGTTGGTGCTTTTTCCTGAAAGGCTGTTATCTTCAGGGGCCTTTGTTTCACCTCCATCCTGCAGTCCTCATAAGAATTACTGAGGTAATGGTTTTCCCAGTGTTTCTGAGTGGTGGCCCTCAGGTCTTAACCACTGCAGCAGGCAATAGGCAACTATTAGAAATTGTCAAGATCACTAGATCTGTGTTTTAGAAAGATACGTCTGGCAGCAGAGTGGTGGGTGGCTGGAAATGAGCAGGTACTGAAGTCAGGCTGACAGGTGCTCTCCATGGTCTAGGTGGGATGTGGAGGGCCTGAATGAAGCAGTGGCACTGGGGGTGGAGAGAAAGCTCTTGATCTGTGGAATGCCTTTTAGTGCTCATGTTCTGAAATACCATATTATTTAATCCCAGGGATACCTGCTGATGTTTCTTCTTGGTGGTTCTCCTTGGTATTTAGGGTTTTGTTTTTTTGCCAGGGGACAGGGGGTTTATTAGTTGGGAAGAGGGAGATGAGAATATGCTTGATAATTACAGAGACCGTACTTAAGAGTTTTGCTTAGGTCTGTATTATTTTCATCGTTTCCCAGCCTAAGAATGTTAATGAAGGAGATGTACTAAAATCAGAAGTGAATAATAATCTCTGTCCTTAATGGTTGTGAGGCAGGATCAGATAGTTTTTAATTCAGAGTTCTCAGACTTTGAGGTTAATTATATTTTGAAAATTTTTTCCTTGTGGTAAGCATTTACTTTGTGAGAAACTATACCCATTTTCCCCTTTCACTTCTCCAAATGTATGTGTTATGAATTGTAGGTAGGGCCTATGGTCCTAAGTTAGTACTTCTATTGTGAGGTAAGGATAACTACAGTAGAATGTCATTTTGGAATTTGGGGCCTTCAATCCCATCCCTCCAGCCACCCTTACAGCAAAGCCTGCCTTGTTTATGAATGCAGATGAGACCTCGACAGAGGCTTTGCATGAAATTTTTAGCTGTTCGTCATCATTCAAATGTCAGGACTTCTCATCTTTGCACAGAATAAACAGTACACTTTTGTCTTTGTCCTTGTCTGTGAAAATCATTTGTAGGTGAAGATGGTTCTGGTAAAACAACCCTTATGACTAAGCTACAGGGAGCTGAGCATGGCAAAAAAGGAAGAGGCCTAGAATATCTCTACCTCAGCATCCACGATGAGGACCGAGATGGTGAGTAAAGAAAGCACTGATCCACATCAGGGGTATATGCAGGACTCCGACTCCCTGGTTGCAGCTCTTGCAGCATGTCCAGACAGTCTCAATTTTCTATTTAATTCTACAAGAATTAGTCACAAGGGAATAAATGATGTGTATGTTTCATGAAGGACCTTCCCCACTTTCCCACATAGAATGTTAGCAAAAATGGGAAATTGGGCTGTTGGTTGCTGCTCTGGCCAGCCCCCACTTAAAAGGAGATACTGAGGGTAAAGTTTCAGGTGCATATAAAGATAGTAAAAACCAGTGTCTTTAAAAGCTTTGGCTTTCTCCATGAGAGAAATGGTTGGCAGCTGATTTGGGCACTGTTGTTCCTTTGCCTGGTTCTAGTGGAGAGTCTGAAATTGGTATGGCTTGGAGTGTAACAGCATGTTCACAAGAGAGTTTTCTTAGTCTCTTTGTGACAGTTTAGAAAAGCTAATTTCCTGTGTTTGGTAGAGGCGCTAGGGATGTGGAGGTGATAATGTTGTTTTTTAATTCCTTACCTAGATTGTAATAGTCTTCTACCTACAGAGTAGTTAGGATGACTAAAAGCATTCTTCTAAGGATTAGATATTATTTTGAATATTGTTTCTTGTAATTGTGAGTTGGATTGGAACAATAATTTCCAGTTACTAGGACTCAGTAATGCCTCCTTTGTAATCTTTTACTCTTTGTGTTAGATTTTTTGAATGACTTTAAATTATTATTGGTGCCTAGGTCTTTTTATTTGTAGGGAACTTATCTATGTGGCCTAAATATAAAGTACCTTTGTTCAATTACTGGTAAAATGAAGAGTGCTGGCTAGGGTCCTTCCCAGTGCTATAATTATGTGATTGCCAAGAGTCATTAGTAGAGGGCATGAGTAGGGGTCTCTTGTGAAAACTTGGAAAGAGGCCTTGTATTAATGTTAACTTAGTGGACATCGTAGAGCCCCAGGGATTTGATTCCTGCCTCCCCTCCCCTACATTTCCTTTGCCATGCTGAATATTCCCCTAAAGGATGTGAAAGGAAGGCAGGAGGTAGACCTAGTGCCTAGTGCTCTCCTGTGTAAAAAGGACAGAGGCATTCAGGTGCCCGTCTAGACCCCCTGCAGCCTGGGCAGGCTCTTAGTGGACTCAGGCTAATGAGCCAGCCTGGAGGGCCTCACATGTGTTTGAGTCTTTTGCTTCCTGTCTTTGTTGGCCGGCATGATTATTGTGGGACTTTAGTTGCGGAGCCAGGCAGAGCTGGTTCAGAATCCCACTCCTGCCCTTACTAGTTGTGTGGCCTTGGGTAACTCAACCACTGTGCATCTCATTTTCCTCATTAGTAGAATTGAGGTACCAGTGCTTGTTTTACAGGTCAGTAGGTGAGAAATACTGTGTGTCAGGTGTAGCAGAGTGCTTGAAACTTGGTAACTCTAGTACCCTTTTGTGTTAATTCCTTTTCAGGGTACAAAATATGGTGTAGATATTCTGTGAGTCTTTACAGCCTCTTCTGTTTCAAGATGGCATGAATGTATTTCATGCCAAAGCCTCATGCTAATTAATCTATTCACTTGCCTTTGAGTTGAAGTACATTAACGTTTATGTCAGATTTTTTTAAGGTTGTGTGTGCATTTATGTTTTTGTTTTTAGGCCTCCCACTTGTGAGTTCTTTGGTGGAAGGGTTGCCCTTATCTTTATGGTTAATTATATGTGTTTCAGCCCTCGTCTTTTTTTATTGTGTGGTATGACTAGATTATAAATATACGCTCTTACAGACGTTCACCCAGATAGAGAAAATAGTCTCTGGCTTGTCCCTAGTTTGTGGTGGGACACTACATGCCAAGGGACCTCTGCCTACAGGGTTGGGGGCATCTGTTTAACATCATGTGTGGTGTGTGTGCTCTCCAGGCATGTGGGTGAATTATGTGTAGTGTGTAGCAAGGAGTGAGACTGGAAAAAGGGAAGCATGCCTGGTGCTGGGTAGGCATTCAGACTCACAGGCTTTGGGTAGAAAGCAGTATTTTTTTTTTTTTTTTTTTGATTACTTTTATTTATTTATTTTTATTATTGTACTTTAGATGAAGGTTTACAGAACAAACTAGCTTCTCATTGAAGAATTAGTACACAAACTGTTTTGCGACATTGGTTACCAACCCCGTGACGTGAACACTATCCCTTCTTGACCTTGGGCTCCCTATTACCAGAATTCCCATCTCCTCCTGTCTTCTAGTCCTTGCCCCAGGCTGGTGTGTGCCTTTAGTCTCGTTTTGTTTTATGGGCCTGTCTAAACTTTGGCTGAAGGGTGAATCTCAGGAGTGACTTCATCCTGAGCTAAAAGGGTGTCCAAGTGCCATACTCCTGGAGTTTCTCCAGTCTCTTGTCAGGTCAGTAAGTCTGGTCTTTTTTTGTAAGTTAGAATTTTGCTCTACGTTTTTCTCCAGCTCTGTCTAGGACCCTCTATTGTGATCCCTGTTAGAGCAGTCAGTGGTGGTAGCTGGACGCCAGCTAGCTGTGCTGGACTCAGTCTGGTGGAGGCAGTGGTAGTTGTGATCCATTAGTCCTTTGGACTAATCTTTCCCTTGTGTCTTTGGCTTTCTTCATTCTCCCTTGAAGAGCAGTATTTATGATGGCATTCACCGAACCTAAACCAAAACTACTGTCTAAGATATATTAGAGTTTGAAAATGTAGCTGGATGTAGATATTTTATTATAATGTTGGAATAAAGACATGAATATAAGCCTTTGCAGCATGTTAATGAATTGATTTTATTTAAAAAGGTAGCTAATGGAAGAAGGTTTTTAAAGTGTATGTTGGAATTTATTGGGGGAAAAAGTTAATGAAGCGATATTTTTGATGGTAGGAGTTTTTCCTCAAGGCGCTTTTGTGAAAAATTGTTCTCATAAAAGATATCTGAACTTTTAAAAAATATATTATTGATTTGAAGAATTGTCTTCTGCAGTTGGATCATCCGGGTGTGATTTTAGAACCACGTGCTTCCTTAAATATCAGCATTTGCACATCAGTTTATATGTTTCTAACTCTTTATTATGAAAACTATAAAGTATATATGAAGTGGAGAGACTAATACCATGAGCCTGGGTACCCATCACCTGGCTTCAACAGCTACCAGTTCTTGGTCAGTTTTGTTTCAGCTATACCCTCACTCGTTGCACTTCACTCCACACAGGATTATTTCAAAGCAGATTTCAGACATTATGTCATTTCATCTGTAAATAGTCCCAAGTGTAAGTATAAAAGATAAAAACTTCTAAAAAGCATAACCATATTGTTATTATCAAACCCAAAATAACTGTAATTCCTTAGTGTTATCAAGTATCCAGTAATTTACGTCTCAGTTTCTATAAGAATGATTTTAGCTTGCTGTTTAAATACAAAGGTCCTGTCTCTTTGGGACCCCTTCATGGTATATGAATGTGTTACTTAGTATGAATGACACAAGAAGAGTTTGTTTAACCACAGGCTCTTTGGCACAGCTCACTGCCTCACAGATTGCTGATATCTTAGGAGAATGGATTATTTTAACTATGGCGCAGTTGAACAGGGAACATTTGCTGCTTTCCTTAGTATCTTTTGGTTCTTGTTGAAAGTGAAAATGACTTCATTCCTTAGATATTACTGAAATCTTTTTAAATGTGGACACTTCATTTCTTATGGTAGTTTTTTAATTTTAAGGTCTGGAAAGTTCGGAGGCACCAAGACTGAGAGTTGCCATCCACTGAGCACTTGGGCCCTTTTCTGGTTAGGATTTCTGCCTACATCCCGCATGGAATTCTATGGCCGTCACCTTCAAGTTCTTCCTTGTGGCTCTTCTCAAAACAGTGCTGATGGTCATTATCACGCGGTAACTTACCTTCACTTCTTTTCCCAGATCACACGCGCTGCAATGTGTGGATTCTGGACGGAGACCTGTACCACAAAGGCCTGCTGAAGTTTGCTGTTTCTGCTGAGTCCTTGCCAGAGACCCTGGTCATTTTTGTTGCAGACATGTCTAGGCCTTGGACTGTGATGGAATCTCTTCAGAAATGGGCTAGTGTTTTACGTGAGCACATTGATAAAATGAAAATTCCACCAGAAGAAATGAGAGAACTGGAACGGAAGTGTAAGTAAAACAGAATTTCTTAACTGGAAAATTCAGTAGTCTCTTTGGAAGGTTCTGACCTTCTTCCTTTCCACAGTATCAGGAAGCTGCAAAGCTGCTCTTATAAGAGTGTTTGTATTTTGTTTGCACCATTTATTTCAGAGTTGGTCTTGTAAGTTCAGTAGTCAAAAAGTATTCAGATAGTCTTTATCTCAGATATCACAGTTGAAGAAAAGAAATGAATCAGTATTCTTCATTGTTTTCGTTGACTCTCTTTGAAAATACGAATCCCTTATTTTCCCCACCTCAAAATGTGATGCACTCTATGGATCTTTCTGTGTTTCTCTTGCTCTCTGTCTGCTATGTTAGCATCAGTGGGTGTGGGGATTTGCTGGGGTCGCTACAGCTCGAGTCCATTGCCCTGGCATTCCCTTTGGTGATTAAGGCACTATGGATCCTCTTGTTGGCAGGCTTAGAGGAAGCTCTAAAAAAGAAAAATCTTTCAGTTCCTTCCTTAGTTCATTTTGGAATCCAGCAAGTGTGACTTAGTTAGAAACAGGAAGGTCATTTTTCTGTCATTAAAATGAAAGGCTGTTATTAAGACTAAGGACGTCCAGATTGTTTTGAGAGCAAAGAACTTTAAAATTAAAAGAAGTTTGGTTTTTTTTTTCTTAACGTGATTCAGAAACTTGTTTTTCCTTTCCCTTGCTTCTGTGCGGTTACATCAGCTGCTGTCCACTTGCCAGGGAAGCGGGATGGGCAGGGGCTGGAGCTGTGGCAGCAGCACCAGTGGCGGCAGCAGCACCAGTGACAGCAGTCTTGGCCAGGGCAGGCGTGGCTCAGCCTGGCGTATTTCCACAGGATGACATCATTCCCTTTAGCGAATTAATGAGGGCTTCTGGGCATTGCACACGGGATTGTCACACTTCCTGGCAAAGGGTTCAGAAATTTTGATGTGCTTTTCGCATTGAATTTCCTGCCGTGTCTTCCTGCCCCACACTTCCTTTTGCTCCTGTTCCACATTAGCTGAAGTAGGGAGTTGTTGATATTATTCTTTGGTTGGTTGTGTGCGTGTTCCTGGGTCGCCTGCATGTGTGCCTCAGCAATTGTTATGCAGCTCAGCTCTCCTGTCTTCAACCACTGACCTTTCTAGATAATGCCTCTTTTTCCCCTGAAGTGAAGACCCTAAAGACAACTCAGAATAGCTCTGAGGCTGAAGAGCTGTGTTTTCATCCACTGCACATAAAGCATTGCACCCAGATAAGTGGGTTAGTGCACTGGAGACTTCAGTTCTCTGAACCTGTTTTCTTAGAATGATACCTTGTAAAGATTTGTTAAAACAGAAAGAAAAAAAAAGAGAGAGATTGAGCCAAACGTATTTTTTTTTTTTCAATTATGGTAAAATATATTACATAAACTTTGCCATTTAGACCACTTTTAAGTTAATCTGTTGGGATTAATTAGATTCCCAATGTTGTGCAGTCATCGTCACTGAGGGCATTATTTTTAACTCTTTTCTTAAATGTCTGTCCTATACCAGGCACTGTTGTAGGTACTGGGGTACAGTGGGGAGTACACCAGACAAGTTGCCTGTTCCTGAGGAGTTTGTATTTTCATGAGACAGGAAATTTATCTTGTGTTCTTAGTCATTGATGTCTTTGTCACTTAGGATTAGATCCAGCTGCATGTGAAAGGAAACTCAAGATAGCAATGGCTTAAACAAGATTGAAACTTATTTTTCTCTCACATAGATGAGATATAGAGGTAGGCAGTTCAGGACAGGAAAGCAGCTCTAGGAAGACAGCTCAAGGACCCTGGCCCATTTCTGCTGCTGCTTTGTCATCTCAAGGTGTGGTTCTCTTCCTGACAACTAGAGCCATAGCATTCACATTCATCTCCCAGGCAGCCAGATGGAAGAAGTGGAAAGAAGGGCTAAAGGGTGCATGCCTGCTGTCTTTTTTTTTTTTTTTAATAATTTTTATTGTGCTTTAAGTGAAAGTTTACAAATCAAGTCAGTCTCTCACACAAAAACTTATATACACCTTGCTACGTACTCCCAATTACTCTCCCCCTAATGAGACAGCCCGCTGTCTCCCTCCACTGTCTTTTTGTGTCCGTTTCACCAGCTTCTAACCCCCTCCACCCTCTCATCTCTCCAGGCAGGAGATGCCAACATAGTCTCAAGTGTCCACCTGATCCAAGAAGCTCACTCCTCACCAGCATCTGTCTCCAATCTATTGCCCAGTCCAATCCATGTCTGAAGAGTTGGCTTTGTGAATGGTTCCCGTCCTGGGCCAACAGAAGGTCTGGGGGCCATGATCACCAGGGTCCTTCTAGTCTCAGTCAGACCATTAAGTCTGGTCTTTTTATGAGATTTTGGGGTCTGCCTCCCACTGTTCTCCTCCTCCCTCAGGGGTTCTCTGTTGTGTTTCCTGTCAGGGCAGTCATCGGTTGTAACCGGGCACCATCTAGTTCTTCTGGTCTCAGGATGGTGTAGTCTCTGGTTCATGTGGCCCTTTCTGTCTCTTGGGCTTGTAATTACCTTGTGTCCTTGGTGTTCTTCATTCTCCTTTTGCCTGCTGTCTTTTAAGGAGGCTGGGAAATGTAGTCTTTCCTGTGTGTAGCTAGTTATCAGGGTTCAGTTATAAGGAGGAAAAGGAGAGGGCACTGGAGGGCAAGTAGTATTTGCTGGACCAGGTCCATGACTCATCCTGGTTAGCCTTCCGAGGGCCTCTGCTTTCATTGCCCCTCCTCTGAAATGATTGGAATGGTAGTCACGCCTTTAAGTTGTGCATTGAAGGAATGCCTTAGTTCGCGTAGCTTTTAGGTGACATTTTAAATAAAACAGTTGGCCATCTTCTTGCTCAGAGAACTCCCACTTTCCAGATAAATTAGACTCTGGGCATGTATTGAGTGAGTGAAGGGCTGTTACCCTATGAGTTTCCTATCAAAACCAACCACCAGTCTGCTGATTTTGGAAAGCTGCTCCATGGGCAGCCGCTGTCTTTCAGGATCAGTTTCCCCAGTGGTCCTGGGTCTGTGGCAGCTGTATGCCTGCAGGATCCATCTAAGTGAGGGGATCGGTAGAGCAGCCACCAGAGGGGTGTTTGAGTGTAGGTTAGTCTTTCTGGCTTTATGTCTGGAGCTTCCCGGGCTTATGTAGGAGATTAGGTGCCACCTATGGGGTCTTCTCAAGGCTGTGGAGTCTCTGGAGTGATCAGTGAGGTAGGAGGGGAAAAACGAGAAAGAGGTGGCAGTAGCCACAGTTGAGCAGCGTGCATCTACTTCCCATATGCGCTCCCAGCTGATGTAAAGGTGAGCTGCAGGTGGGCTAATGGGCCCTGCTGTGAAATACCTGTTATCCCCACCCTCTAGAGAGAGATGGTTAACACTGGTATGTGTGTATGCTAAGGGAAGTGCCCATTTTACTGTCTCAATTATACAATCCTATTTTCTAATCCTCCCTTTTCACTTACCTGTATTATGCTTCAAAGATTTGCTCTTTTTTCTAATGTATTTTCTAAAACGCTGAATTATTAAAAAGTATATATATATATATATATATATATATAAGTTTCCTACTGTGGTTGGCCAGCCATGAGTAAGTCATACCTTTAGAGTGTGAATGGTGCAATCCAGGATTCCCAGCCATTTTCACATCATGGCGCACAGAGTACAGCAGCGATGATGCAGCTCACTGAGTAACGGGCTCACAGAGCAGACTGAGCTGCCCCAGCTCTGCCTCACTTCCCATGGTAGCATGGCTCACCGGTGGCCCGTTCCAGACTTTGCCACGCTCACTGTCTGGGAAGCCTTGCTCAAATGCATCACGTGATGTCGGGCAGTTAGTGGTCTTACCCAGACAATTAAGCCATTGTATTTTTCATGGATTTGAAGGTTTGTTAAAATGCTTTTAAAGAGAAAATGTGAGGCCCTTTCATTCCTCCAAGACCCTTCGACGGCCATGCTAAGTTTATCAGAAAATTCTTCTGTTTTTGTCCAAAATGGAGGAAAGATCTCTGGAATGGTTTGTTTATATTGGCAATGAAAATTATATGAGTGAGCTTAAAGAGAAGGTGTAGAAATGAATTATGTGCACTTTAGGGCTTGTTCGGTTTTCTGTTTGTCCAGTATCGTATGAAAGACAGCTCCCAGATAATTCGAGAAGCTCATATAGTGATAACTTAAAATCTTTGTAAATTAAAATTCATTTTTAGAAAATGTTTGAAACCTGTTTTGTGGGTAAAGAGGCATATGTGCACCTTTTTCTAGGTTCTCTTTAATCCAGTTATTTTCATTTACTTAGTGATCATGTTGTTGCTGAAGGCCTGTGGTCCTTCAGTCCTGTTGGGCATAGAGGGGTAGAGCTGCCTATTTGCTCCTCTGGCTCAGAGTCACTTTAATCTTCATGTCCCGGTTCTCTGGCCTGACACATGAACCTTGAAGTGCCCAAGTAAAAGTGCAGGTCTGTGGGCTTTATGGTCACCTGGCTTAACAGTTAAAGTGCTCAGCTGCTAACCAGAAGGTCAGCAATTCAAACCCACCAGCTGCTCTGCAGGAGAAATATGTGACAGTCTGCTTCCATAAAGATTTACAGCCTTGAAAACCCTATGGGGCAGTTGTACTTTGTCCTATAGTGTTGCTCTGAGTCAGAATTGACTCGACAGCAATGGGTTTGGTTTCGGTTTGTTTTTTGTCTTAACCAAGGTCATGGACCACTCCCAGTCTGAAGGCCTGTTAAAGGAATAATTTCTTTTATAAGGTTCAGGACAGAGCTGGTTCCTGTGAGGCAGAGGTTAAAGACATCCCAGATGTCTAACTTTTCCAAGCTGCTATACCACTCCATCATCTCTAACATCAACTACTCCCTCTCTCCTTAGTACTCTCCCTTCTGTCTTTGGGTTCCCTAATTTGCTGCAATGTCTCACAGAACTCACGAACCATATTAAAAAAGTGGCTCACGTGGTTGTGGAGGCTGGCAAGTCCCAAATTTGTGGGTTAGGCGTAGACTTCTCCCTGGCCCTCGGTCTCTGCCCAGAGGCACTCAGCTATTTTCATCTATGGGCCAGTAAGCCCACTGTACCATCTGCTGAAGGTCTCTGCTTTGGGTCTCTCCTTCTTTGGTGGTGGTGGGCTCTCCTCTCTGCTCTGGACTTGGATCTCTTTTAAGGCAAAACTGACCAATCCCCTCAGTGGGCCACAATTGTTCTTATTTGTACAGTTCCATCCAGTCACCTGGGTGGGAGTCACAAGACCATGGCTAGAAAGGCCACACACAAACGTAATTAATCGCACCACAGGCCTCCTGCTGGGTTGCACCTTTGGCCAGAGTATTACACATGTATACCAGGAAATGGATGTTGTACCACTAACCCTTTTTTTGATTTAGGCAGGATCAGGCCCATATACACTACACGTGACTCAGGATTCCCTAAAGATGAGACTGAGTTCACGAGAGTGAGGACGCTGAGGAATGCATATGGTGCTGGAGCTGGGCAAGTACACCTGTGCTCCTCAAAAACAACACTGCTCAGCAGTATAGAAACAGTGTTCTTATGGAACTCAAATTGTTTTACTAAGTATTTCTAATGAAGACTCTGGGGAGTTTTATAAATTATACCCATTTCTGATGATCACTAATGTTGAAGTAACAACAGTTCAGCTATTCTGATATTTTGAAAATCTAAGATATATATAAAAAGTGACATTTTCCATAGTAGAAACTAAGAAGCCTTAGAATTTTTTAAAAGGTGTTTTTAAGAGTTGGCTGCAGGATCTGGTGACAAGACGTCAGAGCTTCAGAGGCAAAAATAAACACGCTAGCTCACTCAAGCAACTGATTTGGGCATATCAAAACAAAACAAAGCGAGAAGCTAGGATGCAGTAAGCAAACATAAACTAATAACTTGTAGATGGCTTGGAGACAACAGTCAATATCTAGTCACATAAAGACCATGATCACCTCAACAAGTTCTCAAAACAAAGAATCAATGGCTCTTCTGGATGAAGGTGCCTTCCTGGAATTACTGGATGCAGAATTCAAAAATTAGTGTACGGAATTCTTCAAGACATCAGGAATGAAATTAGGAAGGAGACCAGGCAATACACAGAACAAGCCAAGGAACACACAGATAAAGTAGTTGAAGAAATTAAAATGGTTATTCAAGAACATAATGAAAAATTTAATAAGCTGCAAGAATCCATAGAGAGACAGCAATCAAAAATTCAGAAGATTAACAATAAAATTACAGAATTAGACAACTCAATAGGAAGTCAGAAGAGCAGAATTGAGCAAGTGGAAGACAGAATTGGTGCGTTTGAAGATAAAGCACTTGGCACCAATATATTTGAAGAAAAATCAGATAAGAGAATTTTAAAAAATGAAGAAAAGTTAAGAATCATGTGGGACTCTATCAAGAGAAATAACCTACGAGTAATTGTAGTACAGAACAGGAAGGGACAAAAGAAAATACAGAGAGAATTGTTGAAGATTTGTTGGCAGAAAACTTCCCTGATACTGTGAAAGATGAGACGGTATCTATCCAAGATGCTCATGAACTCCACATAAGACAGATTCTAAAAGAGAACTCCACATAAGGTAGATTCTAAAAGACAAGTCGCCAATACATATTATAATCAAACTTGCCAAAACCAAAGATAAAGACAGAATTTTGAGAGCAGCTAGGGATAAACAAAATGTCACCTACAAAGGAGAGCCAATAAGAATAAGCTCAGAGTACTTGGCAGAAACCATGCAGGCAAGAAGGCAATGGGATGACATATAAAGCACTGGAGGAGAAAAATTGCCAGCCAAGAATCATATATCCAGCAAAACTGTCTCTCAAATATGAAGGTGAAATTAGGACATTTCCAGATAAACAGAAGTTTAGGGAATTCATCAAAACCAAACCAAAACTACAAGAAGTACTAAAGGGAGTTCTTTGGTTAGAAAATCAATAATATCAGGTATCAACCCAAGACTAGAACACTGGACAGAGCAATCAGATATCAACCTAGACAGGGAAATCACAAAAATCAAGATTAAAAAAAAGCTCAAAACGGGAACAGCGATGTTATTATGTAAAAGAAGACAACATTAAAACAATAAAGAGGGACTAAGAAATGTAGTCATAAGTCTTTCATATGGAGAGGAAGACAAGGTGATATAAAGAAATGAAAGGTTTAAACTTAGAAAAAATAGGGGTACTTATTAAGGTAACCACAAAGGAGACTAACTATCCTACTCATCAAGATAAAATACAAGAAAAAAAATAGAGACTGAGCATAAACAAAATCAACAATGAACAAGAGAAAAAGAATATATAAACTACTCAGCACAAAAAATTAAGTGGGAAAAAGAAACTCAACAACACAGAAAAAAAGACATCAAGATGATACCACTAAACTCATAAAAACATACTTATCTATAATTATGCTGAATGTAAATGGGCTAAATGCACCAATAAAGAGAGAGTGGCAGAATGGATGAAAAACACGATCTGTCTATATGCTGCCTACAAGAGACACATCTTAGACTTAGAGACACAAACAAATGAAAACTCAAAGGATGGAAAAATTATATCAAGCAAACAACAATCAAAAAGGAGCAGGAGTGGCAATATTTCTGACAAAATAGACGTTAACTTTAAATCCACCACAAAGGATAAGGAAGGACACTATATAATGATTAAAGGGATAATATACCAGGAGGATATAACCATATTAAATATTTATGCTCCCAGTGACAGGGCTGCAAGCTACATAAACTCAGCATTGAAAAGTGAGATAGACAGCTCCACAATAATAGTAGGAGACTTCAACACACCACTTTCGGTAAAGGACAGGACATCCAGAAGGAAGCTCAATAAAGACACGGAAGATCTAAATGCCACAGTCAACCAACTTGACCTCATAGACATGTACAGAACCCGCCACCCAACAGCAGCCAAGTATACTTTCTTTTCTAGTGCACATGGAACATTCTCTAGAATAGACCACATATTAGGTCATAAAGCAAGCCTTAGCAGAATCCAAAAACATTGAAATATTACAAAGCATCTTTTCTGACCATAAGGGCATAGAAGTAGAAATCAGTAATAGAAAAACCAG
The DNA here is from genome assembly GCF_024166365.1 of Elephas maximus indicus. NCBI lineage: Eukaryota > Metazoa > Chordata > Mammalia > Proboscidea > Elephantidae > Elephas > Elephas maximus. Next base: position 33,194,212 of record NC_064839.1, on the reverse strand, counting down.
GGGAAAAAAATCAAACACTTGGAAACTGAATAATACCCCGCTCAAAAATGACTGGGTCATAAAAGACATTAAGGATGGAATAAAGAAATTCATAGAATCCAATGAGAATGCAAACACTTCGAATCAGAACCTTTGGGACGCAGCAAAAGCGGTGCTCAGAGGTAAATTTATATCAATAAATGCACACATAGAAAAAGAAGAAAGGGCCAAAATCAAAGACTTATCCCTATAACTTAGACAAATAAAAAGAGAGCAACAAAAGAAACCCTCAGGTACCAGAAGAAAGCAAATAATAAAAATTAGAGCAGAATGAAATGAAATGAAAACAGAAAAACAATTGGAAGAGTTAACAAGACCAAAAGCTGGTTCTTTGAAAAAATTAACAATTGATAAACCATTGGCCAAACTGACAAAAGAAAAACAGGTGAGGAAGCAAATAAACCAAATAAGAAATGAGGTGGGCAATATTACAACAGATCCAACTGATATTAAAAAAATCATATCAGATTACTACAAAAAATTTTACTGTAACAAATTTGAAAACCTAGAAGAAATGGATGAATTCCTAGAAATACACTACCTACCTAAGCGAACACAAACAGGGGTAGAACAACTAAATAGACCCATAACAAAAGAAGAGATTGAAAAGGTAATCAGAAAACTCCCAACAAAAAAAATCCCTGGCCCAGATGGCTTCACTGCAGAGTTCTACCAAACTTTCAGAGAAGAATTAACACCACTAATACTAAAGGTATTAAAAAAGGTATTAGGTCATAGAAAAGGACGGAATACTCCCAAACTCATTCTATGAAGCCACCATATCCCTGATACCAAAACCAGGTAAAGACAACACAAAAAAAGAAAATTACAGACCTATATCCCTCATGAACATAGATGCAAAAATCCTCAACAAAATTCTAGCCAATAGAATTCAACAACATATGAAAAAAATTAACTCACCATGACCAAGTGGGATTCATACCAGGTAGGCAGGGATGGTTCAACATTAGAAAAACAATGTAATCCGTCATATAAGTAAAACAAAAGAACCACATGATTTTATTCGTTGATGCAGAAAAGGCATTTGACAAAGTTCAACACCCATTCGTGTTAAAAACTCTGAGCAAAATAGGAATAGAAGGAAAATTTCTCAACGTAGTAAAGGGCATTTATACAAAGCCAACAGCCAACATCAACCTAAATGGAGAGAGCCTGAAAGCACTCCCCATGAGATCAGGAACCAGACAAGGATGCCCTTATCACCACTCTTATTCAGCATTGTGCTGGAGGTCCTAGCCAGAGCATTTAGGCTAGATAAAGATATAAACGGCATCCGGATTGGTAAGGAAGAAGTAAAAGTATCTCTGTTTGTAGATGACATGATCTTACACACAGAAAACCCTAAGGTATCCTCAAGAAAACTACTGAAACTAATAGAAGAGTTCAGCAGAGTATCGGGATACAAGATAAACATACAAAAATCAGTTGGATTCCTCTACACCAACAAAAAGAACATCGAGGAGGAAATTACTAAATCAGCACCATTTACAGTAGCCCCCAAGAAGATTCAATACTTAGGAATAAACCTTACCAAAGATGTAAAAGACCTATACAAACAAAACTACTAGACACTACTGCAAGAAACCAAAAGAGACGTACATAAGTGGAAAATCATACCTTGCTCATAGATAGGAACACTTAACATTGTAAAAATGTCTTTTCTACCAAAATCGATCTATAGATACAATGCAAATCCGATTCGAATTCCAATGACATTTTTTAATGAGATGGAGAAACAAATCACCAACTTCATATGTAAGGAAAAGAGGCCCCAGACAAGTAAAGCATTACTGAAAAGAACAAAGGGGGAGGCCTCATTCTACCTGATTTTAGAACCTACTATACCACCACAGTAGTCAAAACAGCCTGTTACTGTTACAACACATACATAGACCAATGGAACAGAATTGAGAATCCAGGCATAAATCTGTCCACATATGAGCAGCTGATATTTGACAAAGGTTCAAAGTCAGTTAAATGGGGAAGAGATAGTCTGTTTAACAAATGGTGCTGGCATAACTGGATATCGATGTGCAAAAAAAAGGGAACAAGACCTATACCTCACACCAGGCACAAAAGCGAACTCAAAATAGATCAAAGACCTAAATATAAAATGTAAAACGATAAAGATCATGGAAGAAAAAATAGGGGCAATGCTAGAAGCCCTAATACCTGGCATAAACAGTATATAAGACATTACTAACAAGGCAGAAGAGAAACTAGATAACTGGGAGCTCCTAAATATCAAACACCTATGCTTATCCAAAGACTTTACCAAAAGAGTAAAAAGATTACGTACAGACTGGGAAAAAATTTTTAGCTGTGACATTTCTGATCAGCCGCTGATCTCTAAAATCTATATGATACTGCAAAAAACCCAACTACAAAAGGACAACCGAATTAAAAAATGGGCAAAGGATATGAACAGGCATTTCACTAAAGAAGACTTTCAGGTAGCTTTAACAGATGTATGAGGAAATGCTCACCATCGTTAGCCATTAGAGAAATGCAAATCAAAACTACAATGAGATTCCATGTCACTGCAACAAGGCTGGCATTAATCCAAAAAACACAAAATAGTAAATGTTAGAGAGGTTGTGGAGAAACTGCAACACTTACACAGTGCTGATGGGAATGTAAAATGGTACAACCACTTTGGAAATTGATTTGGCGCTTCCTTCAAAAGCTAGAAATAGAAGTACCATATGATCCAGCAATCTCACTCCTTGGAATATATCCTACAGAAATAAGAGCCTTTACACGAACAGATACATGCACACTCATGTTCATTGCAGCACTATGTACAATAGCAAAAAGATGGAAGCAACCAAGGTGCCCATCAACAGATGAATGGATAAATTATGGTATATTCACACAATGGAATACTATGCATCGATAAAGAACAATGACGAATCCTTGAAACATTTCATAACATGGAGGAATCTGGAAGGCATTATGCTGAGTGAAATTAGTCAGTTGCAAAAGGACAAATATTGTATCAGACCACTATTACAATAACTAGAGAAATAGTTTAAACAGAAAAAAATACTCTTTGATGGTAATGAGAGAGGGGAGGGAGGGAAGGAGGAAGAGGGGTTTTTACTAATTAGTAGATAAAAATTATTTTAGGTGAAGGAAAACACAACACAATATAGGTGAGGTCAGTACAACTGTACTAAGCTAAAAGCAAAGAAGTTTTCCTGAATAAACTGAATGCTTCGAAGGCCAGTGCAGCAGGAGCACGGGTCTGGGGACCATGGTTTCAGGGGACCTCTAAGTCAATTGGCATAATAAAATCTATTTAGAAAGCATTCTGCATCCCACTTTGGAGAGTGGCTTCTGGGGTCTTAAATGCTAGCAAGTGGCCATCTAAGATGCATCAATTGATCTCAACCCACCTGGAGCAAAAGAGAACAAAGAACACCAGAGAAACAAGGTAATTACGAGCCCAGGAGACAGAAAAGACCATATAAACCAGAGACTACATCAGCCTGAGACTAGAACTAGATGGTGCCTGACTACAACTGATGACTGCCCTGACAGGGAACACAATAGAGAACCCCTGAGGGAACAGGATAGCAGTGGGATGCAGACCCCAAATTCTTGTGAAAAGACCAGAGTTAATGGTCTGACTGAGACTTGAAGGTCCCTGGAGGTCGTGGTCCCTAGACCTTCGATTAGCCCAAGACAGGAACCATTCCCAAAGCCAACTCTTCAGACAGGGATTGGACTGGACTATGGGATATAAAATGATACTGGTGAAGAGTGAGCGTCTTGGGTCAAGTAGACACTTGAGACTATGTTGGAATCTCCTCTTCGGAGGCGAGATGAGAGGGCAGAGGGGGTCAGAAGCTGGCCTAAGGAACACGAAAATACAGAGTGGAGGGAAGGAGTGTGCTGTCTCATTAGGGGGAGAGCAATCAGGAGTATATAGCAAGGTGTATATAAATTTTTGTATGCGAGACTGATTGCATTTGTAAACTTTCACTTAAAGCACAATAAAAATTAAAAAAAAAAGTAGGGGTCAGAAGCTAAACTGTGATCCATAGAGATTGGTAAAATAAACTGATTGGTAAAATAAACTGATTGTAAGCATAAGATGGAATACTATGGAATCATTAAAAATTATGATTTCAAGAATACTCATATACATCAGAAAATGATCAAAAATGTTAGATGGCAACTAGTGCCATAGAACAGAATGTAAACGTGATCCCACGTTTTCTCTTATAAGAAATATGTTTGTGTACACCAATTTGTGTTTTTATACACATACATATGAAAAGAAAAAAAGACTGAAAGGACCTATACCAAAATGTAAATTGTGGTTATTTGTCTTTCTGTCTTTTCTAATTTTTCTATATCACTTTTGTTATCAGAAGAAATCTATTATTTAATAAAAGTAAACATCTAATCATCAAAAAAAAAAAAAAAGAGCTGGCTGTAGGGAATTATCTTTGCTGCTCTGAGGTTTGGCAACACTGGTGGCGTAATGGTTAAATGCTACATCTGTTCACCAAGAGGTTGGCAGTTCGAATCCACCAGGCACCCCTTGGAAACACAGTGGGGCAGTTCTACTCTGTCCTATAGGGTCACTATGAGTCGGGATCAACTCGATGGCAATGGATTATTTTGGTTGGCTCTGAAGTTTTATAGGTCAGAATGAATTTGGTACAATTGGCGTTTTGCATCACCCTTTGCAGATCCCTAATCCTAATGTTGCAGTAGTATGGGATTGGGAAGATTGTCACAACTCTTAACGTTTTGTGCATTATCAATTTCTTAAGCCACCATCTTTTTTTTTTTTACCATCTATATTTTTAATATTGTGTATATATATGGACACACACACACGAACACATTTATTTATCTTCTTTTCTCCCCTGTAGTTGTGAAGGATTTTCAAGAGTATATTGAGCCTGAAGAAGGTTTTCAAGGTTCCCCACAGAGAAGAGGGCCTCTGACCTCAGGCGCAGATGAAGAAAATGTTGCCCTGCCTCTCGGTGACAATGTGCTTACTCATAACCTGGGGATCCCAGTATTGGTGGTGTGTACAAAGGTGGGTGCCAGGAAATTCTAAACTTGCCGTGTTTGGTCAGTGAACAAGCACCATCTGAGAGAACATTTGGGAAGCTTCGATTAGGTTTCTTCTCAAGGGAGAGTTGAGTTTATTTGGGATTTTTTAAGCTATATTGAATATGTCCGAATAGAAAATACTTCCAGTTACTCTCACTGCTGGAAACGTGACATTGCTCAGTTTGCTCATGACCTGGGTGATCTCTCTGTGAAGCACTGTTGACTTTATTGAGTGATTCAGACTGAGGTAAAAAGCCGTTTTCTTAAGGCTGTGTAAATGAGTTAATCTGGTTCGAAATCATGGTGAAAATAATGATGGGGGAGAGCAGGATACTTTGGGCCATTGGTCCCTGAGGGTCCAAGTAGATAGCACATTTTCTCTTGGACCTGGAAGAATTTTGAGAAACAAACGTTAACAATCTTAGGAAAAGAAGGAAGAGAACTCTAGGTTTCAGTTTCTCCTACCCTGTAGAATGCCGAGGTAGGAATAGAAATTAAGTTCAGTCATAGAGAAACAAAGATGTGTCTCTTACATAAGAAAGTAGCTTTAAAAACACTTTGAGTTTCAAAAGCACTTTATTCCCAGTCAGAGCCACCATGTTGCCCACCTCCAGGGTGTGCTGTCCGCATCATAGTCTGAGAGTGGAGCCCCGCGGAGTTGGGCAGTGCACAGCCTCGTACTGTGGCTTGTTTCCCGATGTTACCTTGTTTGACTTAGAACAACTGCGAGGTGACCAGGCGTACTTTATCCCCAATTTACAGATACGGAACCTGAGGCCCAAGATGAAAGTGAAAAATCTCCAGCTGCTTTCATTCTGTTTATTTTAATTACTGCTTGGACCCTTAGAAGAAAGCTCTGGCTTTCTTATTTGGACCTCTGATACTTATTCTGAAGAAAGCCTTATGTCCATCCACCCTCAGCAGGCAGAGAGGCAAGACGCTGACTCCCTTGTCCTTCTGTCTGTGTTCCCTGCAGTGTGATGCAGTGAGTGTCCTGGAGAAGGAGCATGACTACAGGGACGAGCACTTTGACTTCATCCAGTCACACCTTCGGAGCTTCTGCCTACAGTGTATCCTTGGGGTGCTGTAGCAGGGCCCAGGGGCACTACTCTCCTCTCTGTGTGCTAACCTAAGCTTCCCTCCAAATTGGGCATCTTCAAAGAGATAAGGCACCTCCCAGGGAGAAATCTTCTTATTGGCTTTGTATTTTATTATTTTGTAATTTGAGGCTTGTCAACTTATCCCTATCTTTGATCATGTTATATTTTTAATGTTGTACATTTAATAGGTTTTCATGTTAAGAAGAAAGCTGATATGTGGCAATTTTATCATGCTGTCTCTAAATCTTTTTAAACTTTGCTTTTTTGGCAGCAATGGTTAATTACCCAACTGGACATTGGTTTAGATGCCACAGGTGTTTCTCACATATTTATGTTTTGTGTTGTCCATGAGAGATGCTGTGTCAAAAGCCTTTGAGTCTTGTTTCTGTGGAAAACCAGTAGCATTTGGTGTCACAATCCCACACCCAGGGATGAGTTCCTATTTCTTTCTTTGGACCCTTTAGCTTGTCCAGCCCACTGGAGGCTGAAGACACCAACTGGTGGTGCTGATACATGTAGGCACCCATCACACATAAGAGGTGTGTTTAATGATGAACTTGGTCACACATGAGCATCTGACTGGGGAGGAATCTGTGTACCTTGATATGCTGAGGGTATTTCCTGGGCTTGCCTCAAAGCCAGTAATAATTTACATGTTAAAAAATGAACTTCAGGCCCTCTAGCATCAACATGCTTTATGCTTTTGACCTGGTTCACCTGGTGCTATTAACTTTTTAGTTTTTAAAATTTCAGCACTTTCTGTGCTAATCATGTATTAATCAAAAAATGGTCCACCTGTGAATAATGTTTTGAGGATTGTGCTTGTGTGTGTTTGATTTTATCTTCTCCTACAGTGAATCAGTTTTCCTTAAGCAGGTTGATTAGATGGAGCTGCCTTGATTTACACATCAGTGAAGGAAGAGAAAAACCTCGACTTGTTGTATAAGTACATTGTTCATAAAACCTATGGTTTCCACTTTACCATACCTGCCTTAGTTGTGGAAAAGGATGCAGTTTTTATGTGAGTTCTTTGGAGGTGATGCTTTCAGACTCTTCTTTTTATATTATATCTACTTTATATATTTTACCCTTTCAAATAAGGTGTCTTAGGTAGCCAGCTTGCTGCTTCTCTGGGACAAAGTGCTTGGGCTGGACTTGGTAGGCCAGCTTCTCCTCTCTGCTCCGCTCCAGATTATGTGGCATTCTGCCTCAGGACTGAAGGAAGTGGGTAGATGGAGGTGGGGAGTACTGCCTTTCTTCGTTGAAAGCAAGTCGCCAAAACTCAAGCCAGCTATTTTTGGCGCTTATTGTCAACTCTGGTGAAACACTGGCTGGGAAAGGAGTTGAAGTATAGGGAATTGTGCTTTGGGGGTCCTGAATATCTTCATTGAAGCTTTGGCAGGGATGGCTGTAGGCCCTCTTGCTGGCTTCAGCTATTCTGAATGTGTTTCCTTCATAGCACACTTTTGGAGCCATTGTTGCTGATTATCCTGGGCAGAGACTTGGATACTTGTTTGTCTGAGTTGTGTTTTTGTCGTTCTCTCTGATGTGCTTTCTGGAGAGTAATAAGTGTTGCTAACTGCATAAATAATGATGAAGCCTCGGTCTCAGAGGGGACTGTGGTAGTAGATCAATGTTTAGGTGTCTTTGGTGCTTAGATACCCTCTTAGCTTAAAAAAATTACATTCGTTCATTCAGCAAACACCGAGTACTTCGTGGCTGCCCAGGTTCTATGCCAGAGATTCAGAAATGAATGAAATGTGGTCTCTGCACATGGCATTGTGGGGACATGTGCATATCAATGAATAATGACAGCTGAGGAGGGGAAGGGCAGTCACGGGTTAGTGGAGGAGGTGTGAGGGGGCGTAGAAAGCAGAGGGGGTGTTGCTGGAAGGATGAGTGGTGTTTGCCAGGAGACCAGAAGGAACAGTGGGAGGACAATGTGAGAAGTTGAAGAAGATGGGAAAGCCTAGAGCTCTCAGAGATGAGTAAGTTGTATCATGAACATTCAGGGTCAGCCTCACACGGACCCTCCCAGACAGCCGAACCTAGAGGCTGGGACTGGTTTTAGAGAATCCCTATCCAGAGCAGCCAGCAGGCACCAAAGACAAGCTCAGCAACTGCTGTCACTGAATCATGTGACGTAGTCCTGTGGAGTAGGAGGAACAGAGAGGCCTGTTGGGTTTGGGGCTGATCTGGAGTGGAAGAGTCTCGTTGCTTCTGAACACTGCAGCAGTGCCTCAGCATAGCCTGTCCCTTTGCACCTTTGGCCTTGCTGATAGTGGCCTGTCAGCAACTTTGCTAGGAGCTGCTGAAGTCAGCAAGACCATTTGGGTGGGTGGGGCACCCTGGCTAAGACTTTCTTGGTTGAAGAGCTATGGAGCAGGAGTTGGGTGGAGAATGAGAGGCCTGTGCAAACTATCAGTTGCTGTCTTTTAGAGCTTCTTAAGTTGAAGTCTGTCTGTCATATAGGATGTTTTACATTTGCTACCTTAGAGAATCAGGTGGGACCCACTGGCTGCAACTTAATGGAACCTAGGTGCTATCCTGACCTGGGATGTTGAGCTGGGTCCCACCCATATAGGAACATTGAGGACTCCTTGTGCCCCTCTGGTTTGAGGCCTGGGATGGATGTAGGGCCTGGTGTCCCTTGGCTCCAGGGCACATCTTCCCACACCAGCAAAATTAATGAAGCAGTCCACAAGATGACTTGTCAGAATATTTCTCAGGGAGAGAAACAGGCCTCTGGGGGACATCTCCATACCAGAACCTGAGAGAGAGTCCCATCCAGAGCTTTGTCCTCTGCTGCTCTCTGCATTCTCCCCTGTGTTGGAACAGGGCTCCATTGTGCCCTTGCACTTCGGGGTGGCTTTGTGGGAGAGCTTCTTGTGGGTCAGCATGTATAGTCAGTGAGATCTCATGATGCTCCTCAGACCTCGGGGCCTGAGAGGTCAGTGGGGGCAGGACCTGTGACATTGAGCTGTGGGTTATATCCACATTGAATTTTGGCTTGTCCACCAAAAGCTGCAACCACAGACTAGATCTCATGGGAAGGGGTCTCATCCAGGGGTCCTGTAGGCTGGCATGTGCTCTGAGTATGTTGTAAGGCAAACCCAGGAAAAGCAAGTCAGCCTCCCCTCTCTTTGCCTTTAGACCCGCAGGCTGGGACAATGAAAAGAAAATAGCTATTTTACATGAAAATTTCACAACAGTGAAGCCAGAAGATGCTTATGAAGACTTCATTATGAAACCTCCTGTGAGAAAGGTACCCAAGTCAGTCACTTTAACAGTTGTGTTTTTCATGGGAAACCAAGTTTGTTGCCATCAAGTTGATTCCGACTCACAGTGACCCTACAGGACAGAGTAGAACTGCCCGATAGGATTTCCAAGGCTGTAATCTTTACTGAAGCAGACTGCCACATCTTTCTCCCACTGAGCAGCTAGTGGGTTTGAACTGGTGACCTTTCAGCTAGCAGCCAGGCACTTAACCACTGGTCTACCAGGGCTCCTACTTTCATGGGATAAAAACCCTATTAAGAAACATGTCTTACACATTGTGTCTCAAAAAAAAAAAAAAAAGTAGCTCAAGGCTCTTTTGAAACTTGAGGTTTGGTATTACATAATCAGCTCAGTGTGGCATGCTCCAGTGAAGAAGTGCCCCATGGAATTGGGTTGGGGCTTCCCATCCAGTCCTGACGGTGCTGCTGCTGCCTTTGCATTGTTGCTGTTAGATTCCCTTGCTTCTACAGTGTCCACTACATCCTGGTTTGGGAGGTGGTGGTTAGTGCTTGTCTGGCACGTAGCCTTCCAGATTTAAACATGTCACTTGACCAAATACCAAGGCTGGTTTTGGGAGAGGGGTTTTCTTTTTGTGCCAGGCTAGAAGAACAGCACTCTGTAGTCTTGTTGGCCCCTCCACACCCATCAGACCCTTGTGGAGGCCCAAGCCCAACAGTCTTTCAGCATGAATTTTGGCTGTAGTTGGAAATTTTCTTGGGGCTATGATCACAAATGAGTCTGTCACTTCACAGCTGGTCCATGACAAAGAGTTGGCAGCGGAGGATGAGCAAGTGTTCCTAATGAAGCAACAGGTAAGATGAGCACCAGGGCTAGAACAGAGCCTCCTCATGTGTGAGGTGCTGGTTTCCTGGGTGGGAATGCCCACATGTAGGGGATCGCAGAGCTTGCAGCATTGCAGGGGTTGGGGACAGCTCTCCTCATTCTCTACCTTCTAGGATTGGTACAGAGTAGGGGCTGGACCAGCTGCCTGAAGAGCGCCCCTCCCTGCCTTGCACGTTCTCCTCCAGCAACAGGCTTACTGTCTTTTTAAGCACCATCTCCCTCTGGAAATGTAGGTTTTCTGGCCATTTAGGTCGCTGACAGTTTTCCAAGTGAACTGACCTCCCTTCGAGTATTCACATAGCCCAACACAGCTCTATGCATGCAGGCAGGTGAGCTGATAGGCCCATTTTACAGGTGAGGAGAACAACTTCCCCAAGCTGTTAGAACACAGACTCAGTCTCACCTTTTTCTTTCACCCGTACTGTAATTAGACACTTCATGGACCACCTCATAGTGCAGGCAGGTCAGCAGTGGGTGTTGATGAATCTTTTGTCAACTGTTTTCTCCTTTCTGTGCCCTGCTTGCTTCCCCAGCTTCAAAACTGGGTTACCTGCAGTATCTTTTTCACCATATACCAAACTGCTCAATTTTACTTTTTTGCATTTATACTGTAAAACATGTGATTGGGTTCTTTTTAACGATGCCCTCTGGTGGAATACGTGAAGTAAGTTTTTTTCCAGACCTTCGGTGCACTCTGCAGGCCTTGGTTAATGGCCGTTGTATCCCTCTCTTTGCAGTCACTCCTTGCCAAGCAGCCAGCCACGCCCACAAGAGCTTCCGTGAGTACCTTACACTAAACAGAGGGTCAAGGCCCAGTTTCATGGGTGTCTTCAGACTTCATACCATTATTTGTGAGAGCTTATACTTGTCTGGCCTTTTATATTTTCAAAGGGGATCTGGTCTCCCCAAAAGCCCAGGGCCAGGAACATAGTAGGAACTCAGGGAATGTCTGATGAAGGAATACAACTCTGGGAGTTAGAGCGAGCAGGCCTTGTTATCTTGATAATCTTCTCTCTGGAGAAACTGAGGTCTAGAAAGGGACTGAGCAGGGGAACAAACTCCCAGTCCTGCACTCGTCTCCCTGGAGGGTGAAAAATAACCTGAAGAAGCGTGTCTTCATTTTTTGAATATGTATTTCCTGTTATTTTTATGCATGTGTGTGACCTGGGCTGGTTTTGGACTTAAGGAATCCCCTGCAAGAGGACCTGCTGGTTCGCCAAGAACCCAGGGCCGGGGAGGACCAGCCAGCGTACCCAGCGCCTCCCCAGGCACATCGGTAAAGAAGCCAGATCCAAACATCAAAAGTATGTATCCTATCCTGGTATGAGAGTTATTTCGTTTTAGGCCTGAGCTTGTAGGGTATAGGTGACTGGGCTTGGGAGAGGAGACCCAAGGCAGCTATTTTCTTCCCCAAGAAGGTCTGCTTCCCACTTCCCCTCTCCTGGGAGGCAGAGGGAGGCTCGTGGTTGGCAGAGACTAGGGCCTGTTCCTTTGTTTGAATATATGGCCTTCACGCCTGGTTTTGTGAAGGACCTCAGTTAGAGTGTACAGGTTCTTTCAGAGAGGTACACAAAATGGATAGTCATTTTAAAGTGTGTATTTTGAATCTGTAGTTTTCATTCTCATTGTGTTTATATATTAATATTTATGAATTGTGGAATTTTTTTCCCTTTCACTTCTCTTGTCAACTCAATTACTTATTAAAGTAGCCTTTATCCCAGTAGTTTAGTGATATCCAAAGATACTGGTAGCTGTAAACCCTCAAAACAAAGTTTTATTTAATTCTTGTTAGGCAGGCATCTTATATTCAGAATGATAGCTTTTCACAGCAGTTTTGGAATGTTAAGGGCTTATACAACTTTGAAACACTGGTGAACAGGGAGATGATGTGGAGTGCAGGTCATCTCTTGCCCCAAAGAAGTGGGATGTAAACATGTTTCCACTTAATAATCATGCTGCCACACAATTAGCCCCAACTGTGCCAGCATGTAGGGAATCGTAGTAGATGGATATGCGCAGTATCCTGGGATGATGATAGCCACAAACGGGCAATTCCAAGATGAGAACCGGTTTCTTTGGTTCACTAAAGTCATCCAGTTTGTATGATGCTTTTTTTTTTTCTTAATATTTCCTTAGATAACGCAGCAAGTGAAGGGGTGTTGGCTAGTTTCTTCAACAGTCTGTTGAGCAAGAAGACAGGCTCTCCTGGAAGTCCCGGTGCCGGCGGGGTGCAGAGCACAGCCAAGAAGTCAGGTACGGAAGGGCCCTCGGACACTGGTGACCCTTGTGGTTGGGCAGTGCTGGAAGGATGGGGAGGTCTGCCTTCATCTCAACTGCAGCCCCTTGGGGTTCTGAGCAGCCAAGCAAGGAAGCAGAGCTCCACTTTATACTGAGCATGTGCTGTGCTCTGCAGTAGGATTACCTGAAACCATGCAGGTTTCCTTGGCGCATTTAAGGTGGGGTTTAGTATAGTCAGGTTCTCAGGAACTGACTGTCGAGTGAGTTGAGGCATACCACAAACCCTGGTGTAGAAGCTCTTTCCACTGGAGGTTGTAGATGACGGTATGCCATTGACGTTTTATTTATTCTGTTTAATTTTCTGTGGTGTTTTACAAGTATTTCTGTTCACTGCCACAGTCTTGCCACACGCTGGAGCCTGTGCACCCTCACTGCCTTACTGGAGGGTGGTCATCTCCCCTCCTGTGAAGCTTCCCCCACCATCACACATACACCTCTCTGCTCTGTGGCAGCCCACCCACCTGTCCTTCTGTGTGGGCTGGTGGGGCAAAGTTGTGTCTTGGAGGTCTCTGAAACAAAAGAACAAGTTCCTTGGGAAATGACACATTTGCCCAGGGAGGTTGAGGACATTTCAAAAAGGGCTTTGCTTTTAGTTTCCCACTGGGTATAAAATATGTTAATACAGCATTTTCCCCAAATATTGTTTCCAGGGCAAAGGTGACCACTCCATTTACAAGTCAGCCTGGGCCTCCAGGGGCCCCTGAGTTCTTGGAGACTCAGAATCTGGTCTAGTGGCCCAGTCTGTGGGCTGGTATTCCCTGACAGGAAACGCGGCCGTTTCCAGGCCCAGTTAGTGTTTGACAGCGAAAAAAATATGACCACCAAGTTTGTACAGAAATGACCTGTCCTTTGTCTTACATTCCTGTTGAAATGTGGTATTTCTGGGCTACCCATATGAGTCAGTCTAGATCGTTGTAATTAGAAACAAAACCCAAGCACCTATTCTGTCCAGGGAAACAAAAGTAGTTTCCTGCATGCCCAAAACTCAAATGCCATCTTTAGGAGGCTGGTGGTGAAAATGCATAGAGGCTAGGGTGGGTAGTAGGAGAGTTTCAGAAAGGCCCTTGTGTTTGGCACAAGGGCATCCTTGCCAGGGGGCAGTCACGTAGCTGAAGGGGTCACAGACCTGTGGTATTTGGAATTAAGAAAGGCTGAGTTAGGGTCCATCTCCTCATAATCAGTGCAGTGAGAAAAGGCTTTCCTCCTCTTACTGAGGTTAAAATCATCACAAGTGATTACAGAAGTCTGCATAATTGTAAGTGTTCTTTTTTTTTTTTTTCAGGACAAAAAACTGTGTTGACAAATGTTCAGGAAGAACTGGATAGAATGACTCGAAAACCAGACCCCATGGTAACAAACTCTTCAACGGAAAATGAAGCCTGATACTCGTTAAAAAGTGTATATGTAAAATGACCAAATAACTATGTATATTGATCTGCTAAGACCAGGATTTTTCTGATATGGCACATGCTATCAGTTTTTTGGGGCCAGGGAGATAACTTAAAAAAAAAAAAAACAAAAAAAAAACTTCATTGGCTTGTCCGAGTGTGAAATGCCCATTTAGGAAGGTTACGTGTCAGACCCCTTTGTTAAGGATGACCATTGGACTCTCGGGCACGTGGCTGTCTTATGGACACGAGTGCAGCTGGGCTTCTTGTGGAGGGGAAGGTGAATGGAGGGAAAGAGGCCCCAGTTTCTATCAGGGTGAAGCAAATGAGACCAGGAAATCATTGATCAGATGGCAGTTAGTCTGACCAATTGCCTGTTAGCAAATTCACTTGTTCTTGAGAAGCAGATGAAATGGCAAAAAGTCCAGGGAAGAGAAAGACTGAAGGAGGAATGAGAGAAGTGATGATGGGGAAGCTGAACGTTGAGGGAGGTGGAAGAAGGAGATGAGCAGTGTTAGTAAATACTGTGTGTTCAGTAGCAGTCAAATAATCATTGTTTAAGATTTAAGTTTAGAAGCATTTCCAAACTAAACACTAAAGCAAAATGGGAATTAGACTTGTTCTGAATGCATCTTCAGCTTATCAGAGATGTGTTAGGTGTGGGGGTGCCTGCGTCAGGTGAAGCTGACACGGGTGGGGAAGACGGCAGGTTGCCCAGGACCCACATGCTTGATCCAGGCCATGGCCTTGTAGGAGGTGCTAGGCTCCACGCATATGCATTGTGGGGCAGACAGTCACTGTGGGATGCGTTGAAAGTCAGCAGTTACAAATTTAGTTAACTTTGAATTGTGTTTTCTAAATAGCGCCTGCTTTATTTAATTTTTTTTTTTTTTTAACTACCACAGGCTGGCCTACTAATAGAGTGAGTGACTGACCTCTCGTTTTACCATAATGCAGTGCGCTACAGAAAGTCCAAGGGAGGTTGTTAATGTCATTGCAGTCTGGTTCATTGGCTTGCACCAGTCCCTGCCTTACAGTCCGTGGAGACCTTCACAGATTTCCACTGATAAAAAAAGGGTCTTGTCTTAGTTTTCTGGTCTGAGCAGTGCTATCAGAGGGAAGAATAAGTGTGAATGTTTTATATGGAAAATGGAAATGATACATTTCTCTGGTTTTGTGTTTTTCATAAAACATAGCATTTTTTTCTTATGGAAATAAGAGTTTCAGGTGTCTCCCCATTTACTGCAAATTCATGCACAGTGTCATGTCATGCCACCATTCTGGAAATGACTGTTGTGGATTTGAAATGGCACTTTTATACATGACGCAGCATTTAAATGCAAACACTACCATGAATTTAATGTGTAAAGCATTTGTTGTCAAACCAAGGGAAAAACCACAATTCACTTATGTGGAGTTTACTTTTTTATATGAATGTTTTTTGTAATGTGTCTGCGTATAACTTCCCTAATGTCGTTACTTTTGCATACCAGATTTGATTGACCACTAATAAACTACTGGGCATAACTAATAGCCTATATTATATAACAAGACTCTAAGATGGTCTTGAATTGCTTTTTTGTAAATGTCTGAACACTGTTAAGGAGAGAGCTGAGTATTTACTTGCCTTTCTGACAAAAAAAAAAAAAAAAAAACATGTTTCTTGTGCCAGTTTTATTGTTGGACATATGCTTTTTTTTTTTTTTAATTCAGTTAAAAAAAAAAAAACATATATATATATATATATATATATATATATAGTGGCTTCCAATGACCAGGTTGTCTAGGTAATGATAGTAAACTGACTGTGGAATGATGGTTGTGTTGTAGTGACCAGTTGATGCCAAACAGCCTGTGGCTGCACTGAAGGTAGGTCACTTACTCTCTCCATAATGGCTGGGGAAACAATGATTAACCTCAGAAACAAGAAAGAATTCTTAGAAAGGCACAGGCCTGAGATGGATACAGTGCGATTTTTAAATTTTAATGCAAAATTTCGTTTTTGTTTATTTTGTATCATTTGAACTGCTAAGCACTTTTTGTGTCAATATAAAATGTACTAAAACTGATGAAATGCTCAGATGCCTGTCTTGTGAAGGAAGGTTTCTTGGAGATTACCTTTAGTTTCTCATGAGAAGTGGATGCTCCTAGTATCAGAAGAAGCTGATGCATAGTGTCATGTGCTTAGTGGTTGCCAAAGTCTACCAACTTTGGGGAGCTGCAGGGTTCTTTTTGGGGGATAGAGGGAAGGGAGTTTTTTTGTTGTTATTTTGGGATTTTCAAGCATTGGAACCAAAGGCCAAACAACAAACAGCCTTTACTTTTTAAAGTAAAAATTTTATTTGCAGAATACACTTGTATGGTAGACTGTTAAAGACAAATTTGACTATTTATATACATTATAGTGGTTACATCTGCTGTTCGTCTTTAAAATGGAAATCAATAAACCCAACCTTGAAGATGTGGCTGAGATTAACGGCCACGAATCGGTCTTTCCTAAAAATGCAACGGGTATGCTGCTAGACTATTTTGTTTGCACTTTTTTTTTTTTTTGATTGGCATTTTAAAATCAGTATTTAAACTGAAGGCATTGTCATATTTTATTAATTTAACAAAGTTGAAAGTGACTGCTCTGTATATCATAACCTTAACAATGTTGATGCTGTAAGCGAACGTTCACTGTTGTCTACACACTAAGTTTATTGGTATTTTTAACTTAAAATTAGGACTGCAGCTTGGCCCCCACCAGCCTTATTCCAGGGGTGTGGCTCTATCTGGGTGCATATGCAGTCATGTGGAACCTTGCTTTCTAGTGCTGGAAACAAAAGAAGATGTCTCTAATTACTGGCTTCAATAAACATGAATCCAGACAGCTTATACTTTTTGGTGATTTTCTTTGTGATAAATCATCCCACTGAAGATAAATGAAATTATCTGCTAATGATATAAGGTATCAGACCATGCAGCTAAAAATGTATATCTTTCTAGCTTTAAATTAACAGAAACGCTGATTAAGAAAAAATATTTTAAAACCTATTTTGAGATGTTTGTAGAGTTCCAAGCTGTGGGTAGAGCATAACAGGGTTTGTGAGTTTTCTTGCCTCTTGGGTAAATTTGTCATGGTCTGAATTGGGCTGTTTTTCACAGACCTAATTTAGAAGCATTGAGGATCCATAGAAGAATTTCAGAGTGACTGCACCACAGTGCTTGTCATCTGTTTAAATGGGGTACGGTAAAACCTGTTCAAGAAAATGGGATTCTTTATATTAGGGTGCATGCATTGCCTTCTGATTATTAGACTTTAAGTATGTTGAATTTTTTGCTCTTTAAAGCTGATTTATCATACAAATTTTCTCCCCAACTTTTTATTTTGAAAAATTTTAAACCTACATGTCTTAGGCTGGGTTCTCTAGAGAAGCAAAACCAGCAAAGCATATAAATATATAGAGATTTATATCAAGGAAATGGTTCATGCAGTTGTAGAGCCTGGAACATCCCAAGTCTGTGGGTCAGGATAGAGGCTTCTCCTGATTCACATAGCCGCAGGGGCTGGCGAACCCAAGATCAGCAGATCAGAGAGCAGGGCTCTTGCTCTCAGGCTGTGAAAATCGATGAATCCCAAGATTGGCAGGCAAGACCACATGTAAGCTGCTAGCTCAAGTCCCCAAAACCGGAAGTGAGATGAACAGGAGCCAGCTGCAGGATCCAGGGCTAGCAAAAGCCCACGAGCCTTGCCAAAACGTCCGCTTATATTCGATGCAGGCCACACACCCAAGAAAACTCTCAACTGATTGGCTACTGACAGCATATCCCATCATGGAGGTGACCACATTATATCACATCTCAACACGGAAGTGATCACATTATACGACTGCCAAACTACATGATAACTGCCAAACCACTGAGAATCATGGCCCAGCCAAGCTGACACACAATTTAACCATCACACTACAGAAAAGTTGAAAGAGGAGAATATTGAAACCTACATTCTTTAACCTAGATTTACCAATTAACTTTTTCTCACATTTGTTTTCTCTCTATTCCTCCCTCCTTCCCCTCCAGCCATCAATATCTCTCAGTATACACACATACATTCCCCTGCCCCCTGAATCACCTAAACATCAGGGCATCTCACCTCTATATATGTATCAAAGTATATATTTTAGGAACAAAGATCCAGGATCTAACCAAGGTTCAGGGATTGCATATCTCTTTAGTGTTCCTTAATCTAGAGCAGCTGGAATGTTGGGGCGGTCATGGGGCCCACTGGGTTTCAATTCTGGTGCTTCCTCTGAACTTACAGAAGTTTCATTACTTTCTAAACAGGCATGTATAGTTTACACAGATGAGAAGTTGGTCAAGAAGCAAAATAACAAAGCCCAAACCATTCCCTCACTCCTTTTAGGCTCCCTTGCACTGTGTTTATAAATGGGGACAAAATTCCTTTCTGAACAGTTGTCGTCAAGATTAGAGGAGGTACATGTGTACCTGGCACATGGTCGGTCTTCAGTGTGATTGTTGGCTGTGAAGCTGTCCCTAATTAGCATTGTCCTGGCAACCCTATTTGTACCTCCTTAGAATTCACCTTTTCCCTTTGTGACTTTGTAGTTTAAATATCTCTAAAGAAAGTGGAGATTAGAGGGATGGCTATCCTGTGACCATTCACCATGATGATCCCTGGTGTAGTTCTCACAGGTGCCATTTGCCACACTGACCCCTGTATTCCAGAGGTGAAGATGGAGGCATTTAGTACTCTACTTCTTACCCTGCAAGGCCTGCTGTGACTTGCTTGATGAGGCACAGCTAGTGTGTTCTGACTAGGAGACAGAGATGACAGACCAGTAGCAGTGTTTTTGGGAGCAGGGCTAAGGAAGAAGCCAAGACTCTCCCACTGTGGATGGACAGTCCACCCTGCTGGTGCAGTGAAGCAGGCCACAGTGGAGACGTACCCCAGAAGTGTCTCTTGGGAGAGTGGTCATCCAGCCTGAAGGGAGGAGACACTTGTGCTGAGAAAGCAAGGGCTTGAGAGGCTCGGGATTGGTGGGGCTGGGAGCTCCAGGACTCTGTGTGGGAGGGTGGCGAGGTCATGAAGTCCTTACCCCAACCTTGGGCAAGATTCAGACAGAGGGAACCTGACCTTTCAAGTGTTTCTAAGCTTGTTAAGAAATTCCTGTGTAGATAAAGTTCAGATTTTCCATAACATTTAACTTTGTGTTCCATCTTGATTGCTTTTACCAAGCAACTGAAGAGAAACAAGAACATTGAGAGATTTTCCTGTGTTAATATTTTTCTGTAACATTGAATTGAACCTATTTCTTGCATAGATCTGAATTAACATTAAGTGATCTTCAGGCTCCCCTTCTATCTTCACTGCCCTGTCTTCCCGCCAATCCCACCTCACCCGTCAGCCCGTCATGAGAACTATTTAAAGTTCTGCTAGAAAAGGCAAACAAGATGCAAAGTTCAGATTATTATAACCATTTTAATTTTCATTTTCAGAATAATTCAACAACTTAAAACTATATTCCTTTTTAAAGCAGTGATTTAAAGAGTTGGGGGTGCCTTGGTACATCTGTCAGCAGCCTGCGACATGTTACATCTGTCTTTGATATTTAAAATATTTGGCACTGTTTTCCAGTGAATCAATTTTTGGCTTACTCAGGATCACCTAACAAATGCTAGCCTGGCACTAAACTTTTGCTGTGGGGTGCAGTTACAGCACGTGAGTGCCCCTGGTTCTGGTGCAGGCTCTGCCCCTAACTGGCTGCCTTGCACTTGACATTCCTGGGCCTTTTCCCACTTACAAAAGCCTAAATCTAAGTTCCACAAAGTGTGTTTAGGGGCATTGTGTATAATAGGTGGTCAAGTGGTTTTGTGACACTCAGAGTTAAACAAATTTTTGTTCTATTTTCTGGTTTACTAGTTACGTATGACTTCAGAAGGGCTCAGGTGTGGGGTTTTCCACATGACTTTGTGGACATCCTCAAGGTTCCACAGAATGCACTTTGAGAACATTCACGTGCAGAGTTTCAGAGGCTTGGTCAAGGTCCGTGTTTTTATGACCGTTCGAATTTGGATTCTGGTAGTCTTTCCCTGTGACCTCTCAATTGCCTCTCCTGCCCCCCACCATCTTCCCCCTCACTTTATCTGCCCCAGGGAAAATCAGCACCAGTGACTTGGTGGGTTTGCCTTAACTAGGACACCCCTGCAGTTTTTGCCCTCTGGAAGCAGGTTTCTCCTGCAACTCCACAGGGAGCACGGTCCTAGGCACAAAGGGGAGCTCCTAAAATACCTCCTGCTGCTGGCTCCCGGGGGAGGCGTCACCAAGCACAGCCTCAGACCAGCCACTGTGCTAGGTGATTCTCACCCCTGCTTGGAACCATGCATATTTCTGGCATTGAGTTGAACTACTGTAACATAAGAGGAAAACTGTAGGCCACAGCTCCAGCCCTGACACCTGGGCAGGGAACCCTAAGTCGGGAAGACCTGAGTTTGGTCCTGGCTCCTAAACTGAAAAGTTGTGTAATCATAGACAAATCTCTTACCTCTCTGAATCTCAGCATCCTCATCTGTAAAGTGAGGAGAGAATCTCACCTATCTCAGGGAGGCTGGGTGCACTCAGTTGTGTGTTTAGCAAAGTGCTTAGTTAGCATAGTGCCTCCGCACAGACAGCATCCCCAAACAATCAGCTCTGAACTAATTGTGTGATAAAAGACAGACCTTAGTTCTTGAAAGGGCCTTAGAAATCACCATTTTAGAGACAAAATAGGGCCAGAGAGGGAAATGACTTGCCAAGGTCACTCAGCAAGTCGAGTTGGGAATGAGAATCCAAGTCTCACCAGTACTGCCTTGCTGCCTTCCCTGCCCAGTCTGCATGCTGTTCTCCAGCCCAGACGGTAACAAACACCAGGTCTTAAGTCTGAAGAAATAAATTACTAGTTTATATAGTGAGCAAGAGAGCTATTTTAGGGTAGGTGAGTTTTCAACACCATAAATTCCATCACCTGGGCAACTGCCTGATTTCTTGGGCAGACAGCTCTCTGCCATCTGCATGCGTGGGCATCCGCATGTGTGGCTGGGAAATGTGGCCCCCTTGGGGCCTCCTCCTTGCCTCTCCTCAGAAACCAGAGCCATCTTTCAAGGAGCTGAGGATATAGGTTGATGACAGGAGGCTGCTTTTGGTAAATCAGATGGGGAGATGGGGGTGGGGGTGTGTGAACAAGGTGGGCCTTGACCCTACAGGGCTAGTTGTCATCTGGGGATGACAGAGAAGCCAATTGATGTCTTTGATGCCACAGCTTCTCTCAGCTCAAAACAAAAATTAAAACCTTTGTGGTGCTCTTCCTTTTACCCAAAAATTTGGCCTTTAAAGCCTTTAGGTGGACAGAGCATGGTAGTTGTGTTAGGTGGGGGGGCGGGGGGAGCTATGGTGACCTAGAGGGGGGTTTTGGAACCTGAGCGGGGTTAAGAGGGCACCCCAAGGGGTGGGGGGTGGGGGGGAGAGAATGGTATAGCACAGAGTGTCAGAGCCTAAGCAGGGTGAAGAGGGAATCCTGTGGGGGTGGGGGCAGGGTGTCAGAGCCCAAGTAGGATGAAGAGGGCAAGCCCACAGGGCAAGATGACCAGGTATGGGGTGTCAGAGCCTGAGTGGCATGAACCAGCCTCCATATGAAGAAGGGTGGCCCGGCGTGGGGTCATGTGGTAAGGAGGACATCTGTGCAGGGATGGGGGTATGGTGGCGGCTATACAGGATCACTGATAAAGAGAAAACCAGAGTGAACTGTATGGTACTGGATTGAAATTGGCAGTATCAGTGTAAACTTAATGGTCATATATGTAATTATATTAATGGGTAGTTCCAGGGCTGGGGCAGGGTATGTACAGGATAAGCCTGGAATGCCTTCTATGCCATAAAGTAAGAAAATGCTCAAAGAATGATGGAGACATGTCAAAAGAACACAGAAGGGCCCCTGGCCAATCAAGGACAATTTGAGCATCAAAATAATAATGTTCACAATGGATTAAAAGCCATTAAATAAAATAGGAAGCCATGAGTCTGTATTGATAAATAAAATCATAAGTTAAAAGTTTAATGAGAAAGTGTCCCATTCCTCATCAAAATTTCAATTTATATAATTTATTCAATGGGTTATAATCCTTATTTCTTTTGAGACTCAAATTGTCCCAAGTTTATTCATTACAGGGGGAAAACTAATTTACAAGTGGGGAAGCCTGGTAGACACAAGCCTAATCCAATTGGTCCAAGAGAATGCCAGTAATGGGACAAATAGAAGTTGTGTGCCTCCTGATAGAATGTACTGAAGAGAACACAACATCACTTCTGGGGCATTCATGTCAAAAATGTGGTTCCTACATCTAATCATGAGGAAACATCAGATGAACTCAAGTTCAGGGATAGTCTGCAGAATAACTGCCTATAATCTTCAAACACGTTCAGGTCATGGAAGTCAAGGAAAGTTTGAGGAATTGTTTGAAGGAGATTAAAGGCAACACATCATTCTTAAGTGATCATTTAGCTACAAAGACATAAGGACACTTGGCAAAACTTGAATAAGGTCTGAGGATTAGGTGGCACAAACAGTTAAGCACTGGACTACTAGCCGAAAGGTTGGCAGTTCAAATCCTCCCAGAAGTGCCTTGGATGACAGGCCTGGCAATCTGCTTCCAAAAGGTAAAAGCCTTGAAAACCCTGTAGAATCGACCCCAGGGCAACTAACAACAATGTATCAATAACAATTTCTGATTTCCATGGTTGTACTGTTAAGGAGGAGAATGTCCTTGTTTGTAGGGAATACTTATGTATTTGGGGTGATAGGGTATTAGGTTGGCAGCTTACGCTCAAAGAGTTTAGGGGAAAAAAATTTTACCTTACTGTATTTTTTTTTTTTTTTAATTTTGAGAGTGTTTCCAAATAAATGCATTTAATTGAAAACAAACCACAGCTTCATGTCTGCCCGTGTATGCAGATTAAAGAGCAAAAGTGGTGTCACATCCAGGCCTTTCATAACCTAGCTCCTAAAACCTCCCTACCCGACCCCAACTTCTTTAATGAATAGGTTCCTCAGCTGGTATTTCACTCCCCCTCCCTCACCCCCCAGCCTCCCTGACTCTGGCCTTGGCATGTCCTGTCATCATGCCTTCCTGCCTACTTCTGACCTAAGACTTGCCCTGCCTTTGAGGCTTAGCTCAGGTGCTCACTGATCTGGGCAGCCTCTAGCCCCCCTTCAAGAGCCATGCTTTTGAACTTGGGCATTTCTGAATGGGCCTGAGGTGCCCTGGCACCCACAGACATACTCTTGAGGGCCCTGATACCTTTTTCCCTCTAAAAGGGCTTTGTAGGACTCTGTATATTACTCAAGGTAACACTGTCTCCACTGCCCATTTGATACTGAGGAGATAAGACTGAATTATTAATCTGTTCTTTTTTTCTCCCAAATCCAGTCACGTCGGTCCCATGTTTAATGAGCAGACAGCAGCTCTGATGGCTCCCCTAACTGTGGGGACCTTCAGAAATTGCCCCCAACCTACCCTTCTAGCCCCATCTGTCCCTGCCTCTGCCCTTCACATACCTTCTAACCCCTGCCCATGTCTGAACAAGAATCCAGAACTCACCTTTCTGAACCCTTCAGGCCTTTCCATCAGATCCTTGCTCCTCTTTCCAGAATTCCTTCCCTTGCTTATACACAATAATGACAACAAAATAATGAGTTAACATTTGCTGAGTATTTACTTTGTCTCCGACACAATTCTAAATCTTTTACAATTTACAGATGAGGAAACTGAGGCCCGCAGAGATTAACCTCTTGTGGGATGTAACAAAGCCAGTGAGTACATTCCTCTGTTCAACAAATGGTTCCCTGCATGCCTGCCATGAGTCCAGCCCTGAGCCCGACCCAGAGGACACAACAGAGATGAATGAGGTGCCTTTGCCCTCTTGGATCTCATGGTCTGGAAGGACTGCAGATGGGTGGGAAAACAGTGAGTTATCATGTCATGTAATAAATGTTTTGATGAAAGGGGTGGTGGAAGCCAGGGCAGGAGCACCCTACCCATCCTGGGACGCAGGAAGGTGTTCCTAGCTGAGAGGACATCTAGCCCGAGCCCTAAGGAATGTCTAGGAATTAGCCCTCCTCATGGGGCTGTTCTGGGAATTAAATGAGTTAATATATGAAAACCATGTAGAGTGGTGTCTGGCACATAGAATATATGTAAGTGTCATCTGCTACTAATACTATTACTACCACTACTGGCCTCATAAAGGAACAGGTGTTTTTATTGTACGCAGGGGGTGGGGAAGAGCAGGTGAGATGATGAGGAGGTATGCCCCACAGAATTCGGGACACCCGAGGCTGATGTCTAGTAGGCAGTTGAATCTGTGGCTGGAGCACAAGAGAAAGGTCTGGCTGTAGTCATGGGGAAGGGATGAGGCTAGTGCTCTGAGTTAATACTGACCTCTAGGGGCTGAGCCCTTAGAGCTGACTGAAAAGGCCAACCAGAGAGGTAGGAGGAAAATCAGGAGGGTGTGGGTTCATATATGCGAAGCATGGAGACTGTTTCAAAAGGGGGGAAGCACTTGGCAGGATTGTGTGCTGCTGAAATGAACTCCTACTTAGCTTTTAAGACCCAGTTTAGCTCTGTGAAGCTTTCCCTGCCTTCCCCTGCCCCAGGCAATTGTATTGGCCTTGTAGTCCTGTAGACACTTGTAGGAGCAGACTCCTTGCTGTTCCCCACCTTTAGCCTAAGCATCAGACTCTTTAGAGGAGGTCCTGGGAATCTGCCCCATGAGTAATTCATGTGCACATTAAAGTTTGAGAATCCCTGTATTCTGAAGAGAAAAATTCAGGGTAGGCTTCTCATTGGCTCAACCCAGGTCCTATGTCCGCCCTGGGCAAATCAGTGCAGAAAGAACCATGACTGGGCTTTCTTGGGTCAGGTACCAACTCTTACACCAATCACTGTTCAGGGAGGTGGGTGTTGGAGTGGAAGCCACCAGTACAAGGTGGGGGTACCACCCTTAGAAGCAGGGGGATGGATGCTGGGTAGACAAAAACAAGTATGTCCACTATGGTTACTGTTCACTTCCACCCCCAACAGTTCTTTTCTGAGAGTCTCCAGGGTCTCAGCATGTGACGTGCCTGGCACATGGAGTGTGCTGATGTATGTCTGATACACGTATGTATGATGTGCACTCCCTCTTGGCTACCTCAGTGGCTCCCTGAGGTTCACCTAGCTGATTTAGTGAGCACCTGGCCCAGTGTGGACAACCAGTATGGTAGGTAAGTGAAGACAGTTGCCATGTTCCCTTGTGGTCACTTTCAGCCTTCTTCCCTAGAAGATCATCCCCCTTCCTCTGTCATGGGTGGGAAGGTGAGGGCGGCCAGGTGAGGACAGCCAGGAAGAGCCAGGCAGCTGGCTGGGCAAACAATTCGAATACTCCCTGAATCATCAAGTGCCAGTGGTTAGAGACAACAGGCACCATAAACTGGGGTCCCACCGAGGATGGGATTGCACTGCAGGCTCCAGTAAGGGGCGTGGAGTGGCTAGGCTTGGATTGTCCTTGATCATAGGAACCAAAGGAATGTTAAACTGGAAAATCCCAGCAAGCACTATTTTTAGAAACTTGAAGAGCATTTTTCCGGCTGAGGGGACAAGTTCTTTCTAAGCAGCAGTTAACTCTAACCTCTGAACCGCTCCCGCTTGGAATTCGCCCAGGGCTGGCCCTTCCCTGTGGTCATGTGAGCACACTGGTGAGGAGTTGCTGCTGAGGAAGGGGCAGCAACTCCTTCCAAAAACAAAAATGGGTTTTTATTGGTTTGTTTTTTATATCTTTGAGTCTAATCCTTCTGACACAAGGAATTTATATTGGTGCCCTTCATGGGGTAGCTGTGAGCTGAAAATCTACTTCACAGCAGCTAACGACAACCTTCTTTAAAAGGCCTTTTAGAAGAATCATTGCAAACCAGGTTGTTAGTCTTGAAACACTAAAACATTAAATGTTCTTGGGTATTTGGTTCATGCTTAATATTGATAATTGTTCTTGATAAACTTCATCAGTTTTCTCACTATACACTTTATGCTTGAAATCTGCTTATCACTATTTTTGTATGAGGTAGAAGTCTCTAGGGCTCCTGATTACTAAATTTATGAAAAGCAGTAGGTTAGACTTGGCAAGAGTCCAGGCTTGGTCCAGGGGAACTGGAGATCATGGGGACTAAACCAAGCAGCTGCCATGCAGTCGGTTCCAACTCATGGCTACCCAAAGCTTGTCAGAACTGAGCTCCATAGTGTTTGCGGTGGCTGAGTTGTCAGAAGGAGATCATCAGACCTTCCAAGGCCCCCCAGTGTGGAACCCCAATCTCCAGCATTTCAGTTAGCAGCAGAGCTTGTTAACCATTTGTACCACCCAGTGACTCCATCCTAGGGAGTAGCCCCTATCTGAGTCCCTGGGTGGCACAAATGGTTAAGCTTTCAGCTACTAACTGAAAGGTTGGCAGTTCAAATCCACCCAGAGGCACCTTGGAAGAAAGGCCTGGTGATCTGCTTCCAAAAAATCAGCCACTGAAAACCCTATGGAGCACAGTTCTACTCTGAAACACATGTGAGTTACCATGAGTTCGAATCGACTAAATGACAACTGATTTTTTGGTTTTTAAGGAATTTGTAACCTGAGCATAGTCTGGAGGACAGACAGAGGCACTGAGCAGCCACAAAGGCAGAGAAGAGGGGCAGTGATCAGGAACTTGTCAGTGCCCTGTTATGAGAGACCCTGGGCAGGTCCGAAGGTCCCTGAGGCCCAAGCATGTCTGCGTGCATGAAGTATTCCTCAGTACCACCAAGCTGCCCCAAGCAGCTCTTTTCTGTTGAGTTCAGGAACTGAGATAAGAATCAGCATTCTTGTTGGCAGTCTACCCTCTGGCAGGAATTAAAGTAGCACCTGGTTTATTCATCAGTCTTTTCTGAGTTTGGTTGCCTAAGTCAGTCCTGGACTTGTAGACCAGACCCTGGACCCCCAGGGACCTGCCTGCTTCTATCAGCACCCCCAGAGGCACAGCTATAGCCACAGACTCTTGATGTATTACAACTTAACACTGAGAAAGTCACCATAATGGCAGGTTTTGTCTACTACTTAAGGACCTGTATGGGATTCCCAACAATACACTTTAAAAGGCTGTGAACCTCTGTTGAAAAATCTGAAGGAAAAACTTTGAGTCTGTTCCTGGAACTAAAAATAAACTTAGGCTAGTGTCCAGAAACAGGGAACAGTTACTAAGTACTGGAGGGAAGCCTTCAATCTTGGTTCTACTCAATCCACTGAAGCCAGAGAGCATCCTACAGGCAGGCCCTGGCCAAAGGCTCCCTCTGCAGTTATGGGCCCTGTCAGTCCTCCTCCCCTTGGATTCTGCACTCCGGCCTCATCAAAGCCCCTTGCTTTTGCTTGTCTCCGGGCCTTTGCACATGGGAGGGGATTTTAAACAGACTTTCAATCAATCCTCTCGTATTTTTTTACTCCTCCCTTCACTTCCACTCCTAGACACACTTGGTGCTGCCCATTCCTGAGTTTTTTGTTCTGTGATATAACCTAGGTTGGATTAAATGCTGCCAGCTTGGGGCTTAGCTTTCTTGGATCTGCCACTTTGTTGTTGTTAGCTGCCATCGAGTTGGCCCCCAATTGATGGTGACTCCATGCACAACAGAAGGAAATGAGCGGCCCAGTCCTACACCATCCCCATGATTGGTTGCGGATCAGACCATTGTGATCCACAGGGTTTTCATTGTCTGATTTTTGGAAGTAGATCATCCTAGTCCATCAACCTGGAAACTCCCTTTTAGCATTATAGCAACACACAAACCTCCTGACAGACAGGTAGAGCCTGCACATGAGGTGTGTTGGCTGGTAATTGAACCTGGGTCTTCCACATGGAAGGTGAGACTCCTACCACTGAACCACCACTGGGTAACCCA
Source organism: Elephas maximus indicus (assembly GCF_024166365.1). Classification (NCBI taxonomy): domain Eukaryota; kingdom Metazoa; phylum Chordata; class Mammalia; order Proboscidea; family Elephantidae; genus Elephas; species Elephas maximus. The sequence goes on along the minus strand of NC_064839.1, from coordinate 33,166,185 downwards.
TTAGTTACCACTTGCGCATTTGCTTTCCAGCTTCCAACATTTTGCTCTTATTTATCCCTGTGGGTTTATGTCCTTAAAAAGATAAACCCCTGTAACTGTCATTTTACTGGGGTTTTGGGAGACAGCAGAGGCCAGAGCTTACATTCAGTCATTCAGCCTGTCACCTTTGACTGACAGTCCATACCCGGTTCCTAGCATATTACTTAGCACTTAGTTAGTGCCCAGTAAATTTGCTGGTTAGATAAAGCTGCTGTGTTTTCTGTCTTTGGTAACTAGAAGATGAGAAACTCTTTACATTGAAATTGCCATACCCCATTGCCATCGAGGCGATTCCAACTCATAGTAACCCTAACCACAACAGCCACTGGGGTTTCCGAAGTCGCCATAGGTATGGTATTTACTGCTTCTCAGCAAGGAGTTCACCAGTCCATCTGAAGCAGGCAACATTGTGCAGTGAAAAAAGTTGGAACCTGGGCTCTGCCCACCAACTAGTCATGTGATCTTGGACAAGCCACTTTTGCTCTGGAGCCTTAGTCCCCTCTTCTGTAAAATGGGAGTCATAATACCTTCTTCAGGTGCCCTGCTCAGTATCTAGAGCACAGGAAGCTCTCAGCATTTGTGGTATGGAAGGGTTCAACATCAAAGTGACGATTCTTAGAAAGTCAGTGTTTCACTTAAGCTTAAAATTAGACTTTACACTTTAATTGCAAATTGGTCTCTAACTGGTGCCCTTCAGCTCAAAATCTGTTTAATCTGACTTGATGCTTAGAGATTGCAAAACCTTTCAGCTGAGAGGAAACTCAAGGATCTACTGTGTTAACTCCCCTCCTCCGTCAGGCTGGTGGATCCAGAACTTACTTTGGGCGTAATTCACAAATATTTACTGTGTGTCTGTCGTGCGGAACCCTGGTGGCGCAGTGGTTAAGACCTTAGCTGCTAACCAAAAGGTCGGCAGTTCGAATCCACCAGTCGCTCCTTGGAAATGCTATGGGGCAATCCTGCTCTGTCTTATTGGGTCGCTATGAGTCGGAATCTACTGGACAGCAACGGGTCTGTCGTGCAGACCCTGTACTGAACGACCCCCCATTCACCCCGACTCCTCACCCCTGCCCCCAGAACTGGTTTGTTCAAAGGTGCCAGAGGTAGGAACCCAGACACTTACCCCGTCTGTCAAACAGTCCGAGTCAGGCCCACCCGGTGACGCACTGTTCCCGGCACGGGGCTGGCACGGTAGTGCCCCAGCCTACCTGTAGAGGACGCCACTTTCTCCACGGAGAAACTAAGACAGCATTCTGAGAAGGCAGCTCCCTGCTCCCTAGGTCCACCTCGAGCCCCCCTCCTCAGCCCCCTTCCTCCCGGTGACCCGCTTCCCCACTCGGTCACTGAGCGCCGGGGTTTGCAGGGGCGGAGCAGCGGCCAGGCCCCGCGCGCGGCGCAGGTGAGGGCGGGGCCTGGGCGGGGCCGAGGAGACGTCGCCCCGCCCACCGCGAGGCCCCGCGGCGCGGCCCCGCTGCCTCCACCTCGCGAGCCGCGGAGCGCCGCCGAGCGGCCGGCGGGCGGGCTGGCGGGCGCTCGCTCCTCCCCGCGCCGCCGCTGCGCCGGCCCCCGCCCCCTTCCCTCTACTCCCGCTCCCGCCTCCCTCCCTTTCCGCTGCCTAGGCGGCGGGAGCCGAGCCCGAGCGGACCGAGCCGCGGCCGCAGCCGGCGGCGGGCGCAACGGCGGCAGGCGGGCCGCGGGCGGGCGGGCGGTCAGGCTGCGGCGGCGATGCGGCGGCCCCACTGAGTCCAGCCGCTCGTGCGCGGGAGCCGGCCGCGCGAGGCGGCCCGGGCCAGGCGGCAGCATGCGGGGCGGAGAGGAGCTGGACGGCTTCGAGGGCGAGGCCTCGAGCACCTCCATGATTTCGGGCGCCAGCAGCCCATACCAGCCCACCACCGAACCGGTGAGCCAGCGCCGCGGGCTGGCCGGCCTGCGCTGCGATCTCGACTACCTGCGCGGAGCGCTCGGCCGCCTCAAGGTCGCGCAAGTGGTAGGTGCCGGGCGGGGCCCCAGGTGCTGGGCGGCGGCCTCGCCGCACACCTTCCCTCCCCACTCCCGCTTCGGGGGCTCAGGCCCGGCCGGCCTCTGCGGCGACCCCCGCCTTGCAGACCTCCGTACCCCCCACCTCCCTGGCCAGGTCCCCAGGCCGCCCTCCCGCATGCGCTAGGGATTCTGCCCTCGGCCGGCCGGAGCCTGTCTGCTCCAGCCCCTGAGGCTCAGGTGTGCGCCTTCTACCTGGACACCTGCCCTCGGGCCTACCTGTCCACTCCTGCCCAAACATTGGGAGTGGTGGTGCGCGGAGCCCGGGGCGGGGGCCATGCTGTCCCTTGGGTACTACTGGTCATAGTAATTTGTGGCAGGTCTTTGGGGCCGCACAACTGTCACCTCTCCTTACCGCGGGTGTCTGTGTCTGCCTCCACTACTAGGGGATTGTGGTGGCTTGGTTTCCTCCCCTGCGCCTAGCAGTCAATATTTGTTGAATGGGGGACACATGTAGCGCAGATGCAGTGGGTGAGCCCAGATCAACCCACAGAGTCCCCAGTTTATACTGCAGAGTTTGGATTCCTCCTAATTAACCGGGAAGACAGAATCAGCATCCCAGAGTGCTCCACCCTAGCTGAGTAGCTGGCACTGCTCAATTGGTACCCAGAGTTACATCACTCTGAGAGGGTAGCCAGTGTTGGAGGAAACACAGAGAACTTTCAGTTAGACTCGTCCGTAGTGGAGCATATTTCTTAGGGTCCTTATTTTTAGCTTTCGTGATGTTCAGGGCTATGGGCTCAGCCCTTGTCTTGTGGTTCCATAACAGGCCTCTCTGGGCAGTTGTTTAGCTCAGTTGTGGACAGGTCATGGTCCAGCTCAGAACTGCCTGCCCCTGATGTCACAGGTGGGCTTTCTTCTGTGGCCCTTCGGCAAAGCTTTCTAGGCTTCGCAGCCGGAGGAGCTGTTTGCATGGAGCTGCAGTGCACGTGCGTTCAGTTTCTTGCGAGCACCAGCCTCCCTGCGCTTACTTGAGTGCACAGATAAACATTCCTTGGGAGTAATATAATGTGTCAACACCCTCTAAATAAAGCCCTGAGTGTTTGTGAATCGAAAAATCATAGACGGTTTTATCTCTCTCCTGGGTGAAAGGCTTGTTCTACTGATTGCCAGAAGGTATTTTTGAAGGACTCTAAGGAAACACAAATGAAGCAGGTTATCCTTCTCTAGAATTTTAAACTGACCTTATCTGGTAAGCTGGAATGCTCTCAAAGATGTATTGGTTCTTCAGTTAGGCATTGCTGCTAGCAAAAAGAATGGGGGTGGGGGGGGGGGTGTCTAACAGAGGCTTGCATATGGAGAATCTGAAATGAATCAAAAAGAATTGGGTTGGAACTTGGATCCAGGGATGTGTTAAGTGCCTTGCTTTGTTTACTCCCTGGGCTTTGGAGAGTAAATAGAACCTGCCCTTGGCAAACCTGAACTAACTTGTCACTCCAATGATCTGGTGAAAGTTAAAATGTAGTTGTTGTTAAGGTTCTGGCCTATGTACGACAGAAAGAAACACTGCCCTGCCTCCTGCCGTCTTCATAGTCATTTCTGTATTTCAGCCCATTGTTGCAGCCACTGTGTCGGCCCTTCTCGTTGAGGATCTTCCTCTTTTTCAGTGACCCTCTACAATACAGTAGTTTGTGCAGAATGTTAATTATTGCCTCTTTGCTGGGACTTTGCCATCTAAGGCCAGGAATGGAAGCCGGTATTATTTATCATTGCCTTTTGGTTAGGTAGGAGCTCTAGTGATGTGGTGGCTTAAGAGCTTGGCTGCTAACCAAAAGGTTGGCAGTTCAAACCCACCAGCCCCTCTACTGGAGAAAGATGTGGCAGCCTGCTTCCATAAAGAAACCCTGTGGGGCGTTTCTACTCTGTCCTATAGGGGAGCTATGAGCCGAAATTGGGTTTGGTTTGGTTAGGTGCTGTTTTGTTGTAGAGTTTTACTTTTCATCTGAAAGAACTTTTGGACCTAGCCCCTAGGATCTTGCCTGACTCCACCAGTTGTCTAATCTCTAGAATTTGAAGAGCACGAGGCTTTGCATGGAAGAGTGAAGGAAAGAGACCTGCTCGAAGGGTATGGCAACTTGCAACAATCTTCCATGCACTTGGGCTTCTCACCCTTCATAAAAATTAGGGGGGTTAGGAGGAAAATTCCCCACAAAACTCCAAGAATTGGACTCTAAATTTGAACTGAAAAAGAAAACAAGTCATCATAAAGATAGCTCTAAGACGTTACAAGGAGCCCCTGGGTGGCGCAAACAGTTAAGGACTTGACTACTTTCCGAAAGGTTGGTGGTTTGAACCCACCCAGATGTGCCTCAGAAGACAGGCCTGGCGATCTGCTTCTGAAAGATCACAGCCTTGAAAACCCTATGGAGCAGTTCTACTCTGCACACATGAGGTCGCCATGAGTTGGAATTGACTCGATGACAACAATAACAATAAGATGTTACAAAGCTCAGAATCTCATCAAAATTTATAGTTATGTTCTAATTCTGTGGTTTCTGAGGAAATTTTGAGTTTTTTTAAACACTTTTTTTTTTTTGGAGTTTGTGGCCTATTTCAGTCTGTGGGCTGTGTGAGTCACAGTGGTCCATCCATAGACTAGCCACCTCGCCATCACCTGAGAGCTGGGTAGAAGTTCAGACTCCAGGGCCTCCTCCCAGACCTTCTGAATCAATTTGCATTTTAACCAGCCCCGCTAGTTGATTCACATGCACATTAAAACTTGAAAAGTACAGTACGGTTCTGTATCATTTTAGTGTTGAACATCTCACGTGGGTGCTAGCAATCAGCTCTACCAGAACCATTTAATTTTTAACCTCAGGTCTCGACAAGATTTTCTGACTAACAATAATAAAACCATTTGCCCTTTTGACCCTATGGGACAGACTAGAACTGCCCCATAGGGTTTCCAAGGCTGTAATCTTTCCGGAAGTAGACTGCTATGTCAGCTGATGGGTTTGAACTGCCGACTATTTGGTTAGCAGCTGCGTGCTTAGCCACTGCGCCACCAAGGCTCCTTGAGTAATAAGAACAGCAGGCATTTAGGGTGTGCTTACACTCCTGTTGTCCTGTTGCCATCCTCATTTTATGGATGAGGAAATTGAGGCTCAGAGGTTATGATTTAGTTCAAGGTCACATGGCTAGTACTCTACAGAGCTGGGATTTGAACTCAGGCAGACTGGTTTCAGAGTGTGCTCTTTACTGCCTCTTGAACACGTGGTTCTGAGTCATTCCACACAGCAGTACGGGAGACCTTGAGACCAAAAACATTTCTGTGATCTTTGGGCAAATTGGCAAGCTTATGGGTGAGTTTTTAAATGCCAGAGTGACATGCTTAGAAGGGTTTTGATTTCTCCATGAGTGGTGTGCTGTCCTGTGGTGCCCTGCTCCTCACCCTACAGGCCTGCCCCTGCCAGTGAATGAGAGACTCTCAAAAGTACCAGAAGCAGCATCGCCTTATCAGCTTCTGAAGGACCCCTCAGGGGCTCTTGTTATTTCACACCCCTCCTTTGACCCCCTCCCAAGTGCCTGATTGACTTTTGACATTGCATTTGTTCAGGACTTTTTATAAACCAAAGGTCAGGAGCCTTGGTGGTATAACAGTTAAGTGCCCAGCTTCTAACCTAAAGGTTGGCTGTTTGAACCCACCAGCTGTTCTGCAGGAGAAAAACCTGACTATCTGCTCCTGGAAAGATTATAATCAAGAAAATCCCATGAGGCAGTTCTACTCTGTCACATGGGGTCACTGTGAGTTGAAGATTGACTTGGCGGCACCCAACGACAACGAAGTCAGGAAACAGATGTTTAAATTCAAACTTTAGCTCTGCTGATCTTGAAATCTCTTAGCTCTGTAGTGTCTTGGCTTCCACAATAGTAGAATATGGGTGGTAGTAACTGATTGGGGGTTCCTGACTGGTGCAAATGGTTAACGAGCTTAGCTGCTAACCGAAAGGGTTAGAAGTTCAAGTCCACCCAGCAGTGCCTGAGAAGAAAGGCCTGGAGATCTACTTCCAAAAAATCAACCATTGAAAACCCTATGGAGTACACTTCTACTCTGACATGCATAGATCGCGGTGAGTCGTAACTGATCCTATGGCATCTGGTTTGATGAGCATTTCAGGAATTGGAAGCATTAAGGGGTTAATGTTTAATAGGTGCTCTCTTAGGTAACATATCTTTTATTTGATGGAAACCTTGTCAGTTTTTCATCTCAAGCCAGCCAACACATAGTCCTGACTGGTTTCTGCTCTCTGAAAATGTGCTGGGGTGGGGCGGGATGGAGCATGAGGTAGTGGATTTCACTGCCTTGGATTCTCGAATCTACCATAAAGTGGCTCCTTGTAAACCAGTCCCACGTTCCCTTAGGAAGAATGTTGTTACTTACCTGTGGAAGTTGTCTTCCTGAACATCAGCTTGGAATCAAATAAACCCTAGCAGAAAAGCAAAGTTATAACCACTCTTTTTATGATGATTCAAAGTAGTAAAATTATCATCTAAGACCTTGCGAAAGGGCATAAGTGTGTAGAACACTTACATCTCTCTTACAAATCGCCCCCATTATATCCATGGCAAATGAGGTCACCTTTGTTCAGAGGCAGCGTGTGTATGTGTGTGGAGGGAGTTTGAGAGCCATGAGACTTGGCAAATCAGTTCACCTCTGGCCACAAGCAGATCTCCTCACTTGTAAATCGAGGGTAGGTTAATACGACCTGTGTCATACAGAGAATTCAATGAGCCTGTCCTGCAAAGTCCTTAGCACAGCTTCTTTTACATACCACGTCATCAAAAGAACATCGCTTTATAGAATATCTGAGACCCAGCTTGGAAGGGAGACTTATTTTTCACTGTATAACTTTTCATACCTTTGAATTTTATACCACATGTAGGTATCTTCTATCCGAATATTACTAATATGTTAGCTGTTATTAGCTCTATGTATAGATTAGCCTTAAAGCCAATATACTAACCACAACTTTTAAGTAACTTCTCATTACTTGTCCATCCTTTATAATTTGGAGACCCTGACGGGGAGTGATTTAGGTAATACTGATCTCTTGAACAAACTTGATGCTGAATTCAGGCCTGGTTCTGGGTTCTCAATAAAGTTTCCTGTAAAAACAGGCATCCTTCTGACCTTAGCACAATTAACAGGTACTTAATACATTTTTGTTTGATGCTAATGGTAGTTTTTTTTTTCTGTTTGAAAGCATTTTCCTCCCCATTTTATATAATAGTTAAAAGATTCTATGTCCACACAAAAACCTGCATGTGAGCGTTTATAGCAGCTTTATTTATAACTGGTAAAATTTGGAAGCAACTAAGATGCCTTTCAATAGGCGAATGGATAGGTCCGTATAATGAAGTATTATTCATTCATAAAAAGAAATGAGCTATCAAGTCACAAAAAGACATGGCTTTTTTTTTAGATGCACAAGGCTAAGCAAAAAAAAAAAAAAAACCTGAAAAGGCTACATATTCTATGATTCAAACTACAACACATTCTGAAAAAGCAAAACTGTAGAGATGGTGAGATCAGCTGTTGCCAGGGATTCGGGAAGAGGAAGGAGTGACTAGGTAGAGCACAGGTGATTATTAGGTCAGTGACATATTCTCTATGATTCTGTAGTGCACACACGGCATTTTGCATTTAGCAAACCTCATAGACCTGTACAAGACAGAGTGAGCCCCTCACCTAAACTGTGCACTTCAGTTAACAGTAACATGTCAATATTGGTTCATCAGTTGTAACAGTTGTGCTGCAGGAGTGTAAGATGTTAATCATAGGGGAAACTGTGTATGGGGTGGAGAAAGTATATGGGAATTGTACTTTCTGATTAATTTTTCTGTAAATCTGAAATTGCCTTAAAAGCAGTATCTTAAAAAATATTGTAACATTAAAAGAAATCAGGAAGAAAATCATTTAAAGTGAGTTTCAAATTTAGTATTTAAAGAATTACAGAAGTGGTTGCCATTTCTCTCTAAGACGTGCCTCAAAATCTCAGTGTATTCCAAGCCTCCGGTGAGCTTACCCACGAGTAAGAATGCTGGAAATGGCGAGCTCAGTAAGTCCTTCTGGCTCCTCCTGGGCCACCCGCCCACTGCCGTGGAGTAGATTCTGACTCATAGTGACCCCATAGGGTTTCCAAGGCTATGAATCTTTATGGAAGCAGACTGCCACATCTTTCTCCCACATCCTGGGCCACAGGGCCAAAGTCATTCTTTCTTCACAGCCCCGGAGCACCTTTGGTTCTTATTTGGAAAGCAGAAAGAGTCGTTCCCAAAGCGCCCTGGTGGCACAGTGGTTAAGTGCTCAACTTCTAACTGAAAGGTTGGTAGTTTGAATCCACCCAGTGGCTTTACAGGAGAAAAGACCTGGCGAGCTGCTCCTGTAAAGATTACAGCCTAGGAAACCCTATGGGAGCAGTTCTACTCCATCACGTGGGGTTGCTATGAATCAAAAATTGACTCGAGGCACTTCACAACAAGAGCAGGACACTTCAGAGCAGCCTAGCCTCTCTCTCTCTCTCAGGTGCTGAGGGTAGGTGGCGAGTGCATGCCCTGTGGACTCCATGACGCATCTCCCTCCTGGGAGAGAGAGGGGGTGTTTCCAGCCCAGAGATGGTGCTGGATGTACCTGAACGGCAGCACATGTGGTCTGCCCCATTGAGGACTGAGGTATGTATGGCAGCCTGGCCTGATTTTTTTCCATGCTGGTACTGTTAGCTTCCCGAAATAACCTGGAAATGCCAGCGTTTTTGCCTTCAGCCCCCAGCTGCTGTCACTTCCTCTGGCATCCTTATTCCTGGAAGTAGCCCCAAATACATTTGTAGGATGATGTCAGTTTTCTTTGGAAAAGAAAATTATTCATTAGAACATAGAGCCCTATTCAAAGGCCTGGATTTTCCACAACAGTCCCAATTTCTTATGCTCTCTCCTTAGACCATATATATAAGCACATCCTAATGAAAACAGCAATAAGAAAATTAAACTATGAAGTTGTTCAAGCATTGCAATAACGAGATTCCTATAGCAAATACCCACGAACCCAGAATGTGTCCTGATATTTTTGTTTGGAAAGTAAGGACATTGCTGGATGACAGGCTGTGTGTACAAGAGAAGAAAAAAGAAGGGTGAGACGATTTGGATTCTTCAGCAAGGTAGGACTTCAACAGACCAGGAGGAAGGATAGACTGGGAGAGGTGGCTGGTAAGAGCAAGGAACTCCTGGCCAAGGGAATGGCCTCAGGGTCAAGTGTGGCAGCTAAGAGCCAATTTAAAAGGCTTGGTTCTAAGTGGTCCAGGGCTGAGAAGTGACGCTACGGCTGTCTGAAGAGAAGACAGATGAGTAGAAGGGTACAGAATTCAGAAAGGGACATTTCCTTGGGGAGCAGACCTTGCTCTTTTAGTAGTTGGAGACATTAAGCACTCGGCTGTTAACCGAAAGGTTGGTTCGAACCTACCCAGTGTCTCCACGTGAGAAAGGCCTGGCGATTTGCTCCTGTAAAGATTATAGCCAAGAAGAACCCATGGGGTAGTTCTTTCTGTCTCTTGGGGTTGCTGTGAGTCCAAAATTGACTCGATGGCACCTGACAGCAACAGTCTTACTTTTAAGCAGGTTTTACTTCCTGATGGGGAGGATTTTTGTGTGAAGAATTCTTACTTAAAGGGGGTCCAGCCCTCAGCCCAGTGCCTCCCGTGTGTGGCCTTATCTCCTCACATAAAATGATGGAGCCTGTCCCTGGTTTTCACATTGGGGTTCTCTGGGAATCCGCTCAATCTCCTATTACCACATCTGTGTAATTGAGATTCTTATTTCATGTTGATCAGAGCTTCAATTAACATTTTAAGTAGCATCTTCTTGCTTCACAGTCTTTATACTTCAGGTTTATTCTTCTACCCATTCCCCTATTAACAACAAGACCAAAAAAACTGAACCGCTGGCCTTTGAGTTGATTCTGACTCTTGGCGACCCCATGTGTGGCGCAAATGGTTTAAGTGTGTGACTGCTGACCAAGAGGTTGGTGGTTCAAACCCGCCTCGGAAGAAAGGCCTGGTGATCTGCTTCCGAAAGGTCACAGCCTTGAAAACTCTATGGAGCACAGTTCTACTTGGCAGCACATGGGGTTGCCATGAGACCCCCTACTACTCTCCCCAAATACCTGTGTGGCTTTTCAAAAGTTGCATTACCACAGAGCCCTTCCCTGACCACCCTGTCAAGAGTGGGATGCTCTCCCCTTCCCCACGCTTTGTCTCTTTCACCCTGCTTTTTTCTCTCCCATAGCATTTGCCACCTGATAAGAACATCCTCTCCACAAGAGCAGGGACTTGGATTTAAGTTTGCTGCTCTGTGCCCAGTGCCTAGCACTGAATAAACAGGGTTGAATTTGTTGGATATGCATAGTTTTTAATAAACAAAAGAAAAATGGATTATTATTGAATACAATTTATAAGGCAAAATTATTTAAAAACATGGGGATCCATAAGGGAAAAATAATGCATATATTTTACAGAAATTTATACATAAATAAACAAGCTTTATTTACTTCAGGGCTGTGATAAAGTGGCTGGGAACTTCTGGACTCTGTTCTAAGTGGAAAATATGGACACAAAATGCCATTGTAATTACTTTTCTTTTTTTAACTTAAAGTCTTAAAAGAGTATCTACTGCTACTAGGAAACAGAAGCTTTTGCTTAAGAGACAGATTTTTGTAAAAGGAGGGGAAACCATAAGAAGCTTTGCCAAGCTTTTTGCTTAGAAAAGTGTAAAATGAAAACCAGGGATTCTGTAATTATTATTGAGGCCTGCTTTCTGATTAACATGTTCAGAGAAAGGATCGCCTGTGATCTGCCAAGCCAGTATCTTTTGAGAACCCTTTAGAGTACCATGCTTTTTACACATGGAAAGAAAAAGTCCTGACTGGGATTGAGACGGAGGCTCATAATGGTTGTTTTTATAAAGTTCCTGATTAAAATAAAAGAACAGCAGTTCCATGGGGCCTGAGAAGGGAGGTCAGCGATTCTCAGTGAAGGCCGGAGAGGGCGGGAGAAAATAATTGGGATCCAGGTTTTGTCCCCCTAAATTTCAAATGGTTGGTTCCATTAGAGAGTTAAATGGGTTAACAAACACTTAAAATGTCCAGCGTTTAATCAGATGTGAATAGTTGTGGATGGTTTCTTTATTGCTCCTGTGATTTGATGACTGGTACGGTGGAAGCCTTCATTTTTGTGGTTTCCCGTTTATTCCAGCACAGCTATGAAAAACAGTTTAAGGCTAAGAGAGTTTTATGCCGGTGAAAAAAAGCCAGAACGATGGCTCTTGCAGTGGCAGTTGTTTCTTTAGCATGTCTACTTTCTCTCAACCATTTTCCGTCTAAACCCTACAAATGTGTATAATTTGAGATTGAGTTGGCTAAATAATTTTATAGTTGGATCAAGATCAGAGATGGTAGCAAGATGTTGCTAAAAATTCTAACATGCCCTGCCCCTTTCTGTACTGTATATATGTGTCAGTGTGTAGTTATGGGCCAGGTACTGCTAGAAACAAATAAGATAAAAATCTTTGCCTCCAAGGTGCTTCCAGTCGGCTTGCGGGTCAGGGGTGGACAAAGTACACCAACCATTCTGACCACCTGAGCCAGGTACTCTAATCAAGACCAGGGACAGTGGGCCTGGCAGGGAAGTGCTTGTGGTGTGGGGCGAAATGGGCACATTCACATAAGGTGTTGAATGGCCAGTACTTGGAATAAGGTGTGATGCATGCTTTGGAGAAGGACCATAAAGGTGCTGGGAGTCAGGGGCAGGTCCAGGAGGGCTTAAAGAGGTGAATCAGATATGGTGCACCAGGCAAAGATGTGGACAGGGAAGGGCAAGTGGTTAGATGAGTGTGGAGTGCAGGGGAAGGGATGAGGGGACCCAAACTGGGGAGGGCCTGGATTGTTAGGCTAATGAATTTGGATTTTCTGAAAGCAATGGAGAGTCTTTAGGTCTGTGCTGTCCAGGACAGTAGCCACCAGCCATATGTGGCCACTGAGCACTTGAAATGTGGCTAGTGCAAATTGAGATGTATTGTAAGTATAAAATGCACACCAGATTTCAAAGATGTAGTAGAAAAACAGAATGCAAAATAGCTGATTGATAATTTTGATGCTGATTACATGTTGAAATGGTATTTTGGCTATTTGGATTAAATAAAATAGATTGTTTAAATTAATTTCACCTGTTTCTTTTTACTTTTTAAAATATGGCAATTAGAAAATTTAAAATTACGTGTGTGGCTTGGATGAGTCCCACCTCCATATGGCTACATTCTGGTCCATTACTCTCATCGGCTTCTCTCCACATAAATCTGTGGCTTCAGCCTGACTGGCTGCTTATTCTCCCACAGTAACACGGCACTGCTGCAAGGCTGCTGCAGCCCTTTGCCCAGCCAGGAGACACCCTGGAAGTGAGTGAACCAGGGTGAGGCAGAATCCTATGTCCCTTTCACGACCTTCCCCCGCTCCTTTCTGCTGACCCTGCCAAGCCCATCCTCAATGGCTTTTCTTTGCTCTGCCCGATGTCCTATGATGAAGCACTTGATTATAAACGAGCCTACTGTTATGGATTGAATTGTGTCTCCCAAAAATATGTATTATAAATCCTAACCCTTATACCTGTGGTTATAATCCCATTTGGGAATGGGCTTTCTTTGATGTGTTAGTGAGACAGTATTACTGTAGGGTGTGTTTTAAGTCAATCTCTTAAGATATAAAAACAGATTAAGAAAGCAAGTCACATGATTATTAAGGACTCTAGGAATAAAAAAAACCAAAAAACTTACTGCCATCCAGTCAATTCTTATAGCGACCCTATAGGACAGAGTAGAACCGCCCCAATCTAGGAATAGGAGCTAAAAACAGATCCAGAGCCAATAGAGAGAGATCCTTCCCTTAGAGCCTGCACTCTGAATTTGAATTTCTGTTGGTTAAAGCCACCCACGTGTGGTATTTCTGTTACAGTAGCACCAGGTAACTAAGACACTCGCCTTATATATGTCTCTCGCTCTCTGGACTCTGGCTTTCTGGACAGATTTGGATAAAGAAGAATACTTCCATTCTATTGTATTAAGTTGATAAACACCTGCAGAGACCTGGTTTTCTTCTGTTCATTGTTCATGGTGGTGAACACTTGGGTGCTTTGTACTCACTTGGCTACTCATCCAAGTTCAGTTTGATGTGTCAGTGAGTTCGGAACAAGTCCCGGATCCAGGAAGAAAAGAAAAACAACTAACTCATGTTGAAGGTAAGAGCATAGTATAAACCATAGTGGAGGTTCAAGGTGGTTCAAAACAGTCAGAAACTGGAAACAAGACTAGAAGAGATCTTGAAGCCATCCACGTGTGCCCCTCGCTTGTTCTGTGAGTGAGGAATCTGACCACTAGAGAAGTTGTGACTTGCCCATGGCTACCCAGTTGGTTAAGGAGCCCTGTTGATACAACAGTTAGGCATTTGTCTGCTAACCGGAAGGTTGGCGGTTTGAACCCACCCAGTGGCTCTGCAGAAGAAAGACGTGGTGATCTGCTCCTGTAGATTACAGCCCAGAACACCCTATGGGGCAATTCTTTGTCACATGGGGTCACTGTGAGTTGGCATCGACTTGATGGCACCCCACAACACCACCACCCAGTTGGTTGATGGTCCTGGAACCTGAGCCTCAGGCTGGCATTCTTTCCCCTGTGTCTTGCTGCTGCTGTAGGGATGAGAGTTGATTCCTCTGTGAAGCCAGATGTGGGACAGCTCTGTGGATTCTGATATCTTACCCTTTATGTGATTGTGGGGAGAGAGTCTTTAAGACTATGATAAATCAGGTCTTTGCCTGTGATGTTCTGTTTAAAGGTATTTAACCATCCAGGCAAAATGCCCGAGCAAATGTACTGAGACAGGCAGCTGACTTGGGAACCCCAAAGTTTGGGTTGTAACACAACCCTGGTGTTGGTAGATACAAATTTGCCTTTTGGTTCCCTTAATTTCTTTGGTGGTAAAGTGAGGTCAGGATAATCTGCCAGCACATTTGCTCCTTTTGGGGTGTGGTTTTAGAGCTGTAACTGGGGGAACAGCCCCCACCTGTCACAGGTTAAAATCTACATGTCTCTTTGCATGGTCCTAAAATGTGTGGTGGAAGTGGAGGTAGAAACGAGGATGTCACTGGCTCTGTGTTGCGCGAAGGTGGTTTTGGTAAGATCAAGGGGGAGATGCTGAGCATGCCCTACCTTCCCAGGAAGCTTTGGAAAAACCTTAAACTGTTGATCTTGGACTTTGGGGGTCAAGGGGCTACCAAGTTGGTTGGATAAGTGAAGCTTACAAGGAATGACTAATTGCCAGGTTGGGGAGATCCTGGGAAGCTCTGCAGTTCTGTGGGTTTTTTATTTTTTTTTCAATTGTATTTTTAGTAAAAATATACACATCAAAACATGTTCCTGGTCAACAATTTCTACACGTTGTTCAGTGACCTCAGTTACAGCTTTCACATTGTGTCAACATTCTCATTTCTGTTCTAGTTGTTTCACCCCCATTAATTTAAATTTACTGCCCCCTAAACTTCTCATCTATGCTTTAGAGTTACTGTTATCCCTTTCTTTAAAAAGCTCAGTTCTTAAGGATGACCTTCTTTACTTTTTGAGCTAACCTGTTCTTTTGTTTAAAGATGTCTTCAGGAGATAGTTTCATTTCAAGGTTCGAAGAGTGTCCCTGGAGCAGTAGTCTTGGTGGTTCCTCCAGCCTCACTGGGTCCAGTAAGTCTGGATTTTTTTAAACAGCATTTAAAGTTCTGTTCCACATTTTTTCCCTTTCTGTCAGGATCCATCTATCGTGTCCCTGATGGAAACATTGGATAATGGTAGCCAGGCACGGTCTAGTTCTTCTGGTCTCCAGTTAGAGGCAACGGTTGTTCATGGGGGCTGTTAGGCCTGTGGTCCAGTTACTTCTCTGATTCTTGTGTTTCTGTCTTCCTCTGTTGCTCCAGGCAAATAAAACCCCAAAAACCCCTTGCTGTCGAGTCGATTCCAACTCATAGCGATCCTATAGGACAGAGTAGAACTGCCCCATAGAGTTTTCGAGAAGTGCCTGGTGGATTCAAACTGCCAGTCTTTTGGGTTGGCAGCCGTAGCACTTAACCACTACGCCACCAGGTTTTCCTCCAGGCCAATAAAAAATAATAATAAAAAAAAGGCCAATAGAGACCAATTATTCTATCTTGGATGGCTGCTCACAAGCTTTTAAAACCCGAGACACTACTCATCGAACTGGGAGGGAGAATACCAAAACCAAAACCAAACCCATTGCCATGGAGTCAATTCTGACTCACAGTGACCCTATAGGACAGAGTAGAACTCCCCCTTTGGGTTTCCAAGGAGCGCCTGGTGGATTCGAACTGTCAACCTTTTGGTTAGCAGCCGTAGCTCTTAACCACTATGCCACCAGGGTTTCCAAAGATAAATAGAACCTTTAAAAACAGTATTATGCCAATTAACTGGATTGTCCCACGAGGCGATAACCCTAACCTTTCAAACCAAGGAAACTTAGTCCCGTGTGGTGTATGGTTGTGTCTAAATGTGTCCAAAGCTGTAGCTTTTTTTTTTTTTTTTAACGAGCTATATAAAATCTACAGTTGAGTCTCAAACCAGATTAATATAAATGAAAACAAAGTGTTTTTTTTTATTCTTTAAATTTTAGCTGTTTACAACAGTTAACTTCTTAATACTTAACATCTGGGTCATCAAGACCTGTCAAATACAGGATTTAGCCAAAAACCAAAAAACCCACTGCTGTCGAGTCAATTCCAACTCATAGCGACCCTACAGGACAGAGTAGATCTGCCCCATAGTTTCCAAGGAGCACCTGGCGGATTTGAACTGCTGACCTCTTGGTTAGCAGCCGTAGCACTTAACCACTATGCCACCAGGGTTTCCAGGATTTAGCCAGATTGTTTCAAAGTGAAACAAAGAAAGTCCCTGACATTCTGCTGTGAATCTCTGTTGTGTAAGGCCACGTTGTATGTTTGGGCTGGTTGTACACTGCATAGTGGGTCCTGCTGAGAGGGTGAGGGAAACAGATCTACCTTGCATGGTCTGTTGCCAGCCATGTGCCCTAGCACTGGGCAGTAGCCACTGGGAGAAGGGGTTGCCTACTCCCAGTTCATCAGCCCAGAGGGGTGCCATGTTTTACTTTGCTCGCCTCTTGCCAAGCTAAGTTCCCACCCAGAGTGAGGTCTGTTACTCACTGGCATAAAGATGCTATGTGGAGGAGTTTACATCTTGATTGTTGTTGTTGTTGTTGTTAGGTGCCGTTGAGTCGGTTCCGACTCATAGCAACCCTATGCACAACAGAACAAAACACTGCCCGGTCCTGCGCCATCCTTAAAATCGTTGTTATGCTTGAGCTTATTGTTGCAGCCACTGCGTCAATCCACCTCGTTGAGGGTCTTCTTCTTTTCCGCTGACCCTGCACTCTGCCAAGCATAATGTCCTTCTCCAGGGACTTATCCCTGCTAACAACATGTCCAAAGTATGTAAGATGCAGTCTCGCCATCCTTGCCTCTAAGGAGCATTCTGGCCGCACTTCTTCCAAGACAGATTTGTTCGTTCTTTTGGCAGTCCATGGTATATTCAATATTCTGCGCCAACACCACAATTCAAAGGCGTCAGTTCTTCTTCAGTCTTCCTTACTCATTGCCCAGCTTTCACATGCATATGATGTGATTGAAAATACCATGGCTTGGGTCAAGCGCACCTTAGTCTTCAGGGTGACATCTTTGCTCTTCAACACTTTGAAGAGGTCCTTTGCAGCAGATTTGCCCAGTGCAATGCGTCTTTTGATTTCTTGATTATTTAACCAGGAAACACATTTTAGAGACATGGCTTAGCTGTGATATTAAACTAGATTGGAATTTAGACTTTTTTTGAATTGATAAGGGTTGTGCAGGACCCTCCATTATTTTATGTGTCCCTCTGTGAAGCTTGTAGAAGATGAGGTATTCGATTCTGAATGAGTGAAGGAATACAGATACACAGGTAATCTCCTGACTCATTTTGAAGGAGTTCCCATGTTGTTGAAATTAAAAACTCTCAGTCCTGCTCAGATCTTAAGTTACTCTTCAGAACATCTGTCAAGCAAGTGATTACATCTGATGGGTAGTAGAAGAGCCCTGGTGGCGCAATGGTTAAGCGCTCAGCTGCTAACTGAATGGTTGGCAGTTTGAACCCACCCAGTGGCCCTGTGGGAGAAAAACCTGGTGATCCCCCTAGAAAACCCTGTGGGGTAGTTCCACTCTGTCACATGGGGTAATAGAGGGTGGTACAGATCACCTGATAAAATTTCCACTCTAGGAGTTCCTTTTTCGGTGTGTGCACTGAGGGGCCTGTGGCTGACTGGATAGGCTGCTCCCAGGACCAGACCACGCTTACCATGTTGGTCCGTTCTGGGTTGCCAGGAACAGATATGGGGGAGGGATGTTCACTGCAGGACCCACTGGTAAGTCAGGTCTTTGATGGAGGGCTAGGCAATTGGGCTTCATCAATCTTGGGGTGGGGGTTTTGAGTCAAATGCTTTACCCAACAGTACTCAGCTTCTCGTTCTAGCCACCTGGTCAAGGGCAGCCTGTGGCTCCTTGGTCACAAGGGGCCATGTCCTTCCTTCACAGACCTAATTGCATCTAAAGGAGGGCTGGCTCCACCTGGCCCTGTGCTCGTCCCACTGTAGCCTTAGGTCAACCAAGTGCTTTATCTTCTGTCAGCTGGGCTGCCGTGGAGGAGGATGTGCCCACAGAGCTTGTCTCTCAAGGGCTTGTGGGCACTGACTGCCTTGGTCTGAAAACTTGGGGCCAAAAACTGGCTGGTGGGGCTCAGGGGCCCTTGCCCTGCTGTGGAGGGGAGTGTACAGTACTGTGTGTGTCTCAGATAGCCAAGGATTGGCCACCATTGACCTGAAAGCGCCCCACGAGTGAAGTCCAGTCAAGGACTTGAGTAGAGGTTGAAAACTAAGCTGAAGGAAGGTTGTTTTTTGAATAAAATGCAAAGCCCCTGCTAGGTTGCTGCCAAGAGGAAAAAACTGGCTGAGGCTAATCCTGTGTTTTAAAGTAAATAGACTGTGAGGAAGAGTTATGTTAAAAACACTGCTGCCTAACTTGTTTGCAGTGGGAAATACAATCTCTAGCTCTTAAGGAATGCTGTATTAAGAGGCCCTGTGGAACAAATCCCTTTCACTGTTAAGTAGCTTCACAAAAGTGCAGTACAACATTCAGAATCTGCTGCGGTATGTTTAGGTAGTTTCTGTAAGTGATAGCATAACCCAAAAGCAACTCTTGAGGGTCAGAGGGATCATAAAAGAATGCTTAAGTAAAGTTGTAGGCATTGCATTTTCTGATAGAGATCTATTTATACATATTATAAATACATTCTATAGGTTATAAATTTAAAATGTTTCATCACTGGTGTATCTGCTGTCTCGATGCTAACTTACTGATGGTGTTTGAATTTCAGAGAGTACCTGATTGGCCTAAATGATGGCTGTCTATATTAGGGTGGAGCTTTTCTACCTAGGCCACATTAGAGATGCCTGCCAACCTGTGGGTTGTCTGTCCTTGGGAAAAGTGCCTGCCCCGCCTTGTTCACTCAGGGTCCTGAGCATGACACCCCTGTTTAAAGATCAGCCTGGGACCACTTCCTTTGGGGATGGATGGGGAGAAAGGGGAGTAGGATGGTTGGCCCTGGAAGGGATGAATGAACATATTGATCTTTTCCTGCAAATGCCTCTTACTGTCTCTATCCAGGCGTTTGCTTCAGCTCTACCTCACACCTCTCCCAAGTTTCCCCGTCTTGCCATAGGTCCACTCCCTGGCCTGTGTTCCATCTCAGGAGCCATGTTGCCACTTCACTATCACGCCCAGGCCTCCTTTCATCTGCACACGTTGGCCACCTGCGTGATTCCTTGAAGCTGCCACTTCTCTTGAAACGTCTCCCATAATTCTATTCGTCATTCTCCAACCACACATCTGGTAAAGTGTCTTGGGAAAATCTGGAACTGTAGGAGGCTTACAAAGATCCTTTATGTCAAGGAGCTTACCATCTAAGTCATACATAAATTTACCTGTAATAAAAATGCCACAGAAACCCTGGTGGCGTAGTGGTTAAGTGCAATGGCTGCTAACCAAGAGGTCGGCAGTTCGAATCCGCCAGGTGCTCCTTAGAAACTCTGTGGGGCAGTTGTACTCTGTCCTATAGGTCGCTGAGTTGGAACCAACTCGACGGCAGTAGGTTTTTTTAAATGCCATGTTTTTAACTTGAATTCCATTTTCCAAAGTAGAAATAAGTTATTTTCTGGTTATAAATTATTTATGTTTGTTATTTTAAAAACAAAACAAAACAGACTATATGGCAAAATGAAGAAGAAAAAAGCTACTCTCATCACCTAGGGAGGACTTCCATTAACAATTAGGTATCTGTTCCAGACTTTGTTCCTGTGTATGCATACTTGTAAAAATGGGATATTAGACATACGGTTATATAACTTGTTTGGGGGCATAACACAGACCATTTTGGGATTTGTAAATATATGTTTACATTATTGCTTTTCATAACTTTTTATGGAAGGACAGCTGTGTATAGAAAAGTACACAAATCATAAGTATACAGCTAGATGACCATTCTGCTGTATTATGCTTTGGACTGTCTCTAGTTAGCCCAGTCCAGTCGACTTAGTCTTGTCTGTTTTGGTTGCCATTTTGGAGATTGAACTTTTTCTTCATAATATTTTTGTCTTGTTTCCTGACTGAGAGACAAACATGAAGGCTTTATTCTAGAAATATTTTAAATCTGGGAGAAATAACACCTAAAACCAATTTAGAATTTGTCATATCATAGTTTTGAATTAAACAAACAAAAAATCTAATAAAAGAATGCACGCTATTTTATTTTTTGAGAGCATGATAAAACTGTCAAAGTTTGAGCTATAGAGGTTTGGGCACATGCCAGGGATGTTGGTGGTCTCCATGTGTTCTTTCTATTTTTTAAATTAACATACAGTAACATTGACTTTTTTTTTTCCTGGTGTACAGTTCTATGAACTGTAACACACATACATTTTTAAAAAATTTTTATTGTGCTTTAAGTGAAAGTTTACAAATCATGTCAGTCTTTCACACAAAAACTTATATACACCTTGCTGCATACTCCCAGTTGCTCTCCCCCTAATGAGACAACCTGCTACCTCCTTCCACTCTCTCTTTTTGTGTCCATTTCGTCAGCTTCCAACCCCCTCTACCCTCTCATCTCCCCTCCCGGCAGGAGATGCCAACATAGTCTCAAGTATCCACCTGATCCAAGAAACTCGCTCCTCACCAGCATCCCTCTCCAACCCATTGACCAGTCCAATCCCTGTCTGAAGAGTTAGCTCTGGGAATGGTTCCTGCCCTGGGCCAACAGAAGGTCAACACACATACATTTTTGTAACCACTACCACATAATAGGATACAAAACAGTTCCATCAACTCACAAAACTTTGTTCTGCTCCTTTGTAGTCACACCCAACCCTTGACAACCACTGGTCTGTTCCCTGTCCCTATAGCTTTGCCTTTTCCAGAATGTCATATATAAGTGGATTCATATTGAGATTGTCTTTCACTCAGTGTAATGCATTTGAAATTCTTTCACGTTATTGTGTTTATCAATATTTCATTCCTTGTTACCGCTGAGTATTTTCACATGATAGGTATGTACCACAGTTTGTTTATTCATTTGCTTGTTGAAGGACATTTGGGCTGTTTCGTGATTTGGTGATTATGAATGGAGCTGCCATAAACATTCATGTTCAGTTTTTGTGTGAACATAGTTTTTTATTTCATTGAGGTTCCCTGGGCCATGTTTAAGTGTATGTTTTAACTGATTAGGAAACTGCCAAACAGTTCTGCAGAGTGACCCGTCAGCAGCGTATGTGGGTACCAGTTGCTCCGCATCCTCACCAGCACTTGGTATTGTCTTGTTTTGTTTTTTTTTTTAAGCCGTTCTCTGTGTGTAGTGGTATCTCATAATGGTTTCCCTAAATGTTTTTTCTTTATATTCTTTTTAGTAATAAGTATACATACATATGTACTTTCTTTTTTATATACTTTGGATACAAAACTTCTGTTGTATATATGACTTGCAAATATTTTATCCCAGTTTGTGGGATATATGGAGCAGGTTTTTAATTTTGATGACATTCAATGTATTATTTGTTTTCTCATATTGATTATGCTTTTGGTGTCATATCTAGGAATCCGTGTTATCTTGACATCACATTTTTTATTTGAATGCTGTTTCCCAAAATTGAAATAACTTATTTTATGATTATAAACAATTTGTGTCTGTTGATGAAAACAAAATCAGACTATATGGCAAAATGAAGAAAAAAAAATTCTCATCAGCTAGGGAGGACTTCCATTAACAGTTAGGTATTTATTGTTCCAGGTTTCCTGAACAATTTCCGTGAAGATTTTCCCCCATATTTTCTTTTAGTTTTATAGCTTTACATTTAGGTCTGTGGAACTTTTTTGTGTTAATTTTTGTGCAAGGTGAGAAAATTAGGTTGAGTTCGTATTTTTTGCCTATTGATGTATAATTGTTTCAACGCTATTTGTTGAAAAGACTATCCCTCCTGCAAGGATCCCTGGTGGTCCAATGGTTAAGCACTTGGCTGCTAATCAAAAGGTCGGTGGTTCTAAACCACCAGCAGCTTTGCCGGAGAAAGAGCTGGTGCTCTGCTCCCATAAAGATTACAGCCTAGAAAACCCTGTGGGGAAGTTCTCTGCCCTATAAGGTCCCTATGAGTAGGAAGCAACTTGATGGCCCAGAACAACAACATCCTTCCTCCATTAAATTGCCTTTCCACCTTTGTCAAACCTCAGGTCTGTGTGTCCGTTCTTCTACTAACATCATACTGTCTTGATTATTATAACCTTTATAGTAATTCTTAAAATCTCGTAGTGTGAGTATTCCAACTTGGTCCTTTTTCGAAATTGTTTTGGCCATTTTAGTTTCTTTGACTTTAGAATCATATTGTTTCTATCCACAAAAAATATATATATATGTGTGTGTCTGTCTGTCTGTCTGTGATTGTGTTTGAGATTATGTTAAATCTGTAGATCACTTGTGGAGGAGAATTGACATTTAACAGTACTGAGACTTCCAATCCATGAGCACAGTATGTCTCTCCACTTATTTAGGCCTTCTTTGATTTCTTTAATCAGCATTTTACAGTTTTCAGCAGGCAGGTCCAGTGTATGTTTACATGTTAGATTTATACCTAAGTATGCCATTCTTTTTTGGAGCTATTGTAACTGAAATTTTTTAAAATAGGCTTTTTTTAGAGCAGTTTTAGGTTTACATAAAAATTGGGCAGAAAGTACAGAGTTTCCATATGTCCCCCCCTCACTTTCTCCTGTTGTTAACATCTTGCATTCCTGGGATACATTTGTTACAATTGATGAGGAAATATTGATACATTATTATTAACTAAAATCCATAGTTTACAGTGTTGCTATTGTTATTAGTGGGTTTCCAGTAGGCCTTCATGGTGACCCCGTGCACACTGGAACTAAATGCTGCCCGTGCCTGTGCCCTCCTCCTGGTCAGACCATGGCGATCCGTAAGGACTTCATTGGCTGAATTTTGGAAGTAGATCACCGAGGCTTTCTTCTGAGGCCCCTCCGGTGAACTCCTCATCTCCAGCCTTTCCACTAGCAGCCGAGTGTATTAGCCATTCGCACCACCCAGGGACTCTTGACAAACACTGTGATGAATGATAACCCTGAACTGTGCAACTCTGTGGTCCTGGGGAGTGAGGGCTTGGCCGTTTAAAGAGACCCCCCTCCTCCCTGTACCTCGAGCTCTGATCTTGCTGCTTCCCCACTCACGGAAGCTGGCCCTGAGAACCCTCTCTTAGCTGGATGATGCAGGGTGCTGGGGACCCTTAAGGCAGTGAGGCTTACGGCTGAGCTGGGCGTTCCAGGTGGATACGGAGTTCTTTTTTGGCCTAAATTGGTGCTTGGTAAAAAGCTCCTCTCAGCCTGCTGGTTTCTCATTCAAAGAGGAAATGAGAGCCTGCCCTTGTTCCCATTCAGTTAATTAAGGTGGTTTGTCAGAGCTGTTAGGGTGGGAGTGCCCTACAGCCAGGAACTTGGGTTATAAGTTTTAATGCAGGAATAGGAAGGAAAGGGGGAAGGTATTGCTTTTGAGTTATGTGGGGATGCGACACTACTTTCTGGGGTTCAGCTTTATCCACAGAGCCAGGACCATGAGAAAGGAAGGGGGGATATAAAACCCTACTGCCGGCAGCAGAGTTAAACATCTTCAGATGTGCGTGGTTCAAGGCGGTTTGTTTCCTCTCTCCTCTACATGTGCATTGTTTTTACTCCATTACTAATTTAAACGGTCTGAAAATGTAGCTTCTTGGGCAGGGTGGCATTTACAGTGAAATTCTGTGGGCATTCTTTTGGCGAGAAAGATGCTGACCGTTCTGTGGTTTTCTGAATTCATGTGCCATTATATCATCAAACCACATAATATGGTTTTCTAAAATTTTTTTTTTTTTTAAACAGGAAAACATTTTGCACTTAATTTATTGGGTAACACTATTGGGTATGCTAAGTAGCTGGATATCCAGAAATCAGGCTATTTTAATTTGCCTGAGTCTGTGATAGTCTGTGGTTAGCCATTATTGACAGGTAACCTTTGGGGTTTAATGTGGCAATAGAGCTCTCTTATGTTGTAAGTACAGTCATTTATGTTAAGGATGAGAGCCTTGCCCAGAAAAGAAATTGAAATGCAATCCTTCCAAGTTCAACTCTTAGTTTTTGGCTTTAAGATTCCAAAATAGTAAAATTATTTACAACAGTAGAACCAGCATGAAAGATCTGTCAGGAATACTGGCTCAGGAGGCCTTGGTGACATGGACCAATATCAGACCAAACCAAGTTGACAGCTCCCTGGGGGTGGTACAGCCTGGTGATAGAACCGAAGGCACACACCGCTGCCCTCTGTTCCTGCTGCTGTCCTCCTCCTCCTTCTCCTACCACCCTGAGCCCTTGGCAGCCTCTTCCTTTTGTCTTCATCTCTCCCTTCCGACAACAGAGAGCTTATTTGCCTTGGCCTCTTGGCTCCTTTGCTTAACTAATCGTTACTGACTAATGAGTCCTCCCTGCCAGCCTGGGAGGCTTTAGCTCCTGAGGGCTGTCTTTGCCCTTCCTGAACCGGTTGTTGTTGCTGGGTGCCACAGAGTCAAATTCGACTCATAGCAACCCCACGTGACAGAGTAGAACTGCCCCATAGGGTTTTCTAGGCTGTAATCTTTTACGGAAACAGATTACTAGGTCTTTTCTCCTGCAGGAGAAAGATGAGGCAGTCTGCTTCTGTAAAGATTCCAGCCTTGGAAACCCTATGGGGCAGTTCTTCTCTTTCCTGTAGGGTTACTATGAGTTGGAATCGATTCGAGGGCAACGGGTTTTCCTCCCGTGGAGTCGTTGGGTGGGTTCGAACCACTCACCTTTCGGTTAAGCATTGTGCCTCTAGGGCTCCTTTCTTAAATGGGTAGTTTTCCTTTCTCTGCAACTCGCAAAGCCATAGCTTGGACACTTTAGCAGGAGAAAAGCAATGAAACCAAAGATCACACACAAAAGCATTGATTACAGGTGAAATAATTCACACCTGCAATTAGCTCCTTTGTTTCAGAGCCAAAAAATATTTGCTCCTTGCTCTTTAGGGACGGACATATACCTGTAGGCACCTGATATCAGGTACTTGGTGTAGGAGAACAAAGTTGAAGGAGGGCAGCAAGGCACTGGGATGTCACCTCCACTTCTTGCTGTCCTTGGGGCCTTGGACGAATCCCTGGGCCACATGTTGGAAATGCCACCTGCTTGCTGAATGGTGTGAAGATTAGAGATTGTTTTAGTCATCTAGTGCTGCTCTAACAGAACTACCACAAGGGGATGGCTTTAACAAAGTGAAGTTTATTCTCTCACAGCCCAGTAGGCTAGAAGTCCAAATTCAGGAAACCCTGGTGGCGTAGTGGTTAAGTGCTACGACTGCAAACCAAAGGGTCAGCAGGTCAAATCCACCAGGCGCTCCTTGGAAACTCTGTGGGGTAGTTCTACTCTGTTGTATAGGGTCGCAATGAGTCGAAATCGACTCGACGGCACTGGTTTGGGTTTGGTTTGGGTTTGGGTGGCTCCAGGGGAAGGCTTTCTTTCTCTGTCAGCTCTGGAGGAAGGTCCTTGTCATCAGTCTTCCCTTGGTCTGGGAGCATTCTGACACAGGAACCTCAGGTCCAAAGGACGCACTCTGCTCCCGGCACTGCTTTCTTGGTGGTGTAAGGTCCCTGTGTCTCTCTGCTTGCTTCTCTCTTTTATATCTCAAAAGAGATTGGCTTAAGACACTATCTAATTTGTAGATCTCATGCCACTAATCCATTTTATTACATCATAGTTCTAGGATTTACAACATATAGGGAAATCACATCAGGTGATAAAATGGTAGACAATCACACAATATTGGGAATCATGACCTAGCCAAATTGACAGATATTTCAGGGAACACAATCAATCCATGACAGAGATAGTATATGGACTGTGCCCAGCACAGAGCCTGATTCCCTCCTTACATAATTGATGTTAAGTGCAAGCTATTGATAACGCTAAGGGGCGTAGCAGTGGTCAGCCATCTGAGCCTCTTGCAGACCATCTAACAGCTTCTGGCCTGGGAGCTTATGTTGTAAGGTGATCTGGCATTTAACTAGTAGTCTGTATACATTAAAAAAAAAAAACCAAAAAAACCAAACCCATTGCCTTCGAGTTGATTCTGACTCTTCGTGACCCTATAAAAAAAAAAAAAAAAAAAAACAAGATAAATTGCCCTGTAGAGCTTCCAAGGCTGTAAACTTTTTTCTTTTTCTTTTTTTATTGTACTTTAGATGAAGGTCTACAGAGCAAACTACTTTCTCATTAAACAATACACATATTGTTTTGTGAGATGGGGTACCAACCCCACATGTCAACACTCCCTCCTTCTTGACCTTGAGTTCCCTGTTATCAGCTTTCCTATCCCGTCCTACCTTCTTGTCCTTGACTCCAGGCTGGCGTGCCCATTTAGTCTCATTTGTTTTATGGGTCTGTCTAATCTTTGGCTGAAGGGTGAACCTCAGGAGTGACTTTATTACTGAGCTGTAAAGGTGTCCAGGGGCCATACACTTGGGGTTTCACCAGTCTCTGTCAGACCAGTAAGTCTGGTGTTTTTATTTTCTTTTTTTGGTGAGTTAGAATTTTGTCTTACATTTTTCTCCAGCTCTGTCCAGGAGTCTCTAATGTGATCCCTGTCATAGCAGTTGGTGGTGGTAGCCAGGCACCATCTAGTATGCTTGACTCAGTATGGTGGAGGCTTTTTTTTTTATGATAGTGGTGGTCCATTAGTCTTTTGGACTAATCTTTCCCTTGTGTCTTTGGTTTTGTTCATTCTCCCTTGCCCCACCCCAGATGGGGTGAGACCAGTGGAGTATCTTAGATGGCCATTCACAAGCTTTTAAGACCTCAGTTGCTACTCACCAAAGTAAAATGTAGTACATTTTCTTTATAAACTGTGTTATGCCAAGTGAGTTAGATGTTCCCCAAGACCATGGTCCTCACTCAAGGCTGTAACTCTTTAAAGAAGCAGACTGGCACATCTTTCTCCCCCAGAGGGGCTGGTGGGCTCAAACGGATGACCTTTCAGTTAGCAGCAGAGCTCTTAACCATGTGACACCAGGGCTCCAAGTATGTATGAAGAGCAGCTTAGAACCCTTGGCCTCAGACTCATAAAGGTGGTGAGGAAAGGCCTTGAGCCTTATTAACTCCAGGATCCCATCTTAGTATCCCCTGTAAGGTGGTGTATTAGTTTCCTGTTGGTGCTGTAACAAATTACCACAAATGTAGTAGCTTAAACAACACACATTTATTGTCTTATAGTCCTGGAGGTCAAAAGTCAAAAATTAAGATATCGGAAGGGTTGCGTTCTCCCTGGAGGCTTCAGGGATGAAAATCCATTTCCTTGCTTTTTCCAGGTCAGCGGTTCAAAGCCACCAGTGGCTCCACAGGAGAAAGATGTGACAGTCTGTTTTTGCCAGGATTTACAGCCTTGGAAACCCTGTAGGGTTGCTATGAGTTGGAATCGACTCGATGACAGTGGGTTTGGTTTGTTTTTGGAGGGGCCACCTACATTCCTTGGCTTGTGGTCCCTTCTTCATCTTAAAAGCCAGTCATACAACGTCTTCTCTCCTCTTTGACCTCCTGCCTCCCTCTTATAAGGACCCCTGTGATTATGTTGGAGTCCCTGACTGATACAAACAATTAATGTGCTCAGCTGCTAATTTAAAGTTTGAAGGTTTGAGTCCACCGAGAAGTGTCTCGGAAGGCAGGCCTGGTGAACTCCTGAAAAATCAGCCATTGAAAACCCTGTGGAGCATAGTTCTACTCCGACACACATGGAGTCACCATGAGTTAAAGTTGACTGGCAGCAACTGTTTGCTTGTGGTTACATTGGGCCCACCTGCATAATCTAGGCCAAAACTCCTAATCACATCTAAAGTCCCTTCTACCATATAAGGTAACATATTCACAGATTCCAGTGATTAGGGTGTGGCTATTCTAGGTGGACAGTAGTCAGCCTGCCACAACTCATAAGAAAGGAGCTGGTTTCTGAAGCGGGATTCACTGCTTTGCCCTTCTGCTGACTCGCTAGGTTCCCAGTTCTGCACGTCATAAGGTCTTCCAGCAGAAGCAACGTTTTAGCAACTTGTCTGTTGGGTCTCTGTGGCTAAGTACAAGCCATGTCTCATCTTTCAAGCATTTTTTTCAGTATTGGTGAAAACAGACATTTTAGTTTTGAATGTTCTAGAGTCTCTCTCATTTTGAAGGTACCTGGGGCCCTGCTGTGTGTGCGTGTGCTCACCACTCAGCTTTGGGAGGGTAGTTATGGCCCGGTTAACAGAATCCTTAGGGGTTGCTATCCTGCTGGCCAAATGAGCTTCTGTGTTTTTACCCTGTAGATTGTGCATGAGCTGACAAAGTGGAGCATACATGCATTTTCAGAAGAGGGGCTCTGGTATCACCTGACTAGTGTGGAAATGGGGTTCACTTACTGGTGACCTGGCCTTTGTCTCTAACTCATGGATTGCCAGGGGGCCTAAGTGCTCACCTTCCATAGGAGGAGCCGCTATGGATTCATATTGTTGTAGACATCTTCAAAAGAATAATAATTTTAGCCTCTGGTGAATAGTGGCACAAGCGGTTTGTCCTCGACTACTAACCTAAAGGTTGGCAGTTCGAACCCACCCAGCAGCTCCATGGAAGGAGGGTCTGGTGATCTGCTCCCATAAAAATTACAGCCAAGAAAACCCTATGGAACAGTTCTACCCTATAACACATGAGGTCACCATGAGTTGGAATCAGCTCCATGGCATCGGGTTTGGTTTTTTGGTTTTGGTGTAGTTTAGGATTGCATTTTTTTGAATGCTGTTATTTTTGCATGTGTGTATATTTCAAATAAGGAGCCCTGTTGGCGCAATGGTTAAGTGCTTGGTTGCTAACTGAAAGGTTGGTGGTTTGAATCCATCCAGAGGCTCTGCAGGAGAAAGACATGGTGATCTGCTCCCATAAAGATAACAGCCTAGAAAACCCTATGAGGCAGTTCTGCTGTTATGCGAGGTCACTGTGAGTCATAATCAACTCAGCACCACCTAACAAGTGCTGTGGTTGCTAAAGAAAAGGTTGGCAGTTCGAATCCACCAGGCGCTCCTTGGAAACTCTATGGGGCAGTTCTGCTCTGTCCTGTAGGGTCGCTACGAGTCAGAATCTACTCGACAGCAATGGGTTTGTTTTTTTTGGGTTTAATATATATACAGGGGTCCCTGGGTGGCACAAATCGGTAAGCCCTAAGGTTGGCAGTTTGAACCCATTCACAGTTACCTTGGAAGACAGGCCTGGCAGTCTGCTTCTGAAAGGTCACAGCTTGAAAACCTTATGGAGGAGTTCTCCTCTGCACACATGTCGCCATGAGTGGGAATTGACTCGATGGCAACAACAAATATATACATACATATATCACTGGCAAATAATGACAGTTTACTTTGTGAATTTCCTCTTAATTGCAACTGGTATTTCTTTTTCTTATCTTACTGAATTGATTAAAACCTCCGGCACAATCTTGAAATGATAGTAATAGTGGCCATGGATATTTTGTTCCTTATTTTAATGAGTATGGCTCTAATATCACGGTTAAGTATGGTATTTGTTCTTGGTTTTGTATAGTTGTTATCAATTTAAAGAAGTTTCCTTATGTTTCCGGCTTCCTAGGAATCTTTTTTTTTGAATCAAAAATAGGCATTTAATTTTATTAAATGTCTTTTTGGCACCATTAAGATGATCATATGGTTCTTCTTTGATATATTATGATAGTGAAGTACATTAGTAAATGTGCTGCTTTCGAACTATTCCTTCATTCCTGGAATGTATCCAATTTGGATTTGATTTACTAATATTTTGTATCTTACATCTGTATTTATAATTCTGACTGAGTCTACTTTTTCTCTTATCCTTATCAGATTTCGGTATTAGGATTATGATAGTCTCGAAGAATGAATTCAGAACATTTCTGTGTTAAATGAATTTAAGTAGCACCAAAAAAAAAAAAAAAACAAAAAACCCAAACCCATTACCATCTAGCTTATTCCAACTTATAGTGACCTTTTAGGACAGAGTAGAACTACCTTACAGCGTTTCCGAGGAGCAGCTGGTGGATTTGAACTGCAGAACTTTAGTTTAGCAGCATAGCTCTTAACCACTGCACCAACAAAAACCAAGCCCATTGCCATTGAATCAATTCCCACTCATAGAGACCCTATAGGACAGAGTAAAACGGCCCCATAGAGTTTCCAAGGAGTGCCTGGTGGACTCAAACTGCTGACCTTTTGGTTAGTAGCTGTAGCTCTTAACCACTATACCACTAAAAGTACAAAAACCCAAACCCACTGTCATCGAGTCAATTCCAACTCTTAGCGGCCCTATAGGACAGAGTAGAACTGCCCCGATAGAGTTTCCAAGGAGCACCTGGTGGATTTGAACCGCCAACCTCTTGCTTAGCAGCTGTAGTACTTAACCACTACGCCACCAGGGTTTCCACTATGTCACCACCCTCTGAATGTCACCACCAGGGCTCCTTAAATAGCACAGTCAATGTCTTTGCCTTAAAAGCCCCGTAAGAGTTTGTAAGACCATTTGGATCTGTTATTTTTCAGAGTGAGTAAGGCTGCAACATATACCTTCTATAAAATTTGAAGTTTCATACTTTATACCTAGGATATTGTTGTGCAAATTGTGTACTAGATAGCTAGTGGCCATCTAAGATGCATAAATTGTTCTCAATCTACCTGCAGCAGAGGAGAATGAAGAACACCAAGGACACAAGGTAAATATAAAACCAAGAGACAGAAAGGGTCACATAAACCAGAGACTCCATCAGCCTGAGACCTGAAGAACTAGGTGGTGCCTGGCTACCACTGATCACTGCCCTGACAGGGAACACAACAGAGACTCCCTGATAGAGCAGGAGAATAGTGGGATGCAAATCTTAAATTCTCATAAAAAGACCAGGCTTAATGGTCTGACTGAGACCGGAGGGACCCTGATGGTCATGGTCCCCGGACCCTTAGATAGCCCAAGATTGGAACCAGTCCCGAAACCAACTCTACAGACAGGAATTGGCCTGGACTGTAAGATAGAAAATGATACTGGTGAGAGGAGTGAACTTCGTGGCTCAAGTAGACACATGAGACTATGCCAGTGACCCCTCTCTGGTGGCGAGATGAGAAGGAAGTGGGGGACAGGAGCTGGTTGAATGGACACAGGGAATACAGGGTGGAGAGGAGGAATGTGCCATCTCATTAAGGGGAGAGCAGCTGGGAGTACAGAGCACGATGTGTATGGCTTTTTGTATGAGAGAATGACGTAATCTGTAAACTTTCACCTAAAGCAAAATAAATAAATTAAAAAAAAAGAATTTAACTTTATGCCAGAGCACCCATTTACAGTCAGAATGGGCTGAATTATGCTGTAGTAACAAACAATCCTATAATCTCAATGGCTTAGCAGAACTTGAAACTCATATGGAAACCAGACTTAATTGATACATTGAGTCTGGGGGAAACCCCCCAAACTAATGCTTGGAAGTAATCTTTAAATCATGAACCAAAAGTATCCCAGGAAGCCATTGTTAAATTAAACAACAGGTTAGCCCAATAAATAAAAAATATTTGCCTTGAACATAGTGCTTTTATAAAGAATTATCTATATGAGCTTAATCTGACAACAGTTAAAGTACAGATGAGAGCTTTCAGGGGCAGAGAGCCTAAATTAATGGTGATTAAACAATATGGATAGAGATAGTGAGAATGGTGACACAGTATGGAGTGTGTAACCAATGTTATAGAACTATTCATGTAGAAATCGTGAATGGATGTATGTTTGGTCGTGTATATTACCATTAAAAAAAAAAATCCCAGTGGCCTAGAACAGGGAAGGTTTCTTTCTCACCCATTTTACACATTCATCTCTGGTTACTAGGCAGCTGGCTAGGCCCAGGCCAAGGAAGCCACCTGGTCTGGAACGTTCTGGCTGCTGTGACGGGGAGGGAGCCCAAGGAAATTGTTCACAGTTTCTTAAGTTCTGCCAGAAGGAACAGGTATCTCATCCACTCACATTTCATTGCCCAAGCCCAGAAGTAGATCCAGATTTTGAGGAGCTTGAGGCTCATGTGATTTTGGAGGCCTTTGGAAAAAGTTAAAAAATTCAAAACTAGGTACAATGGTGAACATTTGTCTTAGTCATGTAGTGCTGCTGTAACAGAAATACCACAAGTGGATGGCTTTAACAAAGAGAAGTTTATTTTCTCTAGCCTAGTAGGCCAAACGTCCAAATTCAGGGCGTCAGCTCCAGGGGAAGGTTTTCTCTCTCTGTCAACTCTGGAGGAAGGTCTTTCTTGTCAATCTTCCCCTAGACTAGGGGTTTCTTTGCACAGGAGCCCGGGGTCTAAAGGATGCGCTCTGCTCCTGGTGCTTCTTTCTTGGTGGAATGAAGTCCCCAGGGAAAACTCCCTTTGCTTTGGATCAGGGATGTGACATGGTAAGGGTGTTACAATCCCACCCTAATCCTCTTAACATAAAAATTACAATCACAGAATGGAGGACTACCACAGAACACTGGGAATCGTGGCCTAACCAAGTTGATACACACGTTTTTGGGGGGATATAATTCAATCCATGACAGGATTTATTTAGAATGAGAAGCACAGTAAATTATAAATTTAAAAAGCCTTTTTTTTTTTTTTTTAATTTTCATTTTTTGGCCTTCTTCCCACTGTATTTGAACTTTGATATGCTCACTAATTCTGAAAAAGTCTACACATCTATCTGAAATTTAAATGTGCACAAGAACAGTTCTCTGCATCGTATTGAGCAACATCATTGTAAAATCTACTTTTAAACTACATGTACAGACTTACTGATGAGAAGGTGTAGGAGTTTTGTCACTGGAACACTGGTTTCTTCAGGCTGGTTCACTGTGTCAGAGGCAATTTTGTGTGCCATTGGGATTGTCACACTTTGTTCAAGATTTGTCGGATCTGATCTGATATTGGGATGCATGAAACTCTAACCTCCCATACATACGTACTTGCTGCTTGCAGGTTTATGCCCTACAGACCCTGGAATCCTGACAAATTTTATTTCATGTGATTCTGTCAAAAAGGGAGAAAATGTATGGTGCGTTTATAATGACATATGCAGCGTTGTTGACTATATTCCTGATGGGACACACCTTCCATTAAAACACTGTTGAGAACAGGATCGTTCACTTACAGTTTTATGCATTTGATGATTAAAGGATTTTCCACAGACTAGCTTCTGGCTCCATGTATTTCTAACCCCATTTCTCCTCCACTACCCACACGTTTTTAGTTCAACAGGGTTGTTGTGTGCAGTTGAGTTGACTCCAACTCATACAGTTCTACTCTGTCCTATAGGGTCGCTATGAGTCAGAATCAACTCAAAGACAGTGTTTTTTTTTTTTTTTTTTTAGTGTCTTTACAGGAGCAGATCACCAGATCTTTACTCTCACAGAGTTGCTGGTGTGTTCCAGCTGCCAGCCTTTTGGCTAGCAGCCGAATGTTTAACCATTGCGCTGCCAGGGCTCCTTTTGTGGGACACATTTATATCGTGAATTTGTGGACCTGTTCCTTCATGTCATGATGTCAGGTCCATGCAGTGGATGGCAGGAGTATATCCGGAAGCCACCCGTATACAGCAGTTTAACCATACATGGAAGTGACGGCTAAATGCAAACTTAATGTGTCCCTTACTCAGCTTCCAATGGCCTGAATCCAAAAAATGCCCGTCACCACCTAAACAAGTGTGGTGGAGACGAAGTTGGCATGGAAAGAGATAGTGGTCTTAATGAATTAGAGTTAAGATAGTTACTTTTGTAGATGTTACAGAAACATGACCATGTGAACACACTGCTAGGGTCTCTTCCAGGGTCTTGCAAGCAGTCCATGCAAGCGAGGGCCTCTGGAACATAAGCTTCATCATCTGAGACTAAATCCTAGGGCCACGCCCATCTTTAACCCCACACTGCCTGGAAAGAGGACAGCTGGATGTGTTGGTGAATGGTATTTTGATTACCACAACCCTCCAGAAAGATCTTAACAGTGTATACACCCATCCTAAGTAACATGGGCTTTATGAAAATTGAAGAAATATTACAGTAACTTTATTCACCAGCCCTGCCTTCCTCCCTCCCTCCCTGCTTTCTTCCCGTACAGTGCTTTCTATTGCCAATCATAATTAGTAACAGTGGTGGAAATCTGACACTCTTTTAATATCAGTTAACTTATCAACTGTGAAAATATTTACTCTGTGTCACTTGGTAGGTCCTACAGTGGAAAGGGTTCTCTCCAAGGACACCCATGGTCTACCGATTAGCAAATACAACAACTTTTCCTTATTTACATCTTCACCAACGTCTTTGTCCGGTTTTACCTGGGGCATTTATCTGCTGCAAAGCTGTTAGATGTTGAATTACTTTTGACTCTGGATGCCTTGAAGTTGCTGGCTTCCAGTAGAACTTTATCAGAGTCTTTTTTTCCTTCTTGTTGGTCAATAGGTAGGTTTTACCTCAGCAGCTGTTGTTAGATTGTAGCGTGCTGGAGAAGATTTGACATTTTGCTGTGCCAAAAGGCAGGCAAAAAAATGCATTGCTTCTAATAGCAGGGTGTTAATAACTCACCAGGAAGGCATTAATTCAGTTATGGTACATGTATAGATGTGTGTGGGTGTATTTATGTATCTCTCTTTTCTGTATGTATATATATGTGTGTTTTTGTGTGTATAAGCATATAATTAAAAGCATATATATTTATATTTATGTGGAAATACCTGTGGTTATACTGTTTAGCAAAAAAAGGCTAAAAAAACGATGTATAACATATTCTATAGTTAAAAAACTGTGCACATAGATTATAACATGTTTCTTATTTCCTCATTTTGTATACAGTGCTTTATCATTTGTGGAGCCCCATTACATATATTTTCATTTGATTTTTTAAAAAATTGTGCTTTAAGTGAAAGCTTACAGTTCAAGTTAGTTTCTCATACAAAAATTTATACATACATTGTTATGTGACCCTAGTTGCTCTCCCTGTAATGTGACAGCACACTCCTCCCTTCCGCCCCAGATTTCGCATGCCCATTCAACCAGCTCCTGCCCCTTTCTGCCTTCATCTCGTCTCTGGACAGGAGCTGCCCACATAGTCTCCTGTGTCTACTTGACCAAAGAAGCACTCTCTTCACGAGCGTTATTTTATGTCTTATAGTCCAGTTTATTCGTTGTCTGAAGAGTTGGCTTCGGGAATGGTTTTAGTTTTGGGCTAACAGAGAGTCTGGGGGCCATGTCAGTCAGACCATTAAGTTTGGTCTTTTTACGAGAATTTGAGTTCTGCACCCCACTTTTCTCCTGATCTGTCAGGAACTCTCTGTTGTGTTCCTTGTCAGGGTGGTCATTGGTGGTAGCTGGGCACCATCTAGTTCTTCTGGTCTCAGGCTTATTTATGTGGTTTATGTGGCCCTTTTTGTCTCTTGGGCTAACATTTTCCTTTTGTCCTTGGTGTTCTTCATTCTCCTTTGCGCCAGGTGGGTTGGGACCAATTGATGCGTCTTAGATGGCCACTTGCTATCTTTTAAGACCCTAGATGCCACTCACCAAAGTGGGATGCAGAACATTTTCTTAATAAACTCTGTTATGCCAGCTGACCTAGATGTCCCCTGAAACCATGGTCCCCAGACCCTTACCCCTGCTACTCTGTCTCTCAAAGCGTTTGGTTTTATTCAGGAAACTTCTTAGCTTTTGG
Organism: Elephas maximus indicus; assembly: GCF_024166365.1. Classification (NCBI taxonomy): domain Eukaryota; kingdom Metazoa; phylum Chordata; class Mammalia; order Proboscidea; family Elephantidae; genus Elephas; species Elephas maximus. Next base: position 33,130,623 of record NC_064839.1, on the reverse strand, counting down.
TTTCGTCCAGTTGTGCTGACTTCCCCTGTGTTGTGTGTTGTCCCTCCCTTTACCTAAAATAATTCTTGTCTACTATCTAGTTAGTAAATACCCCTCCCTCTCTCTGCCTCCCTCCCTCCCCACCCTGGTAACCATCAAAGAATGTTTTCTTCTGTGCTTAAACCTTTTCTTGAGTTCTTTTAATAGTGGTCTCATACAATATTTGTCCTTTTGCCATTGGCTAATTTCACTCAGCATAATGCCTTCCAGATTCCTCCATGTTATGAGGTGTTTCATGGATTCATCATTGTTCTTTATCATTGCATAGTATTCCATTATGTAAATGTACCACAATTTATCCATTCATCCGTTGATGGGCAGCTAGGTTGTTTCCATCTTTTTGCTATTGTGAACAGTGCTGCAGTGAACATGGGTGTGCATGTATCTATTCATGTGGTGGCTCTTATTTCTCTAGGATATATTCCAAGGAGTGGGATTGCTGGATCGTATGGTAGTTCTATTTCTAGCTTTTTAAGGAAGTACCAAATTGATTTCCAAAGTGGTTGTACCATCTTACATTGCCACCAGCAGTGTACAAGTGTGCCAGTCTCTCCACAACCTTATTTTGTGTTTTTTTGATTAATGCTAGCTTTGTTGGAGTGAGATGGTATCTCATTGTACTTTTGATTTGCATTTTTCTAATGGGTAATGATCATGAGCATTTCCTCATGTTATCTGCTAGCAGCCTGAATGTCTTCTTTGGTGAAGTGCCTGTTCATATCCTTTGCCCATTTTTTAATTGGATTATTTTTCTTTTTGTTATTGAGGTTTTGCAGCATCTTGTAGGTTTTAGACATTAGACGCTGATCAGATTTGTCACAGCCAAAAATTTTTTCCCAGTCTGTAGGTTGTCTTTTTTACCCTTTTGGTGAAGCCTTTTGATGAGCATAAGTGTTTGATTTTTAGAAGCTCCCGGCTATCTAGTTTCTCTTCTGGTGTTTGTGCATTGCTGGTAATGTTTTGTGTTCTGTTTATGCTATGTATTAGGGCTCCTAGCATTGTCCCTATATTTTCTTCCATGATCTTTATTGTTTTACATTTTATATTTAGGTCTTTGCCCATTTCGAGTTAGTTTTGTGCCTGGTTTGAGGTATGGGTCTCCTTTCATTTTTTGCAGATGAATATCCAGTTATGCAAGCACTATTTGTTAAAGACACTGTCTTTTCCCTAGTTAATGGACTTTGGGCCTTTGTCAAACATCAGCTGCTCATAGGTAGATGAATTTACGTCTGGATTCTCAATTCTGTTCCATTGGTCTGTGTATCCGTTGTACCAGTCCCAGGCTGTTTTGACTACCGGGGAGGTATAATAGGTTCTAAAATCAGGTAGTTTGAGGCCTCCCACTTTGTTCTTCTTCTTCAGTAATGCTACTTATCCGGGACCTCTTCCCCTTCCACATGAAGTTGGTGATTTGTTTTTCCATCTCCTTAAAAAATATTGAAATTTAGATCAGGATTGCATTGTATCTGTAGATAGCTTTGGGTAGAACAGATGTTTTCACAATGTTGAGCCTTCCTATCCATGAGCAAGGTATTTTTTTCCATTTACATAGGTCTCTTTTGGTTTCTTGCAGTAGTGTCTTGTAGTTTTCTTTGTATAGGTCTTTTACATCTCTGATTAGATTTATTCCTAAGGATTTTATCTTCTTGGGGGCTATTGTAAATGGTATTGATTTGGTGATTTCTTCTTTGATGTTCTTTGTTGATATAGAGGAATCCAAGTGATTTTTGTATGTTTATCTTGTATCCTGATACTTGGCTGAACTGTTCTATTGATCCAGCAGTTTTCTTGTGGTTTCTTTGGGATTTTTGTGTATAAGATCATATCATCTGCAGATAGAAATACTTTTACTTATTCCTTACCAATTTGTATGCCTTTTATTTATTTTTCTAGCCTAATTGTTCTGGCTAGGACCTCCAGCACAATGTTGAATAAGAGTGGTGATAAAGGGCATCCTTGTCTGGTTTCCATTCTCAGGGGAATGCTTTCAGACTCTCTCCATTTAGGATGTTAGCTGTTGACTTTGTATAAATGCCCTTTATTATGTTGAGGAATTTTCCTCCTATGACTATTTTGTTGAGAGTTTTTATCATGAATGGGTGTTGGACTTTGTCACATGCCTTTTGTGCATCAATTGATAAGATCATATGATTCTTGTCTTTTGTTTTATTTATGTGATTACATTGATTGTTTTTCTAATGTTGAACCATCCCTGCATACCAGGTATGAATCCTACTTGGTCATGCTGAATCATTTTTTTGATATGTTGTTGAACTCTCTTGGCTAGAATTTTGTTGAGAATTTTTGCTTCTATGTTCACAAGGATATTGGTGTGTAATTTTCTTTTTTCTTTTTTTGTGGTTTTGGTTTCAGGGTTATGCTGGCTTCATAGAATGAGTTTGGGAGTATTCTATCCTTTTCTATGCTCTGAAATACCTTTAGTAGTAGTGGTGTTAACTCTTCTCTGAAAGTTTGGTAGAATTCTCCAGTGAAACTGTCAGGGCTGGCACTTTTTTTGTTGTTGTTAGGAGTTTCTTAATTACCTTTTCAATCTCTTCTTTTATAGGTTTACTTAGTTTTACCTCTGTTTGTGTTAGTTTAGGTAGGTAGTGTGTTTCTAGAAATTTGTCCATTTCCTCTAGGTTTTCAAATTTGTTAGAGTATAATTTTTCATAGTATTTTGTTATGATTCTTTTAATTTCAGTTGGGTCTGTTGTGATATCACTTGTCTCATTTCTTATTCAGGTTTATTTGCTTCCTCTGCTGTTTTTGTCAGTTTGGCTAATGGTTTATCAATTTTGTTGATCTTTTCAAAGAATCAGCTTCAGTCTTGTTAATTCTTTCGAATGTTTTTCTGTTCTCTATTTCATTTAATCCTACTCTAATTTTTATGATATGTTTTCTTCTGGTGCCCAAGGGCTTCTTTTTTTGCTCTCTATTTCTTCAAGTTGTAGGGTTAATGTTTTGAATTTGGCCCTTTCTTGTTTTTGGATGTGTGTGTTTATTGCTATAAATTGACCTCTGAGCACTGCTTTTGCTGTTTCCCAGAGGTTCTGGTAGGGTGTGTTTTCATTCTCATTTGAGTCTGAATTTTTTTATTCCGTCTTTAATTTCTTCTTTAACACAGTAGTTTTTGAGCAAGGTATTTGTTCAGTTTCCATGTGTTTGATTTTTTTTCCTTGCTTTTTCTGTTACTGATTTCTATTTTTATGTCTTGACAGTCAGAAAAGATGCTTTGTAATATTTCGATGCTTTGAATTCTGTTAACGCTTGCTTTATGGCCTAATATGTGATCTATTCTGGAGAATGTTACGTGTGTTGGAAAAGAAAGTGTACTTGGCTGCTGTTGGGTAGAGTGTTCTGTATATTTCTATGAAATCAAGTTGGTTGGTTGTGGCATTTAGATCTCTCGCATCTTTACTGAGCTTCTTTCTGGATGTTCCATCCTTCACCGAAAGTGGTGTGTTGAAGTCTCCTACTATTATTGTGGAGCTGTCTTATCTTTTCATTGCTGTTAGAATTTCTTTTATGTATTTCGGAGCCCTGTCATTGGTGCTTAAATATTTATTATGATTATGTCCTCCTGGTGTATTGACCTTTAATCATTATGTAGTTACCTTCCTTATCCTTTGTGTTAGATTTTACTTTAAAGTCTATCATGCGAGAAATTAACATTACCACTCCACGTCTTTTTTTTTTTATTATTAACTTCTATTAAGCTTCAAGTGAACGTTTACAAATCCAATCAGTCTGTCACATATAAGTTTACGTACATCTTACTCTGTACTCCCACTTGCTCTCCCCCTATTGAGTCAGCCCTTTCAGTCTCTCCTTTCGTGACAATTTTGCCAGCTTCCCTCTCTATCCTCCCATCCCCCTTCCAGACAAGAGTTGCCAACACAATCTAAAGTGTCGACCTGATATAATTAGCTCACTCTTCATCAGCATCTCTCTCCCACCCGCTGACCAGTCCCTTTCATGTCTGATGAGTTGTCTTCGGGGATGGTTCCTGTCCTGTGCCGACAGAGGGTCTGGGGAGCATGGCCGCCGTGATTCCTCTAGTCTCAGTCAGACCATTAAGTATGGTCTTTTTATGAGAATTTGGGGTCTGCATCCCACTGATCTCCTGTTCCCTCAGGAGTTCTCTGTTGTGCTCCCTGTCGGGGCAGTCATCAGTTGTGGCCGGGCACCAACTAGTTCTTCTGGTCTCAGGATGATGTAGGTCTCTGGTTCATGTGGCCCTTTCTGTCTCTTGGGCTCTTAGTTGTCGTGTGACCTTGGTGTTCTTTATTTTCCTTTGCTCCAGGTGGCTTGAGACCAATTGATGCATCTTAGATGGCCGCTTGTTAGCCTTTAAGACCCCAGATGCCACATTTCAAAGTGGGATGCAGAATGTTTTCATAATAGAATTATTTTGCCAATTGACTTAGAAGTCCCCTCAAACCATTTTCCCCAGACCCCCGCCCTTGCTCCGCTGACCTTTGAAGCAATCATTTTATCCCGGAAACTTCTCTGCTTTTGGTCCAGTCCAATTGAGCTGACCTTCCATGTATTGAGTGTTGTCTTTCCCTTCACCCAAAGCAGTTCTTACCTACTGATTAATCAATAAAAAACCCTCTTCCTCCCTCCCTCCCTCCCCCCTTCGTAACCACAAAAGTATGTGTTCTTCTCAGTTTATACTATTTCTCAAGATCTTATAATAGTGGTCTTATACAATATTTGTCCTTTTGCCTCTGACTAATTTCGCTCAGCATAATGCCTTCCAGGTTCCTCCATGTTATGAAATGTTTCACAGATTCCTCACTGTTATTTATCGATGCGTAGTATTCCATTGTGTGAATATACCACAATTTATTTACCCGTTCATCCGTTGATGGACACCTTGGTTGCTTCCAGCTTTTTGCTATTGTAAACAGAGCTGTAATAAACATGGGTGTGCATATATCTGTTTGTGTGAAGGCTCTTGTATCTCTAGGGTATATTCCGAGGAGTGGGATTTCTAGGTTGTATGGTAGTTCTATTTCTAACTGTTTCAGATAACACCAGATAGATTTCCAAAGTGGTTGTACCATTTTACATTCCCACCAGCAGTGTATAAGAGTTCCAATCTCTCCGCAACCTCTCCAACATTTATTATTTTGTGTTTTTTGGATTAATGCCAGCCTTGTTGGTGTGAGATGGAATCTCATCGTAGTTTTAATTTGCATTTCTCTAATGGCTAATGATCGAGAGCATTTTCTCATGTATCTGTTGGCTGCCTGAATATCTTCTTTAGTGAAATGTGTGTTCATATCCTTTGCCCACTTCTTGATTGGGTTGTTTGTCTTTTTGTGATTGAGTTTTGACAGAATCATGTAGATTTTAGAAATCAGGCGCTGGTCTGAGATGTCATAGCTGAAAATTCTTTCCCAGTCTGTAGGTGGTCTTTTTACTCTTTTGGTGAAGTCTTTAGATGAGCATAGGTGTTTGATTTTTAGGAGCTCCCAGTTATCGGGTTTCTCTTCATCATTTTTGGTAATGTTTTGTATTCTGTTTATGCCTTGTATTAGGGTTCCTAGGGTTGTCCCTATTTTTTCTTCCATGATCTTTATCGTTTTAGTCTTTATGTTTAGGTCTTTGATCCACTTGGAGTTAGTTTTTGTGCATGGTGTGAGGTATGGGTCCTGTTTCATTCTTTTGCAAATGGATATCCAGTTATGCCAGCACCATTTGTTAAAAAGACTATCTTTTCCCCAATTTACTGACACTGGTCCTTTGTCAAATATCAGCTGCTCATACGTGGATGGATTTATATCTGTGTTCTCAATTCTGTTCCACTGGTCTATGTGCCTGTTGTTGTACCAGTACCAGGCTGTTTTGACTACTGTGGCTGTATAATAGGTTCTGAAATCAGGTAGAGTGAGGCCTCGCACTTTCTTCTTCTTTTTCAGTAATGCTTTGCTTATCCGGGGCTTCTTTCCCTTCCATATGAAATTGGTGATTTGTTTCTCTATCCCCTTAAAATATGACATTGGAATTTGGATCGGAAGTGCGTTATATGTATAGATGGTTTTTGGTAGAATAGACATTTTTACTATGTTAAGTCTTCCTGTCCATGAGCAAGGTATGTTTTTCCACTTAAGTATGTCCTTTTGAATTTCTTGGAGTAGAGCTTTGTAGTTTTCTTTGTATAGGTCTTTTACATCCTTGGTAAGATTTATTCCTAAGTATTTTATCTTCTTGGGGGCTACTGTGAATGGTATTGATTTGGTTATTTCCTCTTCGGTGTTCTTTTTGTTGATGTAGAGGAATCCAAGTGATTTTTGTATGTTTATTTTATAACCTGAGACTCTGCCAAACTCTTCTATTAGTTTCAGTAGTTTTCTGGAGGATTCCTTAGGGTTTTCTGTGTGTATAATCATGTCATCTGCAAATAGTGATAACTTTACTTCTTCCTTGCCAATCCGGATACTTTTTATTTCTTTGTCTAGCCTAATTGCCCTGGCTAGGACTTCAAGTACGATGTTGAATAAGAGCGGTGATAAAGGGCATCCTTGTCTGGTTCCCGTTCTCAAGGGAAATGCTTTCAGGTTCTCTCCATTTAGAGTGATATTGGCTGTTGGCTTTGCATAGATGCCCTTTATTATGTTGAGGAATTTTCCTTCAATTCCTATTTTGGTAAGAGTTTTTATCATAAATGGGTGTTGGACTTTGTCAAATGCCTTTTCTGCATCAATTGATAAGATCATGTGGTTTTTGTCTTTTGTTTTATTTATGTGATGGATTACATTAATGGTTTTTCTGATATTAAACCAGCCTTGCATACCTGGTATAAATCCCACTTGATCATGGTGAATTATTTTTTTGATGTGTTGTTGGATTCTATTGGCTAGAATTTTGTTGAGGATTTTTGCATCTATGTTCATGAGGGATATAGGTCTATACTTTTCTTTTTTTGTAATGTCTTTACCTGGTTTTGGTATCAGGGAGATGGTGGCTTCATAGAATGAGTGGGGTAGTATTCCGTCCTTTTCTATGCTTTGAAATACCTTCAGTAGTAGTGGTGTTAACTCTTCTCTGAAAGTTTGGTAGAACTCTGCAGTGAAGCCATCCGGGCCAGGGCTTTTTTTTGTTGAAAGTTTTTTGATTACCGTTTCAATCTCTTTTTTTGTTATGGGTCTATTTAGTTGTTCTACTTCTGATTGTGTTAGTTTAGGTAGGTAGTGTTTTTCCAAGAATTCATCCATTTCTTCTAGGTTTTCAAATTTGTTAGAGTACAATTTTTCGTAGTAATCTGAAATGATTCTTTTAATTTCATTTGGTTCTGTTGTGATGTGGTCCTTCTCATTTCTTATTCGGGTTATTTGTTTCCTTTCCTGTATTTCTTTAGTCAGTCTAGCCCATGGTGTATCAACTTTGTTAATTTTTTCAAAGAACCAGCTTTTGGCTTTGTTAATTCTTTCAATTGTTTTTCTGTTCTCTAATTCATTTAGTTCAGCTCTAATTTTTATTATTTGTTTTCTTCTGGTGCCTGATGGGTTCCTTCGTTGCTCACTTTCTATTTGTTCAAGTTGTAGGGACAGTTCTCTGCTTTTGGCTCTTTCTTCTTTTTGTATGTGTGCATTTATCGATGTAAATTGGCCTCTGAGCACTGCTTTTGCTGTGTCCCAGAGGTTTTGATAGGAAGTATTTTCATTCTTGTTGCATTCTATGAATTTCCTTATTTCCTCCTTGATGTCTTCTATAACCCAGTCTTTTTTCAGGAGGGTATTGTTCATTTTCCAAGTATTTGATTTCTTTTCCCTAGTTTTTCTGTTATTGATTCCTTTTTTTTTAGTTTCATTGCCTTGTGGTCTGAGAAGAAGCTTTGTAATACTTCGATGTTTTGGACACTGCAAAGGTTTGTTTTATGACCCAATATGTGGTCTATTCTAGAGAATGTTCCATGTGCGCTAGAAAAAAAAGTATACTTTGCAGCAGTTGGGTGGAGAGTTCTGTATAAGTCAGTGAGGTCAAGTTGGTTGATTGTTGTAAGTAGGTCTTCCGTGTCTCTATTGAGCTTCTTACTGGATGTCCTGTCCTTCTCCGAAAGTGGTGTGTTCAAGTCTCCTACTATAATTGTGGAGGTGTCTATCTCACTTTTCAATTCTGTTAAAATTTGATTTATGTATCTTGCAGCCCTGTCATTGGGTGTATAAACATTTAATATGGTTATGTCTTCCTGATCAATTGTCCCTTTTATCATTATATAGTGTCCTTCTTTATCCTTTGTGGTGGATTTAAGTCTAAAGTCTATTTTGTCAGAAATTAATATTGCTACTCCTCTTCTTTTTTGCTTATTGTTTGCTTGATATATTTTTTTCCATCCTTTGAGTTTTAGTTTGTTTGTGTCTCTAAGTCTAAGGTGTGTCTTGTAGGCAGCATATAGATGGATCGTGTTTCTTTATCCAGTCCGTGACTCTCTGTCTCTTTATTGGTGCATTTAGTCCATTTACATTCAGCGTAATTATAGATAAATAAGTTTTTAGTGCTGTCATTTTGATGCCTTTTCATGTGTGTTGTTGGCCATTTCATTTTTGCACATACTTTTTTGTGCTGAGACGTTTTTCTTAGTAAATTGTGAGATCCTCATTTTCATAGTGTTTGACTTTATGTTAGTTGAGTCGTTACATTTTTCTTGGCTTTTATCTTGAGTTATGGAGTTGTTATACCTTTTTGTGGTTACCTTATTATTTACCCCTATTTTTCTAAGTAAAAACCTAACTTGTATCGTTCTATATCGCCTTGTATCACTCTCCATATGGGAGTTCAATGCCTCCTGTATTTAGTCCCTCTTTTTGATTATTGTGATCTTTTACCTATTGACTTCCATGATTCCCTGTTATGTGTTTTTTTTTTTTTTAATTAATCTTAATTTGTTTGTTTTTGTGATTTCCCTATTTGAGTTGATATCAGGACGTTCTGTTTTGTGACCTTGTGTTGTGCTGGTATCTGATATTATTGGTTTTCTGACCAAACAATATCCTTTAGTATTTCTTGTAGCTTTGGTTTGGTTTTTGCAAATTCTCTAAACTTATGTTTATCTGTAAATATCTTAATTTCGCCTTCATATTTCAGAGAGAGTTTTGCTGGATATATGATCCTTGGCTGGCAGTTTTTCTCCTTCAGTGCTCTGTATATGTTGTCCCATTGCCTTCTTGCCTGCATGGTTTCTGCTGAGTAGTCTGAACTTATTCTTATTGATTCTCCCTTGAAGGAAACGTTTCTTTTCTCCCTGGCTGCTTTTAAAATTTTCTGTTTATCTTTGGTTTTAGCGAGTTTGATGATAATATGTCTTGGTGTTTTTCTTTTTGGATCAATCTTAAATGGGGTTCGATGAGCATCTTGGATAGATATCCTTTCGTCTTTCATGATGTCAGGGAAGTTTTGTGTCAGGAGTTCTTCAACTATTTTCTCTGTGTTTTCTGTCCCCCCTCCCTGTTCTGGAACTCCAATCACCCGCAGGTTATCCTTCTTGATAGAGTCCGACATGGTTCTTAGGGTTTCTTCATTTTTTTAAATTCTTTTATCTGATATTTTTTTAACTATGTTGGTGTTGATTCCCTGGTCCTCCAGATGTCCCAGTCTGCATTCTAATTGCTCGAGTCTGCTCCTCTGACTTCCTATTGCGTTGTCTAATTCTGTAATTTTATTGTTAATCTTTTGGATTTCTACATGCTGTCTCTCTATGGATTCTTGCAGCTTATTGATTTTTCCACTATGTTCTTGAATAATCTTTTTGAGTTCTTCAACAGTTTTATCGGTGTGTTCCTTGGCTTTTTCTGCAGTTTGCCTTATTTCGTTTGTGATGTCTTGAAGCATTCTGTAAATTAGTTTTTTATATTCTGTATCTGATAATTCCAGGATTGTATCTTCATTTGGGAAAGATTTTGATTCTTTTGTTTGGGGGGTTGGAGAAGCTGTCATGGTCTGCTTCTTTATGTGGTTTGATATGGACTGCTGTCTCCGAGCCATCACTGGGAAACTAGTTTTTCCAGAAAATCCGCTGACTGGTACGCTGGCTCCTGGCTCTGAAAACAATTGCTGCTTCCCCGTATTAGTTCGTTCTCCGTCTCTAAGTCTGTGTTTGTTGTTCAGGGTTCGTAGATTGTTATGTATGTGATCGATTCACTTGTTTTTCCGAGTCTTTGTTGCAAGAGGGATCCGAGGTAGCGTCTACCTAGTCCGCCATCTTGGCCCCGCCTGGCTCCAGGTCTTTTTTTGATTGTTGTTTGCTTGGTAATTTTTTTTTTTCCATCCTTTGCATTTTAGTTTGTTCATGTCTTTGAGTCTAACTAAGGTGTGTCCCTTGTAGGCAGCATATAGATGGATCGTGTTTTTTTTTTTTTTTTAATCCATTCTGCCACTCTTTCTCTTTATTGGTGCGTTTAGTCCATTTATATTCAGCATAATTAATGATAAGTATGAGTTTAGTGCTGTTATTTTGATGTCCTTTTTTGTGTGTGTGCTGTTGACAGTTTCTTTGCTCCACTTAATTTTCTGTGCTGAGTTGTTTTTCTTTACGTATTTTCTTTTCATCTTTTTCATTGTTGTTGATTTTGTATTTGCCGAGTCTTTATGTTTTTCTTGTTTTTTATTTTGATGTGTAGGATTGTTAGTTTCCTTTGTTGTTACCTTAATATTTACCCCTATTTTTGTAAGTTTAAACCAATCTTTTATTTCTTTGTATCTCCTTGACTTCCTCTCCATATGAAAGATTTATGACTGTATTTTTTAGTGCCTCTTTTCTGTTTTAATGTAGTCATCTTTACATATTGTCATCTTTGCTTCCCTATTTTCAGTGTTTTAGCTTTGATTTATTTTTGTGACCTACCCATCTAGGTTGATATCTGGTTGCTCTGTCCTGTATTCTAGTCTGGGGTTGTTATCTGATGTTATTGATTTTCTAACTGGAGGACTCCCTTTGGTATTTCTTGTAATTTTTGTTTTGTTTTTGCAGATTCTCTAAACTTCTGTCTATCTGGAAATGCTCTGATTTCTCCATCATATCTGAGACACAGTTTTGCTGGATATGTAATTCGTGGCTGGCAGTTTTTTTTCCTTCAATGCTTTATATGTGTCATTCCATTCCTTCTTGTCTGCATGGTTTTTGCTGAGTAGTCTGAGTTTAGTCTTACTGACTCTTCTTCTTTGTAGATCACTTTTTGTTTATCCCTAGCTGCTCTTAAAATTCTCTCTTTATCTTTGGTTTTGGCAAGTTTGATTATAATATGTCTTGGTGACTTTCTTTTGGCATCTACCTTGTGTCAGGTTCAGTGAGCATCTTGGATAGATACCTTCTTATCTTTCACGGTATCAGGGAAGTTTTCTGCCAGCAGATCTTCAGCAATGCTCTCTGTAGCTTCTGTTATCCCCTCCTGTTCTGGTACTCTAGTCACTCGTAGATTATTCCTCTTGGTAGAGTCCCACATAATTTTTAGGATTTCTTCATTTTTTAAATTCTTTTACCTGATTTTTCCTCAGATAAGTTGGCATCAAGTGCTTTATCTTCAGTCTCACTCATTCTGACTTCCATTGCCTAAATTCTGCTCCTATGACTTTCTATTGAGTTGTATAATTCTGAGATTTTATTGTTAATCATGTGGATTTGTTTGCTGTTTCTCTATGGATTCTTCCGTCCTGTTAAATTTGTCATTATGCTTTTCTATATTCTTCTTAAGTTCCTTTCTTGCTTTGTCTGTGTATTCCTTGGCTTGTTCTGGATTTTGCCTGATCTCGAAGAGTTCTGCACATTAGTCTTTTGTATTCTACCTCTAGTAATCACAGGAAGATCTCTTCCTCCAGAAGATTTCTTGATTTGTTGTTTTGGGAGCTTGCTAAAGCCATCATGGTCTGCCTCTGTATGTGATTTGATATTGACTGTTGCCTCTGAGCCATCAATAAGTTATTATATTATTTATTTATTTTACGTTTGCTTACTCTGTCCTAGCTTCTTGTTTTGTTTCGATATGCCCAAATAGGTTGCTCGTGTGAGGCAGTTTGATTATTGGTGCCTTTGAAGCTCTAACGTCCTGTCATCAGGTGGTTAGATCTGTTACTAGAGATGTGAGTTCAGGAGTCTGTTTACTTTTCTTGTATGGATTCAGCTCAGGTGTCCAGCTAGTTGGTCACCAAGTGTGTGGTGCAGGTTCTCACCTACAGTCCTAGATGGGCAGGGGTGATTGGTGTAGGCACAGGTATCTGGCTGTAGTAGGGGTCACGAGCTGAGCAAGGCAGGAGGCTGACAGCTGCCCCTGAGTGTCTGGGGGGAAGGTGTGTCCCTGTTCCCTAGAGTGCCTAGGTGGGTGGGTTTTGCAGCTGGATTCTGGGTAACCAATGCTGTTGGCTGTAAGGACTGGGAGGCACCACTTATTCTTGGACCCCTGTTTCCGGTAGCTAGGTGGCATGGGTGGAACCACCAATCCTCAGGCCCCTGATATGGGTAGGTAAGGACCCTGCTTAATAGGCAGAGAGGACCTGTCACTCCACCAGATAGCTGATACAATTGAAGTTAGGCTTCAGGTATATTCCCTGTTGTACTGCACTAATAAGGGCCTATGCTGTTGAAATAGGCTCATACAGCCTATGCAGGGGTGAAAGGCATTCAAAGACCATGGACCCCTTATGCCTGTGCCTAAGCAAAGGAGCTGTGCCTGCCCTGAATTCCCAGTTTAGGGAAGCTGGCAGATTATTTTTTCCTGTTTGTTAATTTGTTCCCTCTCCAAGGCCAGGAGAATGGCTTAGGGCACATGACGGGTCTTACTTCCTGCCCAGGGGATGCAGCAATCTCTGAAGCTGGCCTGGGCCCCGCCCCGGTGCAGAGGGGGGAGGGGGCAGGTAAATGAGAGAGAGGTTTTTCCTGTAGTGGTGTTTTTTGATCTATGAGGTAGGTTAGACGCAAGTACTTATCTTTTGCTGATTGAGTGCTGCTTTTCACTGGTTCTGGAGGCCTGAGTAAACTCTCTGCCGCTCGGTCTCTCCCACGTGGAAAACGCATCCCAAGCATTACTGCTTGCCTTACCGTGCACACCAGGCGATCTGGCCTGCAGGCTGTTGGTTCCCGACAGGTCAGGTCTGGCAACTCTTTCACCCCTCTGGAGTAGTTCATTTCAAACCTAGAGGGATGGCAAAACTGAGCAGTCCCTTTGGTGGGCCACAATTAACCTATCACACAGTCCTACCCATTCACCTGGGTGGGAGTTACAAGGCCATGGCCAGAAGGGCTGTATTAAGTAATTCATTACACCGCACTCCCACACCCAGTTAGCAACTGGCAAACTGAAACTTAAATCCAGGTTATTCTTGTTGGGTGCTGTTTGAGTTGATTCCGACTCAGAGCAACCCCATGAGACAGAATAGAACTATCCTGTAGGGTTTTCTGCATGTAATTTTTACGGAAGTGGATCACCAGGTCTTTCTCCCGCAGAGCCGCTGAGTGGATTTGAACCGCCAACCTTACCTTTAGCAGCTGAGCGCTTAATCATTGTGCCACCAGACCCTAGCTCTTTAAATATATCACCTTGACATGTTGGTGTGCCTCAGGCTCAGCCCCTAGTCCTCTTTTCTGTTTATACTCACACCCTAAGCCGTCACCTCATCCAGTGTGATGACTTCATCATAGACCTCAACACCCATAAATCCAACAAACGACTTGAAGCTAATAGGCACTTCAAACTTAGATTGTCCAAAACTGAGGTCCTGACACCCACTCCCAAACCTGCTCTTCCTCCTGGCTTTCTTGTCTTTGTTATTAGCAATGTCATTCTGCCAGATACTCAGGCTAAAAACCTTGGGTTGACTCCCTGCTCTAGTACCTAGTATCCAGTCGTCTGTCACCAAATCCTGTTGGGTCTACCTTCAAAGGAGCGACGACGGCACTGGGGCTTTCTACCTTCGAAATACCTCCATAATTCAACACTTCTCACCATCTGGGCTACCATCATCCTGATCCATGCCACCATGATCTTGCTCTTGCCTACCTTATTGCAAAGGTCTCATCTCTGTTCTCAGAGCTTCTGCCCTTGTCTGCGCTGAAGTCTATTCTCAACATAAGATCTGAGTGGCTTTTTAAAAATCTGAATTAGATTGTGCCTCTCAGTGTTTCCATTGTACCCAGAGTCAAAACCACAGCCCTCACTATACCTCCAGGCCATTTGGCCCCCTGTAATGCTGACCTCGTCTCCTAGGACTGTCTCCCCAGTGCTCACCCTGCCCCAGCCGTGGGGCCTCTGCTGTTCCTTGGACTAAGCTCCTCCTTCAGCCTAGAATGCTCTTCCAGGTAGCTGTTCCCCTACTCCCTTTAGCTCTTTCTCTAGTTGCTCCTTCTCCGTATGGCCTTCCATGACTACTCTGCCTAAAATGTCAAACACCCCCCAGCCCAGTTGCATTTCATTCTCCTGCTCTGCTTTAATTTTTCTCCTTTGTAGTTGTCACTGTCTAGCATGCTATATTTTTTTTAATTTAATTTTTAAAAATGTCTCTTTCATTAGGGCATGAGCTGGTGAGGAGGGCTTTTTGTCTGTTTTATCCACTGCTGTATTGAATGGCGTATTAGATTTATGTATTCTTGAAACCATTTTTAATCTTTAAGAATGTAGGTGTTGTCTTCCCATGCAAATATGGTTGAAGTTAGCATACCAGAAACATTTGTAAGTCATCAGTACAGTGTGTTATTTCTTGCCCAAGATTACTAGATCTGATTGCAGGGGTGAAAAAAAAAAAAGAAAGTTTAGAAGCTTCCCTTATAGGAAGTATTTCTTCTGTGAATTGATTGCAAGTTAGGCATGTAATTCAGGTGGGGAATTAAGGTCTATGGCTCCGTAGAGAACTGTAAGGAGAGCCATGAGGAGAAGCACAGAGTGTGCACCTAAAGTCCAGTGCCTGTGATAACTTAGAGTAGAAATGTGGAAAGACTGTGGATTACAGGAAAGGTTTCTTGGAGGGTTACTGCACTGAACTATTGACAGTGGAAAAAGCAGAACCACTCATGTGTACTTTCGTGTGCAGACACTGACAAGTACACCAGGAATCGTGTTGTTGTTGGATGCCGTGAGTCGATTCCAACCCATAGTGACCCCACGTGACAGAACAGAACTGCCCTATAGGGTTTTCTTGGCTGTAGTCTTTACGGAAGTGGATCGCCAGGTCTTTCTTCCATGGAGCTGCTGGGTGGGTTTGATCTGCCCACCTTTCTGTTAGCAGCCAAGCACTTACCCGTTGCACCACCAGGGTTTCTTTCAGGAATTGTAGATACGGGATATTTGGTGGTTCAGTGAGCTCTCATTTGCCACAATGTGCTTGGTGCCTTGGGGCAGAGAGAGATGGACTGGCCCCTGCCCTCAAAGGCTTCGGAGGCAGAGAGATGCACGATGGTAAATACAAAAAAAGAGTAGAATTCAATCACAAATTGCATGCCTTCCTGGAAGAGGGTGGTGTAAAGCAACATCTGTCAGGGAGAAACATAGCAGGAACAACATGGGGAGGAGATGGCACTGAGTGGAGCATCGGAAGAGACTGTGGAACTAGTGGGACTTCAGTAGGCAGCGAAGGGCCCGAGGAACAGCCTGCCTGTGCTTTGCAGGCTTCTCACACTTAAATCACTGGGGATCTTGTCAAAAAGATTCTGATTCTGTAAGTCTAGGAGGAGAGTCAGAGAGTCTGTATTCCTAACAAGCTCCCTGGTGATGCTGTTGTTGCTGGCTCTAGAGGACAAGACTGGGACCACAGACGTGCCTGCTGTGCCTCCTGACCTGAAAGGTGGGGCTGGCGTGGAAGTGCTGGCATGGGCTTGACCTCTGCTGAGCTGTGACACATGCCTGGTGAACAGTGCGAAGTGGAGGCCAAGAGCCCAAGACTGATCTGTGTTTAGGTGCTCACAACCACCTGGCCTTTCCTCCAAGCCTCAGCCTTTAGGCCTCCTCCTCCTGAAATCAACCTTAAAAGTAAACTTTTTAATTTCCATTGACATATGTCTGTTTGTTTGACTTTATCATCTCAGATCTTTTGGGACATATTGCAAGAATGTCACTTTGGCCCTCCAGAAAGAAATTGATTCAGTTATGGGTAGATTTTTAAAAATGTTTTTATGAACTGCCAGTCCATCTTCTTATGATCAAGTCCAGTAATTTGTTTTTTTAAAGGATATCCCATGAATTAGGTGGACCTCTTATTTTTAGGGACTTCTAGTGTGTGGCAGGGAGCCCCGATGGTGCAGTGGTTAAATATTTGGCTGCTAACCAAAAGGTCAGCAGCTTGAACCCACCAACCACTCCACAGAAGACGATGTGGCGATCTGGTTCCGTAAAGATTTACAGCCTTGGAAACCCTATGGGGCAGTTCTACTCCTTGCTGCAGGGTCGGAAGCGACTCGATGACAACAGGTTTGGTGTTTGGTTGCTATGGGGGAGACGTGGTTATACCAATCATTCTTTTAAAGCCATGAAGGATCCCAGTTAACCTGAGTGACCTCAGCGTGACCCACTAGCAGAGCTGCAGATGGCATTTTCATTCCTGGGGATAAAATGGCAACAATTAGGATTCTGTCCTCTCAATGTTTGGAATCACTATGGTAGAAACTATAAATTAGAAACATGCGTAGGCAATGTCCGCTTACTGGTGGCAGAGGAAGAACTAAAAACTTTGCAGCAACGTTCCTTTCTACTCCCTCACAAGAGACAGCAGTTTGCCTTCAGTGCCCACATGGTGTTAGATAGATGTTACCGTACTTTGGTGGGGGCTTAGTTGTTTACGTCGGGAATTTGATCTCTTCATCAAGACCCCTACACCTGCTCTTATGTAAGGATTGAGTCAGGCCATATTTCTGACAGTTCCACTCCTGTCCCCAGAAAAGAACTCTGTGGCCGTCCCTTGCCGCTGTCTTTGGGTTTTATTTAGACATGGTAGGCATGCTTGCCCACAGATGTGTACTGAGTATCCACGTACATGTATGTTTCCCGTTTTCTTCCTAGATTTTGGCCTTGATTGCGTTCATCTGCATAGAGACCATCATGGAGTGCGCCCCATGTGAGGGCCTCTACTTTTTTGAGTTCGTGAGCTGTAGCGCATTTGTGGTGACTGGGGTTTTGCTGGTTCTGTTCAGTCTCAACCTACACGTGAGGATCCCCCAGATCAACTGGAACCTGACGGTGAGTACAAGTCACCACTCTCAGACTCTGAAGGACCGGGTGCTACTCGGCTTCAAGGGGGATTTGGGATCTCTCCGTGTCTTGTTTGGTTCCACTTCGTTTTGATACTTCAGTATTCCATCATAACTCAGCTGTGAAAGCTAAATTTCCTTACTGGGGTGAGTAAAACTACAAACCAAATGGAATCTTAACTAATGGTAGAAACGTTCTAACAGAATCCCTTTTTCCCCTTTCAATGTTGTTTCACTTTTGTGATCACCTGAAGACTGGTAGTGTTGATATTTGTAGAATACGGGAAAGAGAAAAAATGGAATTGATACATTTGTACATTTTTCAGACTGGACACAAAAGCCATTTCCAAAAGCATTGCTTCTGGAAGAAATGAACATGTCAATACTTTGCAAAGCCTGCATAGACATTCAGAGCAACCGGGAGGGTGTGGCGGTTTTAATGACAGAGTCTTGAGTGGAAATGTTTCCTCTTCTCTGGTTTGGGTTCTTAGCCTCTTTGACACCCCTGCCCTCTGGCTGGCCTGGGAAGCTGCATTACTTGTCCTTACGGTGATGTATGAGGAAGGAAACTTAATATCACTGGGTGTTCTTCAGATTTCTTTGCAAACAGGCATGTACAAGAGCTCAGCAAATCAGTTAGGGAGACACATGCCACGCAGTCAGCCGTTTCCGTCTCCTGCGGTGCTGGGGGTAGACTCATGCGGGCACTACTGCTGCCGAGAGGGTGAGAGGGCACAGGAGGAGACCGCTGCAGACCACCTACCCTGAACAGGGCTCTTGAGCCACGTGAACAGGTCGTCTTGGCTCTCTCTTTGTCTGGTGCTGGGTGCCTACACGCACCCTGAGAAGGTGTCCCCTCTGCTGCAGGAGCCCTGGGAGGAGCTGGTGCCGGTGCCTGGCCTGGCACGGCCCCTCCCACGGCAATCTTCAGGATCTGGAGAGGGGAAGGTCTTCCTGGCAACACACTTTCTGTGTTGTCCCAGTTGGCCCTAGCTCTTTTTAAGAGGAAAAAAAAAAATGAAAAGAAAGTTGCTGAGCTAGCAAAGTTGATGCCAGTTGAAAACTGTTTTTGTCTCACCTTTGAAAGCTGAGAAAAAAAAAATGTGATGGCATTTTAAATTTAAGCTGTAAGCCTCAAGATACTGGGAGCATTTTGTCCAAGAATTTGTGACAGGTTTTAATGTCTCAGCTATTTTATTTTCTTGAGGGTTTGTTTTTTTTTTTTTTTTGGTTGTTTTTAGCTTTGAGTCTTTTTCTTTTTAATGTTTTCGTTGGGTGCTGTCAAGTCGATTTTCAACCTGTAGTGACCCCATGTGACAGAGTAGAACTGCCCCATAGGGTTTCTTAGGCTGTAATCTTTACAGAAACAAATCGCCAAGTCTTTCTCCCACAGAGCCACTGGGCGGGTTCAAACCACCAACCTTTAGGTTACCGTTTAACTGCTGTGCTACCAGGACTTCTATTAAAAACGTGTTTAATAGACTTTCTGTTTTTAGAGCAATTTCAACTATTTTTAAGGTGAAATAAAGTTTGTCCTACCTCCATGAGAAAATACTTAAAGAATCACAACCTAAATTGATGGTATAGTAAACAGAATTTAAAAGGGATTAATAGTTGGAAACCCTGGTGGGGCAGTGGTTAAGAGCTACAGCTGCTAACCAAATCCACCAGGTACTCCTTGAAAACCCTATGGAGCAGTTCTACTCTGTCCTCTAGGGTCACTATAAGTCAGAATCGACTTGACAGCAGTGTTTTTTTTTTTTTTTAATCAGATCATTTAAGAGAACCTGACAAACCTGTCCCCCCGCCCCCCCAACTAAAGTTCAAGGAGGCAAGGCCATTGGTATCCTTGGCCTCTGGTGTCACTAATAAATACTTGTTGAGGGAGGAGCGTGGCTGAAGGGTGAATGATGGGCATAGGAATGGCTGCTGGAAAAGATAAGAACATGGGCCCTGAGTCAGGCAGGCCTGACTGGGTTCCAATTCCAGGCGGCTCTGGAAGTCTGTATGACCTTGGGCTATATTTTTTCACAGGGTTGTTTTAAGAATAAAAGGAGATAATAAAATGTTATAAGGCATTTGTTTAGTGAGCCGCCCAATAAGTGGTTGTCGCTGCCAGTGTTACAGCATTAATCTAATCTAAGAGGTGGTTTACAGCAGACTGTTGATCACTCCATTCTCCTGTAGGCTTTCACCAGGTTTGATGTTAATTCTGTTTTGTCTACTTATATTGGAGCCCTTTTGGTACAGTGGTTAAGAGTCCGGCTGCTAACCAAAAGGTCAGCAGTTCGAGTACACCAGCCGCTCCTTGGAAACCCTATGGGGCAGTTTTACACTGTTCTCTAGGGTCACTATGAGTCGGAATGGACTTGATGGAAATGGCTTTGTTTTTTTTGTTTTTTTAATAAAAGCCTGAAATCTGTTAAAAGACCGTGCTTCAAATTTCTCAGTAACTGATACTGGCCTTATCCCTAGAAATACCTGTCAGGTGACCTTTCTGAAATTCTGATTTTTCTGTTTTAATAAAAAAAGACTTTTCCATTGGTGTATTTCCATGTTATTTGGTCATACTGAAGTTGCATCTTTTTCTCTGGAACGTTGATATCTGGCATTTTGGGTGGTGGTGTTTGGGGCCCATGGCTGGGCGGTGATGTGATCACTTGGGACCTTTCTGTCCCTTAGGATGCTTTCCAGAATCCCCACCCTTTGGTGTATGCTTACCCAACAAAAGGGTGTGTGTGCCTTTCCCTTCTGCATGGACCTGTGTGGGCCTATTTCGGGAGAATAGGCCCTTGTTGGCAAACTCCAACCATTTTAGCTGTGCGGTGGAGAGGTGGGTGTTTGATGTTTGACATTGCTTTGCCTATGAAACAAGGTCCTCACCTACCCACAACAGGGACCTAAGGACTGGTAGCTTCACTCAGGTCCCCCAGCCACCCGCGACAGGGATCCAAAGATAACTGGTACCTCCCATTCCTTACAACAAAAACTTTGGGTGCCCATGGTCCCTCTGCAAAACCCACCCACCAGCACACTCTAGGGAGCAGAGACACGTTTTCCTCAGAGACACTCGGGGGTCGGTTCTCAGCCCCCTGCCTTGTTCACAGCATGACCGCCTGCTGCAATCAGATATCGGTATATACACCAATCACCCCTGCCCCTCTAAGACTGTAGGACAGAGCCTGTACCACACACTTGATATCAGCTACCTGGAAACCTGAGCTGAATTTATACAAGAAAACTGAATGGACTCCTAGACTGATATACCTGATAACAGCTCTAGCCAGCTGGGGACAGGACACCAGAGCTCCAAAGGTGAAAATAATCAAGCTAGCTCACTCAAGCAACCCAAAGGGGCATACCAAAACAAAACAAAGCAAGCAGCTACAACACAGTAGGCAAGCATAAACTAATACAATAACTTATAGATGGCTCGGAGACAACAGTCAATATCAAGTCACATAAAGAAACAGACCATGATCACCTCAAAAGGCTCTCAAAACAAAGAATCCGGGGATATTTTAGATAAAAGTGCATTCCTGGAATTACCAGATGCAGAATACAAAAGTTTAATATACAGAACCCTTCAAGACATCAGGAAGGAAATGAGACAATATGCAGAACAAGCCAAGGAACACACAGATAAAGCAACTGAAGAAATTAGAAAGACTATTCAGGAACATAATAAAAACTTTAATAAGCTGGAAAAATCCATAGACAGACAGCAATCAGAAATTCAGAAGATTAACAAAATTACAGAAGTAGATAACTCAATAGAAAGTCAGAGGAGCAGAATTGAGCAAGTAGAAGCTAGAATTTCTGAACTCGGAGAGTAATCACTTTGCACTAATATATTTGAAGAAAAATCAGATAAAAGAATTTAAAAAAATGAGGAAAACTTTAGAATCATGTGGGACTCTATCAAGAGAAATAACCTATGAGTGACTGGAGTACCAGAACAGGGAGGGATTACAGAGAAAATTGTTGAGGATTTGTTGGCAGAAAACTTCCCTGATACTGTGAAAGATGAGAAGATATCTATCCAAGATGCTCATCGAACTCCACATAAGGTAGATCTAAAAAGAAAGTCACCAACACATATTATAATCAAGCTTGCCAAAACCAAAGATAAAGACAATTATAAGAGCAGCAAGAGATAAAAGAATAGTCACCTACACAGAAGAGCAAATAAGAATAAGCTTGGACTACTAGGCAGAAACCATGCAGGCAAGAAGGCAATGGGATGACATATTTAAAAAATTGAAGGTAAAAAATTGCCTGCCAAGAATCATATATCCAGCAAAACTGTCTCTTAAATATGAAGGTGAAATTAAGACATTTCCAGATAAACACAAGTTGAGGGAATTCGTAAACACCAAACCAAAACTACAAGAAATACTAAAGGAAGTTCTTTGGTTAGAAAATCAATAATATGAGGTATCAACCCAAGACTAGAACACTGGGCAGAGCAACCAGAAGTCAACCCAGATAGGGAAATCGAAAAAACAAAGCAAGATTAAAAAAAAAAACTCAACACAGGATAACAAACCCAAAACCCAGTGCCAGTGATGTTATTATGTAAAAGAAGACAACATTAAAATAATAAAGAATTACTAAGAAATGTAATCATACACCTTCCATATGGAGAGGAAGATACGGCGATACAAAGAAATAAAAGTTAGTTTTAAATTTAGAAAAATAGGGTAAATAATAAGGTAACCACAAAGGAGACAAACTATCCTACTCATCAAAATAAAATACAAGGGAAAAATACAGACTCAGCAGAAACAAAATCAACAAAAACAAATATGAGGAAAGGACAATATATAAAGAAAACCTACTCAGCACATAAAATCAAGTGGGAAAAAGAAACTGTCAACACACAAAAAAAGACATCAAAATGATAGCACTAAATTCATACCTATCCATAATTACTCCGAATGTAAATGGACTAAATGCACCAATAAAGAGAGAGTGGCAGAATGGATTAAAAAACAAGATCCGTCTATATGCTGCCTACAAGAGACACACCTTAGACTTAGAGACACAAAAACTCAAAGGATGGAAAAAAATATGTCAAGCAAACAACAATCAAAACAGAGCAGGAGTGGCAATATTAATTTCTGACAAAATAGGCTTTAAAGTTAAATCCATCAGAAAGGATAAGGAAGGACACTATATAATGATTAAAGGGACAATACATCGAGAAGACATAACTATATTAAATATTTATGCACCCAATGACAGGGCTGCAAGATACATAAAACAAACTCTGTCAGCATTGAAAAGTGAGATAGACAGCTCCACAATAATAGTAGGAGACTTCAACACACCACTTTCGGTGAAGGACAGGACATCCAGAAAGAAGCTCAATAAAGACATGGAAGATCTAAATGCCACAGTCAACCATCTTGACATCGTAGACATATACAGAACACTCCACCCAACAGCAACCAGCTATACTTTCTTTTCTAGTGCACGTGGAACATTCTCTAGAATAGACCACATATTAGGTCATAAAGCAAGCCTTAGCAGAATCCAAAACATTGAAATATTACAAAGCATCTTCTCTGACCATAAGGCCATAAAAGTGGAAATCAATAACAGGAAAAGCAGGGAAAAGAAACCAAACACTTGGAAACTGAACAATACCCTGCTCAAAAAAGACTGAATTATAGAAGACATTAAGGATGGAATAAAGAAATTCATAGAATCCAATGAGAATGCAAACACTTCGTATCAGAACCTTTGGGACACAGCAAAAGCGGTGCGCAGGGGCAAGTTTATATTAATAAATGCACACATCCAAAAAGAAGAAAGGGCCAAAATCAAAGAATTATCCCTACAAGTTGAACAAATAGAAAGAGAGCAACAAAAGAAACCCACAGGCACCAGAAGAAAACAAATAATAAGAATTCGAGCTGAACTAAATGAAATGAAATAGAAAACAGAAAAACAATTGAAAGAATTAACAAGACCCAATGCTGGTTTTTTTAAAAAAACTCAACAAAACTGATAAATCACTGACCAAACTGACAAAAGAAAAACAGGAGAAGAAGCAAATAACCCGAATAAGAAATGAGATGGGCGATATTACGACAGACCGAACTGAAATTAATAGAATCATATCAGATTACTATGAAAAACCATACTCAAACAAATTTGAAAACCTAGAAAAAATGGATGAATTCCTAGAAACACACTACCTACCTAAACTAACACAAACAGGTAGAAAAACTAAATAGACCCATAACAAAAGAAGAGATTGACATGGTAATCAAAAAACTCCCAACAAAAAAAAAGCCCTGGTCTGGATGGCTTCACTGCAGAGTTCTACCAAACTTTCAGAGAAGAGTTAACACCACTACTACTGAAGGTATTTCAGAGCATAGAAAAGGATAGAATACTACCAAACTCATTCTATGAAGCCACCATATCCCTGATACCAAAACCAGGTAAAGATACCACAAGAAAAGAAAAGTATAGACCTATATCCCTCATGAATGTAGATGCAAAAATCCTCAACAAAATTCTAGCCAATAGAATTCAACAACATATCAAAAAAATAATTCACCATGACCAAGTGGGATTCATACCAGGTATGCAGGGATAGTTCAGCATTAGAAAAAAAATGTAATCCACCACATAAATAAAAGACAAGAATCACATGATTTTATCCATTGATGCCGAAAAGGCATTTGACAAAGTTCAACACACATTCATGATAAAAACTCTCGGCAAAATAGGAATAGAAGGAAAATTTTTCAACATAATAAAGGGTGTTTATACAAAGCCAACAGCCAACATCACCCTAAATGGAGAGAGCCTGAAAACATTCCCACTGAGATTGGGAACCAGACAAGGATGCCCTTTATCACCGCTCTTATTCAACATTGTGCTGGAACTCCTAGCCAGAGCAATAAGGCTAGATAAAGAAATAAAGGGCATCCGGATTGGCAAGGAAGAAGTAAAAGTATCTCTATTTGCAGATGACGTGATCTTACACACAGAAAACCCTAAGGAATCCTCCAGAAAACTACTGAAACTAATAGAAGAGTTCAGCAGAGTATCAGGATACAAGATAAACATACAAAAATCAGTTGGATTCCTCTACACCAACAAAAAGAACATTGAAGAGGAAATCACCAAATCAATGCCATTTACAGTAGCCCCCAAGAAGATAAAATACTTAGGAATAAATCTTACCAGAGATGTAAAAGACTTATACAAAGAACACCACAGTACACTTCTGCAAGAAACCAAAAGAGACTTACATAAGTGGAAGAACGTACCTTGCTCGTGGATAGGAAGACTTAACATTATAAAAATGTCTGTTCTACCAAAAGCGATCTATACATTTAATGCAATTCTGATCAAAATCCCAAGGACATTCTTTAATGAGGTGGAGAAACAAATCACCTATTTCATATGGAAGGGAAAGAGGCCCCAGATAAATAAGGCATTACTGAAAAAGAAGAACAAAGTGGGAGGCCTTACTTTACCTGATTTTAGAACCTATTATACTGCCACAGTAGTCAAAACAGCCTGGTACTGTACAACAACAGATATATGGACCATTGGAACAGAATTGAGAATCCAGACATAAATCCGTCCACATATGAGCAGTTGATATCTGACAAAGGCCCCAAAACAGGTAAATGGGAAAAAGAGTCTTTTTAACAAATGGTGCTGGCATAACTGGATATCCATCTGCAAAAAAAGGAAACAAGACCCATACCTCACTCCATGCACAAAAACTAACTCAAAATGGATCAAAGTCCTAAGTATAAAATCTAAAACGATAAAGATCATGGAAGAAGAAATGGGGACAACGTTAGGAGCCCTAATACATGGCATAAACAGTATACAAAACATTATAAAGAATGTAGAAGAAAAACTAGGTAACTGGGAGCTCCTAAAAATCAAACACTTAATGCTCATCCGAAGACTTCACCAAAAGAGTAAAAAGACTACCTACAGACTGGGAAACAGTTTTTAGCTATGACATATCTGATCAGCGCCTGATCTCTAAAATCTACATGATACTGCAAAACTTCAACTGCAAAAAGGCAAATAACCCAATTAAAAATTGGGCAAAAGATATGAATAGACAATTCACTGAAGAAGACTTTCAGGTAGCTGACACATATATGAGGAAATGTTCCCAATCATTAGCCATTAGAGAAATGCAGATCAAAACTACAATGAGATTTCATCTCACTCTTAACAAGTCTGGCATTAATCCAAAAAACATAAGATAATAAATGTTGGAGAGGCTGTGGAGAGATTGAAACACTTCTACACTGCTGGGGGGAATGTAAAATGGTACAACCAGTTTGGAAATCGATTTGGCGCTTCCTTCAAAAGCTAGAAATAAAACTACCATACGATCCAGCAATCCCACTCCTTGGAATACATCCTAGAGAAATAAGAGCCTTTACACCAACAGATATAGGCACACCCATGTTTATTGCAGCACTATTTACAATAGCAAAAACATGGAAGCAACCAAGGTGCCCATCAACCGATGAATGGATAAATAAAGTATGGTATATTCACACAATGGAATACTACGCATTGATAAAGAACAGTGAGGAATTTGTGAAACATTTCATAACATGGAGGAACCTGGAAGGCATTATGCTGAGTGAAATTAGTCAGTTGCAAAAGGACAAATATTGTATAAGACCACTATTATAAGAACTTGAGAAATAGTTTAAACTGAGAAGAAAACATTCTTTTGTGGTTACGAGAGGGTGGAGGGAAGGAGGGTGGGAGGGGGCATTCACTAATTAAATAGTAGATAAGAACACTTTAGGTGAAGGGAAAGACAGCACACAGTATAGGGGAGGTCAGCACAATTGGACTAAACCAAAAGCAAAGAAGTTTCCTGAATAAACTGAATGCTTCGAAGGCCAGCGTAGTAGGGGCAGGGGTCTGGGGACCAGGGTTTCAGGGGACATCTAAGTCAATTGGCATAATAAAATCTATTAAGGAAACATTCTGCATCCCACTTTGAAGAGTGGCATCTGGGGTCTTAAACGCTAGCAAGCAGCCATCTAAGATGCATCAATTGGTCTCAACCCACCTGGATCAAAGGAGAATGAACACCAAGGACACAAGGCGATTAAGCGCCCAAGAGACAGAAAGGGCCACATGAACCAGCGACTACATCATCCTGAGACCAGAAGAACTACATGGTGCCCGGCTACAAACAATGACTGTCCTGACAGGGAACACAACAGAGAACCCCTGAGGGAGCAGGAGAGCAGTGGGATGCAGACCCCAAATTCTCGTAAGACCAAACTTAATGGTCTGTCTGAGACTAGAAAGACCCTAGTGGTCATGGCCCCCAGACCTTCTGTTGGCCCAGGACAGGAACCATTCCCGAAGCCAACTCTTCAGACGTGGATTGGACTGGACAATGGGTTGGAGAGGGATGCTGGTGAGGAGTGAGCTTCTTGGATCAGGTGGACACTTGAGACTATGTTGGCATCTCCTGCCTGGAGGGGAGATGAGAGGGTGGAGGGGGTTAGAAGCTGGCGAAATGGACATGAAAAGACAGAGTGGAGGGAGAGAGCGGGCTGTCTCATTAGGGGGAGAGTAATTGGGAGTATGTAGCAGGGTGTATATGGGTTTTTGTGTGAGAGGCTGACTTGATTTGTAAAGTTTCACTTAAAGCACAATAAAAATTGTTTTAAAAAAAGGGTGTGTGTGTGTGTTACATGGACCCGATGAGTCTATTCTCTGGGAGAAGAGACAGGGTTCTTCAGGCCTATCCCAGCTCATCACGTCACTACAGAAGGGTGGCCTTCGTTGTGCTGTGTTCTTCTAACAAGGTGCTAGGAGCATTTTTTTCCCTGGCAGAGTCAGCTGGTGAGTGAAATAGGGTATGATTCGTGTAGATTTAGAGAAGTGCGTCATTCAGGAGCCTAGGTTTATGTAAATATGGATGACAAATGGAAAATAAGGAGGACCATGCAAAGTACATATTTTATACACTGGTGCATTTTCAAAGTATTAATGTCAGCTTTTTTTTTTTAATTAAATTTTATTAAGCTTCAAGTGAACGTTTACAAATCCAATCAGTCTGTCACATATAAGTTTACATACATCTTACTCCGTACTCCCACCTGCTCTTCGCCTATTGAGTCAGCCCTTTCAGTCTCTCCTTTGGAGACAATTTTGCCAGCTTCCCTCTCTCTCTATCCTCCCATCCCCCCTCCAGACAAGAGCTGCCAACACACTCTCAAGTGTCCACCTGATATAATTAGCTCACTCTTCATCAGCATCTCTCTCCCACCCGCTGACCAGTCCCTTTCATGTCTGATGAGTTGTCTTCGGGGATGGTTCCTGTCCTGTGCCGACAGAGGGTCTGGGGAGCATGGCCGCCGTGATTCCTCTAGTCTCAGTCAGACCATTAAGTATGGTCTTTTTATGAGAATTTGGGGTCTGCATCCCACTGATCTCCTGTTCCCTCAGGGGTTCTCTGTTGTGCTCCCTGTCAGGGCAGTCATCGATTGTGGCCGGGCACCAACTAGTTCTTCTGGTCTCAGGATGATGTAGGTCTCTGGTTCATGTGGCCCTTTCTGTCTCTTGGGCTCTTAGTTGTCGTGTGACCTTGGTGTTCTTCATTTTCCTTTGCTCCAGGTGGGTTCAGACCAATTGATGCGTCTTAGATGGCCGCTTGTTAGCCTTTAAGACCCCAGATGCCACATTTCAAAGTGGGATGCAGAATGTTTTCATAATAGAATTATTTTGCCAATTGACTTAGAAGTCCCCTCAAACCATTTTCCCCAGACCCCCGCCCCTGCTCTGCTGACCTTTGAAGCATTCATTTTATCCCGGAAACTTCTTTGCTTTTGGTCCAGTCCAATTGAGCTGACCTTCCATGTATTGAGTGTTGTCTTTCCCTTCACCCAAAGCAGTTCTCACCTACTGATTAATCAATAAAAAACCCTCTCCCTCCCTCCCTCCCTCTCTCCCCCCCTCGTAACCACAAAAGTATGTGTTCTTCTCAGTTTATACTATTTCTCAAGATCTTATAATAGTGGTCTTATACAATATTTGTCCTTTTGCCTCTGACTAATTTCGCTCAGCATAATGCCTTCCAGGTTCCTCCATGTTATGAAATGTTTCACAGATTCCTCACTGTTCTTTATCAATGCGTAGTATTCCATTGTGTGAATATACCACAATTTATTTACCCGTTCATCCGTTGATGGACACCTTGGTTGCTTCCAGCTTTTTGCTGTTGTAAACAGAGCTGTAATAAACACGGGTGTGCATATATCTGTCTGTGTGAAGGCTCTTATATCTCTAGGGTATATTCCGAGGAGTGGGATTTCTAGGTTGTATGGTAGTTCTAACTGTTTCAGATAACGCCAGATAGATTTCCAAAGTGGTTGTACCATTTTACATTCCCAGCAGCAGTGTATAAGAGTTCCAATCTCTCCGCAGCCTCTCCAACATTTATTATTTTGTGTTTTTTGGATTAATGCCAGCCTTGTTGGTGTGAGGTGTAATCTCATCGTAGTTTTAATTTGCATTTCTCTAATGGCTAATGATCGAGAGCATTTTCTCATGTATCTGTTGGCTGCCTGAATATCTTCTTTAGTGAAATGTGTGTTCGTATCCTTTGCCCACTTCTTGATTGGGTTGTTTGTCTTTTTGTGATTGAGTTTTGACAGAATCATGTAGTTTTTAGAAATCAGGCGCTGGTCTGAGATGTCATAGCTGAAAATTCTTTCCCAGTCTGTAGGTGGTCTTTTTACCCTTTTGGTGAAGTCTTTAGATGAGCATAGGTGTTTGATTTTTAGGAGCTCCCAGTTATCGGGTTTCTCTTCATCATTTTTGGTAATGTTTTGTATTCTGTTTATGCCTTGTATTAGGGTTCCTAGGGTTGTCCCTATTTTTTCTTCCATGATCTTTATCGTTTTAGTCTTTATGTTTAGGTCTTTGATCCACTTGGAGTTAGTTTTTGTGCATGGTGTGAGGTATGGGTCCTGTTTCATTCTTTTGCAAATGGATATCCAGTTATGCCAGCACCATTTGTTAAAAAGACTATCTTTTCCCCAATTTACTGACACTGGTCCTTTGTCAAATATCAGCTGCTCATACGTGGATGGATTTATATCTGTGTTCTCAATTCTGTTCCACTGGTCTATGTGCCTGTTGTTGTACCAGTACCAGGCTGTTTTGACTACTGTGGCTGTATAATAGGTTCTGAAATCAGGTAGAGTGAGGCCTCGCACTTTCTTCTTCTTTTTCAGTAATGCTTTGCTTATCCGGGGCTTCTTTCCCTTCCATATGAAATTGGTGATTTGTTTCTCTATCCCCTTAAAATATGATATTGGAATTTGGATCGGAAGTGCGTTATATGTATAGATGGCTTTTGGTAGAATAGACATTTTTACTATGTTAAGTCTTCCTATCCATGAGCAAGGTATGTTTTTCCACTTAAGTATGTCCTTTTGAATTTCTTATAGTAGAGCTTTGTAGTTTTCTTTGTATAGGTCTTTTACATCCTCGGTAAGATTTATTCCTAAGTATTTTATCTTCTTGGGGGCTACTGTGAATGGTATTGATTTGGTTATTTCCTCTTTGGTGTTCTTTTTGTTGATGTAGAGGAATCCAAGTGATTTTTGTATGTTTATTTTATACCTGAGACTCTGCCAAACTTTTCTATTAGTTTCAGTAGTTTTCTGGAGGATTCCTTAGGGTTTTCTGTGTATAAGATCATGTCATCTGCAAATAGTGATAACTTTACTTCCTCCTTGCCAATCAGGATACCCTTTATTTCTTTGTCTAGCCTACTTGCCCTGGCTAGGACTTCAAGTACGATGTTGAATAAGAGCGGTGATAAAGGGCATCCTTGTCTGGTTCCCATTCTCAAGGGAAATGCTTTCAGGTTCTCTCCATTTAGAGTGATATTGGCTGTTGGCTTTGCATAGATGCCCTTTATTATGTTGAGGAATTTTCCTTCAATTCCTATTTTGGTAAGAGTTTTTATCATAAATGGGTGTTGGACTTTGTCAAATGCCTTTTCTGCATCAATTGATAAGATCATGTGGTTTTTGTCTTTTGTTTTATTTATGTGATGGATTACATTAATGGTTTTTCTGATATTAAACCAGCCGTGCATACTTGATCATGGTGAATTATTTTTTTGATGTGTTGTTGGATTCTATTGGCTAGAATTTTGTTGGGGATTTTTGCATCTATGTTCATGAGGGATATAGGTCTATACTTTTCTTTTTTTGTAATGTCTTTACCTGGTTTTGGTATCAGGGAGATGGTGGCTTCATAGAATGAGTTGGGTAGTATTCCGTCCTTTTCTATGCTTTGAAATACCTTCGGTAGTAGTGGTGTTAACTCTTCTCTGAAAGTTTGGTAGAACTCTGCAGTGAAGCCATCCGGGCCAGGGCTTTTTTTTGTTGAAAGTTTTTTGATTACCGTTTCAATCTCTTTTTTTGTTATGGGTCTATTTAGTTGTTCTACTTCTGATTGTGTTAGTTTAGGTAGGTAGTGTTTTTCCAAGAATTCATCCATTTCTTCTAGGTTTTCAAATTTGTTAGAGTACAATTTTTCGTAGTAATCTGAAATGATTCTTTTAATTTCATTTGGTTCTGTTGTGATGTGGTCCTTCTCGTTTCTTATTCGGGTTATTTGTTTCCTTTCCTGTATTTCTTTAGTGAGTCTAGCCAATGGTTTATCAATTTTTTTAATTTTTTCGAAGAACCAGCTTTTGGCTTTGTTAATTCTTTCAATTGTTTTTCTGTTCTCTAATTCATTTAGTTCAGCTCTAATTTTTATTATTTGTTTTCTTCTGGTGCCTGATGGATTCTTTTGTTGCTCACTTTCTATTTGTTCAAGTTGTCGGGACAGTTCTCTGATTTTGGCTCTTTCTTCTTTTTGTATGTGTGCATTTATCGATATAAATTGGCCTCTGAGCACTGCTTTTGCTGTGTCCCAGAGGTTTTGATAGGAGGTATTTTCATTCTCGTTGCATTCTATGAATTTCCTTATTCCCTCCTTGATGTCTTCTATAACCCAGTCTTTTTTCAGGAGGGTATTGTTCATTTTCCAAGTATTTGATTTCTTTTCCCTAGTTTTTCTGTTATTGATTTCTAGTTTCATTGCCTTGTGGTCTGAGAAGAAGCTTTGTAATATTTCGATGTTTTGGACACTGCAAAGGTTTGTTTTATGACCCAATATGTGGTCTATTCTAGAGAATGTTCCATGTGCGCTAGAAAAAAAAGTATACTTTGCAGCAGTTGGGTGGAGAGTTCTGTATAAGTCAGTGAGGTCAAGTTGGTTGATTGTTGTAAGTAGGTCTTCCGTGTCTCTATTGAGCTTCTTACTGGATGTCCTGTCCTTCTCCGAAAGTGGTGTGTTCAAGTCTCCTACTATAATTGTGGAGGTGTCTATCTCACTTTTCAATTCTGTTAAAATTTGATTTATGTATCTTGCAGCCCTGTCATTGGGTGCATAAATATTTAATATGGTTATATCTTCCTGATCAATTGTCCCTTTTATCATTATATAGTGTCCTTCTTTATCCTTTGTGGTGGATTTAAGTCTAAAGTCTATTTTGTCAGAAATTAATATTGCTACTCCTCTTCTTTTTTGCTTATTGTTTGCTTGATATATTTTTTTCCATCCTTTGAGTTTTAGTTTGTTTGTGTCTCTAAGTCTAAGGTGTGTCTCTTGTAGGCAGCATATAGATGGATCGTGTTTCTTTATCCAGTCCGTGACTCTCTGTCTCTTTATTGGTGCATTTAGTCCATTTACATTCAGCGTAATTATAGATAAATAAGTTTTTAGTGCTGTCATTTTGATGCCTTTTCATGTGTGTTGTTGGCCATTTCATTTTTGCACATACTTTTTTGTGCTGAGACGTTTTTCTTAGTAAATTGTGAGATCCTCATTTTCATAGTGTTTGACTTTGTTAGTTGAGTCGTTACGTTTTTCTTGAGTTATGGAGTTGTTATACCTTTTTGTGGTTACCTTATTATTTACCCCTATTTTTCTAAGTAAAAACCTAACTTGTATCGTTCTATATCGCCTTGTATCGCTCTCCATATGGGAGTTCAATGCCTCCTGTATTTAGTCCCTCTTTTTGATTATTGTGATCTTTTACCTATTGACTTCCATGATTCCCTGTTATGTGTATTGTTATTTTTATTTTTTTTTTAATTAATCTTAATTTGTTTGTTTTTGTGATTTCCCTATTTGAGTTGATATCAGGATGTTCTGTTTTGTGACCTTGTGTTGTGCTGGTATCTGATATTATTGGTTTTCTGACCAAACAATATCCTTTAGTATTTCTTGTAGCTTTGGTTTGGTTTTTGCAAATTCTCTAAACTTGTGTTTATCTGTAAATATCTTAATTTCGCCTTCATATTTCAGAGAGAGTTTTGCTGGATATATGATCCTTGGCTGGCAGTTTTTCTCCTTCAGTGCTCTGTATATGTTGTCCCATTGCCTTCTTGCCTGCATGGTTTCTGCTGAGTAGTCTGAACTTATTCTTATTGATTCTCCCTTGAAGGAAACGTTTCTTTTCTCCCTGGCTGCTTTTAAAATTTTCTGTTTATCTTTGGTTTTGGCGAGTTTGATGATATTATGTCTTGGTGTTTTTCTTTTTGGATCAATCTTAAATGGGGTTCGATGAGCATCTTGGATAGATGTCCTTTCGTCTTTCATGATGTCAAGGAAGTTTTGTGTCAGGAGTTCTTCAACTATTTTCTCTGTGTTTTCTGTCCCCCCTCCCTGTTCTGGGACTCCAATCACCCGCAGGTTATCCTTCTTGATAGAGTCCCACATGATTCTTAGGGTTTCTTCATTTTTTTTTAATTCTTTTATCTGATATTTTTTTAGCTATGTTGGTGTTGATTCCCTGGTCCTCCAGATGTCCCAGTCTGCATTCTAATTGCTCGAGTCTGCTCCTCTGACTTCCTATTGCGTTGTCTAATTCTGTAATTTTATTGTTAATCTTTTGGATTTCTACATGCTGTCTCTCTATGGATTCCTGCAACTTATTGATTTTTCCACTATGTTCTTGAATAATCTTTTTTAAGTCTTCAACTGCTTTATCAGTGTGTTCCTTGGCTTTTTCTGCAGTTTGCCTTATTTCGTTTGTGATGTCTTGAAGCATTCTGTAAATTAGTTTTTTATATTCTGTATCTGATAATTCCAGGATTGTATCTTCATTTGGGAAAGATTTTGATTCTTTTGTTTGGGGGGTTGGAGAAGCTGTCATGGTCTGCTTCTTTATGTGGTTTGATATGGACTGCTGTCTCCGAGCCATCACTGGGAAACTAGTTTTTCCAGAAAATCTGCTGACTGGTACGCTGGCTCCAGGCTCTGAAAACAATCGCTGCCTCTCCGTATTTGTTCGTTCTCCGTCTCTAAATCTGTTTTTGTTGTTCAGGGTTTGTAGATTGTTATGTATGTGATCGATTCACTTGTTTTTCTGAGTCTTTGTTGCAAGAGAGATCCAAGGTAGCGTCCACCTAGTCCGCCATCTTGGACCCGCCCCTCTCAGCTTTCTTTTTAATGACTCTATGGGAGCCTTATCAGGTGTAGTGGTTAAGAGGTTTTCTGCTAATCAAAAGGTTGGCAATTCAAATCTACCAGCTGTTCTTTGGAAACCCTGTGGGGCAGTTCTACTCTGCTATAGGGTTGCTATGAGTTGGAATTGACTCGATGGCAATGGGTTTGTTTGTTTGTTTTCATAGGATTTATCCTGTGGTATTTGTTTTTCCCTGTATATAAGGAGCTCACACACCTATGTCTTCCACATTGTTTCCTGCAATTAGTACCACAGGCCTCCTCCCCTGCCTGTCTCTTTCTCCTTCAGCCCCCTCCCCAGCAAGGCTGCTCAGCCAACTTCCCTCCCTCAAGATGAGGTCTGTGTTTGCCTTCTCTACTCCCTACCTCTTCGTTTTTCTTCCCTAGCCTTATCTTGTCAAATACAGCATATTCACAAAAGTTTATAAAAGTAAATGTACTGTTTAATAAGGAATTGTAAAGATCAGGTAGCTACCACCTGGGTCAAGCAATAGGATATTATCAGCTATTGATTGCCCCCCAAAGCCTCTTATGTGTCCCACTCCAAACACAACTACCACTCCTTCCCACGGTCCTGGCTTTATCTTTCCTCTCTGGCTTCTGTTCCCACTATATCCTTGAGAATCCTCTGGTCATTGGGGCCTCCATGTTCTCAGATCCTCTGGCTACTCTTTGGCTCTCACCCCACTGAACTTCTTAGCAGTATCTGCTATAGAACACTCTGTCCTTCCTGCTGTGCTCTCCACTCCCACCTCCTGTGTTGCTGTACTGCCCTGGGTTTTCCTTCTTCTCCTGGGCTGCTCCTTGTCAATGACCTCACACAGCCCTCTTCCTGTCTAAGGACCCAGCCAAGTTCTCTGGTGCCTTGAGAACAGTCTAGTGTCACCCAGAGGGGCCATTTGCTGATCCCTGAGCCCTTGTCCATTAGCATGACTCATTCTTTCTGGGACTCAGTTTTCCTCATATATAAAAGCAGAGTAATAATAGCTTTCTAGATATTTTGGATCATAAATAGGTTAGTATTTACTGAGACACTGAAAGTAAAATGATTGGCACAGTAAGAACTCCACAAACTGTAGCTGCCACTGTTGTCAATGTTATGATTGTCCCTTTGTTACTGGGGCCATTTGAGCATGAATCAGTGCCCAGGTATGTCCAGAGTGGTCTTAAACTTTCTTGTCTCAACCATGGGTAGAGCTGAAACTAGAGCCAGCCACAGAGGCCAGTGGTTGGAGAGCCAAGCAAGATTGCAGTGACAGCCCTTGGCTGAACATGCTTACAAGGGTCTTATCAGCAAACTGTTGGGCAAATATTTATTGAACACCTGCTTTGTGCCAGGTTTGAGAAATTGAAAGTGCAGAGCAAGCTCCTTTCATGTGTTGTGTGTGCCCAATATGCCCAGTGTTGTATGAGGTATGGGAACACACAGACCAAGGGGTAGTGAATTCCTCTGGGCAGGAGGCCTGGCGTGGGCGAGTCGGGGAAAGTTCAGAGAAAATGCCAGATGCCAATTGGGCCTTGAGGGCTGATTAGGGCACAGAGTATGGAAGCATGGGGCATATTGTAGGGTGGCTCATTCTCTGGGGCTGGGCTTTTTATGGACAAGAGAGAAGGTGGGGGCGGGGTAGGGAGGGAGAAGGAGTCTCCCACTCAGCTCCAGCAGATTTCCAGCAGAAAACTTGAGATTTCTCATAGAGTTTTTCAAGAGCAGCTAGAAATTGAGTTTTTATGTGCAGTCTTCTAGTGTTTAAATGTTGGTTTGTTCAAATTTGTTTTGAACACTGTGCAAATCAAGTAAAGCTGTTGGGCACCAGATATGATGGACAGGCCTTAGTTAGAGCCTTCTGGGCCAGAGTGTGCTAATCATTATTACATTTGCCCAGGCTCACACCTCTCATTACATCCCGTATTACTGACAGAGAGACCCAAAAGCACATGTTTATGTAAGGAGCTGAAGGGACAGGTAATTGCTGAGCTCCTATTCCTTTACCTTCCACTTCTCTTAGCATAAGGAGGGGCTGCAACCTCAGGTGTTTTCAGGGGCCATGCAGGTAACAAAAAGTAGCTGGGTATGAGGCATTAGGGAGTGGGAAAGACTGTGGCAGCCTGGAAAGCATATATGGCTAGTAGATACATGTCTCATTAAAAGCATTTGAAAAATTTAAACATTTGAACAATGTTGCTGCAAGTTTAGGAGATCCCCAGCGCTGGGAGGAGGGGGATGCTATCCAAGTAACACAGAAATGAAGTAGCTTGTGCAGTCATCTGACTAGTTAGAACCCTAGTCTGGCTGTGACTCTTAACTACTGTTGTATGTTCTTTCTACAAGCAAGGCAGGAGTTAAACCTTTGAAACCTTAGACATGGAATCTTATTTGGTATCCAAGGAGCTCAGGAAAAAATCCTCTAGGTTTTAGCAATATAGAGGTTTGACAGACCATGCGTAAGAAAGTCTGAGGTCTGGCTAGGTGTCATGGATTGAATTGTTTCCCCCAGAATGTGTATCAGTTTGACTAGGCCATGATTCCCAGTATTGTGTGATTGCCCACCGTTTTGTCATCTGATGTGATTTACCTATGTGTTGTAAATCCTACCTCTGATGTTAATGAGGCAGGATTAGAGGTAGTTATGTTAATGAGGCAGGACTTAATCTACAAGATTGTCTTGTTTCAAATCAATCTCTTTTGAGATATAAAAGAGAGAAACAAGCAGAGAGACAGGGGGACCTCATGCCACCAAGAAAGCAGTGCCGGGAGCAGAGTGCGTCCTTTGGACCCGAGGTTCCTGCGCTGAGAAGCTCCTAGACCAGGGAAAGATTGATGACAAGGACCTTCCCCCAGAACCAACAGAGAGAGAAAGCCTTCCCCTAGAGCTGGCACCCTGAATCTGGAATTCTAGCCTGCTAAACTCTGAGAGAATACATTTCTCTTTGTTACAGCCATCCACCTGTGGTATTTCTATTATAGCAGCCCTAGATAACTAAGACAACTAAGTGTGTTCTCTGTGTATGAAAACAGCATTCTTTCAAGGCCACACGTGGATGAGGGGGTATCTTTAAGGAGATTTTACCAGTTTCAATACATTCTGGACTTGTGGACTTTGTCCACACCAAGGTGACTTGAATGTATTTTTTAAAAAAGGACAAAAGAGCTCCAAACAGTAATTGATGGGCATGTCCTTTATGGGTTAGCAGTTTTGGTTGCTATTTCTCTAAGTCATTAAATCACGGTAACTTGGCTGGCGGAAACGTGGAATTTGCTGTGGTGATTTACCAAGCAGCATCATAAGCTGTTACCATGTTGGCCTTCCTTTTATGGCTTCAAGACCAGAACGTGTAGCCGTTGCAGAGGGTGGGCATTGTACTTTTTGAGAGTTTTTCAATTGCTTTTAGGGGAAAGGATGGAATGATTTTTTTTAAGTGGTTTTATTTTATTTTTCTTTCTCTTTAGGACTTGGTCAACACTGGACTCAGCACTTTGTTTTTCTTTATCGCATCGATTGTACTGGCTGCTTTAAACCACAAAGCAGTTGCAGAAATTGCCGCTGTGGTAAGCGAACTTGACATGGTTAAAACACACACTGGTTTGTGGGCCTCCGTGGCCTGCTGTTTCCCCAAGCATGTGTCCTGTTCATTCTCCTTTAGCTTTTTCTTGTGAGTGGTGCTGCTGTTGGGCAGTGGACTTGCCAGTTCCTTCAGTCCTGTGGTTCTCAAAGTGTGGTCCTCTGGAACAGCAGCCTCTGCATCTCCCAGGAACTTGTTAGAAATGCAAGTTCTCAGTGCCCGCCCCCGAGCTATGGAATCAGAAGTGTATTTTAACAAGCCCTCGGGTGATTCTGATGCATGCTCTAGTTTGAGAACCAAATTCCCTGTACCACACAGAGCCCAGGAGGTCTGTTAGTGAGGTTGCTTTTAAGACTCTCACCTGTGAGTGTGGGGCCTTAATGAAGAAGACGACAGTCTCACCGGTTAGCAGTCAGATGACATTTTTGTTCTTCAGGGTGGGGTGCCATGGGGAAGGGATGAGAACCACAGGAGGTGAGACTTTAACTCTCTCTGTTCTGCATTTCTGTGTTTACAAAGAACATGTATCACTTCTGGAACTGGAGGGGAGATTAAAGTGTTTATAGAAATTATTAAACTAGCTGTTCTCCCAAGTGTCACTCGGTAGATTCATCAATCATTGCCAGGTAATTAAAACCCTGCTGCTTCTTCAACCTGGAGCTGACCACTTAGAGGTAAGAGGCAGGTTGGGTAGCCCTTGTGGCTTGATTTGGGGCTCATATGGGAGACCACAAATTTTCTGTCTACATTGTAGATAGAATACAGTGCATTTTCTCATCCAAGACCAGAGGTGTAAGCATGGCATAAGGGCAGTGTCTGACCTCTTCTAACTTCATAAGGGGGAAGGAGAATCAAAATCAACAGCCCAAGGCTGATTCCTATGAGGTGGAGGTCAGACATGCCTCCACCCTTGAATCTTTTTATCAATTCTGACACCATCTGTCCCTCCCATGATACTCTCTACTTCTCTGTTGGGTTTGATAATTCATTGCAGTGGCCACATAAACTCATAGATCATACTCACAATTAAGGTGTTTATTAGTGAAGTCACAGGTTACAATTCAGGTTCTGGAATACTTGGGATACAGTTCTTCCATCAGGACAGGCTCTTCTCAGCTGTGCCCACAAGCACACTTCTCTCTGGCCCCTTGGCCTGGCCTCTGCTCTGCTCTGGCAAGTGTTACAGAGCTCTTTTCGCTCTGCCCATAAGTGCCCAGAAGCACTCAGCTTTCTGGCTGCATGGGCCGGGAGGCCCCACCACAGCAGTCTTGCACTGCATCTCTTACAGTCTTCTGTGTTTACAGTCTTGCTTTCTGTCTTCTGGATCTAGGAGGTTCTTAGGGCAGGGATCCCAGGTCCAAAGGACACACACCCCTCCTGGCTCTTCTTTCTTGGTGGTGTTGAGATCCTTTCTTTCTGCCTCTGAGATGGCTCATTTTAAGCCTAGTGGGATGACAAAACTGATCAATCCCCTCGTTAGGGTTCCGTATACCTTATTTGCATGGCCCTACCCCCACAAAGGTACCGTGTGCCTTATTTACATTATTAGCAAGCTATCCAGTCCCCTTGGTGGGCCACAGGCACCTCATTTGCATTGTCCCACCTAGTCATTTGGTGGGAGTTACGAAAATTATGGCTTCCAAACTCTAGCTAGAATGGCCAAATTAAGTAATTCATTGTACCACAGACCACCCCTGGCTCTTCTAGTCATATTTGAAGGATCAACTTCCCCTTCTAATCATTTTACAGTCTAAAACAGTCATTAACAATTAGTCCTTCAGTAGGGCTAAGAGTCCTAAGGGTGAGGTTACTCAGGCACCAGCCATTCAGGTCTGCTGCAGGTGTCCACTTGACCAGATCAAATCTGGTCAGGTTCTCCAAAAGGTCATCTCATCTTCACTCCTTCTGGCCTCTGATAAAACCTGACTGCAAGATTATTCCCTTGCTCTGAGACTCATGAGGTATCAGCATAGCAAAACTTTAAGGGACTTTAGGCTCGGCCACTGTACTCCAGTCCAGCAGTGCCTTCTCCTTCGTCCACTCTTCACACAGCTTCTGCAACTGGAGTCTTTACAATCACAATTAACCCTGTTAACAGTCAACACTCACAGCTGAATCAC
This sequence comes from Elephas maximus indicus, assembly GCF_024166365.1. Classification (NCBI taxonomy): domain Eukaryota; kingdom Metazoa; phylum Chordata; class Mammalia; order Proboscidea; family Elephantidae; genus Elephas; species Elephas maximus. The sequence goes on along the minus strand of NC_064839.1, from coordinate 33,091,158 downwards.
ATAACCCTATCAATATCTCCCCACCCTCTCTTCCCCAGACTTATCCAGAAAAGGGGAATCTATTCAGTGGAGATCCTCCCTTGTCTCCCTCATTTAATGTAAGCACGGTCATGAAAACCAGCCACTTCATGCCTTTATCTACCCCCTGTTTTAGATAGTTAATGTTTAAATTGCCTCTCCCTACCAAACCAGTACTCCCAGGAGACAAGCATGTTCCTTGGTCACGAAGAATCTTCTGTTCTGCTTGGAACTTTGAGCATCTGCATCCATCAGCAAAGTCCAGTCCAGCGAGCCATCAGATTGCAGTAGCGTACACCAACTCATGGTGTCAAACATCTTTCTCTTCAACCCAGTTGCTAGGGTTCTGGCCAGCTCAACCCTAGCCTCTGTGGGCTAGGTCAATGGGTACCAGCTGTAGGCTGGGGAGTCCACACACACCTCCCTGCACTTCAGGCCACCCAGCCCCTTCATCAGGGGGCACCACCCATAGGCTTAGGAGTCCACACAACTTGCCCTTCAGACCACCCAGCCCTTCTCTCTCATCCCTAGCCTCCATGGGCTAGGTCAAAGGGTGCCAGTGGAATTTGTCCAAACTCAGCCCATCTCTTCATTGCTGCACCTCCTCCACTTTCACTCATTGAGTGGACACAGGTGGTAACCATAAGTGAGCATACCAAGCTGTCTACTAGCCAGTTCCCTTTAACTTCCAGTCCTAGAAGGGGGTTCTTCTGATGGGCACTGACTTCCTGCTTTGATATATCCAGAGGCAAACCACTTGCTAGAAATTCAAAAAGGAAAACAGTCTTTTTTTTCTCTCTGCAGGTCTTTTCTTCAAATGCAAAAGTTCCCTTCTCTCAGCAGCTTGGGTGGGTCTGCATGTCTTTTCAAATGCAAATTTCCTGATGCCCAAGGGTTAGGGTGGGGCTGTGGTATACACTGGGCTACTGCACTGAAATGAACAGCCTGTGTTTGTTTCAGGCAAATCCTAGTTCCCCTTTTAGCATATCCAATCAAATGTTAGCTAAAGGCAGACTCAATATTCATTTCTATCATACATTTAAGTCTGCTTTTAGGAGAAGCATTCAATATCCATAGTGCATTCAAATAAACACATCACCCTTTTTAAGAACATTCCAGTTTCATCTTCTCCACCCCTTGACTATCTTCCCGATCATATGTATTATGGCCTCGGGCCTCTGGCTGGGTGGAACCAGTAGACCCGGGCCCCCTATCAATCCTCTTGTTTAATCAAGCTGGCTTTTGCCCCAGGCTACTCCAGATGTGGCTTTTCTCCCTGCAGCTGCAGTATAACATCACTGACTTTCAGCTATTATAGGTAACAGCAACCAAAGTAACCACATAAGAATCAAAAATTTCACTTCTCACATTGTTCTTTCTCTTACAAAGTCCCATGCTTTCATGCCTCTGGAGTCATCCCAACAAGTCCCGCTTCTGATCCCAATTGTAAAAATGGCATGGCAGGGGCTGTGTCTGACCTCTAACTTCACAAGGAGGAAGGAGAATCAAGGTCAACAGCTCAAGGCTGATTCCTGTGAATCAACTGGATGGCAGAGGGTTTGTTTTGTTTTTAGAGGTCAGGCATGCTTCCACACTTTTTATCAATTCTGACACCGTCTGTCCCTCCATGGCACTCTATACTTCTCTGCTGGGTTCGATAATTTGTTGCATTGACCACACAGAACTCATAGACCATACTCACGATTATGGGGTTTATTAGGGAAGCACCCAAAAAACTCAAAGCCACTGCCATTGAGTCTGTTCTTCCCTGAGACCCTGTAAACAGGTAACATGCCCAAGTACTAACCAAGCCTGTTTCTTTTAGCTATTTGGCTTCTTGGCAACTGCGGTGTATGCGGTGAACACATTCCTGTCTGTGCAGAAATGGAGAGTCAGCCTCCGCCAACAGAGCACCAATGACTACATCCGAGCCCACACAGAGTCCAGAGATGTGGACAGTCGTCCTGAAATCCAGCGCCTGGACACGTGAGGACCTGCAGAGGCCTCCTCCCTCCTGCCCATCCCTTCAATCAAGTTTTCTTTCCCTTATCATGTCAGATTTTCATGTTATTATATTGAATTTTGTCCTCTTTGATAAAAGTTCATTTGGGAAAAGGATTTTCTGAGTGGCCCTGTTGGCCGGTATATGGGTGGACGAAGCCCCCATATCCAGCTGTCCAGACAGCTATGGGCTGCCAACAGGCCATGGATTCTCCAGCCTGTGGTGGCTGTGGGAGCAGCCAGCCTCACTGGCTTTCTGTGTCCACCTTAGATCTTAACAGTCTCTGAACACAGGCTTCACATCTTGACTCTGAACCACCCTGTCACATGTGTTTGTAACAAGTCAAGACTTTGGATTAAATGAGGCTGCTAAGAGGAAAAAGATATATATAATCAAGGAATTGAAGGCACAGGTCAGAGTAGTCCGTCGACAGCGATTCTCAGGCAGCTCCTGGAAGTTTCTGCACTCCCATGGTGCACTCCAGGGCAGCGTTGAAGCTGGCTGCTAGAATCCTTGCCTCCTCCTTGTCTTCCTTACCTGGACATGGAGACAGCCAGCACAAGCCTGGAAGGCCATGTGTGACCCTGAAGGTCTTGGCAGAGGGGTGCATTGGTTGAACTCTTTGCTAGGTCTGGACCTTACTGGGCTGGAAGAGCTTCTGTCCCCTTGGGACAGCTCCATAGGACTGCTTACTCACAGGAGGGTCACCTTTTGTTTCCTACCCTGCTGAGAAATCACTTGATTCTTCCTCAAATTAATCACTTTCTTGAATCCCAGATTCTTCTCTGGGAATATGGGGACTGTCTTGCTTTCCAGTGTCCTACTTACCCTAAATGCTTTGAGGCTGAATTGCAGATTTCCTGTCATTTTACCTTCTCAGGTAGAAACCAGGAAAGAAATACAACTCATTCCACCAGCCAAAGCACTTGCCCGTTTGCTGGCTTCATGGCCCACAGGTTGGGGGGGGGGGGTGTTTGTGTGTTACAAATAAACACCCACACACCCGTTTTAGGGGATATGTTCTAATTTTCAAATGCCTAAGAAGAGTTCTTAAGTGATTCTGAATAGTCTAGGATTTGAAATACTTGAATTTGCACCGTTACACATCCTTTCCCTGAAGCTTCAGAAGGCACTGATTTAGCATTTGGTGCCTCGGGTCATAATCATGAACATCGATCTTGAAGTTGTTGGGGGAAAAAATCTAGTTACTTAGAGTTTTTGATTGGATCCTTGATGAAGTGAAGGTTATTTGCGATGAATGAGTTCAGCGAGCCCCTATGTTGCTTTATGTTTTTTTTTTTCCCCCAATTGGAGATTAATTTTATCTTTTATAGAAAAAATTTTAATTTGTCAGGTTTTCACTCTTGGAACTGTTTTTAATGTTTACAAACTTCACTCTAGCTCCAATATTTTGCATCTAGCCCTCACCGAGGAAAAAACCCTTACTGCTGGCTGGAAGATTTTGCAGTGATGTGGAGACTCCCAAGGGTCTTCTTCTAATGACCGTTTACAGCTTTAGCAGTGTACTGAGTAATAACTCGGAAAGCGAGTATGTGTTTGAGTGCGGGAAGGAGCGTGTGTGTGAGAAAGTGTCCATCCATGGACATGTGGCATTGCATTCATCAAAAACAGGCAGTATCTGATTTCCTGCAATGGGGGGATTGATCAGGTAACACTGCTGGAGTGGGGATTTGACAGGAAATGGTACTATACTGTCTCTGAAGGGTTGGGGTTAGGGGTTAGCTCCCTGAACTGAACATCTGGTACGATGCGAGCTCTGCTGTAATTCTTTTCATGGCAGCGGCCCAGGTCACATCTTTGAGCACCATGCCTGCCCCTGGAGCCTTGGCTGCTGGTGCAGCCCCAGCCCGTCTGGTGGATACTCACCTCATTCAGCTCTCACAGAGGGCAGCCAAGCCTGTCCAGAGCTGGTGCTACCCAGCTGATACGATGGAGCCCTCTTCCCATGTTCCTCCTGTGTCAGCACAAACCGTGCTTCCTAAACTTCAAATCTGTTATGTGTAGTGATTCTGGGGGGAGATAATGACATCCAGATTTTATCTGTTCATTTTATGTATTTATTTCATATTTGTTAGGTATGTATGTGTAGTTAAAATTGGGTTTATCTCTCTCTAGGAGATACGGTTATTGTCCACTTAAAAACAGGGTCACAAAGACTCAGCCTTGCATTCAGTGGCCCACTTGAAAGGACCACCCTGAACCTTATCAGACATTGCCTTCTGGGAAGCATGTTACATGGCCTCCATAAAAGGCCGCCTTTGAAGTGAGATCGAGAAAAAGAATACCATTCAGGCAGGACTCTTGTCCAATTTTCCCATGTCACTTCAATAAAACCAGTTTATCATCTGGTGAAAAGGAGACAATTGATTGGCCCCCTGAGGATGTGTAGTCTGCTGCAAGAAACGGTTCTGAAGCCCATTGACACTGTAAATGCTGGTAGATGATAGAAGGTGATGACATCTGATGCCACAGAGTGAATTAGGAGTCAGTTTGGATCCTGGCGCTAGAATCTTTCAATTATTTATGTTCCTGTAACTATTTAATATCCTTTGTGCAATGAGGCTCCGCCTGCTTTTTGTCAATGTTTTTCCTTATATTTAATTAGCTTCCACTAGCCCTGGAAGTGGCCATGTAGACCTTCTAATGGGTGTAATGCACAGAACGACGTCTCATCCCATGTAGACAGTGTGCTGAGGAAAAGTTACAAAGGGAATATAGTTGTCTATGGTGAGTGAAGAGACACCTGTATTTTTCTTATGTTGCCTTCTGTGTATAAGCACAAGACAATCTAGATTTGGCGGGGGGCTTAAAATGACCTCTCTGTGAATTGAAGAAAGCTTAGTTTTGCATTTAAGAGTTCCAATATGGGCCAACGTCCGTTTGGTTTGGGGCATTTTAAGGCTGTGGCAACCTTTGTTTTTCTGTTGAGACGATATTGGCTTTCATTGTTGGAGCCAAACTTGACGAGAACGGCTGTTGCTGTGTAAATTTGAATTTGTACAGTGCACTTGAAACCCTCAAGCATTTGGTGGACTCTCTGGTGGTTTTAGATGAATGCAAGCCTGACGTCTTCAGAGAAAGTTTATCTTGGCACTCATCTGGTCTGCTGGGAGTTCTTTTCCTCCTATTCTCTTTTCTCCCCACTTCACACTGCTAAAGCTTTGGAGGGAAGTTCCTTTTCCCTTTCATACGGAGCGATTACAATCATGAAGGCCTAGAGATACTTCTTGGCCCCATAGAAAGCTGGAAAAGGGCAGAGGCTGTTAACAAATTAAAATCTTGTAAGAGAGGATTGATTTAAAGTAAAGCAAGTAGAGTTTTACCCTGTGCAGTAACAGTCATTCAAAGTAGATTATCTTTGCCTACAAAAAAGCAAGAATGAAGGTCCGATAGTGATGTCTTCCTTGGCAGCTTGAGCTAACATGTACAGTGTGGGCAAAGCTCAGCCTGGACCACAAGGAAGCCAGTGAGGAACCCAGGCTGGCTCTGAGAGGTGTGGCCCTGGGAGGCTGAAGGTATCTCCACCCTTGGCACCAGCAGGAAGGCTCAGCCTGCAGGCAGGCACTGCAGGCACAAGATGTCTCTGCATCAGCCGCTTCTGGCCAGCTTTAGGACTCAACTGAAACCATTCCTACTCTCTTATAGTTTTTTCATGGGGCAGTTTTTTCAGTCTGTTTTTGAAGCTTTCTTAGTGCTTCATTCTTGGGTTAAACCATATGGAGTCTGTGAGAGGTGAAGCACTAACTCTTTTGTCCACACGTCTGTGCAATGAATAAGCCCTGAAGAGCCACTCTGTGTGTCTGTGTGCCGTCTCCTCTCTGTGGCCCCCGCCCACTTTTTCTTGTAGACGCGCATGTGCTGTTTGGGAAGCTGTCCTTCTCCTATCCCTGTGTTCTTAGAGGTGGACCAAGGCCTAGTCCCATCTGTGCAAGATATTCTATGTGCTGGTCTTAGAACCTGTCCTGACAGATGAATAGAGCTTAGAGACAAACAGAGAGACAGTTTAGTGATTCTGGAAGGAAGCGATGATTTAAGTGGTTCCAACTGTGCCTTCCAGATTCAAGACGAAACAACCAGTAAATCAGTGTGCTACTGCCCAATTGTCATTTTCTCTTTATTTACAGGAACATAATGGCGTTAAACAGGTAGGAAAAGGAGAAAATACTTTCTAGGCCAAGGGCTGCTGATTGATTCTCTCCAGCAGGATAAAAAGTGCTTCCGGTTTGGGGAACCACCATTAGCTTGTGAGGTCTCCGAATGCTTGTTTAGCTCCTCGTGAAGTTACAGGATCCAGAGGTTTTTATCAGCACGCATTCCCAGGACCAGCTAGGTGATAGCTTGTGGGGCTGCCATTCTGGGCTGCTGAGGTCGGGGAGACGAGAGGAGGGAGGAACAAGGAGACCCTGACCCAGCTCACCCAGGCCCTGTCTGCCGTCAGACTCTTTATACCACTAGACATGTTTACAAACCCAGGCTGTCTTGAAAACGTGTACTTGGTTAACTACCTTCCTATCCTCTTGTCTTTGGAAAAGCGAGGTCTTATGGTCCAGAATCAGCTTGAGGGGAAGAACTCAGTGATGGGGGCCAGTATTCCTTGGTGCCGTGGGTGGGCTCTTGGCGTCTAGTTTTTGGGAACTTGTGAATCTGGACAGGTGACTCAGAACCTGGTTTGAATGCGATCTTGGATATTTAGGACACAGACCCAACCCTTCTTCTTGTCAGCTTTGTAAACTTTCCTAGCTCTTTGTGAAAGCGCTTGTTTCGTCTCTGCAGATACCGTTAAAATCCTAAGAGCTGACTGGTCGAGAAGGTAATTTGAAATATTAGGCCTTTTACATTTCTTTTATGCAGAAACTATCTCTGAAAGAAAATATCCTCAATATGGGTTAGATCCAGAGATTTTTCTTCTGAAAGTGAGTGTTCTTTTTGACTTTTCTTCACTCCAGTAAATTGCATTTGTATACTGTCGGGCTTGGAACAGGAGTGGGTCCTGACATGTCTTCTCATTCTTCTGACTAGAATGTATTCCTTTTCCAGTAAGATACAGTTTCTCAACCTTTGGCATTTTTTATTTTTCTTTCCAGTTTTTATTAATCCATAAACATAACGGTAAAGAAAAAATTACCCACAAACCCGTGAGTTTGAATCAGTGGCAACCTGCCAAAAACCAAGTCTAGATTATGGATCCTTGAATGGTGTATCTGTTTCATAGGGTTAGTGAGTTTCTTGTCTACATTTTTTATGCCAAGACTTTAATTCAGGTCACTTGCTAAATAGATGCACAGAGGTAGGTGGCCTGGTTTCATTGGGATGTGTAATACACCAGTGGTCAGACAGCCTTCAGTTAGGGTGTTAATACTGCTAGACTCGGGGGGGCAATCAGAACTTTAATAGTTCTGATTTATGAGTAAGAACTTGTCTGAAACTGCCTTTATCAGCTCTGTTGATGAGATTTAGGGCGAGGCCCAGAGTTTCTTTTCATAATTGTGCCTCGAAGGAGAGAAGGTGTGCGATGACATTCTGATAATGGTTTGTATGGGACTCGGCAATACTCTGAAAATACCAAATCTGAGTCGTCTTTGGATGTCTCTGTTGATACCCAGTAGGAAACACCCTCTTTTATCAGGAAAGCAACCTGAAGGAATGGTCAGGAAAATGAGGACAGTGGAGAGAGCTTCCCATGAGAAGCAGAGCCAGGCCCAGCTGGTGGCTGCTTCCCTGTGCAGGCCCTGCTTTGCCTTCCTGCCTTGGCCAGAATCCATTTTGCAAGTGTTGAGACTGCTGTCCTCTCTGCAGAAGTGAGGAAGGCTAATGCTCAGGGCTTGAAGGGAGAACTGGCTGGCCCGAGGGCTGTGTGGAGACAGGCTCCTGGGGGAGGGCAAGGGCAGGAAACTCGGGACATCTCCCAAGCCGGCCCCAGCCTGCAGAGGGGCCACCTGCTTCCAGCTCTTGAAAACTGTCACTCATTTAAAAGTGCGTTTTCAAATCCAGCCCCACAGTGAAATCTATTTGGATAAAATCAGTGCTTTTCATAACTTGATTTTGTTTGACGTGGTTCCCTCTAAGAGAATGCTAGGGATTGAAAATATTTGTATATGTTGAATTTTGTAGAGTTCAGGAACCCATGGCAAAAACAGTAAACTATTTATTACAGGTATGAGTGTATTTGTTTTTCCGCCAAACTAGGCAATCCTGTCTTTGTATATTTTAAGACAGATTATAATCACTTCACCTTTGGTGCCTTCCATGTGTCACACAAGCACTCTTGTCAATCATGGGATTGAAAAAAAAGATGTACATTTGGTTAAACCAGATAACACTATTTTTGTAGCACGATTTTAGATCTCGTCCTTTTAATAATGCTTTCAGCAATGCTGGTTTGGAGGTTTGGCCATCATTCCCTTTGACTTCATATGTATTTTTAAAAAGAAAAGAAACAAATGAACAGGCTTTTCCTGTCTCCTTTCCCCTGCCTTCTCCCCACCATCTTATTTCTGCTTATTTGGATAGTCTGAGAGAGAGAGAATATATTTCTGTGAAATAAGTACTAAGCAGTATAAATTGCATTTGGTGTTTTTGAACCACGTGTTCATTTTGAAGACCCACCACTCACCTCGAGCAGTAATAGGAAAGTGGTTCCATATTCAGCAGAGAAAAGAATACCATCAGTGCTGGCTTCGCCTTCCTGGATTTAAAATGCTGAAAAGCCTGTCTGGCTCCTTCCTTGGTGGCAGCGGGCTGGTGACCAGCAGGGTGTTCTCTGGTGTGGTGGCCCCCAGGGTCAGCTCAGTCAGGCCTGTCCCTCTGGGCCTCCTCCTGCTGAGCCAGATGGGCTCCCGGGAGGGTCTCAGCTGGTTCCTGTTGCTCACCTTCCTCTCAGTTCAGAGACACTCTGGGCCAGCTCGGTGGCCCCTTCTAGGCTTTTGGCCTGAGCAAAATAGCCTCTTTGCTGTGAGCAGCTTGATGGTGTGAAGGCACAGGTAACACTAAGGCTGCTCCTCTTGCTTCCCCCCCCCCCGTGCCAGACGGTAGTTACAGCTGGCCAAGAAACAGCCGAGTGAGCTGGCTGAGCTATTGCAAAATGAAGGTATTGCTTTATGGAGACATGAAATGCTAGCATTTTTCTCTTTGTCTTTGGAAGGGTCAGAATATGTAGTTATTTTATAACAAAGGAAGTCAAGTCAGGTGGCTAAGTAGTAACTTTCTAATATAATGATTATTCATTGGTACTTCACCTAGTGGCACTTTTGGGGGGGCAATGTTATTAACTATTACAAGTTGCTTCTTATGTCCTTTATTATTTTTTTACATTTTAAAGACAGAGCTATGGGCCTTCTGAGGTGCTGTCCATCTGGTAAATGTTGGCTTACGCTGTTTGTTGGTCAGGGGCCCCCCTTCTCAAATTCACACCAGTGCCCCGTGGAGGGGCACGCCCCTCCAGCTGGCTCTCGGGTTTGATTCTGTCCACATGGAGTGGTTTTTGGGGCCCCCTCAAAGCTTTGCTCCTGCTTATTTGTCTCCAACAGCAGACAAAGCCTCACGCTGCCCTAGTTTTCCCCCTTTATTTGCTTTGAAGGACCAATTTTTCACGGTACTTGTCCTGATTGTTTTCATAGTGTTCAAATCTGTATTTTTGTATGTAGAGGGAAATAATTTTCTCCACACTAATCATAATAAATATTGTATTAGGTTGTCATGAAGGAGTTCTTGTTTAATAAACAGACATGTAAAAGCCTTATCATCTCTTCTCTTTTCTCACCTTCACTCACCTCCCGCCCTGCCCTGAAACAGCACACGCTTGTTATGTGAAGGTGAATGGAGACACAGCTCAAGGGATGGGACAAGGACTCAGATGCCTGGTGACAGCTAGCTTTGTGGCTTTGCGTGGCTGGTGAAGTGGAGTAAACGCCATCATGTGCCTCTCTCGGCCTCTGCGCACACAACGTTCACACGTGTTCACAGCGTGCGCTAAGCGTGCAGGTTGGGGCAGCCCTTCTGCACCACGGCAGTGCCTCCCTCTGTCCTGCCATGCCTTGCCTCTTCCGACTGACCAGAGCCAGCGCGGACCAAGGACCTCCAGGCCGCAAGTCTGAGGTCCCTGGTGCAACCAGTTTCCAAACCATAAGAGCCCCAGGTTATGACTGCCTGAGAGGCTGGCAGGGATGGTGCCCTGATACCTAAGTGAAATGCCCCGACCCTCCAAGGGCAGTGGTGACCTGGGCAAGTCATCCAACCTTTCCTAACAGGATTGCGAGAGGATTCAGTAAGAGAATGCACTTTAGATGCTTAGCCCAGTGCCTGGTCCAGAGTAAGTGCCCCTGGCTTGTTGCTAAAACCTAAAGGTGTAGGGAGTCACACCACATGGTCCTAGTTTATGCAGAAGCATAAAAGCGGTCCTGATGTCGTGCGGTTATTCCTCCAGGTGGATAAGGTCTTCTCAAACACACACATACACATTCCAAGCAGGCAGTCAGTCTGCTTTAATCCAGTATGATTTTTTCAGGGTAGGAGAGTCACATGCAAGAGAGAAAAAGGATACAAATGCCCCAAACCCAGGCCCAGAGCTCAGGCTCATTCACAAGGCCCCTTGGGTCGCAGGAAATGCCATTTGTTAAGAAGCTGCTTTTGTATAAAAAAAAAATTATATAAAGTTACAAAATTCCACTGAAGATACATACACAATGTAAGTCCTTAGGTGACACAGAAGGCTCGGCTCATCCCTCATGAGATGGTCAGTAAACCTGCTCTGGTGTCTAGAAGTACGTGCATCCCGAGATGCATCCCAAGAACCTCTCTCCCACAAGAGGGGGTGTGGCTGGGCCTGCCCAGCTGCCCAGGATGCTGCCCTGCTATTAGATCATTTGGTACTGTCTGTCTTTTGGACCTGGTCAGCTAGTCAAGGAACTTTTCTTTGAAACAGTCTTAGACCCAGAATAGCCATCTCACCCACAGAAGGCGTTGTCTCCAAGGGTGAGGGTGTCAGTTATAGGCCCTGAGACCCACTCTTTCCTAGATGAGAAGCTTCAAGAAGGAAGAGGGAAGACATGGAATTATTCTCAACAAAGTGCCTGGCTGAGCAGATGCACCAGATGTAGATGAGTGTCAGGAGGAGCCACTGGGACCTGGTGGGTTGGCCCTGCTGTGGATTCTGTTTTATCCCCATTTGTGAACAGACCAGCCTCCCTTGCCCCAGCCCTTACCCTTCTGCTCCACCTTGCAGTGTGCAATGCTCTCTGTGACGGACAGTTTGTAAGGCTCCATTCGACACCAAGATCTGAGCATTGGCGAAAACGCGAGGCTTTGCTTCTTTGTGCTTGTCTTTGGCAGAGAAGTTAAACGACATAAAGTCCATGGGGGCAGAAACGGGTGAGGGCTGGAATAGTTAAGATGCCCTCGTGCAGAGTAGTTAAATAGTGCTAAGCCAAGGGATACCATCTTGTATGCTGGACTCTGGAACACATATACCTTGAGGCTGTGGGGAGGCCCACTGTCAGCATCTCCTGCTGCTGCTCGAGTAGTCACAGCCTCCTTCCAACTCAGCGTCCCCTGGCCACACTGCCAGCCAGCTCGCGCAGGAGGTACAGGCGTGAAGGTCCCGGGGGGTTCGGCTTGCCCAGCAAGAGCGGGCCTTCAGTCAGAGTCAGAGTCAGAGTCCTCTTCTGAAAGGAAAGCAGAGAGGATGCTTGGTCGGAGTTCCCAGGGCAGTGGTGCCTGGAATGGCCTCTAGGGAAGCAGAGAGCAGGTTGTTGGCAGGCACCCTGGGCTCAGGCCTCACCCAGAGCCAACTGCTTGGCAAGAGGGCAGCTACTCGGCTGTGCCAAGCCCCGTGCCTGGGACCCTCCACAGGCAGCTCCTTTCACCGCCAAGTGTGTGGAGGTGAGGGGGTCATGCATCCACCCAACTGAAGCCTGGATGCCCCCACAAGTCTCCCCAGGGAGGGGGGGTTCAGGGCTTCACAGCTGCATCTTGACCCTACCTCTCCCCCCATGTTGGTGGGACAAGATGGGCCTACACTTTGGGGACAGCTATTGTCCAAAAAATTAGAATACATGGAAAAATCCAAAAGCCTCTTTTTAGCCATTTTATAGTTTCAATCCCCTTCCCGTCTTTATTTTTAGATTGTGACCAGAAACAATTTTATAATGTTATGGGTCTGTCTGTGAGGTACAACTCAGGGGTTCCTGAAATCCCTGCACTGAAGGCTATTCTGGAGATTCGTCAGAACCCCCAGCCCCAGGAAGGGAAGCCACCCAAGTCACTAATCCCCCACCCTGGCCTCAGGTACCATTTTCTGATGATCACCCCCTCTCCTTGGCCTCCTGGCTCTGAGAACCCTATCTGCCCTCATGTGTTGCTGGCTCCCCAGAGCGTGGGGCAGGGGCTGGTGGGGCAGCTAGGAGAAGCCTCCCAAACCCTGATTCCTCCCCTTGCCCCTGTACCAATGACTAGCCTGATGAGATTTTGATACATTCAGTTCTACTACATAAGCCAGGAATAATTTATCACCAGAGACTGTTATATACATGAAAGTCTCCAAATGTTAAGAAACCCCAAAAATTCAAATACATGTCTCCGTCCACATTTACTACTTGTTCATTGGGATGGTTGTCTGGAAGCCCTTGTAGCACACATCTGGTTGTTGTGTGCATCGAGTCTGCTCCAACTCATAGCGACTGTGTATGACAGGGTAGAACTGCCCCATAGGGTTTCTTAGGCTGTAACCTTTGCAGAACTAGATCACCAGGTCTTTTCTCCCACAGAGCCACTGGGTGGGTTTGAACTGCTGACCTTTTGGTTAGCACCTGAGCATTGAACCACTGTGCCACCAGGACTCCTAGACAATTGGTAGCAGGTTGCAAAGGCCTAAAGAAAATGCCTGGGGACATTTAACCTAATATTTGCTGCAGTACAGGGCAAGGTGAGCGTCACCCATTTTTGGCAGAGGAATGGTTTCTGCGCTTTGCAGATCCCTGTAGACCCAGAAGCCAGCTGTAGGAGACCGCTCGTTCAAAAACTACCTGGCTGGGTCCTGGGCAACAGGTATCCCATGGGAATGGTCCCAACTCCTCACAGGGCCTTTGTGCTGCCCTAGTTTACCTATCCCACCATGTGTTACCGCTGGCCCTTGCCCAGGGGCACCTCCACCTGTTCCAGAGAAGCACCTCACCTGGACTGCTCTTTATAATCAGTTGTTCTCCCTCCACCTGCCCCATTTCTTCTGTGCACGTTCCTGCACCTCCATCGACACCAAGCTCTGGTCACCTCCACCAGCCTCCGGCCAGGCTGGCACCACTATTCACTCCCATTTTGCTGTTGTAATTTCCAACCCATCTGGGAGGCTTTCGCCTAAGTCTGTCTGGACATACATCCCGCGGTGTACACAACCACTTTCTGCTTCTGGTTCTAACTCCTGCCTGGGCTGTATGCTCCCCGAGGGCAGGTGGCCCAGCCTTGCCCATTGGCAGATCCCTAGTGCCCAGCCCAGGGCAGTCCCAGTGGGTGTCAGGTGAAACCTGCTGACACAAGGGCCCAGGAAAGAGCAGGGGACACTGGCCTGGGTGAGTTTGGTACAGTTGCAGGGAGCCCCCTGAGGTCTCCGAGCTGCTGGCTAACAGTGGCAGCTCCCTAGACATTCAGGGCCCTCTTGGGGGTCGTGAGGGGAGTGGGAAAGAGAAATGGCCAGTAGGTTACAGAGGCGAGAAGCCAGGTCCTCTGTCCCAGGTCAGCTTCTGTTCTCCCTTTCAGCCTCCACCTGCTCTGCTCCTCCTGCCCTTTGGGGTGGGGACCTCCCCTGGTGGTCTCTCTAGGCAGGAGCCCCTGGGCTGTACCTATGGAAAGCCTGAGGGGCACCAGAACCTCCAAACCCGCTGTGGTCCCTCCTGATCCCCCTTTGAGAGTCCACGCCACATGCCCCGCCTGTGCAGGGCAAAACACCCGAGGATGTGCTGTGCTGTCATAGGCTAAAAAGCCAGCCACCCAACTTTCAACTCTGGTTTTGTTTAAATAAGTTAACGGGCACGCATGGCAGCCATTCTGAGCTGGTGAAAGGGAGCTTGAGGGGCCAGAAGGCTGTACTCCTTGGAAGTAAAAAACGAAACAAGCCTGAGCTTGCCTGTGTTTGGCTGGGTGCTCGTGGTTCTCTGGCTTTTGAGCCCCTGGGCTGGGAGACTGCAGGGAGAGCTGGTGTGGTGGACAGGTGACCCCTGGAGGCAGGAGTACGGACTGTTGTGCACGGACAGCCCCCAGGCTCATAGGAGAAGTTTTCACCGAGGAGGCGATGAGCCCTGCTGGGTGGGGATGGGGTATGCCCTCAGCTCACCCTTTCTGGAAAGGCTGAGGCCCTGGGGAGCCTGTGCGCCCCCAGGGGACTGGTTTTACAATCAGTGACACTTGAAAGGACAGGAGAACTGGGCCGAAAAAACACTTCCTGCTGGCAGGGGGGGTGGGGGAGGGTTAGGAAATGCTCCTACCCCAACCTCCGCTAGCCCAGTGCCAAGGGAGGGCTGGCTGCAGCAGCAACAGCCTCCGATGTGATCAGCTGGGTTCCGGGTTTCAGAGCAGCTACCCACCTACTGCTTTGTCACCTTCTTCCTTTGGCCACTTTGGGAGGGAGCATCTGGTCCCTGCCTGCGTGTCGTCTGTGGAGTCCCCTTGTTTGAGGAATTTGGCTACCTCATTGAAGATCAAGTAGAAGTCAATTGCGAACACGATGGTGGCAAAGAAGCCAAACACCTGTGGGGCACAGTTGACAGGGTGGTAACCAGGATGTGGGCACAAGTGGATAGGGCACATCATCAGGAGCTAGGAGCCCCTGGTCCGGGAGGCTGGGAGTGGGGAGGGCGAGAATGAGGAGTTGCCGCCCCAGCTGTACAGCCCACTTATCTGCTTGGGTATATAGCTTGGCTTGGTGGGCACAGACCCCCGATTTAGTGATAAATGAGAAAATTAAGTGTTCATTCGGTTTGGCAAGCAGCCTTTCAAAACCCAGGTCCAGCAGGGTGAATCTCTGGAATAGCTGAGGTCTGCGTTAGAGATGAGAAAGTGGGGCCCAAGCAGGGAAAGAATGTGCCCAGGTTCCACACCAAGTGAGGGTACACAGAGGTACCTGGGCTGCAGAGAGTGGTGAGTTTGAGGGAGGCCTTACTGGGTACACCCCTCCCAGACGTAGGGCAGCTACTTACACCGGCTGCTCTGGAAGCCCCATCAGAGTATTTGGTGACGGTCGTGATGGAGATGGCAAAGTAGATGAGGGCCGCCGTGACACAGCGAAGGAAGTCCTGGGGAGAAAGGAGGATGCCACATGGGGGCCGGCTGGGAGCCAAGGCAGGGGAGAGGGGCTCAGAAGGGCACTTGGTGGCAGGAGCGGGGCTGGAACCCCACTGTTCCCAGAGGAGCATGAGCGCGGTGGCCTGGTCATACATCTGGCCTACAGGCCCAGCATCCATGGGTTCCTACCCTACCTGGGCCCCTCCTGCACTCCCTGATGCTCCTCCCGTGCCTGCTCCTACCCGGCTGCCTCTGGTCTTAGTCCTGTTGTTCTGCTGGCTGCCAGCAGCTGAGGCTGTCCTGCCCCTGGTCCATTTGGGCCCGTCCCCAACAGGGAATGGTTTCCAGTCTGCAGTGTCTGGCTTGACCTATGGCTTGACCTGAATGCAGATCTCCCCACTCAGCGGGGAGGCAGGGGTCGGAACCCACCACGTGCTCCTTTCTGGCTCGCCAGTGGGGCACTCGTAGCAGATCCATTTATGTTGGGGCTTCTGCTTGCCCATCCCTAAATGGGCCAGAAGGTGGAGCCCTCCTCAGGCAGGCGGGAGAACGCTGGATGTGAAGTCAGGAGACCAGGGTTCACCCACTTTTGCTCTTCCTTCTCTGTGCCTCATTTCATTCAGCAAAGTCCACCGGCCAGGCTCTGGGCCGTCCCAGGTGATAAAAGGAGGCCAGGGCTGCCAGATGGCTGAGGGCCGGGAAATCCCTGCAAGTCCTCAGTTAACCCGCCTAGCCCATGTGGAAATGGCTTGAATTCCTGCGGCTGAGGCTCATTCCTTGCAGGCCCAGTTGGGAGCAGTAGCGCCACCTGGTGGCCAAGGGCAGAGGGCCCGTCTCTGAGTTCCCACCTCGCTGGAGGCTGGGGAAGTACAACCACCTGCTCCAGGTCACATGGATGCTGAGTGGTGGGACCTGGATTGTGTGAAGCCACGTCTCTCCACCTGGCTCTAACCAACTGCAAACAGCCCCTTCAATGCGTTGAAGAAAGGGTCTGTGCTGAAAGGGAACAAAACGCACTCTGGCTTCCTCCTCTGGCCACTGCTCATGGGCTGGGCAGCCAGCCCCTGCCTCTCGAGGCCCCAGCTCTCACCATCATGGGCCAGCACAAGCCTTGCCACTTGTCATTCAGCTGCATGGCATCAGCAAAGAGGAAGAAGAGGGCCAGCAGGAATTCCAGCAGGGGTGCCGTGAAGAAGGTGGATGCCAAGGACGCCACATAGGAGACAAAGGCGATGAACGAGAGACCCTGGGAGGGGGGGTGTATAGGACAGAAGTCAGAGCATTTTCAGGGCCCCTTGCCAAGTGCTCAGAGATCCTGCGGGAAGGAATAGAGGAGGAAACTGAGGCTCCATCATGGAAAGCGACCTGCCCCAAGTCCCACAGTTGGTGAGTGGCAGAGTCAGGATGTCCACCCAGTTATGAGGCCCAAAGAGCCCTGGTAACGCAATGGTTAAGCACTTCGCTGCTAACCAAAAGACTGGCGGTTTGAACCTACCTAGCAGCAGCTCCATGGGAGAAAGACCTGGTGATCTGCTCCCGTAAAGATTACAGCCTTGGAAACCCTATGGGGCAGCTCTACTGTGTCACATGAGGTCGCTATGTGTTGAGATTGACTCAGCCGCACTTAACAACAACATGGGATCCAGGATGCCCCCAGCACTTCTGGAGTTGGCTGAGTCCTGACCCCATTATAGCTCCCTGCAAGGACCCAATCAGGAAGCCTCAATCTCCCACCCCTCACCCCAGCATGTGGCAGAAACTACCCAACCCAGTGGTGCCCCAAAACAAACCAAAATCAAACCCAGTGCCATCCAGTCGATTCCGACTCATAGCGACCAGCGGTGCCCAGCAGGGGCAAATCAAAGCTAAGCAGGCCCAAGGGATCCAACGAAATAGGAACCAGCTTCAAAAATAACACCCAACACCTAAGATTTGTGCTTTTCATGGATGTAAATTTTACCTTAAAAAGAAACAATCAAAGCTGAACTTTTAGTTAATGACATACACCTTGAAGTGGTTAGAGTTGAAATGTACTGATGTCTGCCACTTACTTTGCATCAAAAAATAAAATGGATTGGGGTGACAGATGGATACATATGGGATAAAGCAAAAATAGAACAGTGTTAAACACAGGAGTCCCTGGTGGGAAAAATGAGCATGGCAGCTAACCAAAACGTTGGTTGCAGTCTACCCAGAGGTGCCTCGGAAGAAAGGCCTGGTGATCTACTTCTGAAAAATCAACCACTGAAAACCCTGGGGAGCACAGTTCTACTCTGATAGACATGGGGTCACCATGAGTCAGGGTTGGCCCAGTGGCAAGTGGTAAACAACTGTACCATTTTCCGTGGTAGGTATATGGGTGTTAATGGTATAAATCTTCCACGTTTGTATATTTGACAATTTTCATTCGAATAGGACAAAACATCCAGAAGATGCACTCTACAGACACCTCGGCCCTGCTTCATCATTCATCCGACCTTTGTGAAAAATACTTTACCCTTTAGGGTACACTACCCTTTGAGGCAGGAATTCCACATCTGGGAATTTATTCCAAGAAAATAATTCACAAGGGGCAGAAGGAACTACAAGAATCAAAATGTCCGCTGCAGCCTTGTCCACAGCACTGGGAAGGTGGAAGCAACTGATGCTGGAGAGCGCTAAGGCACCCAGGTAGTTCTGCAGGTATGCAGTGCAGGGCAGGCCAAGATGACGGGTTCCTCTGTGCCCAGTGCCTGCTGAGGGTCTGATCCTCACAACCACCCATGCGCCAGGTGTGGCTCACAGCTCCACTTTATAGATGAGAAGACTGAGGTTCAGAAGAGTGATGTGCTTTGCTCAGAGGGGCACCAGAATTTGAACCGTGGGATGGCTGACCCCACAGCTGGACTTCTTAAGCGACACTGCCCTGGGGGTGCTGGGGGAGGTTTTCATCTTTCTGGTTTCTGTCACTGTGGCTGGCTGTGAGCACATCCTTAGCTGAGGTGCTCGGAGTGGAGCCCAGAGCCTGTGCAAGCAGTGGAAGAGGTGGACACCACCTTGGCTCAAAGGCCCTGTAGGGACACTCAGATGCCCAAAGACAATGAGCTTCAGGAATGCCAGGGAACCTCCAGGGCACCCCTCCTCTGCCCTGAACACACCCATGGGGGTAGCTGGGCCCTCTTTGGACAAATGGGAAACTAAGGCCCAGAGAGGGGCTGACTACTACGTCCTGTGCCCAGGGCTGTTCTTGTGTCCCTCCTCTTCCTGTCCCCTCACCCCCACCAGCCTGATTCTGAAGATCCCCCTCTCTCAATTCCTGTTTCCTCATTTCCTGATTCCTGCTGGCTACTTCCTTCCCCTTCCTGTCCATGTCAGCCTCCCAACTTGCGTGGTGGTGGGGGCTGGGGAGATGACCAGGCAGGGAGGCAGGAGTGACCAGGACAGCTCCCCTTGTTCTGAGTGCCCCCGCCTCACACTTCCTCCCCTCCTTCCTCATCCTCCTAGATATAGATCCCTGTCCCTCTCCCCACCCCAGGCCAAGGGCCTGCTCTGTGCTCTGGCCAGCACCCTCTCCACCCATGGGAGGTTCTGGGGGGAGTCTGGGGTCCACTCAGTAGACAGTAGATTCTAGGTTTCTCCCCACAAGTGGCCCCGTCAGTCTCCTAGGTGGGTTTGAGGTGGCCAGCCAAGAAGTCTCTCAGAGTTCAGGCTGAGTCCTGGGGCCCTGGCCCTTCACCTGGAAGTTGGACAAGTGCTAGCTGACTCCAGGGGCAGAAGAGAGAGGTTGGTTGTGGGATGGCTTCCTGTCATCCACCCTGGGAGGTACAGTCAAGAGGTTGGGGGCAGAATCCTCCTCCCCCCTCTCTTGGCCTGGCTCTCACTCGGACCCTCAACTGGTCTCCCGGTCAAACCCCCTAGACCTCAGCTCTCTACGAAGTGGGATCAGGGCAGGTACTGTCAAGGTGCTGGGGGATTTAAGTAACCAGTGGCCGCCCAGTGCTCACCTCTCATCTTCCTCCTCCGTCCCTGCAGGCCCAGCGCCAACCCCCACCCCACAGGCAGACAGTGAGGGAGCTTTCCGTACTGTAGGAAGGACAAAGGCGGCCAGAAGGCCGGGGTGGGGGAGAGAGGGAAGGAGCTCAGCGGGGCGGGGCGAGGGAGCGGAGGAGGGGGAATGAAGTCACTCGCTGAGGCCCGCCCCCGCCCCACTGCAGCCGCGGGGGTGCCTGGCGCCCCCAGCAGAGCGGCCAGGCCTTGCCCAATCCCCGGGAACCCCTTCCCACTCTACACAGCCCCCCGCCCCCAGCTAGCAGGGCTTCTCTCTGACCTCCCGCCCTTGAGGCTCCGCAGCCTCTGCCCCGCAGCTCCGGACCGGTGCTCCCGGCGCCCAGGAAAGTGGACCCCACCCCGGCTCTTGGAGAGCCGAGCGCGCTGATTCACCCCGGGGCCCACCCAGGGGGTGGCGGAGGGCTCGCGGAGCAGGGCGCCACTGTTGAGGCCAGGCGATGCCGGAGACGCAGCCCGGCCCCGAGGCCCAGA
This sequence comes from Elephas maximus indicus, assembly GCF_024166365.1. NCBI lineage: Eukaryota > Metazoa > Chordata > Mammalia > Proboscidea > Elephantidae > Elephas > Elephas maximus. Next base: position 33,071,333 of record NC_064839.1, on the reverse strand, counting down.
CAGTCACATCGCGTCGGTGGCGGGAACCGATCCCCCTGCCGGTTCCAGCCGGGCTTTCCTACGGCCCCCCAACCTGTGACACGCGGGCTCCAGAAGTGCGGGAAGTTTTGAGTTCGGGCCCCGCCTCGCCACTGCCTGGCTTTCTGAGCCTCAGTGAACACGTCCGAAACTCGGGGAAGTTTCTCCAACTTCGAGGGCTCTGAAGAGGAGTCGGCCGAGCCGGGCGCTGGGACGCAGGGTGCTCGGACCGCGGCACCCCCACCCGGACCCCAACCCCACCTCTACCTCAACTTGAGAAAGGAGCACGGCGCAGCCGAGGGAGTCGGCGGGGGAGGGTCCCAGGTGGCTTCCCCGAGGCCGCGCTCCTCCTGGCAGGGCCCCCGCCGCACTCACCGACTCGGCCAGCAGGAGGCAGCCTTTGCGCGAGCAGAGGAAGGCGCGAGCCGGCAGGAGGGCGCGCAGCCCGGCGGCGGCCGGGCTGGGCCGAGAGCGGCCCGCGGGCTCGGGGTCCGGATCGGGGTCTGGGGGCCACATGGCGGCGGCGGCAGGGGCCAGGGTTCGGCCGCCCTCCCTCTCACCCCGCTTTGGGAGGGAAGCGGAAACTGAGCCTGTGCAGCAGAAGAAGAGGCGAGCCTCGCCGCGAGGGGCGCAGGCCCCGGCGCCCCGCCCGCGGCCCGCCCCGGGCCACCTCCCCTCTGACCCCGGCTGCTCCGGCGGGTGCTGGGCAGGCCCGGCCTCGGGCCTGGGGCCTCCTCGGATCCCGCAGTCTCCCCGCACCCCTGACTTGGCGGTTCAATCCCTTCTTATTATCCCCTCCTCGAACACCCCGTCCAAGCTCCCACCCATCTCTCCCTGCCCGGAAGGTTTGTCTACACTAGCTGTCTCGAGTCTGACTTCCTGCCCATGCGCGTGTCCGCGACCCAGGAACCTAGGCCTCTAAACAACAAAGACCTCCCCCTCGTCCTCCCAAGGCTTTGGCCCACCCCTCCCCTCCCTCTCTCGGCGGGGAGTTTCCCTACGACCTCCTCGGCCACCCCTCCCATCCTCTCGGGCCTCAGTGTTGGCAGCCCCTCGATTTGGTCCTCGACTCCCACCCTTTCCATGCTGGTGGGGCTGCTACCAGACGTACACCTCGGGGTCCCAGCCCCCCGCACCTCTCTCTCTCTCTCTCTCTCACACACACACACCACACACACACACACACACACACACACACACACACACACACACACACGTCATTTCCAGGGCGTCTGGAGTTCGGTGTGACCAAGACCTAGCCCGTGACATTCTCGTGGCGCCTGGGCCTCTGCGAAAGGCACCGCCATCTGTTCTCCCCCCACGATCCAGAGACCTGGCTGTCGTCCTTGCCCTCTCTCACCCTTTATCCTTAATCTGCCACCAAGACCCACCTTCACCTCCTAAAGCTTTCTCTGATTTCTGTCCTTTTCTCTCCACCCCCACGCCACCGCTAGATCCCAAGGCATTCCTGTCTCCCTGGACGGGTGCGAGTGTCTTTAAGGGGTCTCTCAGCTTCCTCTCTTGGCAGCCAAAAGGGTCGCTCCCACTCCAACTCCCCCCCCCAAAAAAAAAAAACACACACACACGCACAAAACTTTGGGAGCTTCCCATCTGGCTCAGTGTATTGGTGTAGACACTAAAAACTAAAAAAAGTACCCCTTTGCCGCCCTCTTCTTTCTGGTTCCTCCCCACCCACCTGCCTTACAGTGTCTTGAGCAAACCACAAACCTCGACCTTTGTAAACGTTAACTCCATCCCCCACCTGGATGCTCTCCCTGCACCTACTTACCCAGTTAACTCCTCCTCCTTCCCCATTCTCCACAGCACCTAACAGTTCTTCACTGAGCATAGTGCAGCATTGTTTGCTCAGAGAAGCCTTCCCTGATCTCTCCAGCTGGGTAAGAGGCATTCATTCATTCATTCAGCAGCAGGGCTAGAAGCCCAGGATACAGCAGTGAACAGCCCTGAGGAGCCCCAACTGTCTGAAGTGGATTGGGGGACAGACACCAAACAGAATCCCGAATGAGGGGATTCCTGAAAACAGGTGTTAAAATATATATATGTATATAAACCCAAACCAATGGAGTTGACATGGAGTCGATTGCGACTCCTTCCAAGCTATAGGACAGAGCAGAACTGCCGCCTAGGGTTTCCCAGGAGCACCTGGTGGATTCGAACTGCCGACTTGTTGGTTAGCAATCATAGCTCTTAACCACGACACTACCAGGGTTCCATATTACATATATGTAATATATATATACACACACATATATATTCAAAACGTTTGCTAGTTCAATATTTGTTACAATTCAGCCTGTGTGGAAGAGGTCAGAGGTGGGCGGGGCCAGATTGTGGAGGGGCGGGGCCAGATTGTGGAGGGCCGCCCCTGGTGTTCTGTTTCACTCAAAAAGCTGAGTGGAGGCCCCAGTTCGGATTTGTGTTACTAAAAACAAGACTGGCTCAAAACTCAGTAAGAAGAAGAGACCAACCCAATTTTAAAAATGCGCCAAAGATTTGAATCGGCAGTTCACCCAGGAAGATATGGGAATGTCCAATCAGCACATGAAAAGATTCTCAACATCATTAGACATCTAGAAATGGCAATTAAAACCACAATATGATACTTTATTATTAGTTGCCATCGAGTTGGCTCCATCTCATGGCGACCTTATATATATCAGCAAACACAACATTGCCCAGTCCTGAGTCATCTTCACAATTGTTTGTATAATGAGTGAGACTATTACCAGTTATTAAAATGGCTTCAAAACACTACCAAGTGTTGGTGAGGATGGGAAGCAAATGGAACTCTCGTACACTCCTGACAGGGGTGTAAAACGTTAAACAGTTCAGCAGTTTCTTAAAAAGTTGAACACAGGCCTGTTATATGAGCAAGCCATTTTAGCTATTTACCCAAGAGAAATGAAAGCCCACGGTTATACAGAGGCTGGTATGCTCACGTTCATAGCGGCTTTGTTTTTAATAGCCCCAAACTGGAAACCACCAAATGCCCCTTATCAGGTGGAGGGATAAACAAACTGTGGTAGGTTCATACAAGAGGCTACCACTCAGCTGGACATGTTTTCTATTTTAATTGGGATGTGGTTACATAGGGACAAACATTTGTCAAAATGCATCAAACTCTACACTTAAAATGGGTGCATTTTATTTCATGTAAATTATATGTCAATTGAAAAAAAAAGGGTATTGAGAAAAGCACAGTGTCTGGACTAAGGGCTGACAAGGGCTGGGGAAGTGGGTTTCCTTGGGTGAGGTGACTGGACACCCATGACCGCTGTCCATCCCCAGACAAGGCTTTGAGGTCCCCAGGGGCCTGTCACTGTAGCCCAGCCCCAGCTCCGTGCCTGTCACACAGGGTAGCATCAGGAAATGTCACTGGAATGCAGGAAGGGCAGCTCAGAGAGGCCCTTGCCTGACAAGGATAAATGGGGTAGGACGAGGTCACCTGTCCCTCAAGACACACCCATACAGGTCGAACAGTCCTGGGCTTAGGAAAGTGGGCAGGACAGAGGTTACTGGCCAGTGATCCTGAGGCTGGCACTGGCCCACCTAGCGGGGGTTTCTTCTCCCTGATACCAGAGCTTGTAGGAGTATGGAAACTACAGTCTGTTGGGCCTGACCCTCTCAGGTCTGGCTCCAGTGTGGAGGGAAACTTGGAACCCAGTGGTCTTGGCAGGAGAAGAAAGGGTCTGGATGACAGGGTGGTGGGTCTGCCCAGGATCTGAGAAGGATTTCCAATGTGAGATCTCAGAATTGGATGTGGCAGGGAGAGTGAGGGCTAGATAGGACTTCGCCCAGGTCTGGGCTAACACCTGGAAAAGTCAGGGCCCTGGGGGGTGGGGTCAGCCCAGGGTGAGGACTCCTGAGGAAGGATCAGGTTTAGGGGCAGATTCTGTGAATCCAGTGTTGAGGGTGGCCCTGGGAGAGCCTTTGCCACCCTACTCTCTCAGGCCTGGGCTGTATTTCCTCCCGGTGCAGGGCCCCAAGTTAAGTCTCAGGAAGTCAGGGTGTGGCTTGCCCAACTGGCCTGGCCCAGGCAGCGTGCTGAAGGCCCCAAGAAGACTCAGTCCTGTTCCTGGTTCCCCCAGAACTGTGGGCCTGGCAGAGATGGCAGAAATCAATGTCAGTCCTGCAGGGCAGTTTCATGTCAGACCTGGGGAAGGGGATTGCTGTCATCGAGCACCTAAGTGACTAGCCCGGCCTGGGCCCACTTGTCCCTCTTCTCCCTGCACCACCTCTGCAGGCCTGTGAGGCAGGAGCTGCCCTTGTCACTTCTGTACAGATGAGACAGAGGGCGGGAGACTGAGTTGTCTGCCGGGTATACGTGTCATGATTTGAACCTGGGTCCTTGTGACTCCATTCCCGTGCAGGAGGCCTCCACAGATCCAGGGCTTTCCCTCCTTCTTCATGGTGGGGAAGGCTCAGCCAGTGCCTGCAGCTGGGATTTGAGAGGCCCAGGCCCCAGCCTACCCATGTGAGCAATGGATGTGCAGGCATCCTCACCAGGCTGCTGTGAGGATTGAGATAGGAAGCTGATGTGGCGACACTGCTGGGGGGAAGAATGATGAGCTCTTCGAGTGCAGGGTGGGGGACCCCAGAAAGCCAAGATGGGCTCTAAAGAGTAGGCAGCATCTGTGCTATTGCCACACGGGGTGGGGGAGGTGGGATGGATTGATGGACACACATTTATTTAACAAGCCTCAGGGACCAAGGGACATTTTGGTGGTTTCCAATCCTTTGCTTTTGCTCACAACACTGCGGGAATGACCCTGGACTGCCATCATTTCACTTCTAGCAGCCTATCTCAGATAGGGAGCTCGGGGGCCAAGGGGGTGAGCATTTAGTATTTTGATTTTAGTGGGTATCACATTTTCTTCTGTAGAGGTCAACCCAGCTGACACCTACCCCAGCAGGTGGAGTGCCTGGTTCCCAGACAGGGGATCTGGCGAGAGTGGACAGTTGTATCTCAGGGTTGTTGTTGTTGTGTGCTGTTGAGTCAAATCCTACCCACAGCGACTCAACAGGGCAGAGCAAAACTGCCCCATAGGGTTTCCTAGGCTGAAATCTTTATGGGAACAGATTGCCAGATCTTTTCTCCCACAGAACAGCTGATGGGTTCAGAACAGCTGATGGGTTCGAACCACTGATCTTTGGTCAGTAGCCGAGCACTTTAACCATTGCGCCAGCAGGGCTGCTTGTATCCCAGAGTAGTTTTTTTTTTTTTTAAGTTGAGATTTGAGACTTAAAAAAGAGTTGCAAAGGTGATACAGTGTTCCAGTGTACCCTTCACTGAGCTTTCCCTGATGTTAACATTCTCCATAACCATAGTACACATTTGTCAAAGCTAAGAAATTAACCGTAGTACAATATGATGAATTAAACCACAGATTTTAATGGGATTTCTGCCATTATTCCACTATGTCCTTTTTCTGTCCCAAGATCCAATCCAGGATCCCACATTGCACTTAGTTGTTGTCTTAGTTATCTAGGGCTGCTGTAACAGAAATACAACTGGATGCCTTTAACAAAGAGAAATTTATTCTCTCACAATTTAGGCGGCTAGAAGTCCAAATTCAGGGTGCCAGCTCTAGGGGGAGGCTTCTTCTCTCTGTAGGTTCTGGGGGAAGGCCACTTGTCGTCAACCTTCCTCTGGTCTAGGTGCTTCTCGGCACAGGAACCTCAAGCCCAAAGGACATGCTCTGCCCCCAGTGCTGCTTCCTTGGTGGTATGAGTTCCCTTCCCCTTTCTCTCTGCTTGCTTCTCTCTTTTGTATCTTATAATAGATTGATTTAAAACGCAACCTAATCTTGTAGATTGAGTCCTGCCTCATTAACATAACTGCCTGTAATCCTGCCTCATTAACATCATAGAGACAGGATTTACAACCCATAGGAAAATCACATCAGATGACAAAAGGGTGGACAATCACAGGGTACTGGGAATCATGGCTTAGCCAAGTTGACACACATTTTTGGGGCACACAATTCAGTCCATAACAGTTGTCATGTCTTTGTAGTCTCCTCTAATCTGTGATAATTTCTCATTCTTTCCTTGTTATTCTGAAGAGTACCGGTCAGGTCTTTTGTAGAATGCCTGTGTCCATCCATTTTGGTTTATCTGATGTTTTCTCATGTTTAGACTGGGGTTATAGATTTTTTGTTTGTGTTTTAAGTAGTTTTATCACGGTAAAAATGTATATAATAAAACATTTGCTAGTTCAACATTTCTTACATGTACAGTTCAGTGACATTGGCTATGTTCATCATGTTGTGCTACCTGGGGTTATAGATTTTTTAGAAGACTATCACAGAGGTGAAGCGCCCTTTTCATCCTATCCTATTACAGGGTACATGACATCAGTAAGATGTATTACTGCTGATGTTGATAGGGATTACTTGTTAAGGCGATGTCTGCCAGGTTTTTCCACTGCAAAGTTACTGTTTCTCCCTTTCTGTAAGGAACCCTGGTGGTGCAACAGTTAAGTGCTCAGCTGCTAACTGAAAGATCAGTGGTTCGAACCAACCAGCGGCTCCGTAGGAGAAAAACCTGGCGATCTGCTCCCAGAAAAATTACAGCCTAGAAAACCCTATGGGGCAGTTCTGCTCTGTCATGCGGGGTAGCTATGAGTCCAAAATTGACTCGAGGGCACCCCACAACATACTCTGCTTCTTAGAATTGAGTCATCATGTCCAGCCCACACTCAAGAGGAGGGGAGTTAAACTCCGTCTCCTGGAGGGAAGAGTTTCAAATAATTTGGGGACAGATGTTAAAATCACCCCAGAAATTAACAAGTATTTTTAAGGTGATGCTTTGAAGCTATGCAAATATCCAGTTTCCCCTTAATGTTTCCCTCACTAATTCTAGCACTCATTAGTGGGTCTTGCCTATAGCAGTTATGACTGTGGTATGCTAATAGTGATTTTCCATTTCCTCTTCCCTTTTACATTCCGTCTGTAAGAAAGATTTTCCCTTTTCCTCCATTTATTTATTTATTCAATCACATATTTGTGTCAGTGGACGCATGGATACTTATTTTATTCTTTGGGTTATAATTCAATGCTATCATAATATATTTTGTTGGGTTATAATTCAATGTTATCATAATGTATTTTGTCGGTCAACTCGTTCCAGCTTTAGCCATTAAACGTTTCTTCAGGTTGGCTCCTGAAGTGTACCATTGGCATGCCCCACTGGTTTTTGTTTTCCACTTCCTTATCTTCTGACTATAAGATACTTCATACTTAGTTTGTATTCCCCTTGTCCTACTTCAACAATCAGCCATTTCTTTAAGGAGCCCTGGTTCTTTTAGTGGAGAATGGTGTTTAAACCAGTTGCCATTTAGTTGTTTCCAACTCATAGAGACCTCATGTGTATCAGAGTAGAACTCTGCTCCATAAGGTTTTCAATGGTTGATTTTTCAGAAGTAGATCGCCAGGCCTTTCTTCCAAGGTGCCTATGGGTAGACTCAAAGCACTAACCTTTCTGTCAGCAGCCGGAAAATGATATTGAGAAACCAAGATCTCTCAGGGTGATTTGAATTTGCATTGCTCTAGTTAGGAGTGGAATAAGTACTTTTTTCATATGTTTAGGAGCCATTTATATTTCCTTTTCTGAGAACTGACGTTTCATATCCTTTGTATATTTTTTTCTCTTGAATTGTTGATCTTTTAAAAATGCTACACAAAGAACACATATATTCAGGAAATAGTCCTTTTTCTGAATGGAATATTTTTTCCTGGTTTACCATCTGTCTTACTTTGCTTGTGGTAGTTTTTGCCGTACAGATTTTTTTTCTTTTTCTCACTTTTTTTGGTATCCAGATGTCTTTCTCCTTTCATCCTTGACTGTGGTGATCACAGCAACAGTTTTCCTCATGCCCGCCATCCTCACATTTGTGGGCTGTGACTTACTGGGTCATGCTGTCTTGTTCTTTTGATAAACTTCAGGATCCATTTTGCTAGTATTTTATCTGGGATTTCCACCTCTATTTCCATGAATTAAGGAGCGCTGGTTAAGTGCTCAGCTGCTAACTGAAAGGTTGGTGGTTAGAACCTATCCAGCAGCTCTGAGGGAGAAAGACCTGACAATCTCCTCCCATAAAGTTTACAGCCAAGAAAACCCAATGGGGCAGTTCAACTTTGTCACACGGCATTGCTATCAGTCAGAATCGACTCCATAGCACCTAGCAACGACAGTATTTTCATAAATAGAATTGACGTCTGTCTTTTGTTTACTTTTTGTTATTCTGGTCTGATTTGAGTATCAAGGTCATGCCCACCACCTCTTCAGATGAGTGGGAAAGATCCCTCCCCACCCCATTTTCTTTTCTTTCTGTATTAATTGAAAAAAATTCATACACAAAAAGCAGAGTTAAATCACCAACATTGAGAATATTCTCGTCACTGAGAATTAACAAAAGCTGATACTTTGCCATGTTTGTTCAGGCTCTCTCACTCTGCATCTTTAATTAAATAATGCGGACACAGTTGAAGTCACCTTTCTACCCCATCCTCTACCCAATATCCTTCCTTCCTCTTCAGAGGCAGCCACCATTACAAAGTTGGTAGCTATCCTTCCTATCTGTGGTTTTTATACTTTTTCTATAGGCAGCTGGCTGATTGGTTTAACGGCCCCAACTCACTGCCTCTGTCTGTATTCACACTCTTAGCCATGGGACTTTGCAGTTTCTATTTTTGCTCTGTGACTTGTGTTGGCCAACAAAGTAAGGCGGAAGAGACTGAGGGTGTGCCAGTCTTGCACATACATTTTTTCCACTTACAATCTTGTGTGTTCTGCCTTTTCCATAAAGATATCTCTAGGCTAGTCTGTTGGTGAGGGAGAGACACAGAGCTGAATTGCCTCAGTCATTCCAACTGACAGCAGCCTAGGTCAGCCAACAGCTATCCAACCCCCAAACCGCCAACTCCTAAACTGCCAACCTTCAAACCTGGGAGCAGTCCTAACCAAGATCGGCAAAGCCACCTAGTGGACAAGCTCAGGTATAATTTTAAAAAATCCCAGTTTCTCATTTCGGAAGTTGTTTGTGTATTTTATTGTTTTCCATTGTTGTTGTTAATTGTTGTAGAGTCAATTCTGACTCATGACGACCCCAACGTGTTGTAGAATAGAACTCCTCCATAGGGTTTTCAAGGCTGTGTGACTTTTTGGAAGTAGATCACCAGGCCTCTCTTCCAAAGTTTCTCTGAGTAGGTTTGAACCTCCAACCTTTTGGCTAGTAGTTGAGCGCTTAACTGTTTGCACTACCACAGACTGTTGTTTTTCATGTTGCTGTTATTTTGTGCCGTCAAGTCAATTCTGACTCATGGCAACTCCCTGTGGTTTTCTTGGCTGTAATCTTTATGGAAGCAGGTTCTGTTGTCAGGAGTGATTCAATAGAATTAGAGAATCGATGTCCCCTGTTTCCCAATTATCTGCCCATACACTGCCATCCCAGGTTTCTGGATACCATTTCTTCCCACTCAGTGCCCTTGCTTTAACTTCAGACACTATTCGAGGTTGGGAATTCAATTGGCATTTTAATTCAGCCACTGTTATAAGTCTCTGGGTTTGGTTTTCCGCAATGTCAGCTGTGTTACTATAAGAAATAAGACATTTTTTCAGGGCACAAATGGCAACTTTCAGGTCTTGTATGTGGCACCTGAGCTTTGACTGTAATGCTTTGAGCTCATCCCTTTCTTTCACCACTTTGTCCTTGGTCCAATCACCTTCCCTACACTTCTTATTCTGAAACAATTGTAGAAAAGTATAAAATATGCAATCATTGACCTTGTCTCTCACAAATATTTGATCCCTTGGTGATGATATTTCGATTGCTACCCAATGCCATGGATTAGCAGTGCCCTTTTTATTGCTGGAGGCAGACTCATAAGGGCCTTTAAAACTAGCCAGACTGGAGAACCAATTCAGAAAATTCATCCTTATTATTTTGTTCTTCTAGAACTGCTCTTGGTACCAAATGTCTTAGGCTGGGTCCTCTACTGAAGCAAAACCACTGAAGTGTATATATAAAATACATATATAGAGAGAGCATTATTTCAAGGAAATGGCTCACGCAGCTTTGAAGGCTGGCAAGTCCCAAATCTGTGGGTCAGGTGTCAGAATGGAGGCTTCTGACTCATGTGGTTGCAGGGGCTGATGAACCCAAAATCTGTGGGTTAGATGGCAAGCTGCTGGCTCACAGGGCTGTAGGAGCTGGCGAATCCCAAAACCTTCAGGTCAGATGGCAGGGTGCTGGCTCACATCCCAAGAACCGGAGGTCAGAGGATGACATGTTGGATACAAGATCAGGAGAGGGCAAGCTTTGCCAGAACATCCATACATATTAGATATAAATCACACCCCCAAGGAAACCCCTCTTTCAACTAATTGGCTGCTCACATCAGATCACAAAATGTAGGATGATTACATAATATCTGCCAAACACTGAGAACCATGGCCTAGCCAAGTTGATACATAACCATAACCATCACAGAATGCAGGAGTCAGGGGCTACTGGGCAGCAGCTAACAACAGAGTCTCCCACATTCACTGTAAGATTTCCTCACACAGCCAGGCCTGCAGGGGGGTAATGTGAGGGCTAGGGAGGGAACAGTGGACTTCAAGAGTAGAGGTGCTGTGTCTGGGGCCAGTGGCATGGCCCTAAATTCTGAGAAGGGCCCAGCCAGACCAGATTCCAGCTCTGCCTGCTTCATTGTTGACTCTGTCCCAGCGGCCAGTATCCCTCACCTGAATGACAGGCAGCAGCATCCTTCCAGCTGCACTCCCTTCTCAGCAAAAGCCAAGAGTGGGATCTCCCAGTGAGAAGAGGACCTGGCACTTCCTAGCCTCAGGGCATCCACATGGCACTTAGAACAGAGGCCCAAGTCATTACCGTGGCCCCCAACGCCCAGCCAACATCTCACCTCTCGCTGAAAGGCCTCGGCACTGCAGGCTCCCCCACACAGACCTCCTTTCAGCAGCTCTTGTATCACTCAGGGCCCCCCCCCCCCCATGAGGACTAGACTGTCCTGTGAGAGCAGGGTCCTGAGTTAATGCTCAGTCCTCACTGGAAGGAGCCAGTGCAAGTCCCAGAGGGCTGAGCAAGCTCTGAGGGACCATGCCCAAAATTCTACCTGAGCCCACCCTACTGGGTCCAGCAGGTTGACTCAGGACCTTGGAAGCCCCCAGTCCTGAGGAGATACTACCATCCCCACTGCCCCCTCCCAAGGGAACTCCAAACAAGGATCAATACTGTACTGCAAAATAAGAGTAAGGAAGGCTTCCAAGGTACAGCAATTGATCTCTATTCGCCTGGAGCAACAGAGGAAGAAAGAGTCAGGAATAGGAAGAAGATAGGAATGTGGGGCTAATCGAGTCCAGGAACAACTGCCTCCTCTGCCATGAGTCCAAAAGAACTGGATGTTGCCCAGCTACCATTACTGAACAATTTGATCAAAGATTCCATAGAAGAATCCTGTTGTTATGGATTGAATTGTGTCCCCCCAAAATTTGTGTCAATTTAGCTAGGCCATGATTCCCATTACTGACCACCATTTTGTGATCTGATGTGATTTTCCTATGTGCTGTAAATCCTACCTCTATGATGTTAGTGAGGCAGGATTAGTGGCAGTTATGTTAATGAGGCAGGACTCAATCCACAAGATTAGGTTGCGTTTTGAGTCAATCTCTTTTGAGATATAGAAGAGGCAAGCAGAGGGGGACCTCATACCACCAAGAAAGTAGTGCCAGGAGCAGAGCATGTCATTTGGACCTGGGATCCCTGTATTGAGGAGCTCCTAGACCAGGGGAAGATCGATGACAAGGACTTTCCCCCAGAACAACAGAGAAAGAAAGCCTTCCTAGAGCTGGCACCCTCAATTTGGACTTCTAGCCTCCTAAACTGTGAGAAAATAAATTTCTCTTTGTTAAAGCCATACACTTGTGGATATTTCTGTTACAGCAGCACTAGATAACTAAGACATTGATCAAAAAGGGGAACAGAACAAAACAGAATCTCAAATTCACATGGTCTCCAGGCTTCCTACAGCCATGGAGGCTGGATGAACCCCTGAAGCTATTGCCCTGAGATAATCTTTAAACCTTAAGCCATAAATATCTCCTGAATATTCCACTGGTCTTACCCCTTCAGGAGCAAGGAAGAATGAAGAAAACTAAAGATTACAAGGGAAAGATAAGTCCAAAGGAGTAATGGACCACTTCTACCACGGCCTCCACCAGACTGAGTCCAGTCCTACTACATGGTGCCCGGCTACACCACTGACTGCTCTGACAAGGATCACAAGGGAGGGTCCTGCACAGAGCTGGAGAAAAATGTAGAAAAAAATCTAACTCCAAAAGAAAGACCAGACTTTCTGGCCTGACAGAGAGTGGAGAAACCTGAGAGTATGGCCCCCGAACATCCTTTCAGCTCAGTAATGAAGTCACTCCTGAGGTTCACCTTTGAGCCAAAAATTGGATAGGCCCACAGAACAAAACGAGACTAAAGGGGGACACCAGTCCAGGGGCAGGGACTAGGAGGCAGGAGGGAACAGGAAACCTGGTAATAGGGAACCCAAGGTTGAGAGTGTTGACATGTTGTGGGGATGTTAACTAATGTCATAGAACAATGTGTGTACTGCTGTGGAATGAGAAACTAGTTCTGTAACTCTTCATCTAAAGTACAATAAAAAAAAAAAAAAAATCTGCTGAAGTCTTCTTAAAGCCAAACAGTAGTTTAGCTTAACTAGTAAAGAAAGTCTGCCTTGAGCATTGTGCTCTTTTAAGATCTGTATGGGATGAAATTAACAACAGCAACTCGAAAGATTAGATAGGAAACTTAGAAGGCAGTGAGTTTGTGTTAATGGAGAAGGAACAACTTAGAAAAGGAGGGTGAGAATAGGTGAACAACTTGAAGAATGTAATCAGTGTCCCTGAATTGTATATGTAGAAACTGTTGAATTGGGGTATATTTTGTTGTGTATATTCTCAACAATAAAATAAAATTTAGAAAAAAAAGAGTAAGGAAGGCCAATAACCTTATTTTTCTCAAAATGACTACTTGGATGCCTTAGAAAAATGTAAAATAAAAATATCAAAGTGAACGCATTTTGTTTTCCAGTTTCTCATTTTCCTCTGGTCCTTTTGGCTGGTTAGTGTTGACAGCTGGTGCCCATCCACACACTCTTGGTCCCCCAATCCTTCTGTGCCATGTAGCCTGGGAGCACCTCCAGGGCTCAGCTCCCACCTCACCTTATGCACCACTTTCAGTAACTTTTGTTAAATGAACAAAATAATGTTTACATCAAGGCCATTTAAAGAGAAATTTCTTTTCCAAGCAAAGGTGGTTATTCAAATGAAAAAGAAAACCATTCTAGAAAGAAGACAAGGAAGACAGTGGAAATAGGTTTTGTTGTAAAATACACTGCCATTTCTGACAGTAGGAGAGTGTCTTTCCAGTCATTTCTTTCCCGTCCCCTTGTCTGGTTCAGGTCCCTGTGGCTTGTTTGCTTCAGGTTCCTTTTCTTTTTCCTTGGTCTTGTCCTTTGGTGGAGGAGGAACCAGCGTAGTCTTTTTGACCCTCTTGCCGGTGAAGTGCCTTCTTTGAAGACATACATCAATTAAAGCAAATAGTCCAGCCACACCAGTGCATATCTGGAAAACAAAGGATCCTCATTACTTCGGCTTTTCATTCCAAAGGTTCCCATCTCTGTTTCTAATTCATCAATAGATGCCATTTAACACGTCCAGTCAGCTTGTCCCCTCAAACTACCAGAACCAAGAGAGTCTGTCCCTCCCCTAGCCTCGCCTTCCCCCAAAGCCATTTTTCAAGTCTTTTCATCTCGTGTCCTTTCTCTCTTTAAACCCAGCAGGGTAGGGCCCTTTGCTCTGGGATCAGCAGCTGCAAGGAGGAAGCCTTTAGCTTGGCTGCCTCCCCAGACATCACCTTCATTTGGCTTCCCCACTGGAGATATTTACCAATTTTATTTACTATTAAACTTTGCCTTGATCCCAAGAGTTTGTAAAAAGAAAAGAAGCCCTTTCTTGAAACAGGAAAAACACACCCATTCTCCCAAAGTGACGAATGCAGAGCAAATAAATGGCCTGACATGGATGAACTCACCACAGCTATGAAGTAGTGCATGTGCATGGTTGGTCGACTTCTCACAGCGAAGATCACAGCCCACAGAAGGAAAATAAAGGCAGCTATGTCGTTGAGAAGGTCCTGAAAGATGGGAGCGATAAGAGTCAGCCTTAAACAGGGCCAAGCCCGCTACCTGCAACACCCAGCCCAGCATGTTGTTTTTGTTTGGTGCTGTTGATTTTCAACTCACGGGGACCCCGCGGAGCAGAGTAGGACTGCCCCCACGGGGTTTTCTAGGCTGTAATCTATTTTTTAATCTTTATGGGAGTAGATCTCTAGGTCTTTCTGCCACAGAGCCGCTGGGTGGATTTGAATCGCCAATCTTTCAGTTAGCAGCTGAGCGCTTAACTGTTGCACCACTAGGGCTCCTTCAACACAGCATAGCTTCCTTCAAAGGGACTGATTTTCAAACTTCCACCTTATTAAAAATAAAAAAAAATTTTTTTGGTGAAAATATACACAGCAAAATGTACGCCAACATAACAATTTCTATATGTACAACTCAATAATGACATTGGTTATATTCTTCAGGATGTGCAACCATTTTATTCTCCCACCATTAACATAAACTCACTGCCCCCTAAGCTTCTCATTTAACTTTCCGAGCTGCTGTTGTCAATTTGAACCCATATAGATAATTATTTAAAACAGCACAATGCTCAAGGCAGACATTCTTTATTAATTAAGCTAAACTATTCTTTGGAAACTCTGGTGGCATAGTGATTAAGAGCTACAGCTGCTTTGGTTTAAAGATGACTTCAGGGAATAGTTTCAGTTTGAGGTTTAACATTTAATGATTCTCTCATGGTAATAGTTTCAGGGGTCATCCAGCCTCAAAGGCTCCAGAAAATCTGAATTTCAAGAAAATGTGAAATTCTGTTCCATATTTCTCCCCCTTTTGATCAGGATTCTTCTATAAAATCTTCGATCAAAATGTTCCGTAATTATAGCCAGGTGCCACCCAACTCTGGTCTCATAGTCTCTCCCACAGTTGAGAACAGGGCCCATACTGTTCCCTCTGGTACCAGCAAGTTGTACCAGGAATGTGGGTCACAATCTTCATGGCCTCTACTGAGCTGGGGAGGAAGAATGATAGGTGGCTAAGTTAAAATGCCACAATGCTCTCTTATCAGAATCCACTAGCTTCTTTCTTCATTAAGTATTTACCTGGTTGTTTTAAGTTTTTTATTAAATTCAAGTTCCAACAAGATTGAGTCTGACAGTATTTTCCAGCTTAATCATTTCTTTAGTAGAGGGACAGAATTTGGGAGTTCCCCACTCTGCCAATTTCAGTGACATCACTCTCATTACATCTGGAAGGTTCTCAGTCATTATCACTTTGAATATGTCTCCTCCTCCATTCTCTTGAGTCTCTTCTTGTGGGATTCCTATTAGACTTATAATGGACTATCTCATTTTGTCCTCTGTTTCTCATCCTCTTTCATATTTTCTCTTTATCTCTCAATGGTATATTCTGGGCAATTTCTCCATATCTTTCAGTTCACTAATTCTCTCTTTAGCTGTCTCTGATCTGCTTTTTAACCAACCTATTGACTTTTTAAAAAATATTTTTTATTGTGGTAAATATATAACAAAACATTTGTTATTTCAACAATTATGTGTACAATTCAATGAAATTAATTATGTTCACCATGTTCTGCAATCATCACCACTGTCTGTTTCCAAATTTTTCTATCACCCTTAACAGAAGCTCAGTGCTCCCTAAGCAATAACTCCCCCTCTCACCCTCCCAGCCACCCCTGGTAACCACTAATAAACTTTGGTCTCTATGCATTTGCCTATTCTAAATATTTGAATCAAAATCGACTCCACAGCAAAGGGTTTTTAGATATTTCATATTAAGTGGCATCATATGATACCTGTCCTTTGGTGTCTGACTTATTTCACTCATCTATGTCATAGCATATATCAGATCTTTTTTATTTTGACATTTTTATTTCAATAACAATATTTTTAATTCTAGATGTTGTACTTTGTGCTTTGTGCTTAAAAAAAAAAAATCTATTCTGACCTCACAGTGTCTTATTCTTCTCTTAGGGCTCTTAATTATGTCTTTAGTCATTTTAAGCATATTTCTTAATATCAGACAACTGTTCTATTATCTCATAGTCTTGTGCTTCTAGTCTTTCAGTTTGTTATTTTGCTTACTCTTACTCACGGGGAATTTTTAAAAAATCAGGTGTTTTGTTTGTTTTGTTTTTGTGAGTTCATGTTTGATATCATTTTTTTTTCTTCCTGTGAGAATCTCTTGGGCACTTGGTTGTGATCTTGCGTTTGTTTCTGGCAGAAGCTCCAAGAATATCATCACATTGGGATCTTTTTTTCCTCCCCTAATTCTAAGGCATGAAGGTTTCTAAAATGCAGGCAGTAAAAATTGAAACTACAAATCTGTACAAAGGGCAGGCCCAAAGTTTCTATTTTCTGTTTGTTTGTTTTCCACTCAAAGGGCAGGAAGAAATGAAAACACTTTCTTGTTCCTCTGTGTGGGGGAATGGTGTGTGTCGTCTCTATCCATTTTTTCCTGAGGATGCACGCAGTCTTTTCAGGGTGCTGGCTTTATGCAGGGTTCCCACTTTGCTTGGGATCAAGACCTCATCTTATGACCTTAAGAGTGTATGAAACCCCAGGACATTACCACACCGGCCATTCCCACCCCCACTTCAGCAGCTTATATGATCACTGCTCCTGTTCTCCACACACTCCCCCCTCCCTGCCCCACCCGCCCCTCATTTCTGGCACCTCTGTATTTCGCTTTCTTTTCTGCCAGCTCAGCCATTCGGTTAAAACACAATTGGTCACATTTCCCCTAGTATTTTTGGTAAGTGCAGCAGGGGAATTTTCAGGTTTCGTTGGTTTTTCACCTTGCCAGAATTATATAAGTACCTTCTCAGGCTTCTTCACTGGGGAATTGTCCTCTGTCCTTTTACCTTGTCCTCTGCATGTACCTGCCCATGAATCTTGATTCAACCCTCTTTTCCTTTTTCCCAGTATTGGGGATCCTCACCAACCCCACTGAGACCTGGGTCCTTTTAATAGGGAGGCAGGACAGAGTGTAGTTAGGGGCTCAGACTCTGCTGACAAAGCTGGGTTTGAATTATTTTTCTGCCACTTACTATCTGAGTGACCTGGGGCAAGTGATTTGGCAGCTCTGAGCCCCAGTTTCATCCTGTGTGAGGTGAGTGAAATGGTGAGCGTAGAGCTCTGGAGGCACGCTATGGGTGTGCAGTGAGCGTGGAGCCTTGGGAGCTTCATCAACTGGCCAGGAGTCAGGTTGGTGTGCTCTGTGATTACACAGGTGATGCAGAGGGATTTCAGTTCACAGCATCCAGGACTTCGCATTCAATCTGCGGGAACAATCTCACCTCTGTCCTGTTCCACTGGACCACTGCCTTGGCCTGAACATCCTTTATAGGGTGGAGATCTAAGTCTGCTTTAGGAGTGATGTTTAAAAACTCTCATTTTATCTTACTGATTTATGGGGAAGCTGATTTTCTTCCTTAAATTCTGGGGGTAGGTGCCTTCCCCAGTGATCTCCCTCATCAGCTGTGAGCAGCTCTCCCCACCCCCCATGACAGTGAAGCCTCAGGCCCTCTAACCTTGCCCACCAAGTTGGTAAGAGCTCCCACCTCCCCTCCCCGGCCTGGCCCCTTCCAACCTCCCCCACCTCCCCACACACCGCAGCTCGGCTTGCTCAGAGCCTTTCCTGCCTAACTTCCCCCCACCCCCAGCTGCGGCTGCCGGGACTACAGAAACGGGAGGGAAGGCGTGTTTCTCTGTTCAGTCATTTCCCAGGTGCCAAGACCCACGAGGAAGGCACAACGGCAGGGGTACTTCCTCCCTCCTCGCCCGACCCTCACTTACCGTAATGGGCCACAGGATGAAGGGCAGGTATCTGTTGATGGCGAAAGTGTAAATGATGATGAAGAAGATGAGGATGGACAGCTCCATGGTGACGATGAGCGTCAGGAATGGGTGCACCGACAAGCCCGTGAACAGGATCAGCGCTACTACCAGGCAACCCTTTCGGGAGACAGGCTCCTGAGCCAGCGGCCAAGGGTTCTAACCCACCCCGGAGCCCCTCTGGAAACCCCTAGAGCCCGCTCCCCAGTCCTTGGACCTGCGTCTTGGATACCAGCCCTGCTCACCACGGATAGGTATTTGACCTCGCCGTGACCCATAACCCAGAACTCTTTGTTGCTGCTCTTAAGTTCCCACCGGTACCGGCGACACTTCTTCCTAGTGCCCACTTCATCCTTGGGCTGCGGTGACTTTTGCTTTTTGGGCTTCTTCTCTTCTACCTTCTTGTCCTCCGCTGGTTTGTCCGGCGGGGGCGGGGGCGGGGGCGGGGGTGGGGGAGGAGGCGGGGCAGCCGGCGCTGCAGCGGGTGGAGGTGCTGGCGGGGCCTTACCCTTGGCTTTGCCCTTGCCCTTGCCCTTATCAGTCATATTCACTTCCGAGTCCTTAGGTTTTCAGGGGCTGTGCAACCTCTCCCGATGTCCCCTGACAGGCCTGATCTGTGAGAGAGCCTGGTGCCCACCGACCTGCTCAGAGGCGGTGCTCAGCCAACGGCCGGGCCCAGGGAAGGCCAACGCTTGAGCTGTCTCGGCGCGTGCTGGCTCAACGCGTGGGTCCCACCTCCGCTTGGGGTCCCGCTCCATCTCAGCGCGCGGTGCAGCGCAGTTCTTATTAACCCATAAGCCTCCAGGCCCACCACCATCCACGCGGAGGCTCCCTCCGGGTCCCCCCTCTGTGCCCGCCACGCTGGTGCTAGTTCCACGCCAAGCTCCCCTTCCTGGCCTGGTGGAGCCTCGCCGGGTGCCCTAAGGCTGTAGCCGCCGTTCTCATTCCGGGTCGGGTCCGGTTGGCAGCAGAAACCCGGGGTCGTGACCCTCGCCGGGCCTCCTGGGGCAGCAGCGCCGTGCAACCAGCTGGCTCAGCACCACATTCATGAAAATGCAACGCGACCTTTACACAAGGCAACATGAGGAAGCAGGAGTGTTCCCGACTTAGCAGCCCCGACTTTATGGTCACAAGTGGGCCAGAATGGGTAAAAGCATCCAAGCTCAGTAGTTGGTGGGGTTGAAGTGACTGGAGGAAGACAGGTGCATCTGCGAGTGTCCTGGCTCAGGCGCCGGCTTTTTTAGCACTTTGATTTGCAGGAGTGATTTCATAGCTGACCTCATCTTCTTGGTGACCACAAACGCGTCGAGGAGACACACGATTGCTGCTGCGAGACACAGGGACTGTCCAGCACAAGACCATAGGGGAAGGAAAGGTGGGGTTATTGTGCAGCCCACAGCAATACTCTCTTGTCCCTATCCCGGGGAGGAGCCGCAAGGTCCTTTTCTTCCCCTCTGACCAGTAAAGAGTGTCATGATGTCACCAGGGGGTTGGGGGGGTGCAGACCACACTGGCTGACACTGTCGTAGGGGGTGACACCAAAATGACTATCTCTAGAACTATCCCTATAGTTATATCAGCAAAACATGTTTTGTAAACCCCGCTTACATGTATCAATATACCTACAAGGCTAAAACTCTAGGCTAATTTACTTTTTGAACCAATGTTTTTTTTGGTTAATGCGCTCTGGTCAGAGCTGTCATTATTATCCAATTACAATGATGCTTAGAATCACGTGGTTTCCTCTGCACCTGCTAGAAGCATGTGATGCTAATTTTTTGCTTCTGTTTTTTTATAGTTGCTGATTTTGTCAAATTTTTTTATGTTTTAGCTACAATATTGTGTTAATCAGCATTTGTGAACCTCTATCAATAACATTTTTGAGACTGAAATAGTAATTAAAGGAAAAGAAGGAGTGATAGGCGGGAATTACAGTTTACCAGTAACATTAGTACAAAGTTGGTACCGAGGAGGTCCATGGCCAGGGGTGGGGGTGACACCATGAGTTACCACAGTGAGTGACACCAACCCTAGTGACACCACTGCCTCTGACCCCCCTCTCCCGCCTGGTGTCTGCCTTGCCAGCTGCTGCAGGCCCATTCTGCCTTTACCAGAGGCAGAGAGAGGGGATTTGAGGAATGGTGAGTCTTGCCACCAGTAGTGGCCTCACTGGATGCTGAGGCACCAGGAAAGGACCAGGGAAGGGCACTGGCCATAACGGCTCAGGTCAGGATGTGTCCTGAGAAGCCTTCTCAGAGGAAAGAACTCTTGGGCTATGTTTGAAAGAGCAGGCAGGAGTTTCCAAGGGCAGTGACTGGGAAGAGGAGAGCTCGAGGCATGGGAGGGGGGTAGGAATTTGGTGTGGCAAAGACCCCTGGAGCCAGTGAAGGAGGGGGCAGAGTTGAGGCTGGAGAGGCATGAGCTATGGAACTCTCCCCAAAGGATGGTGATGAGGCTGAGGGCTGAGGTCAGGTGCGAGGCTCAGAAAGCCCAGTTTCAGTGGCCATGAAGCGAATGGAGGCAGGGACCTGAGGGTACAGGGCAGGAGATGGGGAGGGGGAGGGGAGCTGGGAAACTGCTGCCATCCAGGTAAGAGTTGATAGAGACAGGGGATGGGAGCCTCCGGCAGGCAGGAGAAGGCTGGAGAGCTGAGCTAGCTTCCTTTGGGGACCAGCAGCCCACAGCATTCGAGACTCCTGGTGCTCGGCTGCGCCTGACTGGCTTGGATGTTTCTCTTATGGTCACTTAGTCTCTGGCTGCTTAATGAACTTTTCCTAGGTAGGTCTTGCCCTAGCTAATCTGTGAGCTCCCCTAGGCAAGGGACTCATTCCCCAGCATGGCGATCAGGGCTGGCACAGTCCCATGGGATTGACAAATATTTACTGATTATGGAATGAATTCATAGAATTTAAACCTTTTGCCTTGATTAATTTCTGTCCCCATTGTTTAGCCCTGCCACCCCTTCCCCCCATCTTCCAAGCATTTAATCTGCCATTTCTTGTGCTCCTCCATATGATGAGGGTTTGAGTTCCAGTTTGTCCCAACCTTGTGGCCCAGGGCAAGGCATTTAACCTTAGTTCCCATACCTGTAAAAATGAGAGTTGTAAAGAGTGTCATGATGTGCCCAGTCTGGTGTGAGGCATATACTGGCCACTTCAACTTGTATAGCTTCCTTCCTCCCCTTCCTTCTTGAATAGGCTAGGCTACTCAGTTTTGACAATGCACTTGTTTTCCTTTACAATGCACTCTTTTCATCTGCCTTTAAAATAAAATTCCCTAGTCCAGAAAAAAATCAAAGCCCAAATTTATAAACAAGAACATTTTGCTCCAACATTTCAGAAATGAGTATGTACGACTCTCAAAAGGGGTTTAACAGACTCTTGTTTCTACACCTGTTTGGAGAATGAGTATTAGAATGACGATTTTCAAGATCTTCGCTTGTGCAACTTCACATCTGAGGAAGTCGGTGCAAGGGAGAGATGGAGTGGTGGTGGGGATTTTGTTCTAGAAATAAAATAACAATGGCCTGCCATGTTTCCTTTTCAAAGAGCCTTGGGATCCTGATCTTAAATGGAGTCATGAAGGCCTCTACTTACCCCTCCAGTATAGAACAACTTCCTTCTGTTCTTTTCTTGCATCGCCAAGATGGCAACTATGAAAAGGAACACAGCCGTAATGATACTGTTGATAAGATCCTGTAATACAGAATTGAAAATTGTCAACTTTGCATGAAAATGGAATTCATAAAATATTTAAATTGGTCAATTACCCGTAAAAGAATGGGTATCTTTTTAAAAACATTCCCTTTGATTTAGAGGAACCCTGAGAGGCATAATTCTTACATCCTTCAGAGACATGAGTTTATGTGATTTCAAGGCCTTGAAGAGGAGTTTGTCTGCAGAAATGGGTTTAACTTCATTATATAAAAAAACCCAAACCAAAACAAAAACTGACAGCACTGTTTTTCAAACTTGTCCAGCAGACTTTTCTTAAAGGGCAGAAGAACATGAGCATAAAAATACGTGGAGGTCTAGGGGCCTAGTCTAAAAAGGCCCTCCGTAATATGATTTTTTCCAGGTTTTGCATTTTAAGTTAATGTAAATTCTGCTTTCTATTTCATAACACATTTGTTTTTATATAAGAATAAAATTTTAGATTAGCACTTTAGTTACCGATTTAATTCCACTCCCAAATCTGCAGGTAAAACCAATGCTCTGGAAGTTAGGTCACACACTTTGCTATGGTTTTGCACATCCCAAGAATGCACAAACCCATCAGAGGCTCGGGCTTGACATTTTAGTGTGCTTGGCTGTGCTGTTGACCTTTGCTCTTCCCTGAGACATGGCTAGAGTTGAGTTCCTCCTGACATCTAAAGGCTGTTTTGTGTCCTTCATTTTGGATTTTCAGCACTGGTTCTTTAGCTGCCAGCCCAACCTGCTTCTTTATGTGCTGAAATGAAGGGTGAGGATGAGTTGGTGGAGGAATCCTTCTGAGAATAAGCAGACGGTGGGCTTTGGTAGCAGAGCAATAATGCAGGAGATGGAGTCATGCGTTAAAAAAAAAAAAATTTTTTTTTTTTCATGTGTTAGGTGGGTCAAAAGCCCAGGGTTATGTAACCACAATAAGATACCTCATCTGACCATTTTAAGTCTTTAAGTCATGATGGCCTGACTTGGTAGTGGCACCCAGTCTGGTGCACTAGCCGAAAGACATCAAGGAGCTCTGCTACCCAGTGTATATGATAATAATTGCTGCCGAAGATGAAGAAATTGAAGATTTTTGCCGACTTCTGCAGTCTGAAATTGATCAAACGTGCTATCAAGATGCATTGATAATTACTGGTGATTGGAATATGAAAGTTGGAAACAAAGAAGAAGGATCAATAGTTGTAAAATATGGCCTTGGTGATAGAAACGACGCTGGAGATTGCATGATAGAATATTGTAAGACCAATGACCTATTTGTTAGAAATACATTTATTCAACAACATAAATGGTGGACCTCTCCAGACAGAATACACAGGGATCAAATTGACTACATCTGTGGAAAAAGACAATGCAGAAGTTCAATATCATTAGTCAAAACAAGGCCATGAGCCGACTGTGGAACAGACCATCAATTGCTCATATACAAGCTCAAGTTGAAGCTGAAGAAAATGAAAATCAGTACACGAGAGCCAAAATACAACCTTGAGTATATTCCACCTGAATTTAGAGACCATTTCAAGAATAGATTTGACATATTGAACACAAATGACCGAAGACCAGACAAGTTCTGGGATGATATCTAGGACATCAAACATGAAGAAAGCAAAAGGTCATTAAAAAGACAAGAAAGATAGAAAAGACAGAACTAGATGCCAGAAGAGACTCTGAAACTTGCTCTTAAACATAGAGAATGAATGGAAGAAATGATGAAATAAAAGAGCTGAACAGATTTAAAAGGGTGGCTGGAGAAAACAAAGGTAAGTATTTTATAATGAAATAGAAAAGACCTGACTTTAGAAAACCAGAAGGGAAGAACATGCTTGGCATTTCTCACCCTGAAAGAACTGAAGAAAAAATTCAAACCTCAAGTTGCAATATTGAAGGATTCTATAGGCAAAATATTGAACAATGCAGGAAGCATCAAAAGAAGGTGGAAGGAATACATACAGTCACTGTACCCAAAACAGCAGGTTGACATTCAACCATTTTGGAAGGTAGCATATGATTAAGAACCGATAATATTGAGGGAAGAAGTCCAAGCTACACTGAAGCCATTGGTGAAAAACAAGTCTCCAGGAATTGATGGAATACCAATTGGGATGTTTCAACAAATGGATGGTGAGACTTTGTTTCACATACTTTGGATGTATTATCAGGTAGGACCAGTCCCTGGAGAAGGACATCATGCTTGATAAAGTAGAAAAAAAAAACCCGTATAAAGTAGAGGGTCATCAAAAAAGAGGAAGACCCTCAATGAGATGAATTGATACAGTGGCTATAATGGATTCAAACATACTAATGATTGTGAGGATGGCACAGGACAGGACAGTGTTTCTTTCTTTTGTACATAGGGTCGCCATGAGTTGGAACCGGCTCAACGGCACCTAACAACAACAGGGGGTACTCTTCACTGCACCAGGCATAGCTGACAATATCCTTCAAACTCAGTATTGCTGTTATCTTCATTTTACAGAGGATGAAATGGAGGCTTAGAGAGGTTTGTGAAGTTGCCTAAGATTGAATAACTGCTACGGAGTGGAGTCAGAACTCAACTCACTATTGCCTCCCATATTAAACCAGTTGCCATCAAGTCAATTCCAACTCATGGTGACTCCATGTGTGTCAGAGTAGAATTATGCTCTGTAGGGTTTTCAATAGCTGATTTTTTTGGAGTAGATCACCAGGCCTTCCCAGGTGCCTCTGGGTGGACTCAAACCTCCAGTTTTTTGGTTAGCAGCTGAGTACTTAAGTGTTTGTGCCACCCAGGGACTCCTATTAGGAACACCTGAATAGGCTGTGAGTACAGCATCCATTTTTGGCATTTTTTGTAAAACGGGTTCATGGAGGGTCAAAATGGCATGGTGCAAATAAGGTGAGAGTGTTTTTTGTTGATTACCTCTTTTGCTCTGTCAACTCGTAGATGTGTGGCCTGGGGCATGGGTTATCACCCTTTTGTGCCAACTTGCTAATTTTTAACATGGGGACCGTGATTGGTTTAGGATTAAATGGCATAATGGATCCAAAAGCATCTGATAAGGTGCCTGGCCATCTGCTGGGTAGTTAAGAGTGCATCAGAATACAGCTTCACGATATATACTCTCAAAATACGCACAGCTAATAAACTTTGTGCAAACACCAGGTATACTTCCTGTTGAGGCTGGTGAGCAAGGAACCCTACTGTGGAATGCAACTTGCCTCTTGCAAGGGCATTAATGTCTATTGTTTAGGTGTCTGGTAGGTAAGAGTGGAAGGGGGACATGGAGCAGGGCTGGTAGGCATTGGCAGTGAGTCCCAGATGGGTTCTGCGGGCAGGGGCAAGGTCGACTGGGTAGGTACAGCAGCAGGTTGCAACTATACAGGAAGCTTGTACAGGAAGCCTGAGGATTGTGTAAACCAAGATATTGAAAGATGTGAACAAGAACTCTTACAATTAAGAAGCAGAATGTAAACTTTTAAAAATTGAAATTCATTAGCTGTGGTCATAGATCATTGATAATTTCAATAAAGGCACATTAATAATGATAATAATCATAAGCCAAACACAGACCAGACTTAGCTAATCTTGAGCTGGCTGTCTCCTTCTTGGATTACTAGACATTATAGTTTACTCTGGTCCTCACTGCCAAGGAACTGCTCTCTGGAACTGTCCTTTGGAGTTAAGATTTGCCTGGTACCTAACATTTCTACTAAAGCTCATGTTTCTTGAGCATTTACTATGGGTCATGCACTGTGCCATCTCATTTGATTCTCACAACAAATTCTCATTCTTTCCACTTTACAGATGGGTAAGCAGCAGGCCCAGGGTTGCTCAGCCAGTAAGAAGATATGCCCCTTAGCAATCTGACTTGAGTTCCCAAGGCCTCCTTTCTGACCCACCTCCCTCCTTTGGCCTTGGGCACAGACCCTCTTGTTGGCCTCATCTGGACAGAGAGAGAGCTATGTTCTACCTGATGACTGGGGTACAATTGCAGCTGAGCCTTGCCACATATAAGACTCTGGGTTTCCTCATAAATGTGGCCCATTAGTTGTCCTTACTGATCATCCTTTTCTTTCCTCCACTAAATATCCCATTGACTCAAGTAGCCTCCTCTGACTAAAATGAGAAATAGGGTGGTTGCTTGACTATTATTTCCCCCATTGTTCTCCCCAGTTCTCTGAGATACACAAAATTGTGTAGAATTATAAGTTGGAAGGAAAGAGATATTTTAATGGTGAATGCTTATTTTTAAAACTCACTGAATATTAGGAAAAAAGGAAATATTTACTATTTGTTTCATTGGTTTCCCTCACACCAGGAGCTGGCTGAACACGTGGCAAAGCCTGATTGGAAATCAACAGAACTGTTGTTTTTCATTAATCTTACTTGAAGTGGAACCTTCTAAAGCCTCTTATTTATCAATGTAAAGGAGCTGCTGGTATTTTTGAATCATCACATCTATAGAGTTTTAGTTTAAAATATAGTTTATTATATTCATTTTCTTAAAAATCGCTTTCTATTGGCAAAAACATCTGACCATGTGGGATAGTATTTGTTACAATGTATAAGTATTAGCAATATGGGTTATTCAGAAGACAATAATTACGATGTATACTTTCCTTAGGAGCCTTGGTGGCACGGTGGTTCAGTGCTGAGCTGCTAACCAAAAGGTAAGCAGTTCGAACCCACTAGTTCAAACCCACTAGCTGCTCTGTGGGAGAACAATGTGGCAGTTAGCTTCTGTAAAGATTACAGCCTTGGAAATCCTATGGGGCAGTTCTTCTCTGTCCTACAGGGTTGCTATGAGTCAGAATCGCCTCAACAGCAGTGGGTTCTTTTTGTCTGTGTGTGTGTGTGTGTGTGTGTGTGTGTGCGCGCGCACTTTAGATGAAAGTTTACAGGCCAAGTTAGTTTCTCATACAAAAATTCATGCACACACTGTTATGTGACCCAGAATGTGACTGCACATTCCTCCTTTCCACCCTAGATTTCCTGTGTCCATTCAACCAGTTCCTGTCCCTTTCTGTCTTCTCCTCTCGTCTCCGGAGATGAGCTGTGCATTTAGTTCCTTGTATCTACTTGAACTAAGAAGCACACTCTTCCTGAGTGTCATTTTACATCTTATAGTCCAGTCTCTACGGAGCAGTTCTACTCTGTCCTATAGGGTCGCTATGAGTAGGAATCAACTTGACGGCAGTGGTTTTTTTGGGTTTAGTCCAGTCTAGTCTTTGAAGAGTTGGTTTCGGCAATGGTCTAGGGGCCATGTCTTCTGGGGTTCCTCCAGTCTCAGTCAGACCATTAAGTCTGGTCTTTTTACCAGAATTTGAGTTCTGCACCACACTTTTCTCCCAGTCTGTCAGAGGCTTTCTGTTGTATTCCCTAGCAGTTATTGGTGGTAGCTGGGCCCATCTAGTTCTTCTGGTCTCAGGCTGATGGAGTCTCCAGTTTATGTGGCCCCTTTTGTCTCTTGGGCTAATATTTTCCTTGTGTCTTTGGTGTTCTTCATTCTCCTTCACTCCAGGTAGGTTGGGACCAATTGATGCAACTTAGATGGCCGCTTGCTAGCTTTTAAGACCCCAGACACCACTCACCAAAGTGGGATGCAGAACATTTTCTTAATTAACTTTGTTATGGCAATTGACCTGGATGTCCCCTGAAACCATGGTCCCCAGACCCCCAGCCCTGCTACACTGTCCCTCGAAGTGTTTGGTTGTATTCAGGAAACTTCTTAGCTTTTGGTTTAGTCCAGTGGTGCTGACTTCCCCTGTATTGTGCGTTTTCCTTCCATTCACCTAAGATAAAAATATAGTTCTTGTCTACTACTATCTAGTTAGTGAATACCCCTCTTTCTCCCTCCCCACCCTCATAGTCATCAAAGAATATTTTCTTCTGTGTTTAAACCTTTTTTTGAGTTCTTATAATAGTGGTCTCATACAATATTTGTCCTTTTGCAACTGACTAATTTCACTCAGAATAATGCCTTCCAGATTCATCCATGTTATGAGATGTTTCGCGGATTCATCGTTGTTCTTTACAGTTGTGTAGTTTTCTATTGTGTGAATATACCATAATTTGTTTATCCATTTGTCCATTGATGGGCACCTAGGTTGTTTCCATCTTTTTGCTATCATGAACAGTGCTGCGATGAACATGGGTGTGCATATATCTATTTGTGTGACGGCTCTTATTTCTCTAGGGTATATTCCAAGGAATGGAATTGATGAATCATATGGTACTTCTATTTCTGGCTTTTTAAGGAAGCACCAAATCGATTTCCAAAGTGGTTGTACCATTTTAGATTGCCACCAGCAGTGTATGTGTTCCAGTCTCTCCACAACCTCTCCAACATTTTTTATTTTGTATTTTTTGGATTAATGCTAGCCTAATTGGGGTGAGATGGTATCTCATTGTAGTTTCGATTTGCATTTCTCTAATGGCTAATGATCAAGAGCATTTCCTCATGTATCTGTTAGCCGCTTGAATGTTTTCTTTGGTGAAGTGCCTGTTCATATCCTTTGCCCATTTTCTAATTGGGTTGTCTTTTTGTGGTTGAAGTTTTGCAGTATCTTGTAGATTTTAGAGATTAGGCCCTGATTGGATATGTCGTAGCAAAAATTTTTTCCAGTCTATAGGTTGTCTTCTCACCGTTTTTGTGAAGTGTTTTGAAGAGCATAAGTTTTTGATTTTTAGGAACTCCCTGTTATCTAGCTTCTCTTCTGGTGTTTGTGCACTGTTAATTATGTTTTGTTTTCTGTTTATGCCATATATTAGGGCTCCCAGCATTGTCCCTATTTTTTCTTCCATGATCTTCTGTCGTTTTACATTTTACATTTAGGTCTTTGATCCACTTTGAGTTAGCTTTTGTTAATGTATGTAACTCTTGTATAAGTTAGTTACCCATACAAGAGGTATGAGTCTTGTTTCATTTTTTTGAGGATGGATATCCAGTTATGCCTGCACCATTTTTTAAAGAGACTGTCTTTTCCCCATTTAATGGACTTTGGGCCTTTGTCAAATATCAGCTGCTCATAGGTGGATGAATTTATGTTTGTATTCTCAATTCTGTTCCATTGGTCTGTGTATCTGTCGTTGTACCAGTACCAGGCTGTTTTGACTACTGTGGCAGCATAATAGGTTCTAAAATCAGGTAGTGTGAAGCCTCCCACTTTGTTGTTCTTCTTCAGTAATGCTTTACTTATCCAGGGCCTCTTCCCCTTCCATATGAAGTTGGTGATTTGTTTCTCCATCTCATTAAAAAATGTTGTTGGAATTTGGATTGGGATTGCATTGTATCTGTAGATTGCTTTGGGTAGAACTGACATTCCACAATGTGGAGTCTCCTGTCCATGAGCAAGGTATGTTTTTCCACTTATGTAAATCTCTTTTGGTTTCTTGCAGTAGTGTCTTGTAGTTTTCTTTGTGTAGGTCTTTCACGTCTCTGGTTAGATTTATTCTTAAGTATTTTATCTTCTTGGGGGCTATTGTAAATGGTACTGATTTGGTGATTTCCTCTTTGATGTTCTCTTTGTTGGTGTAGAGAAATCCAACTGATTTTTTATGTTTATCTTGTATCCTGATACTTGGCTGAAATGTTTTATTGTTCTAGCAGTTTTCTTGTGGTTTCTTTGGGATTTTTGTGTATAAGATCATATCATCTTACATAGAGATACTTTTACTTCTTCCTTACCAATTTGGATGCCCTTTATTTATTTTTCTAGCCTAATTGTTCTGGCTAGGACCTCCAGCACAATGTTGAATAAGAGTGGTAATAAAGGGCATCCTTGTCTGGCTCCCCAGCACAATGTTGAATAAGAGTGGTGATAAAGGGCATCCTTGTCTGGTTCCTGTTCTCAAGGGGAATGCTTTCAGACCCTCTCCATTTAGGATGATGTTGGCTGTTGGCTTTGTATAAATGCCTTTTATTATGTTGAGGAACTTCCCTTCTATTCCTATTTACTGAGAGTTTTTATCATGAATGGGCATTGGACTTTGTCAAATACCTTTTCTGCATCTATTGATAAGATCATGTGGTTCTTGTCTTTTATTTATGTGATAGATTACATTGATTGTTTTTCTAATGTTGAACCATTCCTGCATACCTGGTATGAATCCCACTTGGTCATTGTGAATTATTTTTTTGATATGTTTTTTAATTCTATTGGCTAGAATTTTTTTGAGGATTTTTGCGTCCATGTTCATGAGGGATATTGGTCTGTAATTTTCTTTTTTTGTGGTGTCTTTACCTGATTTTGGTATCAGGGTTATGTTGGCTTCATAGAATGAGTTTGGGAGTATTCCATCCTTTTCTATGCTCTGGAAGGCAGTGGGTTTTTTTTATGGGATATTTTTCCTGGGCAGGAAACCCTGGTGGCATAGCAGTTAATAGCTATGGCTGCTAACCAAAAGATCAGCAGTTCGAATCCACCAGGCACTCCTTGGAAACCATATTGAGCAGTTCTACTCTGTCCTGTAGGGTCACTATGAGTCAGACTTGACTTGACACCAATGGGTTTCTTGGGCATGTTGGCAGATAACCTTAGACTGTTGTTAGATGTCTTCAAGTTGCTATTGACTCATAGTGACCCCATGTGATGGAGTAGAACTGCCCCATAGATTTCCTAGGCTATAATCTTTATGGGAGCAGATCACCAGGTCTTTCTCCTGTGGAGCCGCTGGGTAGATTTGAACTGCCATCCTTTCAGTTAGCAGCCAAGCACTTAATTGCTTGCACTACTAGGTCACTTTTGACTCTGGACTTTGGTGGGTAAAGCTGCTAACCTTAAAAATGAAAACAGTGACTCTACTACAGTTGGAGTGTGGAAAGTTGTCCTTTCACTAATACTGATGTAAAGTCAGGACAGGAGCTGAGGGCTGGACCTGCACCCTCCTTGATAATGTCAGGGTTCCTACTATCAGGGCACCAGCACAGCCTTCACAGAAGCAGACAGCTACAGCTCAGAGACTGGGGTGTGAGTCCCCAAGCACAGGCTCCATAATCTGCCCAGAGATGGTCCTGCCACAACTGCCCAACGTGGTCCCAGAGCTCACAGGTCTCAGCAGGTCACTGTGTCTGAGGCCAGTATTCTTTGAGGGACCTATAAGGGTCTGAAGCCCATATTTATCAGACTTTTCATCTCTTTCCCTGGTAGAACCCTGGCCCTCAGCCCTTCGTCAACCAAGAATGGAAGTAGGGGATGCTATCCTTGGGGTGAGCCTTGAAGGAAGTCAGTACTCCTTACCCGAATCCTATACCTCCTGGGCACCAAACCATCTTGTCTGGAGGGAAAGGATGAAAGGAAATGACAGCTGAGCATGCTGGACAGCTTCAGCCCAAGCACTGAAACAGTTCCAGGATGACACAGGTGGTATGTTCTGTGGCTTTCTGCTCTGACCTCTTGACAAGGTCCCAGGAGTTTCTTGCAGCTTGATTCCAGCATGTCTCCAAGTCTGGCCACTCTCTCAAGTACTGAACAGTCACTTCCCAGGCACCAGTGCTCTCACTCAACCAGCACATTGCCTGCAATGCCAAGGCCTCCCCACTACCACCCAGTGGTAGCTACTTGCCCCTCCGAGCAAAGTTATATGCACAAGTCCTCCATCTCATGCAGTCTGAAAGAGCACAGTAGAAAGGAAGGGACTGCGTAGGGGAAGCGAACACAGTTTGGGCCCTGTTTTGATGGGCATTTTTCAAAGACTTCCAAGTCAAATAGATCACTCACCATCTGACTGACTGTGGGGTTGCTCAGTGTGTGTGCTGCTAGGTAGATGAGCATCAGAATCACTGGGCAACCTTGTTGGTGAGTCAGAGTTGTCATACTATGAAGCTCCTAGGAGCTCACCAGGCATATCCACGTGCTGTGCCAGGCCCTGGCCCTGGAGGACAGTAGCAAGAAAAAGGCAAGGTCCTCTGAGCATGTCTCACCCTCTGGGCTCCCACAGTCATCCAAAGAAAGGAGAACGCTCCTTCCCAAGGAAAGAGGCAGCAAGGGGAGTTGGTTATCAGAGCTGACCAAAGGCCATGTGACCTTTAAGGCTCGGTTTCCCCATCTATGAAATGCAGAGGAGGAAAAGGTCACATGGCTAGTAAGGGGACAAGACAAGTAACTGGACCTCGCGTCTGTCTCTGGACAAAACCCGTGTTCCTAACTATGCAGCTGAGCTGCCCCTCTAGTCCATGGAGGATGCAGATCTGTGGGCTCCAGAACCAACAGGCTTTATCTGAGATCTGAGGGAGTCACTGCAAGAATTGTTCAACTGGTAAAGAATGTGAAATTCTGGAAATGGCTACTGCAGGAGGCTGTGCAATGTCTTTTCCTGGGTACTCTACCACATGGCACCCCTTTGGGAGTAAGGGCTCTCAACCAACACAATAAGGTTGACTCCTACAACTCTTCAAGGTATGTGTGGCAATTTTTCTACAACTGTCATATTGCCTCTTGCTTTTGGGTGGGTGTTTGCAAAGTAGAAGCATTCACTGTTTTATAAGCCATGGGTGAAAAGTGTGTTTATCTACTGAATGTACTAATTGAAACATTCTTAAGTGCAAGATAAAAAGAACCATGTGCCACAGTGAGATGGGCTTTACAATCTGAGCCAGCAGTGGGAGTGCGAGTTGGTTGTCCTGAGGACAGTGCACTTCAAGGACTCATTTTAGGTGTTAGGCTATTTTCTCCCCAAGGGACAGGACAACTCCTAACTGTCACAGCTCAGTTATGTCCTTGTCCAGAGAGAGAGAGCGCTCTGTTGTTTCATTTTGAGGAGAGCCTTTATGGGGTGAGGGAAAAGCTTATATTTGAATTATGAAAATGAACACTTACTAGTAAGGGCCAGTGTAAATAAGTCATCAAGTGTTGAAGGGTTATCATATATGTTAGAATAAAAAAAATGACGATGCAGCTTTCTAAAACTGTGATTGCTATAAACGACTCATGGGCTTGGACGTGGATGAAACAGGCCAATGCTCCTGTGATAAGACCCTGCAATAAAAGAGACAGGATTTGTTTTAATGCACATTTAATGTTACTAAAATATATATATATATGTAAATTGTCAGAATATAAATGATTGTGTTGTAATTTCTTGCGTTGTTTTGCACATACATTTTGTTTTTAAAATTTCTTACATTTTTAGAAAATGAAATGATACATGTGCACAGTAAAAATGCACAGAGTATAGAAAGGTAAAAAATACCAGTTTCTTTCTCATCCCTCAATCCCTTAGTTTATACTTCATGCCAGAATACAAACAGATATACATACATATATATATATATATATAAAAAAAGGGAAAATAGCCTGTGGTTGTCATGTATTGTAAATATTTCTCCCCTTTGTCATTTGTCCTTTGACTTAGTTTGTGGCTTTTTTTCAGTTTAGCAGTTTAAATTTTTTTTTTTATGTCAAATTTATATTTTGTGTCCTGCTTAAATAATTCCATTTTAAATCTTTCATCTCTCTGAAATTGATTTTAATGGAAAGACGGAGGGAGAGCTCCAGCTTTATATTTGTGCAAACAGCCGCTGGTTAGCCCAACAACATTTATTGGAAAACACAATTATTTGTATACACCAACCTCTATTGTATACTAAGTTCTTTTTTGGGTCTCTTGAGACTGTTTTCTTCCATTGAGTTGCCAATTTCTTCTCTAATACCTTTAAAATTATAGGCATTTCACTTTATATTGTGTTTCTGTTTGACCTACTCCTCATTACTTTCTAAGACTGTCTCCCATGCTTGTTTTAGTTAAGTTCCCTAAACTAAGCCCGTTGGTATTTTAATTGGGATTACATTTAATTTATAGATTAATTTGGAAAGATTATGAAATTTAGTTTTACATTAAAAAAAAAATCATCTTTCCAGTTATTTTAGTGGTTTTTTTATATCCCTCGGAATTTTAAAACTTTCTTCATATAGATCTTTTGTATTTATTTCATTTTAATTCCTGTTTTAAAGAGAAATATTTTCTTCTATTTTGACTGGTCACTTGTTTATAGAAACACTTTTGATTGGTTTATTAACTCAATAATGAGTCTCCTAGCTATCTGGTTTTAAATTGCTTTCTAGTTGACCTTGGGTTTTTTAAATATACAATCATATCAGCTGCAAGAAATGAGTCATATATTTTGCTTCTTCTCTCAAATTTTCTTATTTCTTTTTCCTAATTGTGATGACTAGCAGTTCCAGAAACATGTTGAATAATAGCATTGATAGTGAACATCTTTTTGCTCATATTAATGGGAATCCTTCTGATGTTTAAGTATGGTGTTGACTTTTGGTTTGAGATGTCTTTTTATGTCAATAAAATATCTACTTCTATTTTACTGGTTTCTTTTTGCAGTCAGGAATGAGTACTGAATTTTGTCAAATGTGTTCTCTATTTGATGCACTCTCATAGGTTTTTTTTTTTTCCTCCTTTTAGATATAATATCATAAGTTATTTTAATTGAGTCCTAATACTGAAATCATCTTTATGTTTCTTCCTCATGGTATGTTTTAAAAATATTGCTGAATATTTTCTGCAAATATATTAAGATTTTTTACTTTGACACAAGTGAAATCTCTGTTTTCTCTTTCTGAACTCAGTCTGGTTTTGATATCAGTGCTATATTGGCTTTTCTTATGTATACTTTTTAATTTTTCTGCAACAAGTATGCTCTACTTATATACTTTTGAAAAAAATTAACAAAAAGATCTTGGGAAAAAAATCACCCACACTCCCACCACTGAAACACAGTTGCTTCCTTTTTGTATATTATCTTCTAGGCCCAACCACAGAGCTGTCTGTCATGTAGCTGCAATCACAATCATACATATTTTACTTAGAAATTAAAAAAAAAAAATCCCCATGTTTCAGGACTCTATTATTATTGTTCTCATTATTAAAAAAATCTCATTATTAGGTGCCATTAATTCTGACTCATAGCAACCCCATATGACAGAGAACTGTTTCATAGGGTTTTCTTGGCTGTAATCTTTACAGAAGCAGATTGCCAGGTCTTTCTTCCCAGGAGCAGCTGGGTGGGCTCAAACCCTTTTGGTAAGCAGCCAAGCCCTTAACCATTGTGCCACTAAGGCTCCTTTCATTATGAATTACTTCATAATAAACTACTATCTTGATGAACATTAATTTCTAAATCATATCCCTATCCTTTAAATTGTTTCTTCTTTCTTACTCAAATAGTCCTGCACTGAATATCTTTATGCATAAAGATTTTGGTCTCTATTGAATAATCTCGTTAGCAGTTCCAGGAATGGAACTGTTGAGTCAAAAGGCAGGAACATCTGCCACATGGCTTTCTCATTACTCATTATTAATTGTCATGCTAGTTTAAATGCCACCAATAGAGCAGAGAGTCCTACTGGTGCAGTGGTTAAGAGCTCGGCTGCTAACCAAAAAGCTGGCAGTTCAAATCCACCAGCTGCTCCTTGGAAACCCTATGGGGCAGTTCTACTCTGTTCTATAGGGTCACTATGAGTCAGAACCAACTCGATGGCAACAGGTATGGACAGAGTAGAAGGGTACAAATTTCACCACAACCTGACAACACTAGATTTTATCATCAAAATTTCTGCTAATTTAATGGATGCAAAGTAGTTGGCCAGTATTACTGTTCTAATTAAATTAACTGAACTTACCAATCATGGATAATCAATGACATTAAGCAGTGACTGGCCAGCTAGTTCAGTTAGCAACATGCCAATTAATAAGAATGCAAACATGGAACTAGTTCGTCTGTACAAACTCAACTTATCACGTGAAAAATACTTTTAACCCTTCAATCAGGCATACTTGGAATAGAAGAACAAAATGTTATGTCTGCATAATCAGCCAAACACAGTTTTGGAAAGGACAATATATGTGACAGGAAACCTGAGAAATACAAAACCAAGACAGAAAAAGCCAAATTTAGGAATAAGGGCTGAGGTTTTTAGGGGCAGAGATGGAGAGGAGAAGAGCTGAGGCAAAAATAATAATAATAATAATAATAATAATAATAATAATAATAATAATAATAATAATAATAATAATAAAAAAGAGTGGTAAGGGGAAGCCGGGAACTTCCTGGAGGCAGCGGCCCCTGGGCATCAATCCCCAAGGGTGCGGCTGGCCTGTCACCCAGCCAGGTCACCAGCTCTCCACTCACCAGCCTCAGGACCTTCAACATTCCGGTAGGTGAGAAGAAAAAGCGCTTGATGCTGTCCCTGTATCTGTGTGGGACTTTGGCCCGGCCCTCAGCACGCTTTTTGGCCGCATTCTTCATCTTTGCAGTCAATGGCAAGTAATGTACAGGGGAAGGCCCATGTGCCGTGTGAGTCTTTGTGTGTGAGGGGTGCTCCGAAGGTGCTGGAGGCTCCGGAGTCGGAGGTGCTGCTGGCGGCGCCGGGGCTCCATAACTCACTGACTGCTGGGAAGGTGCTGGCCGCACCGAAGCTGAGGAGCGCACAGAGAGCTCTGAGCGTATGGACCGCGCCGGGCCTGAGGAGCGCACCGAGCCTGAGGAGCGCACCGAGAGCCCTGAGCGGCTGGGAGGCGCCGGCGCTGAGTACCGCACTGAGCGCGTTGACCGTCTGGGTTGAAAGTTCTTTGTAGGTGCCCCGCGTCTGGCGTTTTGGGAGGCCATGGTGGGCTTCTGGGCCTGGCGTCTGACTGGCCCTGCGGCTCTGAGCAGCACCGCGGCGGCCGGCTCTCCTCGGGTAACCAGCGGCGCGCCCCAACGGCTGCCAGCCGCCCTTTCGTCGCGCGCAACCCGAGGACAAGCCGAGCCCTCCAGACACCCTCTTCGCAAGCCCACCACCCCCAGGCTGCCAGGCAATGAACTCCAGCGGCCATGTAAGGCGCGCCTTGGCACATTCTACCCCGCTCCCCAATCCCAGGAGCAGTGCTCCCTGCGCCCCACTGGAGGTCAGAGTCAGGGTGAGCAGTGGGCACCGGATGTCCCACGAATCTCCTCAGCCCTCATCCCAGTAAACAAAAATACTGAGAGCAAAATGAGAACTGCAGACATGTGGAAGAATAAAGACAAATTTTAATGCTTAGCATCAACTAAAAAGGAATATAAAATTACAAAATATGTTTTTGTTCATGAGAGGGCTTTTTCTGATAAGGACCACTTGGATTAAACAGAAGCTTCCGGTAAATAAGGGCCCCATCTGCAATACAGCACACTACTGACACGAGTCCAAACACCTGGAAACAAAGACACAGTGTCACAGCAGCCACCAAGTTAAGTGGTTTTCCCCCCAGCACCCTCTCCTGCTAAGGGACTGAGACTGCCCCCACTGTGTGCCTAATGTGCAAATGGGAAGAGACCTCAGAGATGGACATATGCTCCTGATAAAAAGATAGAAAGGGAGGAGATAACTGAAGTGAGCAGGAAGTGGCCCTGGGCTCTGACGTAAGTTACTTGTCTGCCTTTATTGTTTGACTTTAGTCCTGGAAGCTGGATGTATCATTTTGAGCCCTAATGACCATATTTAGTTATCAATCAACATTTCTATTCCCTACGTTCAACTGTTTGACTTCCCTGTTGCCAAACTCTGCTGAA
Source organism: Elephas maximus indicus (assembly GCF_024166365.1). Classification (NCBI taxonomy): domain Eukaryota; kingdom Metazoa; phylum Chordata; class Mammalia; order Proboscidea; family Elephantidae; genus Elephas; species Elephas maximus. Next base: position 33,034,005 of record NC_064839.1, on the reverse strand, counting down.
GAAAGGGTCAAAGTTAACACCAGTTTAAGATTAAACCAGGGGGACGGTAGTTGTGATAAAAGCCTTGGAGAACTGGAATGATGATTTAGAGCACACCCTCAAAGGCTGAGTTCCATCTGATAAAGTGGGATCTAAACAGGGCCTTAGAAAATAAAATTTTCTAGTGATGGGAATACCCTAGAACACAAGGGGGTTCTCTAGATACTCTGATGATGGCCATCTGGTCTGCTCCATTCAGCAGCCAGAAATCTGGCTTCTTGACTGCAGACAAGGCTCCCACAACGTGGCCCTATTCATTACCTCCGTTTCCACCCAGAATCTCAAGACACCACCTCCTAGATTGTGACCACGTTGCACACCTCCTCCCGGTCCTTCCATGACCTAGGCACTCCGCACATTGCTGGCTCCTCCACCTGGAACTCCTCTCCTTCCCTCCCCTTTTATTCTCGGCAAACTGCAATTCCTCTGCCAAAGACGTCATTGCTTCCTTTTTTCTGTGCTCCACAGCACTCTGTCAACATCTCATATACAGCTGTTTGCACTACTGTCTCCTGTATTAGGCTCTAAGCAACTGATGGGTAGGACTCACATGCTAGCCTAGTGCTGTCCGAAATATAAATTGAGCCACCAATGCAAGCCACATAATTAACTTAAAAATTTCTAGTAGCCACACTTGAAACCCTGGTGTAGTGGTTAGAGCAATGGCTGCTAATCAAAAAGACTGGCAGTTTGAATCCACCAGGCACTCCCTGGAAACCCTATGGGGCAGTTCTACTCTGTCCTATAGGGTCACTATGAGTCGCAATCGACTCATCGGCAGCAGGTTTTTAGTAGCCACACTAGGAAAGTTAAAAAAGTGAAATTAATTTTTGTGATATATTTTATTCAACTCTATATATCCAAAAATTATTTTAGCACCTTATCAACATAGTAAAGTATTGAGATATTTTTCTTTTGGGTAGTAAAATCCCGTGTATGTTTTACACTTACAGCCATGCTTCCAGGGGTCAGTAGCCACGTGTGGCTAGTGGCCACTGTATTAGACAGCACAGCTCTGTATTTTATGACAGCACCTGCCAAAGCACACTTTAGGAATAAATAAGTGAATGAATGCATAAAGAAGTGAATGAAAGTAAACAACAAAAAAAACCCCAAACCTACTGGTGTAGAGCCAATTCTGACTCATAGCGACCCTGTAAGACGGGAGAACTCCCCCACAGGGTTTCTAAGGCTGTCATTTTCACTGATGCAGACTGCCACATCTTTCTACTGCAGAGTGGCTGGTGGGTTTGAACCACTGACCTCTTGGTTAGCAGCTGAGCACTTTTCCACTGTGCCACCAGGGCTCCTTTTCTCCAGAGGCATAAAATTATCTTTAAAGACAACTGGTGAAACTGCTGTTACAGTGCTAGTATGTCACTTCTAGAGTAATTCTGACTCCTCATGAAGTTGCTTAGGGCCTAATAAGGAAGACAGAAAAATCATGAATTCTGGCCTACATGGTTGTCTGAGAGTGATCAATTCTTCTAGGTCATCCATACTATGAAAGGGCATGGAAGTAGGAGGAAGATTTATTTAAGAAGAACTTTCTAAATCAATTCTCCAGATCAGGACCTGGAAAAACCCAATGATGCTGAACCACTGTCAAGAAATCTCAAAAGCCTATCAGTCAGAACTATAATGAAATTACTTTTTAAAAACAATTTTGGCTTGCCTTCCAGAAGAGTCTGATTAAATTGATTTGCTTTCCTTCAAGCAGGGTTCAAACGAATCCTTTAGTTACAATGTTTCTACCACCATTACTTTATCTATTATATTGCATCTGAAGAAGGAGCTAAACAGTAACTGACTCAGAATAATCTCTCTCTCATTATGTATTCTTTTATTTAAAGGGGAGAGCTTTGAAATTCACCCATCATGTTTTTCCTTACCTTGACCATCAGGTTCCTCAGAGCTAACTATTGTAACTAATTGCAGCAGCTTCCCTCAGTCTAGGTTTTCTGATATGATTATTATCCTTTCTCACTTTTGTAACTTCACAGGGTTTTTTTTCACTCATTTGAATTACCTTCACTTTTATTCTCCTTGGGTCTTTTCTGGGCAGGCTTAAACCCTTTTTGGCAGTACCAAAAAAGCCAAACCCATTTCTGTAGATTTGATTCCGACTCATAGCGATCCTACAGGACAGCATAGAACTGCCCCATAGGATTCCCAAGGAGCAGCTGGTGGATTTGAACTGCTGACCTTTTGGTTAGCAGCCCAGCTCTTTATCACTGTGCCACCAGTGCTGCTTTTGGAAGTAGGGTACAAATATATAGATCTAGTGGTAACAACACTGCCTATAATATTTTTATGTCTGAGGAGTGTTTATTGTGACTGAGTATCATTTTCTGGGGGCTGAAATTATTATTCCTGAGCTTCTGGGATATGAGCTTGTGAACAAGAAAGCCCTACATAAAAAAATATGTTGCGATCTCTGTATTTGGTTAAATCCAGTTTTTGGGTGAAATCATATTCCTTCATGTTAATCAGGGCATGCATTCACACACAAAATAATTCATTAAGCCACTAGGCACGGTGTACAGGCCTAGGAGCCTCAATGATGAATAGAGCATAATTTTCTGCCTTGTATCTATTTTTCAGACGGATTTGTATTCTGAACAATCCTGAAGAAAGAATCCAGAAATGTATTCACTTACCCCTCCAAGGACTGTCATTGTTGTGGTTTCTGGTATCAGTGCCAACACAGACACAATTATCATGAATACTGTTGTTACCAATGAGTTGATAATATCCTGAAAACCCAGAATAGAAAGGCCAACTTTACATGAAGATCACTAAGCAATGCTAAAAAAAGTATCAGCTCTGAAAAGATTTATTTTGAAAGTTCGATTTTATTAGAAAAAACTAACTTACGTGTATATCTCAAGGAAACCAAACTGCCACGGTCAAACGACACCTGTATTGTATCTGGTCTACAATGACACCTAGTGGTTCCCTTTGTCCGTGATTTGTCGTTACACCAATCATTTAACTACTTAACAAGCTTCGTTATTTTTTAACATAAACGTAGTTGAAGGGAGAACTTATCTGGTTAGGAAAGAAAGTGCTGGCTATGCAGAAAGTTTACGGTAAAATGGACACACCGGGAAGCTAGCATGCTCACTTTTAATAATATGAGCGAAAATGTGTAGTAGTCTACGTTGCAAATCAAACAACTTTATAATGCCACTAAGATGCAATTAATAAAACTAAAAGCAGTACACAATTAAGAAAAAGGAAACGGTAACTTCCAGGAAAGTCTCACAGCTGTTGGCCATGTCATTACTGTTGTTGCGTGCAGTGCAGTGGATTCTGACTCATGGCAACCCTGTACGACGGAGTAGAACTACCCCACAGGGTTTCCCAGGCTGTGATCTTCGCAGGAGCAGATCACAAGTTTATGTATGTTTGCAGATAACTATAGGCAGGAAGGAACCGTTAACACAGAATTATCAAACTTCAAAATTTGGCTAATTTAGGAAAGTACACATTAAAAGAAAGTAGGAAGAGGTTCAATAGGGGCAGGGCAAAATTAGATACACTTAGGAAGAAAAGTTCTCATTGGCAGGAGATATTGAGACTAACTGTCCTAGGTTAACTCTAAAGTCCTCTCTCCTGAATAGGAGTTGTCAGCTTGGATAACTGGCACTTCAATGTCCAAGAGGATGAGACAAGTGTAGTAGAGGAAGACACAGCAGCCACTGGACACACCAAAGGGGGTTTGAGCAATAGGAAGACTTAGGAGGGAGACCTTCAGAGATGAGATGCTGCAGATGAGACTCACGAGAGGAGAGGTGAAGTTACTCGGTTTTTCCTAGAACCACCATATACTCCAGGCTGAAGTGCCACATACACCTTAACAAATACCTTTAAGCCACCTGTTTGGGCAATTTTCAGAACCATCTGGGTACTCCACTGGGAAGTTATTCCCAACTCCATAAGTATAGCAGGTGGAAGACTGTATGCTATTAAGTTAAGGTACTTCAGGATGAACTAAAACGACTTAGCATTATTACAAACATTTTTAAGTAAAATAAAATCGTACTTTATTCATCCCCCCCAAATTAGTTTGATTGTTCATGTAGTGATCTGAGATGTGGAAGGCGAAAGGCAGAGATACAGGAGTACTTGCCTCTCTTTTCCCAATTTTGAGGCCATAGCAACATGCACTTAAAAGAGGTAAAGATTAAGAATATCTACACTTTTATCAAAATTATCCTAAATTTAAACTTCTTTAGAAGACCCACACTGAAGTGAATTTTCCTAACAGAAGGGTTAGCCACATCTATGAATAGATGGAGCTCAGAGAAGGGGAATTTATGCTCTGTGGCTGCCCTGGTTTCCTGAGAACCTCCCCCAGGGACTATAGAGAACACATGAGCAGTGGGGTAGAGTTCCTAAACCTATTACATATCATCTTAAAAGCTTAGGAGGACTGAAGAACAGAGTGTGTAGCATAATGGTTAAGAGTTATGGCTGCTAACCAAAAGGTCAGCAGTTCAATCTACCAGGTGCTCCTTGAAAACCATATGGAGCAGTTCTACTCTGTCCAATAGGGTCGCTATGAGTTGGAATTGACTCGATGGCAACGGGTTATGGTAGGAAAAAGTAGTTAAATTTTAACTGTAAAACTGAACACTTACAAGCAAAGGCCAAAACAACCATGTCAGTAATCGATCAAGTCTGAGTAAATATAAAATTATAAAAAAGAAAACAACGGTGACTTCAAATCCAGTGATAACAATGTATGGTTCAGGGGCCTGTGCCAGGATAAAAAAGACCATAGATGTCACAGTTAGTACCTGTAAGGAAACAAAAAAACTATTCAATTATTATTGAATACAGTTTTCAGCTATAAAAATGATAATTTCTAAAATAACTAGATAAATGGGTTTCTGCCATATGCGTACACATATAAAACAAGCACGATTAAAGTGTACGGATATTGAGTTCTCTTTGTGTTTTAGAGGACTAGGTATCTGTCTTAGTCATCTAGCGCTGCTGTGACAGAAATACCACAAGTGGATGGCTTTAACAAAGAGAAGTTTATTCCCTCATAGTCCAGTAGGCTAGAAGTCCAAATTCAGGGCGTCAGCTCCAGGGGAAGGCTCTCTCTCTTTGTCGGCTCTGAAGGAAGGTCCTTCTTGTCAATCTTCCCCTGGACTAGAAGCTTCTCTGCACAGAGACCTCCAGGTCCAAAGGACAGGCTCTGCTTCCTGCACTACTTTCTTAGTGGTATGAGGCACCGCCCCCCCCTTCCCTTTCCTTTTTATCTCTTGAGAGATAAAAGGTGGTGCAGGCCACGCCCCAGGGAAACTCCCTTTACATTGGATCAGGGATGTGACCTGGGTAAGGGTGTTACAATCCCACCCAAATCCTCTTTAACATAAAATTACAATCACAAAATAGAGGACATCGGCACAATACTGCAATCATTGCCTAACCAAGTTGACACATATTTTTGGGGGACACAATTCAATCCATGACAGTGTCCCTCTCTGTTTTAGTCTAATTAATTACTCCACTTATACATATAACACCATCACTCTCCACATCTCTTGATATTTTCCCATCAAACATGTCCTTTTCCTTCAATCTCTCCTCCTTCACCAGCTCCTTTCCTCATCCTATAAACATACTTGACTACTCTTAAAAACAAGCACATACATACACACCCCTTCTTTTCATCCTGCTCCCCGCAGAAACCACTTCTGTTTTCCCCTTCCTGTTAATGCTTCTCAACAAAGTCGTTATACTAGCTACCTACCATTCATCACTCCTAAATTCTTAGAAAAATGGAATATACTGTCAAATTTAAATTTATAATGTTGTCATGAAAAATACTGGAGAGGGAAGTTTAAAACAAATTGTCAGAGAAAAACAATTCTGATGTTTAACAGCTTTATTATTCAAAGTGCAATTTTTACACACTTCTTCTTGTCTAAACACAATACAATCAGAATTGAAAAATATTTTAAATGAGGAAAAAAAAACTCTTGAAGGTAACTCATCTAACCCAGTTACCTCATTTCCAAATGAAGATATAGAACATGGCAATTCAAGCGACTTGTTAAAGGAAAAAAATGAGCTGGCAGGTCCCAGAGAGTTCCATCAATGCCATTATCAGGGACAGCTCTATCCAAAGTCTCTTTGTGTTCTTTGTACACGGTTTGTCAAGTCCTCTCTAGCTGGACTTTTATAATCAGTTGTCAGCTGGCAGCAGCTACATATTCTTTTTTGCTTTGAATCTATACAAGCTTTTTCATAACGCTTTAAATTACTTTATTAGTATAAAAATAGCCTAGCTTTAAACTTCTAAAGCAGTTTGACTACCTAGTAAATGTAACTAATTAATAACTGATACTGTATAATATTAGCAGCATGTCATCTTAAACCACTCCATTTACTCTAATGAACCAAGTTCTTATGTTCACCAATTATGAAATCAAAGGTCACTTTTTCAGGCTCCATCCTCTAACCTTTCTGCACCATGGTATTTGGCATTGATGATTACCCCATTTTGTTAAAATTTCCAGGGTTCTCCTTAATCCTTATTACAGCTCTATATCTTTCCTAAGCCCCTGTCCTTTGTTTCTAGTTATTTTTTAAATATCCCACTAGCATGTTTATGATGTCTTTACCACTCTAGGGAAACTGCTTCGTAGGCTCATCAATGATTTCCGAATTACTAAATCTAATGAACATTTTTCAATCTTTATCCTACTGGAACCCATGACTTATTTGTTACTGGGCACCTTTCTCCTACTTCCCTACTCTTTTGGCTCCTGCATCACTTTTCCTAGTTCTTCTATCTCTGCAATTGTTCTCTCGGTGGGCTCTCCTTTAACTCATTCCCTTAAAATGCTGGCATCTCTCTGGGTTCTGTCCACAACCTACTCTATGAATTTGGATCTTTAGCCATGTCTATCCTCCAAAACTTCACAAATAGCCATTTAGAATCTCTAATCTGGATAATTGACAGGAATCTCCAGTTCACCATGCCCCAAACAACTCATCTTGCCCCTTCCTCCTGTATTGACTACCTCGATTGGTGATGCCACCTCCTACCTTATTACTCATGCTAGAAACTTAAGATCACCCCTCCTGCTTCCCACAACTGCTCAATCATCAGGTCCTGCTGACTGAATGCAAACATTCTGAGAATGCTTGCTCCCCTTTTCATTCCTACAACTACTGATCTGCTGCATCTTTTCCTGGAACTACCTTGACAGAGATACTACAGCAAAATTTCTAAAATGCAAATTTGTATGTGCATTTCTTCACCTATTTAAAATCCTTCAGTGGCTCCCTGTGGTCTTTAGAATAAAGCCCACCTCTCACAATGGTCGGAATCGACTCAATGGCAACAGGTTTGGTTTTTGGCTGGTTCTCACAATGGTATTCAAGGTTTTTGATGATCCAGTCCCACCCTACTTCTCTAGCAGACATGCCTCATACTTTATCCACAGAATAATTGCGATATTCAATTCTCAGTCCTCATCTTGATGCTTCATCAATATTTGACACAGTTGATCGCTGCCTTGATAGACTTTCTATACTTGGCTTCCAGGACACCATTCTTGGTTTCTCCTGCTTCCCCAATTGCTCCCTCTCAGTTTTCTTTGCTGGTTCCTCCTCTTCTCCCCAACCCCTTAATGTTGAATTGTTCCAGGGCTTAATCTATGGTCCTCTTCTATCTACATTCCTCTCTTGATGATCTCATCCAGTGTGGCTTTAGCTACCTCTACTTCTCAAGCCCAAATATCTTTTCCAAAATCTGGTCTGGTATATGCAAACTGCCTACTCAGTACTGACATTTGGATGTCTAATAAACACCTCTAATCAAACCTTGAAGTCCAAAATTGAACTTTTGATCTTCCTCCCACATCTGTTTCACTCACAGGCTTTGCAGTTTCAGTTGATGACAACTCCATCCTTCCAATTGCTTAGGTAAAAAACCTTGGAGTCACCTGGAACTCCACTCCTCCTCTCACACAGCACATCTAGTTCATCAGAAAATTTTGTTAGGGCTACTTTCAAAATATATCCCAAATGTGAATATTTCTTATGACCCACCCTGAGGCCCCCTTAGTCTGGACCATCATCATCTTGTGCCCAGATTACTGTAATAGCTGTAACTTGTCTTCTTGGTTCTACCCTTGCCTCTGCAGCAATCCCCTCTATTTTCAGCATAGCAGCTGATGTACTTTTTAAAGAATGTAAGTCAGATCATACACTCCTTACTCAAAAGCTACTATGTCCCCCTCATTTATTCCACTCCATTCACACTCATTTCATTGCTCTTTCTTGAACCCTCAGGCACATTCCTACCACAGGGCCTTTGCACTGGATTTTCCTCTGCCTTAAACACTCTTCCTCCTGATAGTCTCATAGATAACTCCCTCATCTCCTTCAAGTCTTTGCTCAGATGTCATCTCAACAAGGCCTAATCTGATTACTACTGCAACCAGCAACCTTCCTTCCAGTCCCCACTCTTCTGCTCCCTTACCTGGCTTTACTTTTGTATTGTTCCGTAGCACTTACCACCATCTAGAATGCTACATATTTATTTATTATGTTTACTGTGTTGTCTCCCCTGCCCACCAACCCCAATATGTAAACTTCGTAAGGGCAAGGGTCTTTGTTTTATTCACTGATCTTTCCTAGAGCCTGGAAAGTGCCTGGGACATGGCAGGCATTCACAAAATGTCTGTTGAATGAATAAATAAGGCAATAGTCAACTGCTTACAGTTTGCTGCATTAACTATACTGTTTTTTTGCCTCCATGCTTTTGCTCAGGTAACTCCCCCTGACCCTCTACACTAGGTTCCTTTAGGGTGTTTCCTGACACTTCCCCTTATTCCATCCTGAGTTAGATGCCTCTTCTGTGTTCTATGTCCATCTTACCACATATGAGAGCTATCTGCTCACATGTGTCTGTGTCTCCCTGACTAAACTAAAGAACTCTGAGTTGGGGAACTTGGTTCTTTTATGTTGTTCCAATTCTTAGCCCAGAGCTTGAACATAAATACTCAAATCGTTTGCTGAAGCAATTAAAATGTCAAAAACTAAAACTCTGTCATAAAACCCTGTTCCTACTCCAGTGTTCCAGAGCTTCCAGTACCTGCCATAAAACTCTCGACCTTCATGCCATTTCTGTGATTATTTACTCCTACCCAAAAGTAATCTCTCCCTCCTTTGAACTCCAGAGCAGTTTCGTATGCATTCTGACTTGTACTATATTATAGTTATTTTTCCGAATGATGAACTCTTAGGCGGGAAGAATATTCCATGTAATTTTATTCTACCCAATCACCTGAAGTTTGAATCTCCTTTACAACATCCTCACCAAGTAGTCTTCCATGCCTGGACACCATGCTGTCCTGGCTTGTACCTTCCCAAGTGACCCTACAATTTCAGAATTTTTTTCCAATATAAAATTCTTCCTCATATTAAGTGGAAATGTGTGTCCCTGTAACTTTTATCTATTTCCACTCGCTTTTCTACATAAGAACTTTTTAAAATTGAAAACAATTATTTTTCCCTCCCCCTTTTCTCCAATTCCTTCAACATTCTAAGAATAGTTTCCACTTCTCTAACCAGGTCACCTTCCTCCAGATGATTCAAGTTCTCCAAAACTCTTAGGGTGCCATATTGGGAACTGACTGCAGTGTTCCTGTTATGTTACGGTCTGACGCCCCACAAACAGGCAGTTCCATCATTGTCCACTGTAGCAGCCTCCAGCATGGTCACCGCGAACTCCTGACTTAGAATAAACACGGTGTCTTGTTGGCTTCTGAATGCTGCCATTGCATCTCCCTCACCCGGTGACCTAGGAACTTGGTTTGTGCGTGCAAGTGTAGGTCATTCCTGTTGATCTGGATATTGTGATTTATGACTGGGCCATGAACTCTCTGAGCAAGGCGACAGGGTCTTATTTCTCTCCTTTTCTCAGGTGCAGAGCAAAATGGCTTGCCCCTGGGGAGGACATGAGAAAGACAAGGTAGAAGGAGAAAACAGGACATTCGGCTTCAAATGTACACCGCCCCCGCCCACGGCCCGGCCCTCACCAGCCGAAGGATCTTCACGTGGCCTTTGACGCTTAGACAGAAGGGACGATACGGCGCCTTCGGCAGGGGTTGGGTGGAATCCGGCCTCCGCGGCTGCGCTGCCTGCATAGCGCCGGCAGATCCAGCAGCTGCACTTCCCCTTGCAGCCTGTCTCCTCAGAGCAGTGTTCCGCGGGGCTTCGCGCAGCGACTGCAACCGCCTCTGCTTCCGGGCGCCGCCCGCCGCTCTCCCAGGCTTCCCGCGCTCTTGCGCGCATGTGCGTGTGGGCGTGGCCCGAGCTTGTGGGCATGCGCCCCACGGGGGCCGTCGTCTGGCAACCCTCGCTCAGCCCAATCTCGCAGTTCGTGCCCGGCCGCACGCATCACCGTTAGAGGGCACTGGAGCCCTGGTGGCCCGTGGTTCGGAGCTGGGCTCCTAACCGAAAGGTCGGCAGTTGGCATCCACCAGCTGCTCCTTGGAAACCCTATGGGGCGGTTCTACTTTGTCCTATAGGTGGTTATGAGTAGGAACCGAATCCACGGCGCCTATCAGAAACAGCCACTCAGGCCAAACCGCTGTCCTCAGTCGCTTTAAAGCGCCGCTTCTCCCTGCCTAGCGCTAATGACACTGGTCTTCAGCTCTCCCAAGGAGATTTCCTGTCTGGAAGCCGTTCCTCACGGGGCGGGAGGGAAGGGAGGAGCCTGCCTTCCGACACCCTGGCCTTGTCCAGTGCCATCTCTTTAGAGAGGATTTCGCTTGGCCACCCCGTTTAGAGTAGCTACCGTCACTCTCCCCTCATAGCATTTATCACCAGCTGATATATATATCAGAAACCATGGTGGTGTAGTGGTTAAGTGCTACGGCTGCTAACCAAAAGGTCGGCAGTTCCAACCCGCCAGGCGCTCCGTGGAAACTTCTATGGGGCAGTTCTACTCAGTCCTATAGGGTCGCCATCAGGTGGAATCGACTCGACGGCAGTGGGTTTGGTTTTTGGTGGATATATATATCCTACAAAAGCAGGGACCTGCCTGTCTGCCTCCCTCACTGCAGGGTCCCCAGGGTCTGGTACAGAATAGGGTAGAATATGTGTAGTCTGAGTGAATGACCTGGGCCTGAGACTGTATTTCTGCTCGCAGGGGCTCACAGTCTGAGTTTTCAAACGCAGTCTGGGTTATGTTTGTTCTGCATATTTTTATTTTTTGCCTCCCACTGGTGGTGTTTTCCCTAGAATGGTTGGAGGCCCTTTAGATATTTCAATTCATGTTTTTCACAAGTGCTCCTGTGAAGCCATAGTTCCACCATCTTGAAGTGTTTCCTTTTAGGTATATGAAGTCTGTGTTGCTCCTTTTATCTGATTTTAACTCTGTCTTGAATAACTTGGCCATCACCCTAGTCCACACAGACCTCTTTGGATCCTGCCCATCTCAGCTTCAATCCATTTCATACATTCAAATCTGATCAACAGGTACCTTCAACAATCTCATCTTGTTACTCCCCAAAATATTGAACTTAATCCTGAAGTTTATTTATGGAAGGTGCACTTGCCCTGTGCTAGGTCTGTGGCAGATATCTAGGAAGCATAAGATGGGGTTGCAGCTTTCAGATAATAGATCTGGAGGCTAAGTGAACCCTCTGGCAAATAACTTCTTCCTGCCTGCCTGAGAGGTGACTGCTTGCATCATATACTACTGGGAGAGCTGGGAAACACCTCTACTGAAGCACCACCCAAGCACTGGAACACACACATGCAGTCACCACTCCTGAAGGGCAACAACCTGGATTACAGGGCCTGGGCCTATTGGATTATAAGATCCCAGCTACCTCACACCTCCTGTCTGGACTTTTGCAACCCAACTATGGAGGAGGTTGCCACACCATTTGTCTGTCCAGTTGGAATGTTGAATGTGCCTACCTGAGGAACCTAGTACATTTAGAGTCCAGACCCTGGAAATGTTAAAGTGCAGAGGAAAGACCATAAGCTATGAAGCAAGACAGATGGGCTTGAGTTCCAGCTCTACCACTTAATGACTGCTTCTTATAATTTTGAATAAGTTTTCTAATTCTCTGAGTGTTGGATGGGAGAATGGGTGTGACAATATCTACCTTCAGAGTTGTTGGGGGGAAGGGGTGAGGAATAAATGACACTGTGTATGGAGGTGCCTGGATAAGAGTAGGTGCTCAGTTGTTATTGCTAGTTGCTATGGAGTCAGTTCCAACTCATGGCAACACCAGGTGTGCAGAGTAGAACTGCTCCATGGGGTTTTCAAGGCCCTGACCTTTCGGAAGCAGGTCACCAGGCCTGCCTTCCCAGGCACCTCTGGGTAGGTTTTAAACCACCAACCTTTCAGCTAGTGGAGCACTTCATTATTTGTCCCACCCAAGGACTCCTAGGTGTTCAATTAGGTAATCCCTAATAATTAATCACCATCACTCATTTGTCAGTTTGTTGTACTGTGGTGGCTTGCCTGTTGCTGTGATGCTGGAAGCTATGCCACCAGTATTTCAAATACCAGCAGGGTCACCCATGGTGGACAGGTTTCAGCAGAGCTTCCAGACTAAGACAGACCCCATGGGAGGAAGGACCTGGCGGTCTACTTCTGAAAAAAATGGCCCGTGAAAACCTTATCAATAACAGGAGAACATTATTACAGTGCCAGAAGATGAGCCCCTCAGGTTGGAAGGCACTCAAAATATGACTGGGGAAGAGCTGCTTCCTCAAAGTAGAGTTGACCTGAATGATGTGGATGGAGTCAAGCTTTTGGGACCTTCATTTGCTGATGTGGCAGGACTCCAAAAGAGAAGAAACAGCTACAAATATCCATTAATAATAGGAACATGGAATGTACTAAGTATGAATCTAGGAAAATTGGAAGTCATCAAAAATGAAACAGAATGTATAAACATCGATATCCTAGGCATTAGTGAGCTGAAATAGACTTTTACTGGACAATCATAAGGTTTACTATGCTAGAAATGACAAATTGAAGAGGAATGGCACTGCATTCATCATCAAAAAGAATATTTCAAGGTCTATCCTGAAGTATAATGCTTCAGTGATAGGATAATATCCATATGCCTACAAGGAAAACCAGTTAATATGACTATTATTCAAATTTACTCACCAACTGTTAATGCCAAAAATTAAGAAATAGAAGATTTTTACGAATTTCTGCAGTCTGAAATTGATCAAACATGCAATCGAGATGCATTGATAATTACTGCTGAATGGAATGTGCAAGTTGGAAACAAAGAAGAAGGATCGGTAGTTGGAAAATATGGCCTTGGTGATAGAAACAATGCCAGAGATTGTATGTTAGAATTTTGTGTAAGACCAATGACCTATTTGTTGGAAATACATTTATTCAACAACATAAATGGTGACTATACACATGGACCTCTCCAGACAAAGTAGACAGGAAGCAAATCGACTACATCTGTGGAAACAGACAATGGAGAAGCTCAATATCATCAGTCAGAACAAGGCCATGGGCCAAGTGCAGAACAGACCATCGATTACTCATATGCAAGCTCAAGCTGAAGCTGAAGAAAATGAAAACAAGTCCGCGAGAATCAAAGTACAAACTTCAGTATATTCCACCTGAATTTAGAGACGATCTCAAAAGTAGATTTGATACATTGAACACTAATGACCGAAGACCAGAGAAGCTGTGGGGTGACATCAAGAACATCATACATGAAGAAAGCAAAAGATCATTAAAAAGATAGGAAAGAGAAAAGACCAAAATGGATGCCAGAAGAGACACGGAAACTTGCTCTTGAATGCTGAGTAGCTAAAGTGAATGGAAGAAATGAAGAAGTAAAAGAGCTGAGCAGAAGATTTCAAAGGGCAGCTCAAGAAGACAAATTTAAGTATTATAATGAAATGTGAAAAGAGATGGAGTTAGAAAACCAAAAGGGGAGAACACAGCATTTCTCTCAAGCTGAAAGAACTGAAGAAAAAATTCAAGCCTTAAGCTCCAATTTTGATGGATTCTATGGGGGAAAAAAAGTGTTAAAAAGCGAAGATGTCACCTTGAAGACTAAGGTGTGCCTGACGCAAGCCATGGTGTTTTCAACCACCTCATTTGCATGCAAAAGCTGGACGATAAGACTGAAGAAGAATCGATGCCTTTGAATTACCGTGTTGGCGAAGAATATTGAATAGTGTGCCATGGAGTGCCAGAAGAATGAACAGATGTCTTGGAAGAAGTACAACCAGAATGGTCCTTAGAAGCAAGAATGGTGAGACTACATCTCACATACTTGCTGATGTCAGATGGATCCTGGCTGAAAACAGAGAATACCAGGTGTTTACCTTTGTTTTATTGACTACGCTAAGGCATTCAACTGTGTGAATTATAACAAATTACGGATAACATTGCAGAGAATGGGAATTCTGGAACACTTAATTGTGCTCATGAGGAATCTGTACATGGATTAAAAGAGGCAGTCGTTCAAACAGAAAAAGGGGATACTGCATGATTTAAAGTCAGGAAAGGTGTGCATAAGGGTCGTCGTGTCCTTTCACCATACCTATTCAATCGGTAGAATTCGAGAAGCTGGACTATATGAAGAACGGTGTGTCAGGACTGGAAGAAGGCTCATTAACAACCTGCAATATGCAGATAACACAACCTTGCTTGCAGAAAGTGAAGAGGATTTGAAGCACTTACTGATGAAGATCAAAGACCACAGCCTTCAGTATGGACTACACTCAACATAAAGAAAGCAAAAATCCTCACAACTGGACCAATAAGCAACAAAATGATAAAGGGAGAATATATTGAAGTTATCAAGAATTCTATTTTCTTGGATCCACAGTCAGTGCCTGTGGAAGCAGCTGTCACAAAATCAAACGACAGATCGCACTGGACAAGCCTGCTGCAAAGGACCTTAATAAAGTGTTAAAGAGCAAAGATGTCACTTTGAGGACTGAGGTGTGCCTGACCAAGACATGGTATTTTCAGTAGCCTCGTATGTGTGGGAAAACTGGACCACGACCAAGGGAGATGGAAGACTTGATGCCTTTGAATTATGGCATTGGCGAAGAATATTGAATATACCATTGGACTGCTGGTAGGAGTAACAAATCTATCTTGGAAGAAGTACAGCCAGAGTAGTCTTTAGAAGGGAAGATGGCAAGACTTTGTCTCAAGTACTTTGGACATGTTATCAGGAGGGACCAGTCCATGGAGAAGGACATCATGCGTGGTAAAGTAGAGGCTCAGTGAAAAAGAGGAAGACACTCAAGGAGATGAACTGACATAGCAGCTACGATCATGGGGTCAAGCACAGCAAGATTGTGGGGATAGCACATGACTTTTTCAAGAGCAAGTTCACAGTCTCTTCTGACATCCATTTTTGTCTTTTCCTTCTATCCTATTTTTTAGTGACCTTTTGCTTTCTTCCTGTATAATGTCCTTGATGTCATCCCACAACTCGTCTGGTCTTCATCATTACTGTTCAGTGTGTCAAATTTATTCGTGTTTGGCTCTGTTGCACATAGTTACGCTATGAGTTGCAACCGGACTCGTGGCACCTAACATCAACAACGATAATTAATCAGTCACTGATAGGGTTAGCCGTCCATCCCCGAGTTTAGCCAAGTCAACAGTTCATTCTGCCAGCATTCCAGTGGTGAGATGTCCTATCTGCAAAACGCGAACGCCTCTGGACAATTACTTGCCCTTCCGGAGAGAGGGTGAAATGCGCCGGGGTCTCTTTAAGAGCCCGCGCGGACACCACGGCGGCGCGCAGAGGCGGCACCCGCGCAGGCATCGTTTGCCTAGACTTGCACAGGAAAGAAATCCGGCCCCCCGGATCCGCCCGGGCCATGCTGCTACGGCCGCTGTGGGGCTGGGCGGCCCGGGCAGTGCGCCGCGTGGCGCGGCGGAGCCCCGGGAGTCCCGCCCCGGGACCCGGACCTCGGGCGGGGGCACATGGCCGGGCCGGGCCTCCGGGTAACTCCTCTCTTTGTTTCCGCCTCCCTTGGCTCCCTATTGCGACCCCCGCGTTTTTGCTCTAGCCCGCCGGCCCGTCACTCCCCGCCTTTGGGCTCGCCGGAAGCCGACACTGCTCCCCCGGCCGCAGGGGGCGGGGACGGCCATTGGCCGGTACCCGGATGCAAGCCGGCCAGGCCGGGAGGTTGCTTCCCCTCGTCTCGCTCTGGGTTGGGGAGAGGGGCTCTGAAGGGCAGAAAGACCCTTCCCCACTTCCCGCGGGCGGGGGCTGCACTGAACACTGAGGCCCGGGGTCCAGTCGCCGACCCATTTCTGGTCCCATCTTTTTGGCTTTGGGGAAAATTGGGGGCCAGAAGCTGCGTCTAACCAATCCCCAGCAAATCCTGGCGCGAGCTAGTCAGTGTTGGGTAGTTTAGGTTCCTAGGGTCTGTCTCTTCTACCCCTCTCTAGGAGTGCGGACCCCGCCTCCTCCTTACCAGGATGGTGGCGACCATTCTAGCAAGTTATGGTGTTCCGAGGCTTCAGATTGTTCAGAGGCTTCTCCGAGCCAGCTGTAGGTGGGTGGGCGCAGATGCCAGAAACCTGGGTCCCCACGAAGTCCATGCCCGTGCCCAGTCTTACCCCGTGTGCCATTTCTAGAGGCCACACCGCGTTTTTATTTGCGGGACACACTTCTGTGGAGACTGTAAATGTAAAATATGTGGGAAATGAGAAATATACTAAGTGAAAAAAGCTGAGCACATTTGAGGCCCAGATAGGGCAGCAGGACGAAGGCAGGCGCATAGAGCAGTGGATAGTCTGCCGCCTTCCGTAGGTGCAGAGTCCCAGGTGGCTTGGAAAACATCTTTAGGCCAAGGAGCAAGCATAAAAATGACTATTTTATGGGTGTTTTTGCAAATTATGACAAAATAATTAGTTGTTTAAAACTAGGTTTAAGCATTGATTTCTTTTATAGGTAAAGACAGAGAAAATGAAAAAGAGAAAAAGTCAGTGGTAAGTCCCTCTTTTATGAGCACTTTCCAGTGTAGGATAATATTTCTTTGGTGGAAGGAGGGTCCGTTCATTCGTTGTACTGGAAATCAGATTTAAAAAATAAATTCCAAAGATAGGTTAAAAAGAAGCACAGGTCACTAACGTTTTCACATGAACAAAGGACCTGAACAGATATTTCTTAAGGGAATTTATTAATGGCTAAGGTGGTGTAGTGGTTAAATGCTATGGCTGCTAAACAAGAGGTCGGCAGTTCAGATCCACCAGGCACTCCTGGGAAACTATGGGGCAGTTCTGCTCTGTCCTGTAGGGTCGCTATGAGTCAGAATCGACTCGATGGCAGTAGGTTTGGTTTTTGGTTTTGGAATAAACCTGAAACGTATTCATTCTCCCTCTCAGTGAAAGGATGCTTTTGAAGCATGGAGATATAAAGGCTTTGGAGTTAGACACACCTGGGTTCCAATCCCAACTCTGCTATTACTAGAGGTAGACAAGCCCTTAACCTCTTAAAGCCTCAGTTTCCCCATCTGGATAAAGGGGAAAATAATACTTCATGTGGTTGTTACAAGGATCAGTGTTATAAAGTTTGCAAAACACAGGATATGCAGGAGCTAATACTAAATGCCAAATAAAATTAACAAAGATTTAGAACAAGATATACCCAATTCTGCTCTAATACATGAAGTTGCCATGAGTCAGAACTGATTCGACAGCAAGGGGTTTTTGGTTTGATACCCAGTATTGGGGCTCCTGGGTGGTGCAAACAGTTAAGCGTTTTGCTACTAACTTAAAGGTTGGCCATGTGAATCTACCCAGAGGGACCTCAGAAGAAAGTCCTGGCAATCTCCCTTCAAAAGGTCACAGCACTGAAAGCCCTGTGGAGCACAGTTCTAGTCTGCAACACATTTGGTCACCAAGAGTCAGAATCGACTCAATGGCAACTGGTTTTGTTTTAGTTTTTTATACCTGATGTTAGCAGGGTGTGCGTTAAGGCACACACTCATTCTGCTAACCCCAAACCAAACCAAACCCACTGCCGTTGAGTCGATTCCGACTTATAGCAACCCTATAGGACAGAGTAGAACTGCCCCATAGAGTTTCCAAGAAGCGCCTGGTGGATTCAAACTGCCGACCTCTTGGTTAGCAGCCGTAGCACTTAACCGCTACGCCACCAGGGTTTCCCATTCTACTAAAGGGGATGTGAGTTGGGCAACAGTTCTGGAGGGTGATTTGGTACCAAGCATCAGCATCAGAACCCATTTATCCTTTGACTGAGTAATTACACTTCTAGAAATCTATTGAAGGGAAGTAGTTGTAGGCAGTGACAAAGATTTTTGTTCAGGGATGTTCACCACCATAGTATTTATAGTATCAAAAAAAAAAAAGTTATCACCAAAACTAAACACACACACACACACACACACACACAAATCATCACTACATGATTTTGTAATAAAAAATTGGACAGAACTTAACATTCTGCAGTAGGGATTTCAGTTAGTCATGGTATCTCTTATATGATGGAATATTATTCAGCTGCTCAAAATCATGTTTTTGAAAAACACTTAATGACTTGGGAAAGTACTTACTGTGTAAGATGAAAAAAAAACACACACAAAAAAAAAAACAAGATAAAAATATGTGAAGCATAATCCGAAGAGGGGGGAAAAGTCTGTAGAATGATGTATAGATGGAGCTCTTTTTAAATATCTAGGAAGAGGAAAAGTTGTTTCCTTTGAAACATCAAAAACTCAAATTGAGTAGCCCCCAAGTGGGGTCCCTGTGCCTTTTGGACACCCCTTCCGGTCAGTTTGTAGTTTGGGGTTCTAACAGTAGCTGGGAGGAGCGTGGACTGGAGGGTGGCCTGGTATCTGTTGGAAGTGTCATTGTTGAGCCATCTGGGGTACTTTTAGGATGAAGGTGGGGGAAACCTTCACAGTAGCCTGAGTGAAGTGGGCGAGGTGAAACTGGCCCACTGTGACCCAGTGTCTTATGTAGGGCCTGACTGGGGTCATGAGAAGTGCCTGCCAGGCCTGGGTGTGATTTCTGACTGTCCCCTTCCAGGCCTGGCTCCTTGGCAAGTTATCTAAGTGACCTGCGTTGCTCTGGGTGCCTCCAGCCCGTGTGTAAAGGAACGGGCCACTGTGCCGTAGGACAGGCAGTTCTCTGTGTGTACTCAAGGGCCAGTTTGTCTTCTTACTGTGATGGAGCTGCCCCATAATCTGCTGGAGCCAAAACTACTTGGCCTGCGTCACCTGGCAGTGCCCAGCTGAGCAGAGCCTCATTAGAGTCCCCGGGCAGCAGGTTTGAGGCCCAGCCCATAGTCCAAATCCGAGGGCCTGGGTGCTACAGGATCCTCATGTCTAACAAACTCATCTGGAATTCTGAAGCAGGGAGTCTGGGTTACACATTGAGAAACACTGCAGACCAGTGGAATGCAGCCTTAGCTGCCTGTGAAATCACCTGGAGACTTTGACAGGTTGATGCCTATGCACCATCCTCAGAGATCGTGGGTTAATTAGTCTGGGCTGCGGCTAGATGAAGAGAGTTGTGAAACCTCCCAGGTGGTCTTGGATGCTTTCTTCCCCTACAATGAGGTATTTGTAGGAGAGGCTCCTTGG
Source organism: Elephas maximus indicus (assembly GCF_024166365.1). NCBI lineage: Eukaryota > Metazoa > Chordata > Mammalia > Proboscidea > Elephantidae > Elephas > Elephas maximus. The sequence continues at coordinate 33,014,343 of NC_064839.1, read as the reverse complement.
TTTTTGGTGGAGAAAGACCCCAGACTGCAGTTTGTGGCCCCTCCTACCCACCAGATAGGGTCATTATGAGCAGATTGTAAGCTTGAGCTGTCCTCCTGCTTTAGTCCTTCCTGTTAGTGCATTGTTCTCTTCTGTCAGGAATGTAAGGACCCACTTCTCAGGTTCTGGAGGGATTAAATGCAATCATGGTGCATGTCACCTGTCCTAGGGCCAGGCCTACAAGGTGCTCAAGTCCTGGCTTTTCTTTTTCTCCCCTTTCCTAATATCTTCTAATCAATGACCGAGTGCTTCATTCTGCACAAAGCAGTGAGTTAAGCACCGGATAACATACATGCTTCCCGACCTCAGAGACCTCAGTTCTGGTTGTGGGGGCAAGACACTTAGGTCTGGTGAGTCGAGCTAGGGAAGGGCAGGCCTAGGGTGGGTGGGCAAGCCATGCATGCTCTAGGAGGGCCTGGTCTCATGGGGAGTCGTCTGGTGACCACCAGTGGGGGCCTTGAGCCTGCCGCTGAGGGGGGATCTGTTTGTTTATTATTAACAGTGGGATACGGGGGTTTCCTGAGAATGGTTTTTGGTTTATACATTGAAGTCTTGGGCTGAAACAGTTATTCTGTTCACACGAGCCCTTCCCAAGACATCATTCCCTGATGTTCCCCTGGGCTTGTGATTTCTGCTTCTAACATATGTTTGTCTTTTGCCAGATCTGTGTCGAGGGCAATATTGCAAGTGGGAAGTCCACGTGCCTGGAGTTCTTCTCCAGCACCACAGACCTAGAGGTACGGCCTCCCCACTGGGTTCCAAGGAGCCTGAAAAACCTTGGAGTGATTTAGAGCGGGCGTAGGCCAGGCCTGTCCAATAGAAATAAAAGGTGAACTGGGCCCAGGGAGCAAGGTTGCCTGTGACCCAGCCTCTGATGGGTCTGAGTGGAGTAGTGGATGTTTCATCAGGGGATAGGAACTGAATGCTGAGAGACCCAGAAGAAGGAGGCAGTTGGGACAGGCAGAGAATGATGTACAGATGAGGGGTATTTGAACTGGATTTTGAAGGCTGTGTAGGTGTTTTCCATATAGTGTGAAAGTTGGTGTGAAGTAGGGTAGGCTGGGCATGCTGGGCAGAAGGAACAGCATGAGCCAAATCACAGAGGAGTGGAGAGTGTGTGTATAGGGGGGCACTCCTCGGGGTCCCATTCAGTTGCTTTTCTTTGGGCTCTTGTGTCCTATGGCCCTGCTAATGTTTATTCTGAAGGTTCGCAGATGGATCCTGGTACTCTCAAAATCTTGGCCTCAGAACACCACTTAAATTCTTCCCAGCATATGACCTTACACTCAGAAAGGCTCTTGCACAGCCAGGGATCAGGGGAGGTGAAAGCCCTGCCCCGCCCACAGACAGAGACTTTAAATGCTGCAGAGAGGGCCTGATCTGTGTCTCAGGAGACACAAGGTGGTGAAGTTGGCAGTCATCTGAAAGTTCAGATGGGACCAGAGGGAGAGAATGGCTTCCAGGCCAGGAAGACAGGGAGGCTACTAAAGAAACATAGGCTTTTAGCTGCCAGTGTGTCCAATGCAAAGACTAGAGGGAAGAAATCAAGGCACAGCCATCTGTTGAGGTTGTGGCAGAGCTCCCAGCAGGAGACCTGGGCACGAAGCCTGGGTCTGTCTGGCTTCCCTCTTGGCTCCTCCCACCTTTCTGCCCAGCTCGACATGGTGAGCAGTATGGGCTGGAGGCTGGGAAAAGGTCTAGAGAGGACCAGTCTGGCCTTGGGGGAGCTCCCAGGGCAGCTGGAGAGGTGGGATGCATATATGCCTGCCTACAGAGGTAGATAGAATGTCCTCAGCATTTCTGGAAGTTGCATGAGGAAGTCATGTCTAGACGGGGTTGTGGCCCTCCAGATGGGTCTGCTCAGCCAGTTTGGCCCTCTCTGGGTACCCGAATCTTGATTGATTCTCTGTCTCTCTCTCTCTCAACACTTGCATACTTTCACAGAGTTCAGACCTGAGGGAGAACAGCTCCCTGACATTTTCTTTCCTTCCAGGTGTTGACGGAGCCTGTGCCCAAGTGGAGAAATGTCCGTGGCCATAATCCTCTGGTGAGCAGGTTGCTCTAGCATGAGCCACCAAGTCCCCCCCGAACAGCTGAACAGCTGGGAAAGGTGGTGCTGATGCCTGAGTCTGAGCCTGATCTGCCATCCTGCCTGGGCATATTCCCCCCTCTTAGCTGTGTCAGAGGAGGAGGGAGGGGACAAGTGGAAAATGGCGGCATGTTGGTGTTCTGAGGTCAAAGATCTGAGGTGGGGTGGGAGGACCTCTCGTCTGCTCTCTCAAGTGGCCAACCTCGGCGGCCCATCTTCCTCTTCTCATTCCACCACCACCCTCTCCTAAAAGAAGCCTACCAGAACCCAGGCCTGGTCCCCCAGGACCTATCTCCAAGTAACCAGGGTCCATGGCAAACCCCTGATTTGAGTTGTACTTGGCACGTCCAAGGACAGGGATGCCCCCCTGCTCACCCTGAAGCTACCTGTCTGCTTTCCCAAGGGTGGACTTAACAAGCAGGGGCTGCACCGTGCCTGTCCCCCTCCTCAATCCTGGTTCCAAAGGCTCTGGGTGCTGGAGAGATCTGGATGCTAAAAGAGGGAGCATAAGAAAGGATGTAGGTTCTGGGCCCCTGCCCCATGACACAGGTACTATTAGTCTCATTTTTCAGGTGAGGAAATTGCAGCTCAGGTAAGTTGCCCAAGGTCACACATCTGGTAAATGACAGATCTAGATTTGAACCTTAGACTCTGAAGCCTGTGCCACACCACCCCCATCTCACACCCCCCTGCCCCTATTTCTAGCAATACGGTTGGTATTTCCTTGTGTGGTTGATTAGACCCTTAGTTCTATTAGGGGCAGGGACTGTGTATGTCTGTTTTTGTTTGCCATTATATGGTAGAACAGTGTGTTGCCTAGCACATAGTAGATGTTGCT